>NC_090444.1:950835148-951435148 GCF_031143425.1 Pleurodeles waltl
AAACCAGAGGTGTTTTTTGCAAAGGGCCTACCTGTAGATTTTGGCCTCTAGGTCAGCCGGCACCTAGGGAAACCTACCAACCCTGTGTATTTTTGAAAACTAGAGACCTAGGGGAATCCAAGATGGGGTGCCCTGTTGGGCCTCTGACCAGGTTCTGTTACCCAGAATCCTTTGCAAACCTCAAAATTTGGCTAAAAAACACATTTTCCTCACATTTTGGTGACAGAAAGTTCTGGAATCAGAGAGGAGCCACAAATTTCCTTCCTCCCAGCGTTCCCCCAAGTCTCCCGATAAAAATGATACCTCACTTGTGTGGGTAGGCCTAACGCCCCGCGACAGGAAATGCCCCAAAACGCAACGTGGACACATCACATTTTTTGAAAGAAAACAGAGGTGTTTTTTTGCAAAGGGCCTACCTGTAGATTTTGGCCTCTAGCTCAGCCGGCTCCTAGGGAAACCTACCAAACCTGTGCATTTGGACAACTAGAGACCTAGGGGAATCCAAGATGGGGTGACTTGTGCGCTCTGACCACGTTCTGTTACCCAGAATCCTTTGCAAACCTCAAAATTTGGCAAAAAAAACACATTTTCCTCACATTTTGGTGACAGAAAGTTCTGGAATCCAAGAGGAGCCACAAATTTCCTTCCATCCAGTGTTCCCCCAAGTCTCCCAATAAAAATGATATCTCACTTGTGTGGGTAGGCCTAGCGCCCCGCGACAGGAAACGGCCCAAAATGCAACGTGGACACATCACATTTTTTTAAAGAAAACAGAGGTGTTTTTTGCAAAGTGCCTACCTGCAGATTTTGGCCTCTAGCTCAGCCGGCACCTAGGGAAACCTACCAAACCTGTGCATTTTTGAAAACTAGAGACCTAGGGGAATCCAAGATGGGGTGACTTGTGGGGCTCTGACCAGGTTCTGTTACCCCAGAATCCTTGCAAACCTCAAAATTTGGCTAAAAAAACACATTTTCCTCACATTTTGGTGACAGAAAGTTCCGGAATCAGAGAGGAGCCACGAATTTCCTTCCACCCAGCGTTCCCCCAAGTCTCCCGATAAAAATGATACCTCACTTGTGTGGGTAGGCCTAGCGCCCGCGACAGGAAACGGCCAAAACGCAACGTGGACACATCACATTTTTTGAAAGAAAACAGAGGTGTTTTTTGGCAAAGTGCCTACCTGTTAGATTTTGGCCTCTAGCTCAGCCGGCACCTAGGGAAACCTACCAAACCTGTGCATTTTTGAAAATTAGAGACCTATGGGAATCCAGATGGGGTGACTTGTGGGGCTCTGACCAGGTTATGTTACCAGAACCCTTTGCAAACCTCAAAATTTGGCTAAAAAACAACATTTTCCTCACATTTTGTGACAGAAAGTTCTGGAATCAGAGAGGAGCCACAAATTTCCTTCCATCCAGCGTTCCCCCAAGTCTCCCGATAAATATGATACCTCACTTGTGTGGGTAGGCCTAGCGCCCCGCGACAGGAAATGCCCCAAAATGCAACGTGAACACATCACATTTTTTTAAAGAAAACAGAGGTGTTTTTTGCAAAGTGCCTACCTGTAGATTTTGGCCTCTAGCTCAGCCGGGCACCTAGGGAAACCTACCAAACCTGTGCATTTTTAAAAACTAGAGACCCTAGGGGAATCCAAGATGGGGGTGACTTGTGGGGGCTCTGACCAGGTTCTGTTACCCAGAATCCTTGGCAAACCTCAAAATTGGGCTAAAAAAACACATTTTCCTCACATTTTGGTGACAGAAAGTTCTGGAATCAGAGAGGAGCCACAAATTTCCCTTCCACTCAGCGTACACCCAAGTCTCCCGATAAAAAAGATACCTCACTTGTGTGGGTAGACATAGCGCCCGCGACAGGAAATGCCCCAAAACGCAACGTGGACACATCACATTTTTTTAAAGAAAACAGAGGTGTTTTTTTGCAAAGGGCCTACCTGTAGATTTTGGCCTCTAGGTCAGCCGGCACCTAGGGAAACCTACCAACCCCGTGTATTTTTTGAAAACTAGAGACCTAGGGGGAATCAAGATGGGGTTGCCCTGTTGGGCTCTGACCAGGTTCTGTTACCCAGAATCCTTTGCAAACCTCAAAATTTGGCTAAAAAAAACACATTTTCCTCACAATTTGGTGACAGAAAGTTCTGGAATCAGAGAGGAGCCACAAATTTCCTTCCTCCCAGCGTTCCCCCAAGTCTCCCGATAAAAATGATACCTCACTTGTGTGGGTAGGCCTAACGCCCGCGACAGGAAATGCCCCAAAACGCAACGTGGACACATCACATTTTTTGAAAGAAAACAGAGGTGTTTTTTGCAAAGGGCCCTACCCTGTAGATTTGGCCCTCTAGCTCAGCCGGCTCCTAGGGAAACCTACCAAACCTGTGCATTTTTGACAACTAGAGACCTAGGGGAATCCAAGATGGGGTGACTTGTGGCGCTCTGACCACGTTCTGTTACCCAGAATCCTTTGCAAACCTCAAAATTTGGCAAAAAAAACACATTTGTCCTCACATTTTGGTGACAGAAAGTTCTGGAATCCAAGAGGAGCCACAAATTTCCTTCCATCCAGTGTTCCCCCAAGTCTCCCAATAAAAATTATATCTCACTTGTGTGGGTAGGCCTAGCGCCCGCGACAGGAAATGCCCCAAAACGCAACGTGGACACATCACATTTTTTGAAAGAAAAACAGAGGTGTTTTTTTGCAAAGGGGCCTACCTGTAGATTTTGGGCCTCTAGCTCAGCCGGGGCTCCTAGGGAAACCTACCAAACCTGTGCATTTTTGACAACTAGAGACCTAGGGGAATCCAAGATGGGGTGACTTGTAGCGCTCTGACCACGTTCTGTTACCCAGAATCCTTTGCAAACCTCAAAATTTGGCTAAAAAAACACATTTTCCTCACATTTTGGTGGACAGAAAGTTCCGGAATCAGAGAGGAGCCACGAATTTCCCTTCCACCCAGCGTTCCCCCAAGTCTCCCGATAAAAATGATACCTCACTTGTGTGGGTAGGCCTAACGCCGGCGACTGGAAATGCCCCAAAACGCAACGTGGACACATCACATTTTTTGAAAGAAAACAGAGGTGTTTTTTGCAAAGGGCCTACCCATGTAGATTTTGGCCTCTAGCTCAGCCGGCTCCTAGGGAAACCTACCAAACCTGTGCATTTTTGACAACTAGAGACCTAGGGGGAATCCAAGATGGGGTGACTTGTGGCGCTCTGACCACGTTCTGGTTACACCAGAATCCTTTGCAAACCTCAAAATTTGGCAAACAAAAACACATTTTCCTCACATTTTGGTGACAGAAAGTTCTGGAATCCCAAGAGGAGCCACAAATTTCCTTCCATCCAGTGTTTCCCACAAGCTCTCCCAATAAAAATTATATCTCACGTGTGTGGGTAGGCCTAGCGCCCGCGACAGGAACGGTCCCAAAATGCAACTGTGGAACATCACATTTTTTAAAGAAAACAGAGGTGTTTTTTGCAAAGTGCCCTACCTGTAGATTTTGGCCTCTAAGCTCAGCCAGGCACCTAGGGAAACCTACCCAAACCTGTGCATTTTTTGAAAACCTAGAGACCTAGGGGAATCCAAGATGGGGTGACTTGTGGGGCTCTGGACCAGGTTCTGTTACCCAGAATCCTTTGCAAACCTCACAATTTGGCTAAAAAAACACATTTTCCTCACATTTTGGTGACAGAAAGGTCTGGAATCAGAGAGGAGCCACAAACTTAATTCCATCCAGCGTTCCCCCAAGTCTCCCGATAAAAATGATACCTCACTTTTGTGGGTAGGCCTAGCGCCCGCGACAGAAAATGCCCCAAAACGCAACGTGGACACATCACATTTTTTTTAAAGAAAACAGAGGTGTTTTTTGCAAAGTGCCTACCTGTAGATTTGGCCTCCTAGCTCAGCCGGCACCTAGGGAAACCTACCAAACCCTGTGCATTTCTAAAAACTAGAGACCTAGGGGAATCCAAGATGGGGTGACTTGTGGGGCTCTGACCAGGTTCTGTTACCCAGAATCCTTGACAAACCTCAAAATTTGGCTAAAAAAAACAAATTTTCCTCACATTTTGGTGACAGAAAGTTCTGGAATCCAAGCGGAGCCACAAATTTCCTTCCACCCAGCGTTCTCCCAAGTCTCCCGATAAAAATGATACCTCACTTGTGTGGGTAGGCCTAGCGCCCGCGACAGGAAATGCCCCAAAACGCAACCGTGGACACATCACATTTTTTTTAAAGAAAACAGAAGGTGTTTTTTGCAAAGTGCCTACCTGTAGACTTTGGCCTCTAAGCTCAGCCGGCACCTAGGGAAACCTACCAAACCTGTGCATTTTTTACAACTAGAGACCTAGGGGAATCCAAGATGGGGTGACTTGTGGGCTCTGACCGGGTTATGTTACCCAGAATCCTTTGCAAACCTCAAAATTTGGCTAAAAAAACACATTTTCCTCACATTTTTGTGACAGAAAGTTCTGGAATCAGAGAGGAGCCACAAATTTCCTTCCACCCAGCGTACCCCCCAAGTCTCCCGATAAAAATGATACCTCACTTGTGTGGGTAGGCCTAGCGCCCGCGACAGGAAACGGCCCAAAACGCAACGTGGACACATCACATTTTTTGAAAGAAAACAGAGGTGTTTTTTTGCAAAGTGCCTACCTGTAGATTTTGGCCTCTAGCTCAGCCGACACCTAGGGAAACCTACCAAACCTGTGCATTTTTTGAAAACTAGAGACCTAGGGGAATCCAAGATGGGGTGACTTGTGGGCTCTGACCAGGTTATGTTACCCAGAATCCTTTGCAAACCTCAAAATTTGCCTAAAAAAACACATTTTCCTCACATTTTGGTGACAGAAAGTTCTGGACTCAGAGAGGAGCCACAAATTTCCTTCCTCCCAGCGTTCCCCCAAGTCTCCGATATAAAATGATACCTCACTTGTGTGGGTAGGCCTAACGCCAGCGACAGGAAATGCCCCAAAACACAACGTGGACACATCACATTTTTTTTAAAGAAAACAGAGGTGTTTTTTGCAAAGTGCCTACCTGTAGATTTTGGACTCTAGCTCAGCCGGCACCTAGGGAAACCTACCAAATCTGTGCATTTTTGACAACTAGAGACCTAGGGAATCCAAGATGGGGTGACTTGTGGGGCTCTGACCAAGTTATGTTACCCAGAATCCTTTGCAAACCTCAAAATTTGGCTAAAAAAACACATTTTCCTCAAATTTTGGTGACAGAAAGTTCTGGAATCAGAGAGGAGCCACACATTTCCTTCCACCCAGCGTACCCCGAAGTCTCCCGATAAAAATGATACCTCACTTGTGTGGGTAGGCCTAGTGCCCGCGACAGGAAATGCCCCAAAATGCAACGTGGACAAATCACATTTTTTTAAAGAAAACAGAGGTGTTTTTTGCAAAGTGCCTACCTGTAGATTTTGGCCTCTAGCTCAGCCGGCACCTATGGAAAACCTACCAAACCTGTGCATTTTTAAAAACTAGAGACCTAGGGGAATCCAAGATGGGGTGACTTGTGGGGCTCTGACCAGGTTCTGTTACCCAGAATCCTTTGCAAACCTCAAAATTTGGCTAAAAAAAGCACATTTTCCTCACATTTTGGTGACAGAAAGTTCTGGAATCCATGAGGAGCCACAAATTTCCTTCCACCGAGCGTTCCCCCAAGTCTCCCGATAAAAATGATACCTCACTTGTGTGGGTAGGCGTAGCGCCCGCGACAGGAAATGCCCAAAACGCAACGTGGACACATCACTTTTTTTTAAAGAAAACAGAGGTGTTTTTTTGCAAAGTGCCTACCTGTAGATTTTGGCCTCTCGCTCAGCCGGCACCCAGGGAATCCTACCAAACCTGTGCATTTTTGAAAACTAGAGACCTAGGGGAATCCAAGATGGGGTGACTTGTGGGGCTCTGACCAGGTTCTGTTACCCAGAATCCTTTGCAAACCTCAAAATTTGGCTAAAAAAACAAATTTTCCTCACATTTTGGTGACAGAAAGTTCCGGAATCAGAGAGGAGCCACAAATTTCCTTCCACCCAGCGTTCCCCCAAGTCTCCCGATAAAAATGATACCTCACTTGTGTGGTTAGGCCTAGCACCCGCGACAGGAAATGCCCCAAACAGCAACGTGGACACATCACATTTTTTGAAAGAAAACAGAGGTGTTTTTTGCAAAGTGCCTACCTGTAGATTTTGGACTCTAGCTCAGCCGGCGGCACCTAGGGAAACCTACCAAATCTGTGCATTTTTGACAACTAGAGACCTAGGGGAATCCAAGATGGGGTGACTTGTGGGGCTCTGACCAAGTTATGTTACCCAGAATCCTTTGCAAACCTCAAAATTTGGCTAAAAAAACACATTTTCCTCAAATTTTGGTGACAGAAAGTTCTGGAATCAGAGAGGAGCCACAAATTTCCTTCCACCCAGCGTACCCCGAAGTCTCCCGATAAAAATGATACCTCACTTTTGTGGGTAGGGCCTAGCGCCCGCGACAGAAAATGCCCCAAAACGCAACGTGGACACATCACATTTTTTTTAAAGAAAACAGAGGTGTTTTTTGCAAAGTGCCTACCTGTAGATTTTGGCCTCTAGCTCAGCCGGGCACCTAGGGAAACCTACCAAACCTGTGCATTTCTAAAAACTAGAGACCTAGGGGAATCCAAGATGGGGTGACTTGTGGGGCTCTGACCAGGTTCTGTTACCCAGAATCCTTGACAAACCTCAAAATTTGGCTAAAAAAACAAATTTTCCTCACATTTGGTGACAGAAAGTTCTGGAATCCAAGCGGAGCCACAAATTTCCTTCCACCCAGCGTTCTCCCAAGTCTCCCGATTAAAAATGATACCTCACTTGTGTGGGTAGGCCTAGCGCCCGCGACAGGAAATGCCCCAAAACGCAACGTGGACACATCACATTTTTTTTAAAGAAAACAGAGGTGTTTTTTTGCAAAGTGCCTACCTGTAGACTTTGGCCTCTAGCTCAGCCGGCACCTAGGGAAACCTACCAAACCTGTGCATTTTTTACAACTAGAGACCTAGGGGAATCCAAGATGGGGGTGACTTGTGGGGCTCTGACCGGGTTATGTTACCCAGAATCCTTTGCAAACCTCAAAATTTGGCTAAAAAAAACACATTTTTCCTCACATTTTTGTGACAGAAAGTTCTGGAATCAGAGAGGAGCCACAAATTTCCTTCCACCCAGCGTACCCCCAAGTCTCCCGATAAAAATGATACCTCACTTGTGTGGGTAGGCCTAGCGCCCGCGACAGGAAACGGCCCAAAACGCAACGTGGACACATCACATTTTTTGAAAGAAAACAGAGGTGTTTTTTGCAAAGTGCCTACCTGTAGATTTTGGCCTCTAGCTCAGCCGACACCTAGGAAACCTACCAAACCTGTGCATTTTTGAAAACTAGAGACCTAGGGGAATCCAAGATGGGGTGACTTGTGGGGCTCTGACCAGGTTATGTTACCCAGAATCCTTTGCAAACCTCAAAATTTGCCTAAAAAAACACATTTTCCTCACATTTTGGTGACAGAAAGTTCTGGACTCAGAGAGGAGCCACAAATTTCCTTCCTCCCAGCGTTCCCCCAAGTCTCCCGATAAAATGATACCTCACTTGTGTGGGTAGGCCTAACGCCAGCGACAGGAAATGCCCCAAAACACAACGTGGACACATCACATTTTTTTAAAGAAAACAGAGGTGTTTTTTGCAAAGTGCCTACCTGTAGATTTTGGACTCTAGCTCAGCCGGCACCTAGGGAAACCTACCAAATCTGTGCATTTTTGGACAACTAGAGACCTAGGGGAATCCAAGATGGGACGACTTGTGGGGCTCTGACCAGGTTATGTTACCCAGAATCCTTTGCAAACCTCAAAATTTGGCTAAAAAAAACACATTTTCCTCACATTTTGGTGACAGAAAGTTCTGGAATCAGAGAGGAGCAACACATTTCCTTCCACCCAAGCGTCCCCCAAGTCTCCCGATAAAAATGATACCTCACTTGTGTGGGTAGGCCTAGTGCCCGCGACAGGAAATGCCCCAAAATGCAACGAGGACACATCATATTTTTTTTAAAGAAAACAGAGGTGTTTTTTGCAAAGTGCCTACCTGTAGATTTTGGCGTCTAGCTCAGCCGGCACCTAGGGAAACCTACCAAACCTGTGCTTTTTTAAAAACTAGAGACCTAGGGGAATCCAAGATGGGACGACTTGTGGGGCTCTGACCAGGTTCTGTTACCCAGAATCCTTTGCAAACCTCAAAATTTGGCTAAAAAAACACATTTTCCTCACATTTTGGTGACAGAAAGTTCTGGAATCAGAGAGGAGCCACAAATTTCCTTCCACCCCAGCGTCCCCCCAAGTCTCCCGATAAAAATGATACTTCACTTGTGTGGGTAGGCCTAGTGCCCGCGACAGGAAATGCCCCAAAATGCAACGTGGACACAATCACATTTTTTTTAAAGAAAACAGAGGTTTTTTTGCAAAGGGCCTACCTGTAGATTTTGGCCTCTAGGTCAGCCGGCGGCACCTAGGGAAACCTACCAACCCTGTGTATTTTTGAAACTAGAGACCCTAGGGGAATCTAAGATGGGGTGCCCTGTTGGGCTCTGACCAGTTCTGTTACCCAGAATCCTTTGCAAATCTCCAAATTTGGCTAAAAAAACACATTCTTCCTCACATTTTGGTGACAGAAAGTTCTGGAATCAGAGAGGAGCCACAAATTTCCTTCCTCCCAGCGTTCCCCCAAGTCTCCCGATAAAAATTATACCTCACTTGTGTGGGTAGGCCTAACGCCCCGCGACAGGAAATGCCCCAAAACGCAACGTGGACACATCACATTTTTTGAAAGAAAACATAGGTGTTTTTTGCAAAGTGCCTACCTGTAGATTTTGGCCTCTAGCTCAGCCGGCTCCTAGGGAAACCTACCAAACCTGTGCATTTTTGACAACTAGAGACCTAGAGGAATCCAAGATGGGGTGACCTTGTGGGGCTCTGACCACGTTCTGTTACCCAGAATCCTTTGCAAACCTCAAAATTTGGCTAAAAAAACACATTTTCCTCACATTTTGGTGACAGAAAGTTCTGGAATCCAAGAGGAGCCACAAATTTCCTTCCATCCAGTGTTCCCCCCAAGTCTCCCAATAAAAATTATATCTCACTTGTGTGGGTAGGCCTAGCGCCCGCGACAGGAAACGGCCCAAAATGCAACCGTGGACACATCACATTTTTTGAAAGAAAACAGAGGTGTTTTTGCAAAGTGCCCTACCTGCAGATTTTGGCCTCTAGCTCAGCCGGCACCAAGGGAAACCTACCAAACCTGTGCTTTTTTTAAAAACTAGAGACCTAGGGGAATCCAAGATGGGGTGACTTGTGGGGCTCTGACCAGGTTCTGTTACCCAGAATCCTTTGCAAACCTCAAAATTTGGCTAAAAAAACACATTTTCCTCACATTTTGGTGACAGAAAGTTCCGGAATCAGAGAGGAGCCACGAATTTACTTCCACCCAGCGTTCCCCCAAGTCTCCCGATAAAAAATGATACCTCACTTGTGTGGGTAGGCCTAGCGCCCGCGACAGGAAACGGCCCAAAACGCAACGTGGACAACATCACATTTTTTGAAAGAAAACAGAGGTGTTTTTTGCAAAGTGCCCTACCTGTAGATTTTGGCCTCTAGCTCAGCCGGCACCTAGGGAAACCTACCAAACCTGTGCATTTTTGAAAATTAGAGACCTATGGGAATCCAAGATGGGGTGGACTTGTGGGGGCTCTGACCAGGTTATGTTACCAGAACCCTTTGCAAACCTCAAAATTTGGCCTAAAAAACCACATTTTCCTCACATTTTGCTGACAGAAAGTTCTGGAATCAGAGAGGAGCCACAAATTTCCTTCCATCCAGCGTTCCCCCAAGTCTTCCCGATAAAAATGATACCTCACTTGTGTGGGTAGGCCTAGCGCCCGCGACAGGAAATGCCCCAAAATGCAACGTGAACACATCACATTTTTTAAAAGAAAACAGAGGTGTTTTTTTGCAAAGTGCCCTACCTGTAGATTTTGGCCTCTAGCTCAGCCGGCACCTAGGGAAACCTACCAAACCTGTGCATTTTTAAAACTAGAGACCTAGGGGAATCCAAGATGGGGTGACTTGTCGGGGCACTGACCAGGTTCTGTTACCCAGAATCCTTGGCAAACCTCAAAATTGGGCTAAAAAAACACATTTTCCTCACATTTTGGTGACAGAAAGTTCTGGAATCAGAGAGGAGCCACAAATTTCCTTCCACTCAGCGTACACCCAAGTCTCCCGATAAAAAAGATACCTCACTTGTGTGGGTAGACATAGCACCCGCGACAGGAAATGCCCCAAAACGCAACGTGGACACATCACATTTTTTTAAAGAAAACAGAGGTGTTTTTTGCAAAGGGCCTACCTGTAGATTTTGGCCTCTAGGTCAGCCGGCACCTAGGGAAACCTACCAACCCTGTGTATTTTTGAAAACTAGAGACCTAGGGGAATCCAAGATGGGGTGCCCTGTTGGGCTCTGACCAGGTTCTGTTACCCAGAATCCTTTGCAAACCTCAAAATTTGGCTAAAAAAACACATTTTCCTCACATTTTGGTGACAGAAAGTTCTGGAATCAGAGAGGAGCCACAAATTTCCTTCCTCCCAGCGTTCCCCCAAGTCTCCCGATAAAAATGATACCTCACTTGTGTGGGTAGGCCTAACGCCCGCGACAGGAAATGCCCCAAAACGCAACGTGGACACATCACATTTTTTGAAAGAAAACAGAGGTGTTTTTTGCAAAGGGCCTACCTGTAGATTTTGGCCTCTAGCTCAGCCGGCTCCTAGGGAAACCTACCAAACCTGTGCATTTTGGACAACTAGAGACCTAGGGGAATCCAAGATGGGGTGACTTGTGGCGCTCTGACCACGTTCTGTTACCCAGAATCCTTTGCAAACCTCAAAATTTGGCAAAAAAAACACATTTTCCTCACATTTTGGTGACAGAAAGTTCTGGAATCCAAGAGGAGCCACAAATTTCCTTCCATCCAGTGTTCCCCCAAGTCTCCCAATAAAAATGATATCTCACTTGTGTGGGTAGGCCTAGCGCCCGCGACAGGAAACGGCCCAAAATGCAACGTGGACACATCACATTTTTTTAAAGAAAACAGAGGTGTTTTTTGCAAAGTGCCTACCTGCAGATTTTGGCCTCTAGCTCAGCCGGCACCTAGGGAAACCTACCAAACCTGTGCATTTTTGAAAACTAGAGACCTAGGGGAATCCAAGATGGGGTGACTTGTGGGGCTCTGACCAGGTTCTGTTACCCAGAATCCTTTGCAAACCTCAAAATTTGGCTAAAAAAACACATTTTCCTCACATTTTGGTGACAGAAAGTTCCGGAATCAGAGAGGAGCCACGAATTTCCTTCCACCCAGCGTTCCCCCAAGTCTCCCGATAAAAATGATACCTCACTTGTGTGGGTAGGCCTAGCGCCCGCGACAGGAAACGGCCCAAAACGCAACGTGGACACATCACATTTTTTGAAAGAAAACAGAGGTGTTTTTTGCAAAGTGCCTACCTGTAGATTTTGGCCTCTAGCTCAGCCGGCACCTAGGGAAACCTACCAAACCTGTGCATTTTTGAAAATTAGAGACCTATGGGAATCCAAGATGGGGTGACTTGTGGGGCTCTGACCAGGTTATGTTACCAGAACCCTTTGCAAACCTCAAAATTTGGCTAAAAAACCACATTTTCCTCACATTTTGTGACAGAAAGTTCTGGAATCAGAGAGGAGCCACAAATTTCCTTCCATCCAGCGTTCCCCCAAGTCTCCCGATAAAAATGATACCTCACTTGTGTGGGTAGGCCTAGCGCCCGCGACAGGAAATGCCCCAAAATGCAACGTGAACACATCACATTTTTTTAAAGAAAACAGAGGTGTTTTTTGCAAAGTGCCTACCTGTAGATTTTGGCCTCTAGCTCAGCCGGCACCTAGGGAAACCTACCAAACCTGTGCATTTTTAAAAACTAGAGACCTAGGGGAATCCAAGATGGGGTGACTTGTGGGGCTCTGACCAGGTTCTGTTACCCAGAATCCTTGGCAAACCTCAAAATTGGGCTAAAAAAACACATTTTCCTCACATTTTGGTGACAGAAAGTTCTGGAATCAGAGAGGAGCCACAAATTTCCTTCCACTCAGCGTACACCCAAGTCTCCCGATAAAAAAGATACCTCACTTGTGTGGGTAGACATAGCGCCCGCGACAGGAAATGCCCCAAAACGCAACGTGGACACATCACATTTTTTTAAAGAAAACAGAGGTGTTTTTTGCAAAGGGCCTACCTGTAGATTTTGGCCTCTAGGTCAGCCGGCACCTAGGGAAACCTACCAACCCCGTGTATTTTTGAAAACTAGAGACCTAGGGGAATCCAAGATGGGGTGCCCTGTTGGGCTCTGACCAGGTTCTGTTACCCAGAATCCTTTGCAAACCTCAAAATTTGGCTAAAAAAACACATTTTCCTCACATTTTGGTGACAGAAAGTTCTGGAATCAGAGAGGAGCCACAAATTTCCTTCCTCCCAGCGTTCCCCCAAGTCTCCCGATAAAAATGATACCTCACTTGTGTGGGTAGGCCTAACGCCCGCGACAGGAAATGCCCCAAAACGCAACGTGGACACATCACATTTTTTGAAAGAAAACAGAGGTGTTTTTTGCAAAGGGCCTACCTGTAGATTTTGGCCTCTAGCTCAGCCGGCTCCTAGGGAAACCTACCAAACCTGTGCATTTTTGACAACTAGAGACCTAGGGGAATCCAAGATGGGGTGACTTGTGGCGCTCTGACCACGTTCTGTTACCCAGAATCCTTTGCAAACCTCAAAATTTGGCAAAAAAAACACATTTTCCTCACATTTTGGTGACAGAAAGTTCTGGAATCCAAGAGGAGCCACAAATTTCCTTCCATCCAGTGTTCCCCCAAGTCTCCCAATAAAAATTATATCTCACTTGTGTGGGTAGGCCTAGCGCCCGCGACAGGAAATGCCCCAAAACGCAACGTGGACACATCACATTTTTTGAAAGAAAACAGAGGTGTTTTTTGCAAAGGGCCTACCTGTAGATTTTGGCCTCTAGCTCAGCCGGCTCCTAGGGAAACCTACCAAACCTGTGCATTTTTGACAACTAGAGACCTAGGGGAATCCAAGATGGGGTGACTTGTAGCGCTCTGACCACGTTCTGTTACCCAGAATCCTTTGCAAACCTCAAAATTTGGCTAAAAAAACACATTTTCCTCACATTTTGGTGACAGAAAGTTCCGGAATCAGAGAGGAGCCACGAATTTCCTTCCACCCAGCGTTCCCCCAAGTCTCCCGATAAAAATGATACCTCACTTGTGTGGGTAGGCCTAACGCCGGCGACAGGAAATGCCCCAAAACGCAACGTGGACACATCACATTTTTTGAAAGAAAACAGAGGTGTTTTTTGCAAAGGGCCTACCTGTAGATTTTGGCCTCTAGCTCAGCCGGCTCCTAGGGAAACCTACCAAACCTGTGCATTTTTGACAACTAGAGACCTAGGGGAATCCAAGATGGGGTGACTTGTGGCGCTCTGACCACGTTCTGTTACCCAGAATCCTTTGCAAACCTCAAAATTTGGCAAAAAAAACACATTTTCCTCACATTTTGGTGACAGAAAGTTCTGGAATCCAAGAGGAGCCACAAATTTCCTTCCATCCAGTGTTCCCCCAAGTCTCCCAATAAAAATTATATCTCACTTGTGTGGGTAGGCCTAGCGCCCGCGACAGGAAACGGCCCAAAATGCAACGTGGACACATCACATTTTTTTAAAGAAAACAGAGGTGTTTTTTGCAAAGTGCCTACCTGTAGATTTTGGCCTCTAGCTCAGCCGGCACCTAGGGAAACCTACCAAACCTGTGCATTTTTGAAAACTAGAGACCTAGGGGAATCCAAGATGGGGTGACTTGTGGGGCTCTGACCAGGTTCTGTTACCCAGAATCCTTTGCAAACCTCACAATTTGGCTAAAAAAACACATTTTCCTCACATTTTGGTGACAGAAAGTTCTGGAATCAGAGAGGAGCCACAAACTTAATTCCATCCAGCGTTCCCCCAAGTCTCCCGATAAAAATGATACCTCACTTTTGTGGGTAGGCCTAGCGCCCGCGACAGAAAATGCCCCAAAACGCAACGTGGACACATCACATATTTTTTAAAGAAAACAGAGGTGTTTTTTGCAAAGTGCCTACCTGTAGATTTTGGCCTCTAGCTCAGCCGGCACCTAGGGAAACCTACCAAACCTGTGCATTTCTAAAAACTAGAGACCTAGGGGAATCCAAGATGGGGTGACTTGTGGGGCTCTGACCAGGTTCTGTTACCCAGAATCCTTGACAAACCTCAAAATTTGGCTAAAAAAAACAAATTTTCCTCACATTTTGGTGACAGAAAGTTCTGGAATCCAAGCGGAGCCACAAATTTCCTTCCACCCAGCGTTCTCCCAAGTCTCCCGATAAAAATGATACCTCACTTGTGTGGGTAGGCCTAGCGCCCGCGACAGGAAATGCCCCAAAACGCAACGTGGACACATCACATTTTTTTTAAAGAAAACAGAGGTGTTTTTTGCAAAGTGCCTACCTGTAGACTTTGGCCTCTAGCTCAGCCGGCACCTAGGGAAACCTACCAAACCTGTGCATTTTTTACAACTAGAGACCTAGGGGAATCCAAGATGGGGTGACTTGTGGGGCTCTGACCGGGTTATGTTACCCAGAATCCTTTGCAAACCTCAAAATTTGGCTAAAAAAACACATTTTCCTCACATTTTTGTGACAGAAAGTTCTGGAATCAGAGAGGAGCCACAAATTTCCTTCCACCCAGCGTACCCCCAAGTCTCCCGATAAAAATGATACCTCACTTGTGTGGGTAGGCCTAGCGCCCGCGACAGGAAACGGCCCAAAACGCAACGTGGACACATCACATTTTTTGAAAGAAAACAGAGGTGTTTTTTGCAAAGTGCCTACCTGTAGATTTTGGCCTCTAGCTCAGCCGACACCTAGGGAAACCTACCAAACCTGTGCATTTTTGAAAACTAGAGACCTAGGGGAATCCAAGATGGGGTGACTTGTGGGGCTCTGACCAGGTTATGTTACCCAGAATCCTTTGCAAACCTCAAAATTTGCCTAAAAAAACACATTTTCCTCACATTTTGGTGACAGAAAGTTCTGGACTCAGAGAGGAGCCACAAATTTCCTTCCTCCCAGCGTTCCCCCAAGTCTCCCGATAAAAATGATACCTCACTTGTGTGGGTAGGCCTAACGCCAGCGACAGGAAATGCCCCAAAACACAACGTGGACACATCACATTTTTTTAAAGAAAACAGAGGTGTTTTTTGCAAAGTGCCTACCTGTAGATTTTGGACTCTAGCTCAGCCGGCACCTAGGGAAACCTACCAAATCTGTGCATTTTTGACAACTAGAGACCTAGGGGAATCCAAGATGGGGTGACTTGTGGGGCTCTGACCAAGTTATGTTACCCAGAATCCTTTGCAAACCTCAAAATTTGGCTAAAAAAACACATTTTCCTCAAATTTTGGTGACAGAAAGTTCTGGAATCAGAGAGGAGCCACACATTTCCTTCCACCCAGCGTACCCCGAAGTCTCCCGATAAAAATGATACCTCACTTGTGTGGGTAGGCCTAGTGCCCGCGACAGGAAATGCCCCAAAATGCAACGTGGACAAATCACATTTTTTTAAAGAAAACAGAGGTGTTTTTTGCAAAGTGCCTACCTGTAGATTTTGGCCTCTAGCTCAGCCGGCACCTATGGAAACCTACCAAACCTGTGCATTTTTAAAAACTAGAGACCTAGGGGAATCCAAGATGGGGTGACTTGTGGGGCTCTGACCAGGTTCTGTTACCCAGAATCCTTTGCAAACCTCAAAATTTGGCTAAAAAAAGCACATTTTCCTCACATTTTGGTGACAGAAAGTTCTGGAATCCAAGAGGAGCCACAAATTTCCTTCCACCGAGCGTTCCCCCAAGTCTCCCGATAAAAATGATACCTCACTTGTGTGGGTAGGCGTAGCGCCCGCGACAGGAAATGCCCCAAAACGCAACGTGGACACATCACTTTTTTTTAAAGAAAACAGAGGTGTTTTTTGCAAAGTGCCTACCTGTAGATTTTGGCCTCTCGCTCAGCCGGCACCCAGGGAATCCTACCAAACCTGTGCATTTTTGAAAACTAGAGACCTAGGGGAATCCAAGATGGGGTGACTTGTGGGGCTCTGACCAGGTTCTGTTACCCAGAATCCTTTGCAAACCTCAAAATTTGGCTAAAAAAACAAATTTTCCTCACATTTTGGTGACAGAAAGTTCCGGAATCAGAGAGGAGCCACAAATTTCCTTCCACCCAGCGTTCCCCCAAGTCTCCCGATAAAAATGATACCTCACTTGTGTGGTTAGGCCTAGCACCCGCGACAGGAAATGCCCCAAACAGCAACGTGGACACATCACATTTTTTGAAAGAAAACAGAGGTGTTTTTTGCAAAGTGCCTACCTGTAGATTTTGGACTCTAGCTCAGCCGGCACCTAGGGAAACCTACCAAATCTGTGCATTTTTGACAACTAGAGACCTAGGGGAATCCAAGATGGGGTGACTTGTGGGGCTCTGACCAAGTTATGTTACCCAGAATCCTTTGCAAACCTCAAAATTTGGCTAAAAAAACACATTTTCCTCAAATTTTGGTGACAGAAAGTTCTGGAATCAGAGAGGAGCCACAAATTTCCTTCCACCCAGCGTACCCCGAAGTCTCCCGATAAAAATGATACCTCACTTTTGTGGGTAGGCCTAGCGCCCGCGACAGAAAATGCCCCAAAACGCAACGTGGACACATCACATTTTTTTTAAAGAAAACAGAGGTGTTTTTTGCAAAGTGCCTACCTGTAGATTTTGGCCTCTAGCTCAGCCGGCACCTAGGGAAACCTACCAAACCTGTGCATTTCTAAAAACTAGAGACCTAGGGGAATCCAAGATGGGGTGACTTGTGGGGCTCTGACCAGGTTCTGTTACCCAGAATCCTTGACAAACCTCAAAATTTGGCTAAAAAAAACAAATTTTCCTCACATTTTGGTGACAGAAAGTTCTGGAATCCAAGCGGAGCCACAAATTTCCTTCCACCCAGCGTTCTCCCAAGTCTCCCGATAAAAATGATACCTCACTTGTGTGGGTAGGCCTAGCGCCCGCGACAGGAAATGCCCCAAAACGCAACGTGGACACATCACATTTTTTTTAAAGAAAACAGAGGTGTTTTTTGCAAAGTGCCTACCTGTAGACTTTGGCCTCTAGCTCAGCCGGCACCTAGGGAAACCTACCAAACCTGTGCATTTTTTACAACTAGAGACCTAGGGGAATCCAAGATGGGGTGACTTGTGGGGCTCTGACCGGGTTATGTTACCCAGAATCCTTTGCAAACCTCAAAATTTGGCTAAAAAAACACATTTTCCTCACATTTTTGTGACAGAAAGTTCTGGAATCAGAGAGGAGCCACAAATTTCCTTCCACCCAGCGTACCCCCAAGTCTCCCGATAAAAATGATACCTCACTTGTGTGGGTAGGCCTAGCGCCCGCGACAGGAAACGGCCCAAAACGCAACGTGGACACATCACATTTTTTGAAAGAAAACAGAGGTGTTTTTTGCAAAGTGCCTACCTGTAGATTTTGGCCTCTAGCTCAGCCGACACCTAGGGAAACCTACCAAACCTGTGCATTTTTGAAAACTAGAGACCTAGGGGAATCCAAGATGGGGTGACTTGTGGGGCTCTGACCAGGTTATGTTACCCAGAATCCTTTGCAAACCTCAAAATTTGCCTAAAAAAACACATTTTCCTCACATTTTGGTGACAGAAAGTTCTGGACTCAGAGAGGAGCCACAAATTTCCTTCCTCCCAGCGTTCCCCCAAGTCTCCCGATAAAAATGATACCTCACTTGTGTGGGTAGGCCTAACGCCAGCGACAGGAAATGCCCCAAAACACAACGTGGACACATCACATTTTTTTAAAGAAAACAGAGGTGTTTTTTGCAAAGTGCCTACCTGTAGATTTTGGACTCTAGCTCAGCCGGCACCTAGGGAAACCTACCAAATCTGTGCATTTTTGACAACTAGAGACCTAGGGGAATCCAAGATGGGGTGACTTGTGGGGCTCTGACCAAGTTATGTTACCCAGAATCCTTTGCAAACCTCAAAATTTGGCTAAAAAAACACATTTTCCTCAAATTTTGGTGACAGAAAGTTCTGGAATCAGAGAGGAGCCACACATTTCCTTCCACCCAGCGTACCCCGAAGTCTCCCGATAAAAATGATACCTCACTTGTGTGGGTAGGCCTAGTGCCCGCGACAGGAAATGCCCCAAAATGCAACGTGGACAAATCACATTTTTTTAAAGAAAACAGAGGTGTTTTTTGCAAAGTGCCTACCTGTAGATTTTGGCCTCTAGCTCAGCCGGCACCTATGGAAACCTACCAAACCTGTGCATTTTTAAAAACTAGAGACCTAGGGGAATCCAAGATGGGGTGACTTGTGGGGCTCTGACCAGGTTCTGTTACCCAGAATCCTTTGCAAACCTCAAAATTTGGCTAAAAAAAGCACATTTTCCTCACATTTTGGTGACAGAAAGTTCTGGAATCCAAGAGGAGCCACAAATTTCCTTCCACCGAGCGTTCCCCCAAGTCTCCCGATAAAAATGATACCTCACTTGTGTGGGTAGGCGTAGCGCCCGCGACAGGAAATGCCCCAAAACGCAACGTGGACACATCACTTTTTTTTAAAGAAAACAGAGGTGTTTTTTGCAAAGTGCCTACCTGTAGATTTTGGCCTCTCGCTCAGCCGGCACCCAGGGAATCCTACCAAACCTGTGCATTTTTGAAAACTAGAGACCTAGGGGAATCCAAGATGGGGTGACTTGTGGGGCTCTGACCAGGTTCTGTTACCCAGAATCCTTTGCAAACCTCAAAATTTGGCTAAAAAAACAAATTTTCCTCACATTTTGGTGACAGAAAGTTCCGGAATCAGAGAGGAGCCACAAATTTCCTTCCACCCAGCGTTCCCCCAAGTCTCCCGATAAAAATGATACCTCACTTGTGTGGTTAGGCCTAGCACCCGCGACAGGAAATGCCCCAAACAGCAACGTGGACACATCACATTTTTTGAAAGAAAACAGAGGTGTTTTTTGCAAAGTGCCTACCTGTAGATTTTGGACTCTAGCTCAGCCGGCACCTAGGGAAACCTACCAAATCTGTGCATTTTTGACAACTAGAGACCTAGGGGAATCCAAGATGGGGTGACTTGTGGGGCTCTGACCAAGTTATGTTACCCAGAATCCTTTGCAAACCTCAAAATTTGGCTAAAAAAACACATTTTCCTCAAATTTTGGTGACAGAAAGTTCTGGAATCAGAGAGGAGCCACAAATTTCCTTCCACCCAGCGTACCCCGAAGTCTCCCGATAAAAATGATACCTCACTTTTGTGGGTAGGCCTAGCGCCCGCGACAGAAAATGCCCCAAAACGCAACGTGGACACATCACATTTTTTTTAAAGAAAACAGAGGTGTTTTTTGCAAAGTGCCTACCTGTAGATTTTGGCCTCTAGCTCAGCCGGCACCTAGGGAAACCTACCAAACCTGTGCATTTCTAAAAACTAGAGACCTAGGGGAATCCAAGATGGGGTGACTTGTGGGGCTCTGACCAGGTTCTGTTACCCAGAATCCTTGACAAACCTCAAAATTTGGCTAAAAAAAACAAATTTTCCTCACATTTTGGTGACAGAAAGTTCTGGAATCCAAGCGGAGCCACAAATTTCCTTCCACCCAGCGTTCTCCCAAGTCTCCCGATAAAAATGATACCTCACTTGTGTGGGTAGGCCTAGCGCCCGCGACAGGAAATGCCCCAAAACGCAACGTGGACACATCACATTTTTTTTAAAGAAAACAGAGGTGTTTTTTGCAAAGTGCCTACCTGTAGACTTTGGCCTCTAGCTCAGCCGGCACCTAGGGAAACCTACCAAACCTGTGCATTTTTTACAACTAGAGACCTAGGGGAATCCAAGATGGGGTGACTTGTGGGGCTCTGACCGGGTTATGTTACCCAGAATCCTTTGCAAACCTCAAAATTTGGCTAAAAAAACACATTTTCCTCACATTTTTGTGACAGAAAGTTCTGGAATCAGAGAGGAGCCACAAATTTCCTTCCACCCAGCGTACCCCCAAGTCTCCCGATAAAAATGATACCTCACTTGTGTGGGTAGGCCTAGCGCCCGCGACAGGAAACGGCCCAAAACGCAACGTGGACACATCACATTTTTTGAAAGAAAACAGAGGTGTTTTTTGCAAAGTGCCTACCTGTAGATTTTGGCCTCTAGCTCAGCCGACACCTAGGGAAACCTACCAAACCTGTGCATTTTTGAAAACTAGAGACCTAGGGGAATCCAAGATGGGGTGACTTGTGGGGCTCTGACCAGGTTATGTTACCCAGAATCCTTTGCAAACCTCAAAATTTGCCTAAAAAAACACATTTTCCTCACATTTTGGTGACAGAAAGTTCTGGACTCAGAGAGGAGCCACAAATTTCCTTCCTCCCAGCGTTCCCCCAAGTCTCCCGATAAAAATGATACCTCACTTGTGTGGGTAGGCCTAACGCCAGCGACAGGAAATGCCCCAAAACACAACGTGGACACATCACATTTTTTTAAAGAAAACAGAGGTGTTTTTTGCAAAGTGCCTACCTGTAGATTTTGGACTCTAGCTCAGCCGGCACCTAGGGAAACCTACCAAATCTGTGCATTTTTGACAACTAGAGACCTAGGGGAATCCAAGATGGGGTGACTTGTGGGGCTCTGACCAAGTTATGTTACCCAGAATCCTTTGCAAACCTCAAAATTTGGCTAAAAAAACACATTTTCCTCAAATTTTGGTGACAGAAAGTTCTGGAATCAGAGAGGAGCCACAAATTTCCTTCCACCCAGCGTACCCCGAAGTCTCCCGATAAAAATGATACCTCACTTGTGTGGGTAGGCCTAGTGCCCGCGACAGGAAATGCCCCAAAATGCAACGTGGACAAATCACATTTTTTTAAAGAAAACAGAGGTGTTTTTTGCAAAGTGCCTACCTGTAGATTTTGGCCTCTAGCTCAGCCGGCACCTAGGCAAACCTACCAAACCTGTGCATTTTTAAAAACTAGAGACCTAGGGGAATCCAAGATGGGGTGACTTGTGGGGCTCTGACCAGGTTCTGTTACCCAGAATCCTTTGCAAACCTCAAAATTTGGCTAAAAAAAGCACATTTTCCTCACATTTTGGTGACAGAAAGTTCTGGAATCCAAGAGGAGCCACAAATTTCCTTCCACCGAGCGTTCCCCCAAGTCTCCCGATAAAAATGATACCTCACTTGTGTGGGTAGGCGTAGCGCCCGCGACAGGAAATGCCCCAAAACGCAACGTGGACACATCACTTTTTTTTAAAGAAAACAGAGGTGTTTTTTGCAAAGTGCCTACCTGTAGATTTTGGCCTCTCGCTCAGCCGGCACCCAGGGAATCCTACCAAACCTGTGCATTTTTGAAAACTAGAGACCTAGGGGAATCCAAGATGGGGTGACTTGTGGGGCTCTGACCAGGTTCTGTTACCCAGAATCCTTTGCAAACCTCAAAATTTGGCTAAAAAAACAAATTTTCCTCACATTTTGGTGACAGAAAGTTCCGGAATCAGAGAGGAGCCACAAATTTCCTTCCACCCAGCGTTCCCCCAAGTCTCCCGATAAAAATGATACCTCACTTGTGTGGTTAGGCCTAGCACCCGCGACAGGAAATGCCCCAAACAGCAACGTGGACACATCACATTTTTTGAAAGAAAACAGAGGTGTTTTTTGCAAAGTGCCTACCTGTAGATTTTGGACTCTAGCTCAGCCGGCACCTAGGGAAACCTACCAAATCTGTGCATTTTTGACAACTAGAGACCTAGGGGAATCCAAGATGGGGTGACTTGTGGGGCTCTGACCAAGTTATGTTACCCAGAATCCTTTGCAAACCTCAAAATTTGGCTAAAAAAACACATTTTCCTCAAATTTTGGTGACAGAAAGTTCTGGAATCAGAGAGGAGCCACAAATTTCCTTCCACCCAGCGTACCCCGAAGTCTCCCGATAAAAATGATACCTCACTTTTGTGGGTAGGCCTAGCGCCCGCGACAGAAAATGCCCCAAAACGCAACGTGGACACATCACATTTTTTTTAAAGAAAACAGAGGTGTTTTTTGCAAAGTGCCTACCTGTAGATTTTGGCCTCTAGCTCAGCCGGCACCTAGGGAAACCTACCAAACCTGTGCATTTCTAAAAACTAGAGACCTAGGGGAATCCAAGATGGGGTGACTTGTGGGGCTCTGACCAGGTTCTGTTACCCAGAATCCTTGACAAACCTCAAAATTTGGCTAAAAAAAACAAATTTTCCTCACATTTTGGTGACAGAAAGTTCTGGAATCCAAGCGGAGCCACAAATTTCCTTCCACCCAGCGTTCTCCCAAGTCTCCCGATAAAAATGATACCTCACTTGTGTGGGTAGGCCTAGCGCCCGCGACAGGAAATGCCCCAAAACGCAACGTGGACACATCACATTTTTTTTAAAGAAAACAGAGGTGTTTTTTGCAAAGTGCCTACCTGTAGACTTTGGCCTCTAGCTCAGCCGGCACCTAGGGAAACCTACCAAACCTGTGCATTTTTTACAACTAGAGACCTAGGGGAATCCAAGATGGGGTGACTTGTGGGGCTCTGACCGGGTTATGTTACCCAGAATCCTTTGCAAACCTCAAAATTTGGCTAAAAAAACACATTTTCCTCACATTTTTGTGACAGAAAGTTCTGGAATCAGAGAGGAGCCACAAATTTCCTTCCACCCAGCGTACCCCCAAGTCTCCCGATAAAAATGATACCTCACTTGTGTGGGTAGGCCTAGCGCCCGCGACAGGAAACGGCCCAAAACGCAACGTGGACACATCACATTTTTTGAAAGAAAACAGAGGTGTTTTTTGCAAAGTGCCTACCTGTAGATTTTGGCCTCTAGCTCAGCCGACACCTAGGGAAACCTACCAAACCTGTGCATTTTTGAAAACTAGAGACCTAGGGGAATCCAAGATGGGGTGACTTGTGGGGCTCTGACCAGGTTATGTTACCCAGAATCCTTTGCAAACCTCAAAATTTGCCTAAAAAAACACATTTTCCTCACATTTTGGTGACAGAAAGTTCTGGACTCAGAGAGGAGCCACAAATTTCCTTCCTCCCAGCGTTCCCCCAAGTCTCCCGATAAAAATGATACCTCACTTGTGTGGGTAGGCCTAACGCCAGCGACAGGAAATGCCCCAAAACACAACGTGGACACATCACATTTTTTTAAAGAAAACAGAGGTGTTTTTTGCAAAGTGCCTACCTGTAGATTTTGGACTCTAGCTCAGCCGGCACCTAGGGAAACCTACCAAATCTGTGCATTTTTGACAACTAGAGACCTAGGGGAATCCAAGATGGGGTGACTTGTGGGGCTCTGACCAAGTTATGTTACCCAGAATCCTTTGCAAACCTCAAAATTTGGCTAAAAAAACACATTTTCCTCAAATTTTGGTGACAGAAAGTTCTGGAATCAGAGAGGAGCCACAAATTTCCTTCCACCCAGCGTACCCCGAAGTCTCCCGATAAAAATGATACCTCACTTGTGTGGGTAGGCCTAGTGCCCGCGACAGGAAATGCCCCAAAATGCAACGTGGACAAATCACATTTTTTTAAAGAAAACAGAGGTGTTTTTTGCAAAGTGCCTACCTGTAGATTTTGGCCTCTAGCTCAGCCGGCACCTAGGCAAACCTACCAAACCTGTGCATTTTTAAAAACTAGAGACCTAGGGGAATCCAAGATGGGGTGACTTGTGGGGCTCTGACCAGGTTCTGTTACCCAGAATCCTTTGCAAACCTCAAAATTTGGCTAAAAAAAGCACATTTTCCTCACATTTTGGTGACAGAAAGTTCTGGAATCCAAGAGGAGCCACAAATTTCCTTCCACCGAGCGTTCCCCCAAGTCTCCCGATAAAAATGATACCTCACTTGTGTGGGTAGGCGTAGCGCCCGCGACAGGAAATGCCCCAAAACGCAACGTGGACACATCACTTTTTTTTAAAGAAAACAGAGGTGTTTTTTGCAAAGTGCCTACCTGTAGATTTTGGCCTCTCGCTCAGCCGGCACCCAGGGAATCCTACCAAACCTGTGCATTTTTGAAAACTAGAGACCTAGGGGAATCCAAGATGGGGTGACTTGTGGGGCTCTGACCAGGTTCTGTTACCCAGAATCCTTTGCAAACCTCAAAATTTGGTTAAAAAAACAAATTTTCCTCACATTTTGGTGACAGAAAGTTCCGGAATCAGAGAGGAGCCACAAATTTCCTTCCACCCAGCGTTCCCCCAAGTCTCCCGATAAAAATGATACCTCACTTGTGTGGTTAGGCCTAGCACCCGCGACAGGAAATGCCCCAAACAGCAACGTGGACACATCACATTTTTTGAAAGAAAACAGAGGTGTTTTTTGCAAAGTGCCTACCTGTAGACTTTGGCCTCTAGCTCAGCCGGCACCTAGGGAAACCTACCAAACCTGTGCATTTCTAAAAACTAGAGACCTAGGGGAATCCAAGATGGGGTGACTTTTGGGGCTCTGACCAGGTTCTGTTACCCAGAATCCTTTGCAGACCTCAAAATTTGGCTAAAAAAAACACATTTTCCTCACATTTTGGTGACAGAAAGTTCTGGAATCCAAGCGGAGCCACAAATTTCCTTCCACCCAGCGTTCTCCCTAGTCTCCCGATAAAAATGATACCTCACTTGTGTGGGTAGGCCTAGCGCCCGCGACAGGAAATGCCCCAAAACGCAACGTGGACACATCACATTTTTTTTAAAGAAAACAGAGGTGTTTTTTGCAAAGTGCCTACCTGTAGACTTTGGCCTCTAGCTCAGCCGGCACCTAGGGAAACCTACCAAACCTGTGCATTTTTGACAACTAGAGACCTAGGGGAATCCAAGATGGGGTGACTTGTGGGGCTCTGACCGGGTTATGTTACCCAGAATCCTTTGCAAACCTCAAAATTTGGCTAAAAAAACACATTTTCCTCACATTTTTGTGACAGAAAGTTCTGGAATCAGAGAGGAGACACAAATTTCCTTCCACCCAGCGTACCCCCAAGTCTCCCGATAGAAATGATACCTCACTTGTGTGGGTAGGCCTAGCGCCTGCGACAGGAAAAGGCCCAAAACGCAACGTGGACACATCACATTTTTTTAAAGAAAACAGAGGTGTTTTTTGCAAAGTGCCTACCTGTAGATTTTGGCCTCTAGCTCAGCCGACACCTAGGGAAACCTACCAAACCTGTGCATTTTTGAAAACTAGAGACCTAGGGGAATCCAAGATGGGGTGACTTGTGGGGCTCTGACCAGGTTCTGAAACCCAGAATCCTTTGCAAACCTCAAAATGTGGCTAAAAAAACACATTTTCCTCATATTTTGGTGACAGAAAGTTCTGGAATCCAAGAGGAGCCACAAATTTCCTTCCATCCAGCGTTCCCCCAAGTCTCCCGATAAAAATGATACCTCACTTTAGCGCCCGCGACAGGAAATGCCCCAAAACGCAACGTGGACACATCACTTTTTTTTAAAGAAAACAGAGGTGTTTTTTGCAAAGTGCTTACCTGTAGATTTTGGCCTCTAGCTCAGCCGGCACCCAGGGAAACCTACCAAACCTGTGCATTTTTTAAAACTAGAGACCTAGGGGAATCCAAGATGGGGTGACTTGTGGGGCTCTGACCAGGTTCTGTTACCCAGAATCCTTTGCAAACCTCAAAATTTGGCTAAAAAAACACATTTTCCTCACATTTTTGTGACACAAGGTTCTGGAATCAGAGAGGAGCCACAAATTTCCTTCCACCCAGCGTACCCCCAAGTCTCCCGATAAAAATGATACCTCACTTGTGTGGGTAGGCCTAGCGCCCGCGACAGGAAACGGCCCAAAACGCAACGTGGACACATCACATTTTTTTAAAGAAAACAGAGGTGTTTTTTGCAAAATGCCTACCTGTAGATTTTGGCCTCTAGCTCAGCCGACACCTATGGAAACCTACCAAACCTGTGCATTTTTGAAAACTAGAGACCTAGGGGAATCCAAGATGGGGTGACTTGTGGGGCTCTGACCAGGTTCTGTTACCCAGAATCCTTTGCAAACCTCAAAATTTGGCTAAAAAAACACATTTTCCTCACATTTTTGTGACACAAAGTTCTGGAATCAGAGAGGAGCCACAAATTTCCTTCCACCCAGCGTTCCCCCAAGTCTCCCGATAAAAATGATACCTCACTTGTGTGGGTAGGCCTAACGCCCGCGACAGGAAATGCCCCAAAACACAACGTGGACACATCACATTTTTTTAAAGAAAACAGAGGTGTTTTTTGCAAAGTGCCTACCTGTAGATTTTGGCCTCTAGCTCAGCCGGCTCCTAGGGAAACCTACCAAACCTGTGCATTTTTGACAACTAGAGACCTAGGGGAATCCAAGATGGGGTGACTTGTGGGGCTCTGACCACGTTCTGTTACCCAGAATCCTTTGCAAACCTCAAAATTTGGCTAAAAAAACACATTTTCCTCACATTTTGGTGACAGAAAGTTCTGGAATCCAAGAGGAGCCACAAATTTCCTTCCATCCAGCGTTCCCTCAAGTCTCCCAATAAAAATTATATCTCACTTGTGTGGGTAGGCCTAGCGCCCGCAACAGGAAATGCCCCAAAACGCAACGTGGACACATCACGTTTTTTTAAAGAAAACAGAGGTGTTTTTTGCAAAGTGCCTACCTGTAGATTTTGGCCTCTAGCTCAGCCGGCACCTAGGGAAACCTACCAAATCTGTGCATTTTTGACAACTAGAGATCTAGGGGAATCCAAGATGGGGTGACTTGTGGGGCTCTGACCAAGTTATGTTACACAGAATCCTTTGCAAACCTCAAAATTTGGCTAAAAAAACACATTTTCCTCAAATTTTGGTGACAGAAAGTTCTGGAATCAGAGAGGAGCCACAAATTTCCTTCCACCCAGCGTACCCCGAAGTCTCCCGATAAAAATTATACCTCACTTGTGTGGGTAGGCCTAGTGCCTGCGACAGGAAATGCCCCAAAATGCAACGTGGACAAATCACATTTTTTTAAAGAAAACAGAGGTGTTTTTTGCAAAGTGCCTACCTGTAGATTTTGGCCTCTAGCTCAGCCGGCACCTATGGAAACCTACCAAACCTGTGCATTTTTAAAAACTAGAGACCTAGGGGAATCCAAGATGGGGTGACTTGTGGGGCTCTGACCAGGTTCTGTTACCCAGAATCCTTTGCAAACCTCAAGATTTGGCTAAAAAAACACATTTTCCTGACATTTTGGTGACAGAAAGTTCCGGAATCAGAGAGGAGCCACAAATTTCCTTCCACCCAGCGTACCCCGAAGTCTCCCGATAAAAATTATACCTCACTTGTGTGGGTAGGCCTAGTGCCTGCGACAGGAAATGCCCCAAAATGCAACGTGGACAAATCACATTTTTTTAAAGAAAACAGAGGTGTTTTTTGCAAAGTGCCTACCTGTAGACTTTGGCCTCTAGCTCAGCCGGCACCTAGGGAAACCTACCAAACCTGTGCATTTCTAAAAACTAGAGACCTAGGGGAATCCAAGATGGGGTGACTTGTGGGGCTCTGACCAGGTTCTGTTACCCAGAATCCTTTGCAAACCTCAAAATTTGGCTAAAAAAACACATTTTCCTCACATTTTTGTGACACAAGGTTCTGGAATCAGAGAGGAGCCACAAATTTCCTTCCACCCAGCGTACCCCCAAGTCTCCCGATAAAAATGATACCTCACTTGTGTGGGTAGGCCTAGCGCCCGCGACAGGAAACGGCCCAAAACACAACGTGGACACATCACATTTTTTTAAAGAAAACAGAGGTGTTTTTTGCAAAGTGCCTACCTGTAGATTTTGGCCTCTAGCTCAGCCGGCTCCTAGGGAAACCTACCAAACCTGTGCATTTTTGACAACTAGAGACCTAGGGGAATCCAAGATGGGGTGACTTGTGGGGCTCTGACCACGTTCTGTTACCCAGAATCCTTTGCAAACCTCAAAATTTGGCTAAAAAAACACATTTTCCTCACATTTTGGTGACAGAAAGTTCTGGAATCCAAGAGGAGCCACAAATTTCCTTCCATCCAGCGTTCCCTCAAGTCTCCCAATAAAAATTATATCTCACTTGTGTGGGTAGGCCTAGCGCCCGCAACAGGAAATGCCCCAAAACGCAACGTGGACACATCACGTTTTTTTAAAGAAAACAGAGGTGTTTTTTGCAAAGTGCCTACCTGTAGATTTTGGCCTCTAGCTCAGCCGGCACCTAGGGAAACCTACCAAATCTGTGCATTTTTGACAACTAGAGATCTAGGGGAATCCAAGATGGGGTGACTTGTGGGGCTCTGACCAAGTTATGTTACACAGAATCCTTTGCAAACCTCAAAATTTGGCTAAAAAAACACATTTTCCTCAAATTTTGGTGAAAGAAAGTTCTGGAATCAGAGAGGAGCCACAAATTTCCTTCCACCCAGCGTACCCCGAAGTCTCCCGATAAAAATTATACCTCACTTGTGTGGGTAGGCCTAGTGCCTGCGACAGGAAATGCCCCAAAATGCAACGTGGACAAATCACATTCTTTTAAAGAAAACAGAGGTGTTTTTTGCAAAGTGCCTACCTGTAGATTTTGGCCTCTAGCTCAGCCGGCACCTATGGAAACCTACCAAACCTGTGCATTTTTAAAAACTAGAGACCTAGGGGAATCCAAGATGGGGTGACTTGTGGGGCTCTGACCAGGTTCTGTTACCCACAATCCTTTGCAAACCTCAAAATTTGGGTAAAAAAAACACATTTTCCTCACATTTTGGTGACAGAAAGTTCTGGAATCCAAGAGGAGCCACAAATTTCCTTCCACCCAGCGTTCCCCCAAGTCTCCCGATAAAAATGATACCTCACTTTAGCGCCCGCGACAGGAAATGCCCCAAAACGCAACGTGGACACATCACTTTTTTTTAAAGAAAACAGAGGTGTTTTTTGCAAAGTGCTTACCTGTAGATTTTGGCCTCTAGCTCAGCCGGCACCCAGGGAAACCTACCAAACCTGTGCATTTTTTAAAACTAGAGACCTAGGGGAATCCAAGATGGGGTGACTTGTGGGGCTCTGACCAGGTTCTGTTACCCAGAATCCTTTGCAAACCTCAAAATTTGGCTAAAAAAACACATTTTCCTCACATTTTGGTGACAGAAAGTTCCGGAATCAGACAGGAGCCACAAATTTCCTTCCACCCAGCGTTCCCCCAAGTCTCCCGATAAAAATGATACCTCACTTGTGTGGTTAGGCCTAGCACCCGCGACAGGAAATGCCCCAAACAGCAACGTGGACACATCACATTTTTTGAAAGAAAACAGAGGTGTTTTTTGCAAAGTGCCTACCTGTAGACTTTGGCTTCTAGCTCAGCCGGCACCTAGGGAAACCTACCAAACCTGTGCATTTCTAAAAACTAGAGACCTAGGGGAATCCAAGATGGGGTGACTTGTGGGGCTCTGATCAGGTTCTGTTACCCAGAATCCTTTGCAAACCTCAAAATTTGGCTAAAAAAAACACATTTTCCTCACATTTTGGTGACAGAAAGTTCTGGAATCCAAGCGGAGCCACAAATTTCCTTCCACCCAGCGTTCTCCCAAGTCTCCCGATAAAAATTATACCTCACTTGTGTGGGTAGGCCTAGCGCCCGCGACAGGAAATGCCCCAAAACGCAACGTGGACACATCACATTTTTTTTAAAGAAAACAGAGGTGTTTTTTGCAAAGTGCCTACCTGTAGACTTTGGCCTCTAGCTCAGCCGGCACCTAGGGAAACCTACCAAACCTGTGCATTTTTGACAACTAGAGACCTAGGGGAATCCAAGATGGGGTGACTTGTGGGGCTCTGACCGGGTAATGTTACCCAGAATCCTTTGCAAACCTCAAAATTTGGCTAAAAAAACACATTTTCCTCACATTTTTGTGACAGAAAGTTCTGGAATCAGAGAGGAGCCACAAATTTCCTTCCACCCAGCGTACCCCCAAGTCTCCCGATAAAAATGATACCTCACTTGTGTGGGTAGGCCTAGCGCCCGCGACAGGAAAAGGCCCAAAACGCAACGTGGACACATCACATTTTTTTAAAGAAAACAGAGGTGTTTTTTGCAAAGTGCCTACCTGTAGATTTTGGCCTCTAGCTCAGCCGACACCTAGGGAAACGTACCAAACCTGTGCATTTTTTAAAACTAGAGACCTAGGGGAATCCAAGATGGGGTGACTTGTGGGGCTCTGACCAGGTTCTGAAACCCAGAGTCCTTTGCAAACTTCAAAATGTGGCTAAAAAAACACATTTTCCTCACATTTTGGTGACAGAAAGTTCTGGAATCCAAGAGGAGCCACAAATTTCCTTCCATCCAGCGTTCCCCCAAGTCTCCCAATAAAAATGATATCTCAGTTGTGTGGGTAGGCCTAGCGCCCGCAACAGGAAATGCCCCAAAACGCAACGTGGACACATCACGTTTTTTTAAAGAAAACAGAGGTGTTTTTTGCAAAGTGCCTACCTGTAGGTTTTGGCCTCTAGCTCAGCCGGCACCTAGGCAAACCTACCAAACCTGTGCATTTTTGAAAACTAGAGACCTAGGGGAATCCAAGATGGGGTGACTTGTGGGGCTCTGACCAGGTTCTGTTACCCACAATCCTTTGCAAACCTCAAAATTTGGGTAAAAAAAACACATTTTCCTCACATTTTGGTGACAGAAAGTTCTGGAATCCAAGAGGAGCCACAAATTTCCTTCCACCCAGCGTTCCCCCAAGTCTCCCGATAAAAATGATACCTCACTTTAGCGCCCGCGACAGGAAATGCCCCAAAACGCAACGTGGACACATCACTTTTTTTTAAAGAAAACAGAGGTGTTTTTTGCAAAGTGCTTACCTGTAGATTTTGGCCTCTAGCTCAGCCGGCACCCAGGGAAACCTACCAAACCTGTGCATTTTTTAAAACTAGAGACCTAGGGGAATCCAAGATGGGGTGACTTGTGGGGCTCTGACCAGGTTCTGTTACCCAGAATCCTTTGCAAACCTCAAAATTTGGCTAAAAAAACACATTTTCCTCACATTTTGGTGACAGAAAGTTCCGGAATCAGACAGGAGCCACAAATTTCCTTCCACCCAGCGTTCCCCCAAGTCTCCCGATAAAAATGATACCTCACTTGTGTGGTTAGGCCTAGCACCCGCGACAGGAAATGCCCCAAACAGCAACGTGGACACATCAAATTTTTTGAAAGAAAACAGAGGTGTTTTTTGCAAAGTGCCTACCTGTAGACTTTGGCTTCTAGCTCAGCCGGCACCTAGGGAAACCTACCAAACCTGTGCATTTCTAAAAACTAGAGACCTAGGGGAATCCAAGATGGGGTGACTTGTGGGGCTCTGATCAGGTTCTGTTACCCAGAATCCTTTGCAAACCTCAAAATTTGGCTAAAAAAAACACATTTTCCTCACATTTTGGTGACAGAAAGTTCTGGAATCCAAGCGGAGCCACAAATTTCCTTCCACCCAGCGTTCTCCCAAGTCTCCCGATAAAAATTATACCTCACTTGTGTGGGTAGGCCTAGCGCCCGCGACAGGAAATGCCCCAAAACGCAACGTGGACACATCACATTTTTTTTAAAGAAAACAGAGGTGTTTTTTGCAAAGTGCCTACCTGTAGACTTTGGCCTCTAGCTCAGCCGGCACCTAGGGAAACCTACCAAACCTGTGCATTTTTGACAACTAGAGACCTAGGGGAATCCAAGATGGGGTGACTTGTGGGGCTCTGACCGGGTAATGTTACCCAGAATCCTTTGCAAACCTCAAAATTTGGCTAAAAAAACACATTTTCCTCACATTTTTGTGACAGAAAGTTCTGGAATCAGAGAGGAGCCACAAATTTCCTTCCACCCAGCGTACCCCCAAGTCTCCCGATAAAAATGATACCTCACTTGTGTGGGTAGGCCTAGCGCCCACGACAGGAAAAGGCCCAAAACGCAACGTGGACACATCACATTTTTTTAAAGAAAACAGAGGTGTTTTTTGCAAAGTGCCTACCTGTAGATTTTGGCCTCTAGCTCAGCCGACACCTAGGGAAACCTACCAAACCTATGCATTTTTTAAAACTAGAGACCTAGGGGAATCCAAGATGGGGTGACTTGTGGGGCTCTGACCAGGTTCTGAAACCCAGAGTCCTTTGCAAACTTCAAAATGTGGCTAAAAAAACACATTTTCCTCACATTTTGGTGACAGAAAGTTCTGGAATCCAAGAGGAGCCACAAATTTCCTTCCATCCAGCGTTCCCCCAAGTCTCCCAATAAAAATGATATCTCAGTTGTGTGGGTAGGCCTAGCGCCCGCAACAGGAAATGCCCCAAAACGCAACGTGGACACATCACGTTTTTTTAAAGAAAACAGAGGTGTTTTTTGCAAAGTGCCTACCTGTAGGTTTTGGCCTCTAGCTCAGCCGGCACCTAGGCAAACCTACCAAACCTGTGCATTTTTGAAAACTAGAGACCTAGGGGAATCCAAGATGGGGTGACTTGTGGGGCTCTGACCAGGTTCTGTTACCCACAATCCTTTGCAAACCTCAAAATTTGGGTAAAAAAAACACATTTTCCTCACATTTTGGTGACAGAAAGTTCTGGAATCCAAGAGGAGCCACAAATTTCCTTCCACCCAGCGTTCCCCCAAGTCTCCCGATAAAAATGATACCTCACTTTAGCGCCCGCGACAGGAAATGCCCCAAAACGCAACGTGGACACATCACTTTTTTTTAAAGAAAACAGAGGTGTTTTTTGCAAAGTGCTTACCTGTAGATTTTGGCCTCTAGCTCAGCCGGCACCCAGGGAAACCTACCAAACCTGTGCATTTTTTAAAACTAGAGACCTAGGGGAATCCAAGATGGGGTGACTTGTGGGGCTCTGACCAGGTTCTGTTACCCAGAATCCTTTGCAAACCTCAAAATTTGGGTAAAAAAAACACATTTTCCTCACATTTTGGTGACAGAAAGTTCTGGAATCCAAGAGGAGCCACAAATTTCCTTCCACCCAGCGTTCCCCCAAGTCTCCCGATAAAAATGATACCTCACTTTAGCGCCCGCGACAGGAAATGCCCCAAAACGCAACGTGGACACATCACATTTTTTTTAAAGAAAACAGAGGTGTTTTTTGCAAAGTGCCTACCTGTAGACTTTGGCCTCTAGCTCAGCCGGCACCTAGGGAAACCTACCAAACCTGTGCATTTTTGACAACTAGAGACCTAGGGGAATCCAAGATGGGGTGACTTGTGGGGCTCTGACCGGGTAATGTTACCCAGAATCCTTTGCAAACCTCAAAATTTGGCTAAAAAAACACATTTTCCTCACATTTTGGTGACAGAAAGTTCCGGAATCAGACAGGAGCCACAAATTTCCTTCCACCCAGCGTACCCCCAAGTCTCCCGATAAAAATGATACCTCACTTGTGTGGGTAGGCCTAGCGCCCGCGACAGGAAAAGGCCCAAAACGCAACGTGGACACATCACATTTTTTTAAAGAAAACAGAGGTGTTTTTTGCAAAGTGCCTACCTGTAGATTTTGGCCTCTAGCTCAGCCGACACCTAGGGAAACCTACCAAACCTATGCATTTTTTAAAACTAGAGACCTAGGGGAATCCAAGATGGGGTGACTTGTGGGGCTCTGACCAGGTTCTGAAACCCAGAGTCCTTTGCAAACTTCAAAATGTGGCTAAAAAAACACATTTTCCTCACATTTTGGTGACAGAAAGTTCTGGAATCCAAGAGGAGCCACAAATTTCCTTCCATCCAGCGTTCCCCCAAGTCTCCCAATAAAAATGATATCTCAGTTGTGTGGGTAGGCCTAGCGCCCGCAACAGGAAATGCCCCAAAACGCAACGTGGACACATCACGTTTTTTTAAAGAAAACAGAGGTGTTTTTTGCAAAGTGCCTACCTGTAGGTTTTGGCCTCTAGCTCAGCCGGCACCTAGGCAAACCTACCAAACCTGTGCATTTTTGAAAACTAGAGACCTAGGGGAATCCAAGATGGGGTGACTTGTGGGGCTCTGACCAGGTTCTGTTACCCAGAATCCTTTGCAAACCTCACAATTTGGCTAAAAAAACACATTTTCCTCACATTTTGGTGACAGAAAGTTCTGGAATCAGAGAGGAGCCACAAACTTCATTCCATCCAGCGTTCCCCCAAGTCTCCCGATAAAAATGATACCTCACTTGTGTGGGTAGGCCTAGCGCCCGCGACAGAAAATGCCCCAAAACGCAACGTGGACACATCACATTTGTTTTAAAGAAAACAGAGGTGTTTTTTGCAAAGTGCCTATCTGTAGACTTTGGCCTCTAGCTCAGCCGGCACCTAGGGAAACCTACCAAACCTGTGCATTTCTGACAACTAGAGACCTAGGGGAATCCAAGATGGGGTGACTTGTGGGGCTCTGACCGGGTTATGTTACCCAGAATCCTTTGCAAACCTCAAAATTTGGCTAAAAAAACACATTTTCCTCACATTTTTGTGACAGAAAGTTCTGGAATCAGAGAGGAGCCACAAATTTCCTTCCACCCAGCGTACCCCCAAGTCTCCCGATAAAAATGATACCTCACTTGTGTGGGTAGGCCTAGCGCCCGCAACAGGAAAAGGCCCAAAACGCAACGTGGACACATCACATTTTTTAAAGAAAACAGAGGTGTTTTTTGCAAAGTGCCTACCTGTAGATTTTGGCCTCTAGCTCAGCCGGCACCTATGGAAACCTACCAAACCTGTGCATTTTTTAAAACTAGAGACCTAGGGGAATCCAAGATGGGGTGACTTGTGGGGCTCTGACCAGGTTCTGTTACCCAGAATCCTTTGCAAACCTCAAAATTTGGCTAAAAAAACACACTTTCCTCACATTTTTGTGACACAAAGTTCTGGAATCAGAGAGGAGCCACAAATTTCCTTCCACCCAGCGTACCCCCAAGTCTCCCAATAAAAATGATATCTCACTTGTGTGGGTAGGCCTAGCGCCCGCAACAGGAAATGCCCCAAAACGCAACGTGGACACATCACGTTTTTTTAAAGAAAACAGAGGTGTTTTTTGCAAAGTGCCTACCTGTAGATTTTGGCCGCTAGCTCAGCCGGCACCTAGGGAAACCTACCAAATCTGTGCATTTTTGACAACTAGAGACCTAGGGGAATCCAAGATGGGGTGACTTGTGGGGCTCTGACCAAGTTATGTTACCCAGAATCCTTTGCAAACCTCAAAATTTGGCTAAAAAAACACATTTTCCTCAAATTTTGGTGACAGAAAGTTCTGGAATCAGAGAGGAGCCACAAATTTCCTTCCATCCAGCGTTCCCCCAAGTCTCCCGATAAAAATGATTCCTCACTTGTGTGGGTAGGCCTAGCGCCCGCGACAGGAAATGCCCCAAAATGCAACGTGAACACATCACATTTTTTTAAAGAAAACAGAGGTGTTTTTTGCAAAGTGCCTACCTGTAGATTTTGGCCTCTAGCTCAGCCGGCACCTATGGAAACCTACCAAACCTGTGCATTTTTAAAAACTAGAGACCTAGGGGAATCCAAGATGGGGTGACTTGTGGGGCTCTGACCAGGTTCTGTTACCCAGAATCCTTTGCAAACCTCAAGATTTGGCTAAAAAAACACATTTTCCTGACATTTTGGTGACAGAAAGTTCCGGAATCAGAGAGGAGCCACAAATTTCCTTCCACCCAGCGTTCCCCCAAGTCTCCCGATAAAAATGATACCTCACTTGTGTGGGTAGGCCTAGCGCCCTCGACAGGAAATGCCCCAAACCGCAACGTGGACACATCACATTTTTTTAAAGAAAACAGAGGTGTTTTTTGCAAAGTGCCTACCTGTAGACTTTGGCCTCTAGCTCAGCCGGCACCTAGGGAAACCTACCAAACCTGTGCATTTCTGACAACTAGAGACCTAGGGGAATCCAAGATGGGGTGACTTGTGGGGCTCTGACCAGGTTATGTTACCCAGAATCCTTTGCATACCTCAAAATTTGGCTAAAAAAACACATTTTCCTCACATTTTTGTGACACAAAGTTCTGGAATCAGAGAGGAGCCACAAATTTCCTTCCACCCAGCGTACCCCCAAGTCTCCCGATAAAAATGATACCTCACTTGTGTGGGTAGGCCTAGCGCCCGCGACAGGAAACGGCCCAAAACGCAACGTGGACACATCACATTTTTTTAAAGAAAACAGAGGTGTTTTTTGCAAAATGCCTACCTGTAGATTTTGGCCTCTAGCTCAGCCGACACCTATGGAAACCTACCAAACCTGTGCATTTTTGAAAACTAGAGACCTAGGGGAATCCAAGATGGGGTGACTTGTGGGGCTCTGACCAGGTTCTGTTACCCAGAATCCTTTGCAAACCTCAAAATTTGGCTAAAAAAACACATTTTCCTCACATTTTTGTGACACAAAGTTCTGGAATCAGAGAGGAGCCACAAATTTCCTTCCACCCAGCGTTCCCCCAAGTCTCCCGATAAAAATGATACCTCACTTGTGTGGGTAGGCCTAACGCCCGTGACAGGAAATGCCCCAAAACACAACGTGGACACATCACATTTTTTTAAAGAAAACAGAGGTGTTTTTTGCAAAGTGCCTACCTGTAGATTTTGGCCTCTAGCTCAGCCGGCTCCTAGGGAAACCTACCAAACCTGTGCATTTTTGACAACTAGAGACCTAGGGGAATCCAAGATGGGGTGACTTGTGGGGCTCTGACCACGTTCTGTTACCCAGAATCCTTTGCAAACCTCAAAATTTGGCTAAAAAAACACATTTTCCTCACATTTTGGTGACAGAAAGTTCTGGAATCCAAGAGGAGCCACAAATTTCCTTCCATCCAGCGTTCCCCCAAGTCTCCCAATAAAAATTATATGTCACTTGTGTGGGTAGGCCTAGCGCCCGCAACAGGAAATGCCCCAAAACGCAACGTGGACACATCACGTTTTTTTAAAGAAAACAGAGGTGTTTTTTGCAAAGTGCCTACCTGTAGATTTTGGCCTCTAGCTCAGCCGGCACCTAGGGAAACCTACCAAATCTGTGCATTTTTGACAACTAGAGATCTAGGGGAATCCAAGATGGGGTGACTTGTGGGGCTCTGACCAAGTTATGTTACCCAGAATCCTTTGCAAACCTCAAAATTTGGCTAAAAAAACACATTTTCCTCAAATTTTGGTGAAAGAAAGTTCTGGAATCAGAGAGGAGCCACAAATTTCCTTCCACCCAGCGTACCCCGAAGTCTCCCGATAAAAATTATACCTCACTTGTGTGGGTAGGCCTAGTGCCTGCGACAGGAAATGCCCCAAAATGCAACGTGGACAAATCACATTCTTTTAAAGAAAACAGAGGTGTTTTTTGCAAAGTGCCTACCTGTAGATTTTGGCCTCTAGCTCAGCCGGCACCTAGGGAAACCTACCAAACCTGTGCATTTTTAAAAACTAGAGACCTAGGGGAATCCAAGATGGGGTGACTTGTGGGGCTCTGACCAGGTTCTGTTACCCACAATCCTTTGCAAACCTCAAAATTTGGCTAAAAAAAACACATTTTCCTCACATTTTGGTGACAGAAAGTTCTGGAATCCAAGAGGAGCCACAAATTTCCTTCCACCCAGCGTTCCCCCAAGTCTCCCGATAAAAATGATACCTCACTTTAGCTCCCGCGACAGGAAATGCCCCAAAACGCAACGTGGACACATCACTTTTTTTTAAAGAAAACAGAGGTGTTTTTTGCAAAGTGCTTACCTGTAGATTTTGGCCTCTAGCTCAGCCGGCACCCAGGGAAACCTACCAAACCTGTGCATTTTTTAAAACTAGAGACCTAGGGGAATCCAAGATGGGGTGACTTGTGGGGCTCTGACCAGGTTCTGTTACCCAGAACCTTTTGCAAACCTCAAAATTTGGCTAAAAAAACACATTTTCCTCACATTTTGGTGACAGAAAGTTCCGGAATCAGACAGGAGCCACAAATTTCCTTCCACCCAGCGTTCCCCCAAGTCTCCCGATAAAAATGATACCTCACTTGTGTGGTTAGGCCTAGCACCCGCGACAGGAAATGCCCCAAACAGCAACGTGGACACATCACATTTTTTGAAAGAAAACAGAGGTGTTTTTTGCAAAGTGCCTACCTGTAGACTTTGGCTTCTAGCTCAGCCGGCACCTAGGGAAACCTACCAAACCTGTGCATTTCTAAAAACTAGAGACCTAGGGGAATCCAAGATGGGGTGACTTGTGGGGCTCTGACCAGGTTCTGTTACCCAGAATCCTTTGCAAACCTCAAAATTTGGCTAAAAAAAACACATTTTCCTCACATTTTGGTGACAGAAAGTTCTGGAATCCAAGCGGAGCCACAAATTTCCTTCCACCCAGCGCTCTCCCAAGTCTCCCGATAAAAATGATACCTCACTTGTGTGGGTAGGCCTAGCGCCCGCGACAGGAAATGCCCCAAAACGCAACGTGGACACATCAAATTTTTTTTTAAAGAAAACAGAGGTGTTTTTTGCAAAGTGCCTACCTGTAGACTTTGGCCTCTAGCTCAGCCGGGACCTAGGGAAACCTACCAAACCTGTGCATTTTTGACAACTAGAGACCTAGGGGAATCCAAGATGGGGTGACTTGTGGGCTCTGACCGGGTAATGTTACCCAGAATCCTTTGCAAACCTCAAAATTTGGCTAAAAAAACACATTTTCCTCACATTTTTGTGACAGAAAGTTCTGGAATCAGAGAGGAGCCACAAATTTCCTTCCACCCAGCGTACCCCCAAGTCTCCCGATAAAAATGATACCTCACTTGTGTGGGTAGGCCTAGCGCCCGCGACAGGAAAAGGCCCAAAACACAACGTGGACACATCACATTTTTTTAAAGAAAACAGAGGTGTTTTTTGCAAAGTGCCTACCTGTAGATTTTGGCCTCTAGCTCAGCCGACACCTAGGGAAACCTACCAAACCTGTGCATTTTTTAAAACTAGAGACCTAGGGGAATCCAAGATGGGGTGACTTGTGGGGCTCTGACCAGGTTCTGAAACCCAGAATCCTTTGCAAACTTCAAAATGTTGCTAAAAAAACACATTTTCCTCACATTTTGGTGACAGAGAGTTCTGGAATCCAAGAGGAGCCACAAATGTCCTTCAATCCAGCGTTCCCCCAAGTCTCCCAATAAAAATGATATCTCAGTTGTGTGGGTAGGCCTAGCGCCCGCAACAGGAAATGCCCCAAAACGCAACGTGGACACATCACGTTTTTTTGAAGAAAACAGAGGTGTTTTTTGCAAAGTGCCTACCTGTAGGTTTTGGCCTCTAGCTCAGCCGGCACCTAGGGAAACCTACCAAACCTGTGCATTTTTGAAAACTAGAGACCTAGGGGAATCCAAGATGGGGTGACTTGTGGGGCTCTGACCAGGTTCTGTTACCCAGAATCCTTTGCAAACCTCACAATTTGGCTAAAAAAACACATTTTCCTCACATTTTGGTGACAGAAAGTTCTGGAATCAGAGAGGAGCCACAAACTTCATTCCATCCAGCGTTCCCCCAAGTCTCCCGATAAAAATGATACCTCACTTGTGTGGGTAGGCCTAGCGCCCGCGACAGAAAATGCCCCAAAACGCAACGTGGACACATCACATTTGTTTTAAAGAAAACAGAGGTGTTTTTTGCAAAGTGCCTATCTGTAGACTTTGGCCTCTAGCTCAGCCGGCACCTAGGGAAACCTACCAAACCTGTGCATTTCTGACAACTAGAGACCTAGGGGAATCCAAGATGGGGTGACTTGTGGGGCTCTGACCGGGTTATGTTACCCAGAATCCTTTGCAAACCTCAAAATTTGGCTAAAAAAACACATCTTCCTCACATTTTTGTGACAGAAAGTTCTGGAATCAGAGAGGAGCCACAAATTTCCTTCCACCCAGCGTACCCCCAAGTCTCCCGATAAAAATGATACCTCACTTGTGTGGGTAGGCCTAGCACCCGCGACAGGAAAAGGCACAAAACGCAACGTGGACACATCACATTTTTTTTAAAGAAAACAGAGGTGTTTTTTGCAAAGTGCCTACCTGTAGATTTTGGCCTCTAGCTCAGCCGGCACCTATGGAAACCTACCAAACCTGTGCATTTTTTAAAACTAGAGACCTAGGGGAATCCAAGATGGGGTGACTTGTGGGGCTCTGACCAGGTTCTGTTACCCAGAATCCTTTGCAAACCTCAAAATTTGGCTAAAAAAACACATTTTCCTCACATTTTTGTGACACAAAGTTCTGGAATCAGAGAGGAGCCACAAATTTCCTTCCACCCAGCGTACCCCGAAGTCTCCCGATAAAAATTATACCTCACTTGTGTGGGTAGGCCTAGTGCCTGCGACAGGAAATGCCCCAAAATGCAACGTGGACAAATCACATTCTTTTAAAGAAAACAGAGGTGTTTTTTGCAAAGTGCCTACCTGTAGATTTTGGCCTCTAGCTCAGCCGGCACCTATGGAAACGTACCAAACCTGTGCATTTTTAAAAACTAGAGACCTAGGGGAATCCAAGATGGGGTGACTTGTGGGGCTCTGACCAGGTTCTGTTACCCACAATCCTTTGCAAACCTCAAAATTTGGGTAAAAAAAACACATTTTCCTCACATTTTGGTGACAGAAAGTTCTGGAATCCAAGAGGAGCCACAAATTTCCTTCCACCCAGCGTTCCCCCAAGTCTCCCGATAAAAATGATACCTCACTTTAGCGCCCGCGACAGGAAATGCCCCAAAACGCAACGTGGACACATCACTTTTTTTTAAAGAAAACAGAGGTGTTTTTTGCAAAGTGCTTACCTGTAGATTTTGGCCTCTAGCTCAGCCGGCACCCAGGGAAACCTACCAAACCTGTGCATTTTTTAAAACTAGAGACCTAGGGGAATCCAAGATGGGGTGACTTGTGGGGCTCTGACCAGGTTCTGTTACCCAGAATCCTTTGCAAACCTCAAAATTTGGCTAAAAAAACACATTTTCCTCACATTTTGGTGACAGAAAGTTCCGGAATCAGACAGGAGCCACAAATTTCCTTCCACCCAGCGTTCCCCCAAGTCTCCCGATAAAAATGATACCTCACTTGTGTGGTTAGGCCTAGCACCCGCGACAGGAAATGCCCCAAACAGCAACGTGGACACATCACATTTTTTGAAAGAAAACAGAGGTGTTTTTTGCAAAGTGCCTACCTGTAGACTTTGGCTTCTAGCTCAGCCGGCACCTAGGGAAACCTACCAAACCTGTGCATTTCTAAAAACTAGAGACCTAGGGGAATCCAAGATGGGGTGACTTGTGGGGCTCTGACCAGGTTCTGTTACCCAGAATCCTTTGCAAACCTCAAAATTTGGCTAAAAAAACACAAATTTTCCTCACATTTTGGTGACAGAAAGTTCTGGAATCCAAGCGGAGCCACAAATTTCCTTCCACCCAGCGTTCTCCCAAGTCTCCCGATAAAAATGATACCTCACTTGTGTGGGTAGGCCTAGCGCCCGCGACAGGAAATGCCCCAAAACGCAACGTGGACACATCACATTTTTTTTAAAGAAAACAGAGGTGTTTTTTGCAAAGTGCCTACCTGTAGACTTTGGCCTCTAGCTCAGCCGGCACCTAGGGAAACCTACCAAACCTGTGCATTTTTGACAACTAGAGACCTAGGGGAATCCAAGATGGGGTGACTTGTGGGGCTCTGACCGGGTAATGTTACCCAGAATCCTTTGCAAACCTCAAAATTTGGCTAAAAAAACACATTTTCCTCACATTTTTGTGACAGAAAGTTCTGGAATCAGAGAGGAGCCACAAATTTCCTTCCACCCAGCGTACCCCCAAGTCTCCCGATAAAAATGATACCTCACTTGTGTGGGTAGGCCTAGCGCCCGCGACAGGAAATGCCCCAAACAGCAACGTGGACACATCACATTTTTTTAAAGAAAACAGAGGTGTTTTTTGCAAAGTGTCTACCTGTAGATTTTGGCCTCTAGCTCAGCCGACACCTAGGGAAACCTACCAAACCTGTGCATTTTTTAAAACTAGAGACCTAGGGGAATCCAAGATGGGGTGACTTGTGGGGCTCTGACCAGGTTCTGAAACCCAGAATCCTTTGCAAACTTCAAAATGTGGCTAAAAAAACACATTTTCCTCACATTTTGGTGACAGAAAGTTCTGGAATCCAAGAGGAGCCACAAATTTCCTTCCATCCAGCGTTCCCCCAAGTCTCCCAATAAAAATTATATCTCAGTTGTGTGGGTAGGCCTAGCGCCCGCAACAGGAAATGCCCCAAAACGCAACGTGGACACATCATGTTTTTTTAAAGAAAACAGAGGTGTTTTTTGCAAAGTGCCTACCTGTAGGTTTTGGCCTCTAGCTCAGCCGGCACCTAGGCAAACCTACCAAACCTGTGCATTTTTGAAAACTAGAGACCTAGGGGAATCCAAGATGGGGTGACTTGTGGGGCTCTGACCAGGTTCTGTTACCCAGAATCCTTTGCAAACCTCACAATTTGGCTAAAAAAACACATTTTCCTCACATTTTGGTGACAGAAAGTTCTGGAATCAGAGAGGAGCCACAAACTTCATTCCATCCAGCGTTCCCCCAAGTCTCCCGATAAAAATTATACCTCACTTGTGTGGGTAGGCCTAGCGCCCGCGACAGAAAATGCCCCAAAACGCAACGTGGACACATCACATTTGTTTTAAAGAAAACAGAGGTGTTTTTTGCAAAGTGCCTATCTGTAGACTTGGGCCTCTAGCTCAGCCGGCAACTAGGGAAACCTACCAAACCTGTGCATTTTTGACAACTAGAGACCTAGGGGAATCCAAGATGGGGTGACTTGTGGGGCTCTGACCGGGTTATGTTACCCAGAATCCTTTGCAAACCTCAACATTTGGCTAAAAAAACACATTTTCCTCACATTTTGGTGACAGAAAGTTCTGGAATCAGAGAGGAGCCACAAATTTCCTTCCACCCAGCGTTCTACCAAGTCTCCCGATAAAAATGATACCTCACTTGTGTGGGTAGGCCTAGCGCCCGCGACAGGAAATGCCCCAAAACGCAACGTGGACACATCACATTTTTTTTAAAGAAAACAGAGGTGTTTTTTGCAAAGTGCCTACCTGTAGACTTTGGCCTCTAGCTCAGCCGGCACCTAGGGAAACCTACCAAACCTGTGCATTTTTGACATCTAGAGACCTAGGGGAATCCAAGATGGGGTGACTTGTGGGGCTCTGACCGGGTTATGTTACCCAGAATCCTTTGCAAACCTCAAAATTTGGCTAAAAAAACACATTTTCCTCACATTTTTGTGACAGAAAGTTCTGGAATCAGAGAGGAGCCACAAATTTCCTTCCACCCAGCGTACCCCCAAGTCTCCCGATAAAAATGATACCTCACTTGTGTGGGTAGGCCTAGCGCCCGCGACAGGAAAAGGCCCAAAACGCAACGTGGACACATCACATTTTTTTAAAGAAAACAGAGGTGTTTTTTGCAAAGTGCCTACCTGTAGATTTTGGCCTCTAGCTCAGCCGACACCTAGGGAAACCTACAAAACCTGTGCATTTTTTAAAACTAGAGACCTAGGGGAATCCAAGATGGGGTGACTTGTGGGGTTCTGACCAGGTTCTGAAACCCAGAATCCTTTGCAAACTTCAAAATGTGGCTAAAAAAACACATTTTCCTCACATTTTGGTGACAGAAAGTTCTGGAATCCAAGAGGAGCCACAAATTTCCTTCCATCCAGCGTTCCCCCAAGTCTCCCAATAAAAATTATATCTCGGTTGTGTGGGTAGGCCTAGCGCCCGCAACAGGAAATGCCCCAAAACGCAACGTGGACACATCACGTTTTTTTAAAGAAAACAGAGGTGTTTTTTGCAAAGTGCCTACCTGTAGGTTTTGGCCTCTAGCTCAGCCGGCACCTAGGCAAACCTACCAAACCTGTGCATTTTTGAAAACTAGAGACCTAGGGGAATCCAAGATGGGGTGACTTGTGGGGCTCTGACCAGGTTCTGTTACCCAGAATCCTTTGCAAACCTCACCATTTGGCTAAAAAAACACATTTTCCTCACATTTTGGTGACAGAAAGTTCTGGAATCAGAGAGGAGCCACAAACTTCATTCCATCCAGCGTTCCCCCAAGTCTCCCGATAAAAATGATACCTCACTTGTGTGGGTAGGCCTAGCGCCCGCGACAGAAAATGCCCCAAAATGCAACGTGGACACATCACATTTGTTGTAAAGAAAACAGAGGTGTTTTTTGCAAAGTGCCTATCTGTAGACTTTGGCCTCTAGCTCAGCCGGCACCTAGGGAAACCTACCAAACCTGTGCATTTTTGACAACTAGAGACCTAGGGGAATCCAAGATGGGGTGACTTGTGGGGCTCTGACCGGGTTATGTTACCCAGAATCCTTTGCAAACCTCAAAATTTGGCTAAAAAAACACATTTTCCTCACATTTTTGTGACAGAAAGTTCTGGAATCAGAGAGGAGCCACAAATTTCCTTCCACCCAGCGTACCCCCAAGTCTCCCGATAAAAATGATACCTCACTTGTGTAGGTAGGCCTAGCGCCCGCGACAGGAAAGGGCCCAAAACGCAACGTGGACACATCACATTTTTTTAAAGAAAACAGAGGTGTTTTTTGCAAAGTGCCTACCTGTAGATTTTGGCCTCTAGCTCAGCCGACACCTAGGGAAACCTACCAAACCTGTGCATTTTTCAAAACTAGAGACCTAGGGGAATCCAAGATGGGGTGACTTGTGGGGCTCTGACCAGGTTCTGAAACCCAGAATCCTTTGCAAACCTCAAAATGTGGCTAAAAAAACACATTTTCCTCACATATTGGTGACAGAAAGTTCTGGAATCCAAGAGGAGCCACAAATTTCCTTCCATCCAGCGTTCCCCCAAGTCTCCCAATAAAAATGATATCTCAATTGTGTGGGTAGGCCTAGCGCCTGCAACAGGAAATGCCCCAAAACGCAACGTGAACACATCACGTTTTTTGAAAGAAAACAGAGGTGTTTTTTGCAAAGTGCCTACCTGTAGACTTTGGCCTCTAGCTCAGCCGGCACCTAGGGAAACCTACCAAATCTGTGCATTTTGGACAACTAGAGACCTAGGGGAATCCAAGATGGGATGACTTGTGGGGCTCTGACAAGGTTATGTTACCCAGAATCCTTTGCAAACCTCACAATTTGGCTAAAAAAACACATTTTCCTCACATTTTGGTGACAGAAAGTTCTGGAATCAGAGAGGAGCCACAAACTTCATTCCATCCAGCGTTCCCCCAAGTCTCCCGATAAAAATGATACCTCACTTGTGTGGGTAGGCCTAGCGCCCGCGACAGAAAATGCCCCAAAACGCAACGTGGACACATCACATTTTTTTTAAAGAAAACAGAGGTGTTTTTTGCAAAGTGCCTACCTGTAGATTTTGGCCTCTAGCTCAGCCGGCACCTAGGGAAACCTACCAAACCTGTGCATTTCTAAAGACTAGAGACCTAGGGGAATCCAAGATGGGGTGACTTGTGGGGCTCTGACCAGGTTCTGTTACCCAGAATCCTTTGCAAACCTCAAAATTTGGCTAAAAAAAACACATTTTCCTCACATTTTGGTGACAGAAAGTTCTGGAATCCAAGCGGAGCCACAAATTTCCTTCCACCCAGCGTTCTCCCAAGTCTCCCGATAAAAATGATACCTCACTTGTGTGGGTAGGCCTAGCGCCCGTGACAAGAAACGGCCCAAAACGCAACGTGGACATATCACATTTTTTTAAAGAAAACAGAGGTGTTTTTTGCAAAGTGCCTACCTCTAGATTTTGGCCTCTAGCTCAGCCGACACCTAGGAAACCTACCAAACCTGTGCATTTTTGAAAACTAGAGACCTAGGGGAATCCAAGATGGGGTGACTTGTGGGGCTCTGACCAGGTTATGTTACCCAGAATCCTTTGCAAACCTCAAAATTTGGCTAAAAAAACACATTTTCCTCACATTTTGGTGACAGAAAGTTCTGGAATCAGAGAGGAGCCACAAATTTCCTTCCTCCCAGCGTTCCCCCAAGTCTCCCGATAAAAATGATACCTCACTTGTGTGGGTAGGCCTAACGCCCGCGACAGGAAATGCCCCAAAACACAATGTGGACACATCACATTTTTTTAAAGAAAACAGAGGTGTTTTTTGCAAAGTGCCTACCTGTAGATTTTGGCCTCTAGCTCAGCCGGCACCCAGGGACACCTACCAAACCTGTGCATTTTTTAAAACTAGAGACCTAGGGGAATCCAAGATGGGGTGACTTGTGGGGCTCTGACCATGTTCTGTTACCCAGAATCCTTTGCAAACCTCAAAATTTGGCTAAAAAAACACAATTTCCTCTCATTTTGGTGACAGAAAGTTCCGGAACCAGAGAGGAGCCACAAATTTCCTTCCACCCAGCGTTCCCCGAAGTCTCCCGATAAAAATGATACCTCACTTGTGTGGTTAGGCCTAGCACCCGCGACAGGAAATGCCCCAAACAGCAACGTGGACACATCACATTTTTTTAACGAAAACAGAGGTGTTTTTTGCAAAGTGCCTACCTGTAGATTTTGGCCTCTAGCTCAGCCGACACCTAGGGAAACCTACCAAACCTGTGCATTTTTGAAAACTAGAGACCTAGGGGAATCCAAGATGGGGTGACTTGTGGGGCTCTGACCAGGTTCTGAAACCCAGAATCCTTTCCAAACCTCAAAATGTGGCTAAAAAAACACATTTTCCTCACATTTTGGTGACAGAAAGTTCTGGAATCCAAGAGGAGCCACAAATTTCCTTCCATCCAGCGTTCCCCCAAGTCTCCCAATAAAAATGATACCTCACTTGTGTGGGTAGGCCTAGCGCCCGCAACAGGAAATGCCCCAAAACGCAACGTGGACACATCACGTTTTTTGAAAGAAAACAGAGGTGTTTTTTGCAAAGTGCCTACCTGTAGATTTTAGCCTCTAGCTCAGCCGGCACCTAGGGAAACCTACCAAACCTGTGCATTTCTGAAAACTAGAGACCTAGGGGAATCCAAGATGGGGTGAATTGTGGGGCTCTGACTAGGTTCTGTTACCCAGAATCCTTTGCAAACCTCAAAATTTGGCTAAAAAAACACATTTTCCTCACATTTTTGTGACAGAAAGTTCTGGAATCAGAGAGGAGCCACAAATTTCCTTCCACCCAGCGTACCCCCAAGTCTCCCGATAAAAATGATACCTCACTTGTGTGGGTAGGCCTAGCGCCCGCGACAGGAAAAGGCCCAAAACACAACGTAGACACATCACATTTTTTTAAAGAAAACAGAGGTGTTTTTTGCAAAGTGCCTACCTGTAGATTTTGGCCTCTAGCTCAGCCGACACCTAGGGAAACCTACCAAACCTGTGCATTTTTTAAAACTAGAGACCTAGGGGAATCCAAGATGGGGTGACTTGTGGGGCTCTGACCAGGTTCTGTTACCCAGAATCCTTTGCAAACCTCAAAATTTGGCTAAAAAAATACAATTTCCTCTCATTTTGGTGACAGAAAGTTCTGGAATCAGAGAGGAGCCACAAATGTCCTTCCACACAGCGTACCCCCAAGTCTCCCAATAAAAATGATACCTCACTTGTGTGGGTAGGCCTAGTGCCCGCGACAGGAAATGCCCCAAAATGCAACGAGGACACATCACATTTTTTTTAAAGAAAACAGAGGTGTTTTTTGCAAAGTGCCTACCTGAAGATTTTAGCCTCTAGCTCAGCCGGCACCTAGGGAAACCCACCAAACCTGTGCTTTTTTAAAAACTAGAGACCTAGGGGAATCCAAGATGGGGTGACTTGTGGGGCTCTGACCAGGTTCTGTTACCCAGAATCCTTTGCAAACCTCAAAATTTGGCTAAAAAAACAAATTTTCCTCACATTATGGTGACAGAAAGTTCCGGAATCAGAGAGGAGCCACGAATTTCCTTCCACCCAGCGTTCCCCCAAGTCTCCCGATAAAAATGATACCTCACTTGTGTGGGTAGGCCTAGCGCCCGCGTCAGGAAACGGCCCAAAACGCAACGTGGACACATCACATTTTTTGAAAGAAAACAGAGGTGTTTTTTGCAAAGTGCCAACCTGTAAATTTTGGCCTCTAGCTCAGCCGGCACCTAGGGAAACCTACCAAACCTGTGCATTTTTGAAAACTAGAGACCTATGGGAATCCAAGATGGGGTGACTTGTGGGGCTCTGACCAGGTTATGTTACCCAGAATCCTTTGCAAACCTCAAAATTTGGCTAAAAAAACACATTTTCCTCACATTTTGCTGACAGAAAGTTCTGGAATCAGAGAGGAGCCACAAATTTCCTTCCATCCAGCGTTCCCCCAAGTCTCCCGATAAAAATGATACCTCACTTGTGTGGGTAGGCCTAGCGCCCGCGACAGGAAATGCCCCAAAATGCAACGTGGACACATCACATTTTTGGAAAGAAAACAGAGGTGTTTTTTGCAAAGTGCCTACCTGTAGATTTTGGTCTCTAGCTCAGCCGGCACCTAGGGAAACCTACCAAACCTGTGCATTTTTAAAAACTAGAGACCTAGGGGAATCCAAGATGGGGTGACTTGTGGGGCTCTGACCAGGTTCTGTTACCCAGAATCCTTTGCAAACCTCAAAATTGGGCTAAAAAAACACATTTTCCTCACATTTTGGTGACAGAAAGTTCTGGAATCAGAGAGGAGCCACAAATTTCCTTCCACTCAGCGTACACCCAAGTCTCCCGATAAAAAAGATACCTCACTTGTGTGGGTAGACCTAGTGCCCGCGACAGGAAATCCCCCAAAACGCAACGTGGACACATCACATTTTTTTAAAGAAAACAGAGGTGTTTTTTGCAAAGGGCCTACCTGTAGATTTTGGCCTCTAGGTCAGCCGGCACCTAGGGAAACCTACCAACCCTGTGTATTTTTGAAAACTAGAGACCTAGGGGAATCCAAGATGGGGTGCCCTGTTGGGCTCTGACCAGGTTCTGTTACCCAGAATCCTTTGCAAACCTCAAAATTTGGCTAAAAAAACACATTTTCCTCACATTTTTGTGACAGAAAGTTCTGGAATCAGAGAGGAGCCACAAATTTCCTTCCACCCAGCGTACCCCCAAGTCTCCCGATAAAAATGATACCTCACTTGTGTGGGTAGGCCTAGCGCCCGCGACAGGAAAAGGCCCAAAACACAACGTGGACACATCACATTTTTTTAAAGAAAACAGAGGTGTTTTTTGCAAAGTGCCTACCTGTAGATTTTGGCCTCTAGCTCAGCCGACACCTAGGGAAACCTACCAAACCTGTGCATTTTTTAAAACTAGAGACCTAGGGGAATCCAAGATGGGGTGACTTGTGGGGCTCTGACTAGGTTCTGTTACCCAGAATCCTTTGCAAACCTCAAAATTTGGCTAAAAAAACACATTTTCCTCACATTTTTGTGACAGAAAGTTCTGGAATCAGAGAGGAGCCACAAATTTCCTTCCACCCAGCGTACCCCCAAGTCTCCCGATAAAAATGATACCTCACTTGTGTGGGTAGGCCTAGCGCCCGCGACAGGAAAAGGCCCAAAACACAACGTGGACACATCACATTTTTTTAAAGAAAACAGAGGTGTTTTTTGCAAAGTGCCTACCTGTAGATTTTGGCCTCTAGCTCAGCCGACACCTAGGGAAACCTACCAAACCTGTGCATTTTTTAAAACTAGAGACCTAGGGGAATCCAAGATGGGGTGACTTGTGGGGCTCTGACCAGGTTCTGTTACCCAGAATCCTTTGCAAACCTCAAAATTTGGCTAAAAAAACACAATTTCCTCTCATTTTGGTGACAGAAAGTTCTGGAATCAGAGAGGAGCCACAAATGTCCTTCCACACAGCGTACCCCCAAGTCTCCCAATAAAAATGATACCTCACTTGTGTGGGTAGGCCTAGTGCCCGCGACAGGAAATGCCCCAAAATGCAACGAGGACACATCACATTTTTTTTAAAGAAAACAGAGGTGTTTTTTGCAAAGTGCCTACCTGAAGATTTTAGCCTCTAGCTCAGCCGGCACCTAGGGAAACCCACCAAACCTGTGCTTTTTTAAAAACTAGAGACCTAGGGGAATCCAAGATGGGGTGACTTGTGGGGCTCTGACCTGGTTCTGTTACCCAGAATCCTTTGCAAACCTCAAAATTTGGCTAAAAAAACACATTTTTCACACATTTTGGTGACAGATAGTTCTGGAATCAGAGAGGAGCCACAAATTTCCTTCCACCCAGCGTACACCCAAGTCTCCCGATAAAAATGATACCTCACTTGTATGGGTAGGCCTAGTGCCCGCGACAGGAAATGCCCCAAAACGCAACGTGGACACATCACATTTTTTGAAAGAAAACAGAGGTGTTTTTTGCAAATTGCCTACCTGTAGATTTTGGCCTCTAGCTCAGCCGGCACCTAGGGAAACCTACCAAACCTGTGCATTTTTGACAACTAGAGACCTAGGGGAATCCAAAATGGGGTGACTTGTGGGGCTCTGACCACGTTCTGTTACCCAGAATCCTTTGCAAACCTCAAAATTTGGCTAAAAAAACACATTTTCCTCACATTTTGGTGACAGAAAGTTCTGGAATCCAAGAGGAGCCACAAATTTCCTTCCATCCAGCGTTCCGCCAAGTCTCCCAATAAAAATTATATCTCACTTGTGTGGGTAGGTCTAGTGCCCGCAACAGGAAATGCCCCAAAACGCAACGTGGACACATCACGTTTTTTTAAAGAAAACAGAGGTGTTTTTTGCAAAGTGCCTACCTGTAGATTTTGGCCTCTAGCTCAGCCGGCACCTAGGGAAACCTACCAAATCTGTGCATTTTTGACAACTAGAGACCTAGGGGAATCCAAGATGGGGCGACTTGTGGGGCTCTGACCAGGTTATGTTACCCAGAATCCTTTGCAAACCTCAAAATTTAGCTAAAAAAACAAATGTTCCTCACATTTTGGTGACAGAAAGTTCTGGAATCAGAGAGGAGCCACAAATTTCCTTCCACCCAGCGTACCCCCAAGTCTCCCGATAAAAATGATACCTCACTTGTGTGGGTAGGCCTAGTGCCCGCGACAGGAAATGCCCCAAAATTCAACGAGGACACATCACATTTTTTTAAAGAAAACAGAGGTGTTTTTTGCAAACTGCCTACCTGTAGATTTTGGCCTCTAGCTCAGCCGGCACCTAGGGAAACCTACCAAACCTGTGCTTTTTTAAAAACTAGAGACCTAGGGGAATCCAAGATGGGGTGACTTGTGGGGCTCTGACCAGGTTCTGTTACCCAGAATCCTTTGCAAACCTCAAAATTTGGCTAAAAAAACACATTTTCCTCACATTTTGGTGACAGAAAGTTCCGGAATCAGAGAGGAGCCACAAATTTCCTTCCACCCAGCGTTCCCCCAAGTCTCCCGATAAAAATGATACCTCACTTGTGTGGGTAGGCCTAGCGCCCGCGACAGGAAACGGCCCAAAACGCAACGTGGACACATCACATTTTTTTAAAGAAAACAGAGGTGTTTTTTGCAAAGTGCCTACCTGTAGATTTTGGCCTCTAGCTCAGCCAGCACCTAGGGAAACCTACCAAACCTGTGCCTTTTTTAAAACTAGAGACCTATGGGAATCCAAGATGGGGTGACTTGTGGGGCTCTGACCAGGTTATGTTACCCAGAATCCTTTGCAAACCTCAAAATTTGGCTAAAAAAACACATTTTCCTCACATTTTGCTGACAGAAAGTTCTGGAATCAGAGAGGAGCCACAAATTTCCTTCCATCCAGCGTTTCCCCAAGTCTCCCGATAAAAATGATACCTCACTTGTGTGGGTAGGCCTAGCGCCCGCGACAGGAAATGCCCCAAAACGCAACGTGGACACATCACATTTTTTGAAAGAAAACAGAGGTGTTTTTTGCAAAGTGCCTACCTGTAGATTTTGGCCTCTAGCTCAGCCGGCACCTAGGGAAACCTACCAAACCTGTGCATTTTTAAAAACTAGAGACCTAGGGGAATCCAAGATGGGGTGACTTGTGGGGCTCTGACCAGGTTCTGTTACCCAGAATCCTTTGCAAACCTCAAAATTTGGCTAAAAAAACACATTTTCCTCACATTTTGGTGACAGAAAGTTCTGGAATCAGAGAGGAGCCACAAATTTCCTTCCACCCAGCGTACACCCAAGTCTCCCGATAAAAAAGATACCTCACTTGTGTGGGTAGACCTAGCGCCCGCGACAGGAAATGCCCCAAAACGCAACGTGGACACATCACATTTTTTTAAAGAAAACAGAGGTGTTTTTTGCAAAGGGCCTACCTGTAGATTTTGGCCTCTAGGTCAGCCGGCACCTAGAGAAACCTACCAACCCTGTGTATTTTTGAAAACTAGAGACCTAGGGGAATCCAAGATGGGGTGCCCTGTGGGGCTCTGACCAGGTTCTGTTACCCAGAATCCTTTGCAAACCTCAAAATTTGGCTAAAAAAACACATTTTCCTCACATTTTGGTGACAGAAAGTTCTGGAATCAGAGAGGAGCCACAAATTTCCTTCCATCCAGTGTTCCCCCAAGTCTCCCAATAAAAATTATATCTCACTTGTGTGGGTAGGCCTAGCGCCCGCAAAAGGAAATGCCCCAAAACGCAACGTGGACACATCACGTTTTTTGAAAGAAAACAGAGGTGTTTTTTGCAAAGTGCCTACCTGTAGATTTTGGCCTCTAGCTCAGCCGGCACCTAGGGAAACCTACCAAATCTGTGCATTTTTGACAACTAGAGACCTAGGGGAATCCAAGATGGGGTGACTTGTGGGGCTCTGACCAGGTTATGTTACCCAGAATCCTTTGCAAACCTCAAAATTTGGCTAAAAAAACACATTTTCCTCACATTTTGGTGACAGAAAGTTCTGGAATCAGAGAGGAGCCAAAAATGTCCTTCCAACCAGCGTACCCCCAAGTCTCCCGATAAAAATTATACCTCACTTGTGTGGGTAGGCCTAGTGCCCGCGACAGGAAATGCCCCAAAATGCAACGTGGACACATCACATTTTTTTAAAGAAAACAGAGGTGTTTTTTGCAAAGTGCCTACCTGTAGGTTTTGGCCTCTAGCTCAGCCGGCACCTAGGGAAACCTACCAAACCTGTGCATTTTTTAAAACTAGAGACCTAGGGGAATCCAAGATGGGGTGACTTGTGGGGCTCTGACCAGGTTCTATTACCCAGAATCCTTTGCAAACCTCAAAATTTGGCTAAAAAAACACATTTTCCTCACATTTTGGTGACAGAAAGTTCTGGAATCAGAGAGGAGCCACAAATTTCCTTCCACCCAGCGTTCCCCCAAGTCTCCCGATAAAAATGATACCTCACTTGTATGGGTAGGCCTAGCGCCCGCGACAGGAAATGCCCCAAAACGCAACGTGGACACATCACATTTTTTTTAAAGAAAACAGAGGTTTTTTGCAAAGTGCCTACCTGTAGATTTTGGCCTCTAGCTCAGCCGGCACCTAGGGAAACCTACCAAACCTGTGCATTTTTAAAAACTAGAGACCTAGGGGAATCCAAGATGGGGTGACTTGTGGGGCTCTGACCAGGTTCTGTTACCCAGAATCCTTTGCAAACCTCAAAATTTGGCTAAAAAAAACACATTTTCCTCACATTTTGGTGACAGAAAGTTCTGGAATCAGAGGGGAGCCACAAATATCCTTCCACCCAGCGTACCCCCATGTCTCCCAATAAAAATGATACCTCACTTGTGTGGGTGGGCCTAGCGCCCGCGACAGGAAATGCCCCAAAACGCAACGTGGACACATCACAATTTTTGAAAGAAAACAGAGGTGTTTTTTGCAAAGTGCCTACCTGTAGATTTTGGCTTCTAGCTCAGCCGGCACCTAGGGAAACTTACCAAACCTGTACATTTTTTAAAACTAGAGACCTAGGGGAATCCACGATGGGGTGACTTGTGTGGCTCTGACCTGGTTCTGTTACCCAGAATCCTTTGCAAACCTCAAAATTTGGCTAAAAAAACTCATTTTTCACACATTTTGGTGACAGATAGTTCTGGAATCAGAGAGGAGCCACAAATTTCCTTCCACCCAGCGTACACCCAAGTCTCCCGATAAAAATGATACCTCACTTGTATGGGTAGGCCTAGTGCCCGCGACAGGAAATGCCCCAAAACGCAACGTGGACACATCACATTTTTTGAAAGAAAACAGAGGTGTTTTTTGCAAATTGCCTACCTGTAGATTTTGGCCTCTAGCTCAGCCGGCACCTAGGGAAACCTACCAAACCTGTGCATGTTTGACAACTAGAGACCTAGGGGAATCCAAAATGGGGTGACTTGTGGGGCTCTGACCACGTTCTGTTACCCAGAATCCTTTGCAAACCTCAAAATTTGGCTAAAAAAACACATTTTCCTCACATTTTGGTGACAGAAAGTTCTGGAATCCAAGAGGAGCCACAAATTTCCTTCCATCCAGCGTTCCGCCAAGTCTCCCAATAAAAATTATATCTCACTTGTGTGGGTAGGTCTAGTGCCCGCAACAGGAAATGCCCCAAAACGCAACGTGGACACATCACGTTTTTTTAAAGAAAACAGAGGTGTTTTTTGCAAAGTGCCTACCTGTAGATTTTGGCCTCTAGCTCAGCCGGCACCTAGGGAAACCTACCAAATCTGTGCATTTTTGACAACTAGAGACCTAGGGGAATCCAAGATGGGGCGACTTGTGGGGCTCTGACCAGGTTATGTTACCCAGAATCCTTTGCAAACCTCAAAATTTAGCTAAAAAAACAAATGTTCCTCACATTTTGGTGACAGAAAGTTCTGGAATCAGAGAGGAGCCACAAATTTCCTTCCACCCAGCGTACCCCCAAGTCTCCCGATAAAAATGATACCTCACTTGTGTGGGTAGGCCTAGTGCCCGCGACAGGAAATGCCCCAAAATTCAACGAGGACACATCACATTTTTTTAAAGAAAACAGAGGTGTTTTTTGCAAACTGCCTACCTGTAGATTTTGGCCTCTAGCTCAGCCGGCACCTAGGGAAACCTACCAAACCTGTGCTTTTTTAAAAACTAGAGACCTAGGGGAATCCAAGATGGGGTGACTTGTGGGGCTCTGACCAGGTTCTGTTACCCAGAATCCTTTGCAAACCTCAAAATTTGGCTAAAAAAACACATTTTCCTCACATTTTGGTGACAGAAAGTTCCGGAATCAGAGAGGAGCCACAAATTTCCTTCCACCCAGCGTTCCCCCAAGTCTCCCGATAAAAATGATACCTCACTTGTGTGGGTAGGCCTAGCGCCCGCGACAGGAAGCGGCCCAAAACGCAACGTGGACACATCACATTTTTTTAAAGAAAACAGAGGTGTTTTTTGCAAAGTGCCTACCTGTAGATTTTGGCCTCTAGCTCAGCCAGCACCTAGGGAAACCTACCAAACCTGTGCATTTTTTAAAACTAGAGACCTATGGGAATCCAAGATGGGGTGACTTGTGCGGCTCTGACCAGGTTATGTTACCCAGAATCCTTTGCAAACCTCAAAATTTGACTAAAAAAACACATTTTCCTCACATTTTGCTGACAGAAAGTTCTGGAATCAGAGAGGAGCCACAAATTTCCTTCCATCCAGCGTTTCCCCAAGTCTCCCGATAAAAATGATACCTCACTTGTGAGGGTAGGCCTAGCGCCCGCGACAGGAAATGCCCCAAAACGCAACGTGGACACATCACATTTTTTGAAAGAAAACAGAGGTGTTTTTTGCAAAGTGCCTACCTGTAGATTTTGGCCTCTAGCTCAGCCGGCACCTAGGGAAACCTACCAAACCTGTGCATTTTTAAAAACTAGAGACCTAGGGGAATCCAAGATGGGGTGACTTGTGGGGCTCTGACCAGGTTCTGTTACCCAGAATCCTTTGCAAACCTCAAAATTTGGCTAAAAAAACACATTTTCCTCACATTTTGGTGACAGAAAGTTCTGGAATCAGAGAGGAGCCACAAATTTCCTTCCACCCAGCGTACACCCAAGTCTCCCGATAAAAAAGATACCTCACTTGTGTGGGTAGACCTAGCGCCCGCGACAGGAAATGCCCCAAAACGCAACGTGGACACATCACATTTTTTTAAAGAAAACAGAGGTGTTTTTTGCAAAGGGCCTACCTGTAGATTTTGGCCTCTAGGTCAGCCGGCACCTAGAGAAACCTACCAACCCTGTGTATTTTTGAAAACTAGAGACCTAGGGGAATCCAAGATGGGGTGCCCTGTGGGGCTCTGACCAGGTTCTGTTACCCAGAATCCTTTGCAAACCTCAAAATTTGGCTAAAAAAACACATTTTCCTCACATTTTGGTGACAGAAAGTTCTGGAATCAGAGAGGAGCCACAAATTTCCTTCCTCCCCCCAGCGTTCCCCCAAGTCTCCCGATAAAAATGATACGTCACTTGTGTGGGTAGGCCTAACGCCCGCGACAGGAAATGCCCCAAAACGCAACGTGGACACATCACATTTTTTGAAAGAAAACAGAGGTGTTTTTTGCAAAGTGCCTACCTGTAGATTTTGGCCTCTAGCTCAGCCGGCTCCTAGGGAAACCTACCAAACCTGTGCATTTTTGACAACTAGAGACCTAGGGGAATCCAAGATGGGGTGACTTGTGGGGCTCTGACCACGTTCTGTTACCCAGAATCCTTTGCAAACCTCAAAATTTGGCTAAAAAAACACATTTTCCTCACATTTTGGTGACAGAAAGTTCTGGAATCCAAGAGGAGCCACAAATTTCCTTCCATCCAGTGTTCCCCCAAGTCTCCCAATAAAAATTATATCTCACTTGTGTGGGTAGGCCTAGCGCCCGCAAAAGGAAATGCCCCAAAACGCAACGTGGACACATCACGTTTTTTGAAAGAAAACAGAGGTGTTTTTTGCAAAGTGCCTACCTGTAGATTTTGGCCTCTAGCTCAGCCGGCACCTAGGGAAACCTACCAAATCTGTGCATTTTTGACAACTAGAGACCTAGGGGAATCCAAGATGGGGTGACTTGTGGGGCTCTGACCAGGTTATGTTACCCAGAATCCTTTGCAAACCTCAAAATTTGGCTAAAAAAACACATTTTCCTCACATTTTGGTGACAGAAAGTTCTGGAATCAGAGAGGAGCCAAAAATGTCCTTCCAACCAGCGTACCCCCAAGTCTCCCGATAAAAATTATACCTCACTTTTGTGGGTAGGCCTAGTGCCCGCGACAGGAAATGCCCCAAAATGCAACGTGGACACATCACATTTTTTCAAAGAAAACAGAGGTGTTTTTTGCAAAGTGCCTACCTGTAGGTTTTGGCCTCTAGCTCAGCCGGCACCTAGGGAAACCTACCAAACCTGTGCATTTTTTAAAACTAGAGACCTAGGGGAATCCAAGATGGGGTGACTTGTGGGGCTCTGACCAGGTTCTGTTACCCAGAATCCTTTGCAAACCTCAAAATTTGGCTAAAAAAAACACATTTTCCTCACATTTTGGTGACAGAAAGTTCTGGAATCAGAGAGGAGCCACAAATTTCCTTCCACCCAGCGTTCCCCCAAGTCTCCCGATAAAAATGATACCTCACTTGTGTGGTTAGGCCTAGCGCCCACGACAGGAAATGCCCCAAACCGCAACGTGGACATATCACATTTTTTTAAAGAAAACAGAGGTGTTTTTTGCAAAGTGCCTACCTGTAGACTTTGGCCTCTAGCTCAGCCGGCACCTACGGAAACCTACCAAATCTGTGCATTTCTGACAACTAGAGACCTAGGGGAATCCAAGAAGGGGTGACTTGTGGGGCTCTGACCAGGTTATGTTACCCAGAATCCTTTGCAAACCTCAAAATTTGGCAAAAAAAACCACATTTTCCTCACATTTTTGTGACAGAAAGTTCTGGAATCCAAGAGGAGCCACAAATTTCCTTCCACCCAGCGTTCCCCCAAGTCTCCCGATAAAAATGATACCTCACTTGTGTGGGTAGGCCTAGCGCCCGCGACAGGAAATGCCCCAAAACGCAACGTGGACACATCACATTTTTTTAAAGAAAACAGAGGTGTTTTTTGCAAAGTGCCTACCTGTAGATTTTGGCCTCTAGCTCAGCCGGCACCCAGGGAAACCTACCAAACCTGTGCATTTTTTAAAACTAGAGACCTAGGGGAATCCAAGATGGGGTGAATTGTGGGGCTCTGACCAGGTTCTGTTACCCAGAATCCTTTGCAAACCTCAAAATGTGGCTAAAAAAAAAAAAAAATGTCCTCACATTTTGGTGACAGAAAGTTCCGGAATCAGAGAGGAGCCACAAATTTCCTTCCACCCAGCCTTCCCCCAAGTCTTCCGATAAAAATGATACCTCACTTGTGTGGTTAGGCCTAGCGCCCGCAACAGGAAATGCCCCAAACCGCAACGTGGACACATCACATTTTTTGAAAGAAAACAGAGGTGTTTTTTGCAAAGTGCCTACCTGTAGACTTTGGCCTCTAGCTCAGGCGGCACCTAGGGAAACCTACCAAACCTGTGCATTTTTGACAACTAGAGACCTAGGGGAATCCAAGATGGGGTGACTTGTGGGGCTCTGACCAGGTTACGTTACCCAGAATCCTTTGCAAACCTCAAAATTTGGCTAATAAAACACATTTTCCTCACATTTTGGTGACAGAAAGTTCTGGAATCAGAGAGGAGCCAAAAATGTCCTTCCACCCAGCGTAAACCCAAGTCTCCCGATAAAAATGATACCTCACTTGGTTGGGTAGCCCTAGTGCCCGCGACAGGAAAAGCCCCAAAATGCAACGTGGACACATCACATTTTTTTAAAGAAAACAGAGGTGTTTTTTGCAAAGTGCCTACCTGTAGGTTTTGGCCTCTAGCTCAGCCGGCACCTAGGGAAACCTACCAAACCTGTGCATTTTTTAAAACTAGAGACCTAGGGGAATCCAAGATGGGGTGACTTGTGGGGCTCTGACCAGGTTCTGTTACCCAGAATCCTTTGCAAACCTCAAAATTTGGCTAAAAAAACACATTTTCCTCACATTTTGGTGACAGAAAGTTCCGGAATCAGAGAGGAGCCACAAATTTCCTTCCACCCAGCGTTCCCCCAAGTCTCCCGATAAAAATGATACCTCACTTGTGTGGTTAGGCCTAGCGCCCGCGACAGGAAATGCCCCAAACCGCAACGTGGGCACATCACATTTTTTTAAAGAAAACAGAGGTGTTTTTTGCAAAGTGCCTACCTGTAGACTTTGGCCTCTAGCTCAGCCGGCACCTAGGGAAACCTACCAAATCTGTGCATTTCTGACAACTAGAGACCTAGGGGAATCCAAGATGGGGTGACTTGTAGGGCTCTGACCAGGTTATGTTACCCAGAATCCTTTGCAAACCTCAAAATTTGGCTAAAAAAACACATTTTCCTCACATTTTGCTGACAGAAAGTTCTGGAATCAGAGAGGAGCCACAAATTTCTTTCCATCCAGCGTTCCCCCAAGTCTCCCGATAAAAATGATACCTCACTTGTGTGGGTAGGCCTAGCGCCCGCGACAGGAAATGCCCCAAAACGCCACGTGGACACATCACATTTTTTTAAAGAAAACAGAGGTGTTTTTTGCAAAGTGCCTACCTGTAGATTTTGGCCTCTAGCTCAGCCGGCTCCTAGGGAAACCTACCAAACCTGTCCATTTTTTAAAACTAGAGACCTAGGGGAATCCAAGATGGGGTGACTTGTGGGGCTCTGACCAGGTTCTGTTACCCAGAATCCTTTGCAAACCTCAAAATTTGGCTAAAAAAACACATTTTCCTCACATTTTGGTGACAGAAAGTTCCGGAATCAGAGAGGAGCCACAAATTTCCTTCCACCCAGCGTTCCCCCAAGTCTCCCGATAAAAATGATACCTCACTTGTGTGGTTAGGCCTAGCGCCCACGACAGGAAATGCCCCAAACCGCAAAGTGGACATATCACATTTTTTGAAAGAAAACAGAGGTGTTTTTTGCAAAGTGCCTACCTGTAGACTTTGGCCTCTAGCTCAGCCGGCACCTAGGGAAACCTACCAAATCTGTGCATTTCTGACAACTAGAGACCTAGGGGAATCCAAGATGGGGTGACTTGTGGGGCTCTGACCAGGTTATGTTACCCAGAATCCTTTGCAAACCTCAAAATTTGGCAAAAAAACCCACATTTTCCTCACATTTTTGTGACAGAAAGTTCTGGAATCCAAGAGGAGCCACAAATTTCCTTCCACGCAGCGTTCCCCCAAGTCTCCCGATAAAAATGATACCTCACTTGTGTGGGTAGGCCTAGCGCCCGCGACAGGAAATGCCCCAAAACGCAACGTGGACACATCACATTTTTTAAAAGAAAACAGAGGTGTTTTTTGCAAAGTGCCTACCTGTAGATTTTGGCCTCTAGCTCAGCCGGCACCCAGGGAAACCTACCAAACCTGTGCATTTTTTAAAACTAGAGACCTAGGGGAATCCAAGATGGGGTGAATTGTGGGGCTCTGACCAGGTTCTGTTACCCAGAATCCTTTGCAAACCTAAAAATGTGGCAAAAAAAAAAAAATGTCCTCACATTTTGGTGACAGAAAGTTCCGGAATCAGAGAGGAGCCACAAATTTCCTTCCACCCAGCGTTCCCCCAAGTCTTCCGATAAAAATGATACCTCACTTGTGTGGTTAGGCCTAGCGCCCGCAACAGGAAATGCCCCAAACCGCAACGTGGACACATCACATTTTTTGAAAGAAAACAGAGGTGTTTTTTGCAAAGTGCCTACCTGTAGACTTTGGCCTCTAGCTCAGGCGGCACCTAGGGAAACCTACCAAACCTGTGCATTTTTGACAACTAGAGACCTAGGGGAATTCAAGATGGGGTGACTTGTGGGGCTCTGACCAGGTTACGTTACCCAGAATCCTTTGCAAACCTCAAAATTTGGCTAAAAAACACATTCTCCTCACATTTTTGTGACAGAAAGTTCTGGAATCAGAGAGGAGCCACAAATTTCCTTCCACCCAGCGTACCCCCAAGTCTCCCGATAAAAATGATACCTCACTTGTGTGGGTAGGCCTAGCGCCCGCGACAGGAAAAGGCCCAAAACGCAACGTGGACACATCACATTTTTTGAAAGAAAACAGGTGTTTTTTGCAAAGTGCCTACCTGTAGATTTTGGCCTCTAGCTCAGCCGACACCTAGGGAAACCTACCAAACCTGTGCATTTTTGAAAACTAGAGACCTAGGGGAATCCAAGATGGGGTGACTTCTGGGGCTCTGACCAGGTTCTGTTACCCAGAATCCTTTGCAAACCTCAAAATGTGGCTAAAAAAAAAAAAAATCCTCACATTTTGGTGACAGAAAGTTCCGGAATCAGAGAGGAGCCACAAATTTCCTTCCACACAGCGTTCCCCCAAGTCTCCCGATAAAAATGATACCTCACTTGTGTGGGTAGGCCTAGCGCCTGCAACAAGAAATGCCCCAAAACGCAACGTGGACACATCACGTTTTTTGAAAGAAAACAGAGGTGTTTTTTGCAAAGTGCCTACCTGTAGATTTTGGCCTCTAGCTCAGCCGGCACCTAGGGAAACCTACCAAATCTGTGCATTTTTGACAACTAGAGACCTAGGGGAATCCAAGATGGGGTGACTTGTGGGGCTCTGATCAGGTTCTGTTACCCAGAATCCTTTGCAAACCTCAAAATTTGGCTAAAAAAACACATTTTCCTCACATTTTGGTGACAGAAAGTTCTGGAATCAGAGAGGAGCCAAAAATGTCCTTCCACCCAGCGTACCCCCAAGTCTCCCGATAAAAATGATACCTCACTTGTGTGGGTAGGCCTAGTGCCCGCGACAGGAAAAGCCCCAAAATGCAACGTGGACACATCACATTTTTTTAAAGAAAACAGAGGTGTTTTTTGCAAAGTGCCTACCTGTAGGTTTTGGCCTCTAGCTCAGCCGGCACCTAGGGAAACCTACCAAACCTGTGCATTTTTTAAAACTAGAGACCTAGGGGAATCCAAGATGGGGTGACTTGTGGGGCTCTGACCAGGTTCTGTTACCCAGCATCCTTTGCAAACCTCAAAATTTGGCTAAAAAAACACATTTTCCTCATATTTTGGTGACAGAAAGTTCCGGAATCAGAGAGGAGCCACAAATTTCCTTCCACCCAGCGTTCCCCCAAGTCTCCCGATAAAAATGATACCTCACTTGTGTGGTTAGGCCTAGCGCCCGCGACAGGAAATGCCCCAAACCGCAACGTGGACACATCACATTTTTTGAAAGAAAACAGAGGTGTTTTTTGCAAAGTGCCTACCTGTGGATTTTGGCCTCTAGCTCAGCCGGCACCTAGGGAAACCTACCAAACCTGTGCATTTTTTAAAACTAGAGACCTAGGGGAATCCAAGATGGGGTGACTTGTGGGGCTCTGACCAGGTTCTGTTACCCAGAATCCTTTGCAAACCTCAAAATTTGCCCAAAAAAAAAACACATTTTCCTCACATTTTGGTGACAGAAAGTTCTGGAATCCAAGAGGAGCCACAAATTTCCTTCCACCCAGCGTTCCCCCAAGTCTCCCGATAAAAATGATACCTCACTTGTGTGGGTAGGCCTAGCGCCCGCGACAGGAAATGCCCCAAAACGCAACGTGGACACATCACATTTTTTTAAAGAAAACAGAGGTGTTTTTTGCAAAGTGCCTACCTGTAGATTTTGGCCTCTAGCTCAGCCGGCACCCCGGGAAACCTACCAAACCTGTGCATTTTTTAAAACTAGAGACCTAGGGGAATCCAAGATGGGGTGACTTGTGGGGCTCTGACCAGGTTCTGTTACCCAGAATCCTTTGCAAACCTCAAAATGTGGGTAAAAAAAAAATATTTCCTCACATTTTGGTGACAGAAAGTTCCGGAATCAGAGGGGAGCCACAAATTTACTTCCACCCAGCGTTCCCCCAAGTCTCCCGATAAAAATGATACCTCACTTGTGTGGGTAGGCCTAACGCCCGCGACAGGAAATGCCCCAAAACGCAACGTGGACACATCACATTTTTTGAAAGAAAACAGAGGTGTTTTTTGCAAAGTGCCTACCTGTAGATTTTGGCCTCTAGCTCAGCCGGCTCCTAGGGAAACCTACCAAACCTGTGCATTTTTGACAACTAGAGACCTAGGGGAATCCAAGATGGGGTGACTTGTGGGGCTCTGACCACGTTCTGTTACCCAGAATCCTTTGCAAACCTCAAAATTTGGCTAAAAAAACACATTTTCCTCACATTTTGGTGACAGAAAGTTCTGGAATCCAAGAGGAGCCACAAATTTCCTTCCATCCAGCGTTCCCCCAAGTCTCCCAATAAAAATTATATCTCACTTGTGTGGGTAGGCCTAGCGCCCGCAACAGGAAATGCCCCAAAACGCAACGTGGACACATCACGTTTTTTGAAAGAAAACAGAGGTGTTTTTTGCAAAGTGCCTACCTGTAGATTTTGGCCTCTAGCTCAGCCGGCACCTAGGGAAACCTACCAAATCTGTGCATTTTTGACAACAAGAGACCTAGGGGAATCCAAGATGGGGTGACTTGTGGGGCTCTGACCACGTTCTGTTACCCAGAATCCTTTGCAAATCTCCAAATTTGGCTAAAAAAAACACATTTTCCTCACATTTTGGTGACAGAAAGTTCTGGAATCCAAGAGGAGCCACAAATTTCCTTCCACCCAGCGTTCCCCCAACTCTCCCGATAAAAATGATACCTCACTTGTGTGGTTAGGCCTAGCGCCCGCGACAGGAAATGCCCCAAACCACAACGTGGACACATCACATTTTTTGAAAGAAAACAGAGGTGTTTTTTGCAAAGTGCCTACCTGTAGACTTTGGCCTCTAGCTCAGCCGGCACCTAGGGAAACCTACCAAACCTGTGCATTTTTGACAACTAGAGACCTAGGGGAATCCAAGATGGGGTGACTTGTGGGGCTCTGACCAGGTTATGTTACCCAGAATCCTTTGCAAACCTCAAAATTTGGCTAAAAAAACAAATTTTCCTCACATTTTGCTGACAGAAAGTTCTGGAATCAGAGAGGAGCCACAAATATCCTTCCACCCAGCGTACCCCCAAGTCTCCCAATACAAATGATACCTCACTTGTGTGGGTGGGCCTAGCGCCCGCGACAGGGAATGCCCCAAAAGGCAACGTGGACACATCACAATTTTTTAAAGCAAACAGAGGTGTTTTTTGCAAAGTGCCTACCTGTAGATTTTGGCTTCTAGCTCAGCCGGCACCTAGGGAAACTTACCAAACCTGTACATTTTTTAAAACTAGAGACCTAGGGGAATCCACGATGGGGTGACTTGTGGGGCTCTGACCTGGTTCTGTTACCCAGAATCCTTTGCAAACCTCAAAATTTGCCTAAAAAAACACACTTTCCTCACATTTTGGTGACAGATAGTTCTGGAATCAGAGAGGAGCCACAAATTTCCTTCCACCCAGCGTACCCCCAAGTCTCCCGATAAAAATGATACCTCACTTGTGTGGGTAGGCCTAGCGCCCGCGACAGGAAATGCCCCAAAACGCAACGTGGACACATCACATTTTTTGAAAGAAAACAGAGGTGTTTTTTGCAAATTGCCTACCTGTAGATTTTAGCCTCTAGCTCAGCCGGCACCTAGGGAAACCTACCAAACCTGTGCATTTCTGAAAACTAGAGACCTAGGGGAATCCAAGATGGGGTGAATTGTGGGGCTCTGACTAGGTTCTGTTACCCAGAATCCTTTGCAAACCTCAAAATTGGGCTAAAAAAACACATTTTCCTCACATTTTGGTGACAGAAAGTTCTGGAATCAGAGAGGAGCCACAAATTTCCTTCCACCCAGCGTACCCCCAAGTCTCCCGATAAAAATGATACCTCACTTGTGTGGGTAGGCCTAGCGCCCGCAACAGGAAATGCCCCAAAATGCAACGTGGACACATCACATTTTTTTAAAGAAAACAGAGGTGTTTTTTGCAAAGTGCCTACCTGTAGATTTTGGCCTCTAGCTCAGCCGGCACCTAGGGAAACCTACCAAACCTGTGCATTTTTGAAAACTAGAGACCTAGGGGAATCCAAGATGGGTTGACTTGTGGGGCTCTGACCAGGTTCTGTTACCCAGACTCCTTTGCAAACCTCAAAATTTGGCTAAAAAACACATTTTCCTCATATTTTGGTGACAGAAAGTTCTGGAATAAGAGAGGAGCCACAAATGTCCTTCCACCCTGCGTTCCCCCAAGTCTCTCGATAAAAATGATACCTCACTTGTGTGGGTAGGCCTAACGCCCGCGACAGGAAATGCCCCAAAACGCAACGTGGACACATCACATTTTTTGAAAGAAAACAGAGGTGTTTTTTGCAAAGTGCCTACCTGTAGATTTTGGCCTCTGGCTCAGCCGGCTCCTAGGGAAACCTACCAAACCTGTGCATTTTTAACAACTAGAGACCTAGGGGAATCCAAGATGGGGTGACTTGTGGGGCTCTGACCACGTTCTGTTACCCAGAATCCTTTGCAAACCTCAAAATTTGGCTAAAAAAACACATTTTCCTCACATTTTGCTGACAGAAAGTTCTGGAATCAGAGAGGAGCCACAAATTTCCTTCCATCCAGCGTTCCCCCAAGTCTCCCGATAAAAATGATACCTCACTTGTGTGGGTAGGCCTAGCGCCCGCGACAGGAAATGCCCCAAAATGCAACGTGGACACATCACATTTTTTGAAAGAAAACAGAGGTGTTTTTTGCAAAGTGCCTACCTGTAGATTTTGGTCTCTAGCTCAGCCGGCACCTAGGGAAACCTACCAAACCTGTGCATTTTTAAAAACTAGAGACCTAGGGGAATCCAAGATGGGGTGACTTGTGGGGCTCTGACCTAGTTCTGTTACCCAGAATCCTTTGCAAACCTCAAAATTGGGCTAAAAAAACACATTTTCCTCACATTTTGGTGACAGAAAGTTCTGGAATCAGAGAGGAGCCACAAATTTCCTTCCACTCAGCGTACACCCAAGTCTCCCGATAAAAAAGATACCTCACTTGTGTGGGTAGACCTAGTGCCCGCGACAGGAAATCCCCCAAAACGCAACGTGGACACATCACATTTTTTTAAAGAAAACAGAGGTGTTTTTTGCAAAGGGCCTACCTGTAGATTTTGGCCTCTAGGTCAGCCGGTACCTAGGGAAACCTACCAACCCTGTGTATTTTTGAAAACTAGAGACCTAGGGGAATCCAAGATGGGGTGCCCTGTTGGGCTCTGACCAGGTTCTGTTACCCAGAATCCTTTGCAAACCTCAAAATTTGGCTAAAAAAACACATTTTCCTCACATTTTGGTGACAGAAAGTTCTGGAATCAGAGAGGAGCCACAAATTTCCTTCCTCCCAGCGTTCCCCCAAGTCTCCCGATAAAAATGATACCTCACTTGTGTGGGTAGGCCTAACGACCGCAACAGGAAATGCCCCAAAACGCAACGTGGACACATCACATTTTTTTAAAGAAAACAGAGGTGTTTTTTGCAAAGTGCCTACCTGTAGATTTTGGCCTCTAGCTCAGCCCGCTCCTAGTGAAACCTACCAAACCTGTGCATTTTTGACAACTAGAGACCTAGGGGAATACAAGATGGGGTGACTTGTGGGGCTCTGACCACGTTCTGTTACCCAGAATCCTTTGCAAACCTCAAAATTTGGCTAAAAAAACATATTTTCCTCACATTTTGGTGACAGAAAGTTCCGGAATCAGAGAGGAGCCACAAATTTCCTTCCACCCAGCGTTCCCCCAAGTCTCCCGATAAAAATGATACCTCACTTGTGTGGGTAGGCCTAGCACCCTCGACAGGAAATGCCCCAAACCGCAACGTGGACACATCAAATTTTTTGAAAGAAAACAGAGGTGTTTTTTTCAAAGTGCCTACCTGTAGACTTTGGCCTCTAGCTCAGCCGGCACCTAGGGAAACCTACCAAATCTGTGCATTTTTGACAACTAGAGACCTAGGGGAATCCAAGATGGGGTGACTTGTGGGGCTCTGACCAGGTTATGTTACCCAGAATCCTTTGCAAACCTCAAAATTTGGCTAAAAAACCACATTTTCCTCACATTTTGCTGACAGAAAGTTCTGGAATCAGAGAGGAGCCACAAATTTCCTTCCATCCAGCGTTCCCCCAAGTCTCCCGATAAAAATGATACCTCACTTGTGTGGGTAGGCCTAGCGCCCGCGACAGGAAATGCCCCAAAACGCAACGTGGACACATCAAATTTTGTGAAAGATAACAGAGGTGTTTTTTGCAAAGTGCCTACCTGTAGATTTTGGCCTCTAGCTCAGCCGGCACCTAGGGAAACCTACCAAACCTGTGCATTTTTGAAAACTAGAGACCTATGGGAATCCAAGATGGGGTGACTTGTGGGGCTCTGACCAGGTTCTGTTACCCAGAATCCTTTGCAAACCTCAACATTTGGCTAAAAAAACACATTTTCCTCACATTTTGCTGACAGAAAGTTCTGGAATCAGAGAGGAGCCACAAATTTCCTTCCACCCAGCGTTCCCCCAAGTCTCCCGATAAAAATGATACCTCACTTGTGTGGGTAGGCCTAGCGCCCGCGACAGGAAATGCCCCAAAATGCAATGTGGACACATCACATTTTTTGAAAGAAAACAGAGGTGTTTTTTGCAAAGTGCCTACCTGTAGATTTTGGCCTCTAGCTCAGCCGGCACCTAGGGAAACCTACCAAACCTGTGCATTTTTAAAAACTAGAGACCTAGGGGAATCCAAGATGGGGTGACTTGTGGGGCTCTGACCAGGCTCTGTTACCCAGAATCCTTTGCAAACCTCAAAATTGGGGTAAAAAAACACATTTTCCTCACATTTTGGTGACAGAAAGTTCTGGAATCAGAGAGGAGCCACAAATTTCCTTCCACTCAGCGTACACCCAAGTCTCCCGATAAAAAAGATACCTCACTTGTGTGGGTAGACCTAGCGCCCGCGACAGGAAATGCCCCAAAACGCAACGTGGACACATCACATTTTTTTAAAGAAAACAGAGGTGTTTTTTGCAAAGGGCCTACCTGTAGATTTAGGCCTCTAGGTCAGCCGGCACCTAGGGAAACCTACCAACCCTGTGTATTTTTGAAAACTAGAGACCTAGGGGAATCCAAGATGGGGTGCCCTGTTGGGCTCTGACCAGGTTCTGTTACCCAGAATCCTTTGCAAACCTCAAAATTTGGCTAAAAAAACAAATTTTCCTCACATTTTGGTGACAGAAAGTTCTGGAATCAGAGAGGAGCCACAAATTTCCTTCCTCCCAGCGTTCCCCCAAGTCTCCCGATAAAAATGATACCTCACTTGTGTGGGTAGGCCTAACGCCCGCGACAGGAAATCCCCCAAAACGGAACGTGGACACATCACATTTTTTGAAAGAAAACAGAGGTGTTTTTTGCAAAGTGCCTACCTGTAGATTTTGGCCTCTAGCTCAGCCGGCTCCTAGGGAAACCTACCAAACCTGTGCATTTTTGACAACTAGAGACCTAGGGGAATCCAAGATGGGGTGACTTGTGGGGCTCTGACCAGGTTATGTTACCCAGAATCCTTTGCAAACCTCAAAATTTGGCTAAAAAAACACATTTTCCTCACATTTTGGTGACAGAAAGTTCTGGACTCCAAGAGGAGCCACAAATTTCCTTCCATCCAGTGTTCCCCCAAGTCTCCCAATAAAAATTATATCTCACTTGTGTGGGTAGGCCTAGCGACCGCAACAGGAAATGACCCAAAACGCAACGTGGACACATCACGTTTTTGAAAGAAAACAGAGGTGTTTTTTGCAAAGTGCCTACCTGTAGATTTTGGCCTCTAGCTCAGCCGGCACCTAGGGAAACCTACCAAATCTGTGCATTTTTGACAACTAGAGACCTAGGGGAATCCAAGATGGGGTGACTTGTGGGGCTCTGACCAGGTTATGTTACCCAGAATCCTTTGCAAACCTCAAAATTTGGCTAAAAAAACACATTTTCCTCACATTTTGGTGACAGAAAGTTCTGGAATCAGAGAGGAGCCAAAAATTTCCTTCCACCCAGCGTACCCCCAAGTCTCCCGATAAAAATGATACCTCACTTGTGTGGGTAGGCCTAGTGCCCGCGACAGGAAATGCCCCAAAATGCAACGTGGACACATCACATTTTTTTAAAGAAAACAGAGGTGTTTTTTGCAAAGTGCCTACCTGTAGATTTTGGCCTCTAGCTCAGCCGGCACCTAGGGAAACCTACCAAACCTGTGCATTTTTTAAAACTAGAGACCTAGGGGAATCCAAGATGGGGTGACTTGTGGGGCTCTGACCAGGTTCTGTTACCCAGAATCCTTTGCAAACCTCAAAATTTGGTTAAAAAAAACACATTTTCCTCACATTTTGGTGACAGAAAGTTCCGGAATCAGAGAGGAGCCACAAATTTCCTTCCACCCAGCGTTCCCCCAAGTCTCCCGATAAAAATGATACCTCACTTGTGTGGTTAGGCCTAGCGCCCGCGACAGGAAATGCCCCAAACCGCAACGTGGACACATCACATTTTTTGAAAGAAAACAGAGGAGTTTTTTGCAAAGTGCCTACCTGTAGACTTTGGCCTCTAGCTCAGCCGGCACCTAGGGAAACCTACCAAATCTGTGCATTTCTGACAACTAAAGACCTAGGGGAATCCAAGATGGGGTGACTTGTGGGGCTCTGACCAGGTTATGTTACCCAGAATCCTTTGCAAACCTCAAAATTTGGCTAAAAAACCACATTTTCCTCACATTTTGCTGACAGAAAGTTCTGGAATCAGAGAGGAGCCACAAATTTCCTTCCATCCAGCGTTCCCCCAAGTCTCCCGATAAAAATTATACCTCACTTGTGTGGGTAGGCCTAGCGCCCGCGACAGGAAATGCCCCAAAACGCCACGTGGACACATCACATTTTTTGAAAGAAAACAGAGGTGTTTTTTGCAAAGTGCCTACCTGTAGATTTTGGCCTCTAGCTCAGCCGGCACCTAGGGAAACCTACCAAACCTGTGCATTTTTAAAAACTAGAGACCTAGGGGAATCCAAGATGGGGTGACTTGTGGGGATCTGACCAGGTTCTGTTACCCAGAATCCTTTGCAAATCTCAAAATTTGGCAAAAAAAAAACAAATTTTCCTCACATTTTGGTGACAGAAAGTTCTGGAATCCAAGAGGAGCCACAAATTTCCTTCCACCCAGCGTTCCCCCAAGTCTCCCGATAAAAATGATACCTCACTTGTGTGGGTAGGCCTAGCGCCCGCGACAGGAAATGCCCCAAAACGCAACGTGGACACATCACATTTTTTTAAAGAAAACAGAGGTGTTTTTTGCAAAGTGCCTACCTGTAGATTTTGGCCCCTAGCTCAGCCGGCACCCAGGGAAACCTACCAAACCTGTGCATTTTTTTAAACTAGAGAACTAGGGGAATCCAAGATGGGGTGACTTGTGGGGCTCTGACCAGGTTCTGTTACCCAGAATCCTTTGCAAACCTCAAAATGTGGCTAAAAAAAAAAAAAATCCTCACATTTTGGTGACAGAAAGTTCCGGAATCAGAGAGGAGCCACAAATTTCCTTCCACCCAGCGTTCCCCCAAGTCTCCCGATAAAAATGATACCTCACTTGTGTGGTTAGGCCTAGCGCCCGCAACAGGAAATGCCCCAAACCGCAACGTGGACACATCACATTTTTTGAAAGAAAACAGAGGTGTTTTTTGCAAAGTGCCTACCTGTAGACTTTGGCCTCTAGCTCAGCCGGCACCTAGGGAAACCTACCAAATCTGTGCATTTTTGACAACTAGAGACCTAGGGGAATCCAAGATGGGGTGACTTGTGGGGCTCTGACCAGGTTATGTTACCCAGAATCCTTTGCAAACCTCACAATTTGGCTAAAAAAACAAATTTTCCTCACATTTTGGTGACAGAAAGTTCTGGAATCAGAGAGGAGCCACAAATTTCCTTCCATCCAGCGTTCCCCCAAGTCTCCCGATAAAAATGATACCTCACTTGTGTGGGTAGGCCTAGCGCCCGTGACAGGAAATGCCCCAAAACGCAACGTGGACACATCACATTTTTTTTAAAGAAAACAGAGGTTTTTTGCAAAGTGCCTACCTGTAGATTTTGGCCTCTAGCTCAGCCGGCACCTAGGGAAACCTACCAAACCTGTGCATTTTTAAAAACTAGAGACCTAGGGGAATCCAAGATGGGGTGACTTGTGGGGCTCTGACCAGGTTCTGTTACCCAGAATCCTTTGCAAACCTCAAAATTTGGCTAAAAAAAACACATTTTCCTCACATTTTGGTGACAGAAAGTTCTGGAATCAGAGGGGAGCCACAAATATCCTTCCACCCAGCGTACCCCCATGTCTCCCAATAAAAATGATACCTCACTTGTGTGGGTGGGCCTAGCGCCCGCGACAGGAAATGCCCCAAAACGCAACGTGGACACATCACAATTTTTGAAAGAAAACAGAGGTGTTTTTTGCAAAGTGCCTACCTGTAGATTTTGGCTTCTAGCTCAGCCGGCACCTAGGGAAACTTACCAAACCTGTACATTTTTTAAAACTAGAGACCTAGGGGAATCCACGATGGGGTGACTTGTGGGGCTCTGACCTGGTTCTGTTACCCAGAATCCTTTGCAAACCTCAAAATTTGGCTAAAAAAACACATTTTCCTCACATTTTGGTGACAGATAGTTCTGGAATCAGAGAGGAGCCACAAATTTCCTTCCACCCAGCGTACACCCAAGTCTCCCGATAAAAATGATACCTCACTTGTATGGGTAGGCCTAGTGCCCGCGACAGGAAATGCCCCAAAACGCAACGTGGACACATCACATTTTTTGAAAGAAAACAGAGGTGTTTTTTGCAAATTGCCTACCTGTAGATTTTGGCCTCTAGCTCAGCCGGCACCTAGGGAAACCTACCAAACCTGTGCATTTTTGACAACTAGAGACCTAGGGGAATCCAAAATGGGGTGACTTGTGGGGCTCTGACCACGTTCTGTTACCCAGAATCCTTTGCAAACCTCAAAATTTGGCTAAAAAAACACATTTTCCTCACATTTTGGTGACAGAAAGTTCTGGAATTCAAGAGGAGCCACAAATTTCCTTCCATCCAGCGTTCCGCCAAGTCTCCCAATAAAAATTATATCTCACTTGTGTGGGTAGGTCTAATGCCCGCAACAGGAAATGCCCCAAAACGCAACGTGGACACATCACGTTTTTTGAAAGAAAACAGAGGTGTTTTTTGCAAAGTGCCTACCTGTAGATTTTGGCCTCTAGCTCAGCCGGCACCTAGGGAAACCTACCAAATCTGTGCATTTTTGACAACTAGAGACCTAGGGGAATCCAAGATGGGGCGACTTGTGGGGCTCTGACCAGGTTATGTTACCCAGAATCCTTTGCAAACCTCAAAATTTAGCTAAAAAAACAAATGTTCCTCACATTTTGGTGACAGAAAGTTCTGGAATCAGAGAGGAGCCACAAATTTCCTTCCACCCAGCGTACCCCCAAGTCTCCCGATAAAAATGATACCTCACTTGTGTGGGTAGGCCTAGTGCCCGCGACAGGAAATGCCCCAAAATTCAACGAGGACACATCACATTTTTTTAAAGAAAACAGAGGTGTTTTTTGCAAACTGTCTACCTGTAGATTTTGGCCTCTAGCTCAGCCGGCACCTAGGGAAACCTACCAAACCTGTGCTTTTTTAAAAACTAGAGACCTAGGGGAATCCAAGATGGGGTGACTTGTGGGGCTCTGACCAGGTTCTGTTACCCAGAATCCTTTGCAAACCTCAAAATTTGGCTAAAAAAACACATTTTCCTCACATTTTGGTGACAGAAAGTTCCGGAATCAGAGAGGAGCCACAAATTTCCTTCCACCCAGCGTTCCCCCAAGTCTCCCGATAACAATGATACCTCACTTGTGTGGGTAGGCCTAGCGCCCGCGACAGGAAACGGCCCAAAACGCAACGTGGACACATCACATTTTTTTAAAGAAAACAGAGGTGTTTTTTGCAAAGTGCCTACCTGTAGATTTTGGCCTCTAGCTCAGCCAGCACCTAGGGAAACCTACCAAACCTGTGCATTTTTTAAAACTAGAGACCTATGGGAATCCAAGATGGGGTGACTTGTGGGGCTCTGACCAGGTTATGTTACCCAGAATCCTTTGCAAACCTCAAAATTTGGCTAAAAAAACACATTTTCCTCACATTTTGCTGACAGAAAGTTCTGGAATCAGAGAGGAGACACAAATTTCCTTCCATCCAGCGTTTCCCCAAGTCTCCCGATAAAAATGATACCTCACTTGTGTGGGTAGGCCTAGCGCCCGCGACAGGAAATGCCCCAAAACGCAACGTGGACACATCACATTTTTTGAAAGAAAACAGAGGTGTTTTTTGCAAAGTGCCTACCTGTAGATTTTGGCCTCTAGCTCAGCCGGCACCTAGGGAAACCTACCAAACCTGTGCATTTTTAAAAACTAGAGACCTAGGGGAATCCAAGATGGGGTGACTTGTGGGGCTCTGACCAGGTTCTGTTACCCAGAATCCTTTGCAAACCTCAAAATTGGGCTAAAAAAACACATTTTCCTCACATTTTGGTGACAGAAAGTTCTGGAATCAGAGAGGAGCCACAAATTTCTTTCCACCCAGCGTACACCCAAGTCTCCCGATAAAAAAGATACCTCACTTGTGTGGGTAGACCTAGCGCCCGCGACAGGAAATGCCCCAAAACGCAACGTGGACACATCACATTTTTTTAAAGAAAACAGAGGTGTTTTTTGCAAAGGGCCTACTGTAGATTTTGGCCTCTAGGTCAGCCGGCACCTAGAGAAACCTACCAACCCTGTGCATTTTTGACAACTAGAGACCTAGGGGAATCCAAAATGGGGTGACTTGTGGGGCTCTGACCACGTTCTGTTACCCAGAATCCTTTGCAAACCTCAAAATTTGGCTAAAAAAACACATTTTCCTCACATTTTGGTGACAGAAAGTTCTGGAATCCAAGAGGAGCCACAAATTTCCTTCCATCCAGCGTTCCGCCAAGTCTCCCAATAAAAATTATATCTCACTTGTGTGGGTAGGTCTAATGCCCGCAACAGGAAATGCCCCAAAACGCAACGTGGACACATCACGTTTTTTGAAAGAAAACAGAGGTGTTTTTTGCAAAGTGCCTACCTGTAGATTTTGGCCTCTAGCTCAGCCGGCACCTAGGGAAACCTACCAAATCTGTGCATTTTTGACAACTAGAGACCTAGGGGAATCCAAGATGGGGCGACTTGTGGGGCTCTGACCAGGTTATGTTACCCAGAATCCTTTGCAAACCTCAAAATTTAGCTAAAAAAACAAATGTTCCTCACATTTTGGTGACAGAAAGTTCTGGAATCAGAGAGGAGCCACAAATTTCCTTCCACCCAGCGTACCCCCAAGTCTCCCGATAAAAATGATACCTCACTTGTGTGGGTAGGCCTAGTGCCCGCGACAGGAAATGCCGCAAAATTCAACGAGGACACATCACATTTTTTTAAAGAAAACAGAGGTGTTTTTTGCAAACTGCCTACCTGTAGATTTTGGCCTCTAGCTCAGCCGGCACCTAGGGAAACCTACCAAACCTGTGCTTTTTTAAAAACTAGAGACCTAGGGGAATCCAAGATGGGGTGACTTGTGGGGCTCTGACCAGGTTCTGTTACCCAGAATCCTTTGCAAACCTCAAAATTTGGCTAAAAAAACACATTTTCCTCACATTTTGGTGACAGAAAGTTCCGGAATCAGAGAGGAGCCACAAATTTCCTTCCACCCAGCGTTCCCCCAAGTCTCCCGATAACAATGATACCTCACTTGTGTGGGTAGGCCTAGCGCCCGCGACAGGAAACGGCCCAAAACGCAACGTGGACACATCACATTTTTTTAAAGAAAACAGAGGTGTTTTTTGCAAAGTGCCTACCTGTAGATTTTGGCCTCTAGCTCAGCCAGCACCTAGGGAAACCTACCAAACCTGTGCATTTTTTAAAACTAGAGACCTATGGGAATCCAAGATGGGGTGACTTGTGGGGCTCTGACCAGGTTATGTTACCCAGAATCCTTTGCAAACCTCAAAATTTGGCTAAAAAAACACATTTTCCTCACATTTTGCTGACAGAAAGTTCTGGAATCAGAGAGGAGACACAAATTTCCTTCCATCCAGCGTTTCCCCAAGTCTCCCGATAAAAATGATACCTCACTTGTGTGGGTAGGCCTAGCGCCCGCGACAGGAAATGCCCCAAAACGCAACGTGGACACATCACATTTTTTGAAAGAAAACAGAGGTGTTTTTTGCAAAGTGCCTACCTGTAGATTTTGGCCTCTAGCTCAGCCGGCACCTAGGGAAACCTACCAAACCTGTGCATTTTTAAAAACTAGAGACCTAGGGGAATCCAAGATGGGGTGACTTGTGGGGCTCTGACCAGGTTCTGTTACCCAGAATCCTTTGCAAACCTCAAAATTGGGCTAAAAAAACACATTTTCCTCACATTTTGGTGACAGAAAGTTCTGGAATCAGAGAGGAGCCACAAATTTCCTTCCACCCAGCGTACACCCAAGTCTCCCGATAAAAAAGATACCTCACTTGTGTGGGTAGACCTAGCGCCCGCGACAGGAAATGCCCCAAAACGCAACGTGGACACATCACATTTTTTTAAAGAAAACAGAGGTGTTTTTTGCAAAGGGCCTACCTGTAGATTTTGGCCTCTAGGTCAGCCGGCACCTAGAGAAACCTACCAACCCTGTGCATTTTTGACAACTAGAGACCTAGGGGAATCCAAGATGGGGTGACTTGTGGGGCTCTGACCACGTTCTGTTACCCAGAATCCTTTGCAAACCTCAAAATTTGGCTAAAAAAACACATTTTCCTCACATTTTGGTGACAGAAAGTTCTGGAATCCAAGAGGAGCCACAAATTTCCTTCCATCCAGTGTTCCCCCAAGTCTCCCAATAAAAATTATATCTCACTTGTGTGGGTAGGCCTAGCGCCCGCAAAAGGAAATGCCCCAAAACGCAACGTGGACACATCACGTTTTTTGAAAGAAAACAGAGGTGTTTTTTGCAAAGTGCCTACCTGTAGATTTTGGCCTCTAGCTCAGCCGGCACCCAGGGAAACCTACCAAACCTGTGCATTTTTTAAAACTAGAGACCTAGGGGAATCCAAGATGGGGTGAATTGTGGGGCTCTGACCAGGTTCTGTTACCCAGAATCCTTTGCAAACCTCAAAATGTGGCTAAAAAAAAAAAAAATGTCCTCACATTTTGGTGACAGAAAGTTCCGGAATCAGAGAGGAGCCACAAATTTCCTTCCACCCAGCGTTCCCCCAAGTCTTCCGATAAAAATGATACCTCACTTGTGTGGTTAGGCCTAGCGCCCGCAACAGGAAATGCCCCAAACCGCAACGTGGACACATCACATTTTTTGAAAGAAAACAGAGGTGTTTTATGCAAAGTGCCTACCTGTAGACTTTGGCCTCTAGCTCAGGCGGCACCTAGGGAAACCTACCAAACCTGTGCATTTTTGACAACTAGAGACCTAGGGGAATTCAAGATGGGGTGACTTGTGGGGCTCTGACCAGGTTACGTTACCCAGAATCCTTTGCAAACCTCAAAATTTGGCTAAAAAACACATTCTCCTCACATTTTTGTGACAGAAAGTTCTGGAATCAGAGAGGAGCCACAAATTTCCTTCCACCCAGCGTACCCCCAAGTCTCCCGATAAAAATGATACCTCACTTGTGTGGGTAGGCCTAGCGCCCGCGACAGGAAAAGGCCCAAAACGCAACGTGGACACATCACATTTTTTGAAAGAAAACAGAGGTGTTTTTTGCAAAGTGCCTACCTGTAGATTTTGGCCTCTAGCTCAGCCGACACCTAGGGAAACCTACCAAACCTGTGCATTTTTGAAAACTAGAGACCTAGGGGAATCCAAGATGGGGTGACTTGTGGGGCTCTGACCAGGTTCTGTTACCCAGAATCCTTTGCAAACCTCAAAATGTGGCTAAAAAAAAAAAAAATCCTCACATTTTGGTGACAGAAAGTTCCGGAATCAGAGAGGAGCCACAAATTTCCTTCCACACAGCGTTCCCCCAAGTATCCCGATAAAAATGATACCTCACTTGTGTGGGTAGGCCTAGCGCCTGCAACAAGAAATGCCCCAAACCGCAACGTGGACACATCACGTTTTTTGAAAGAAAACAGAGGTGTTTTTTGCAAAGTGCCTACCTGTAGATTTTGGCCTCTAGCTCAGCCGGCACCTAGGGAAACCTACCAAATCTGTGCATTTTTGACAACTAGAGACCTAGGGGAATCCAAGATGGGGTGACTTGTGGGGCTCTGACCAGGTTCTGTTACCCAGAATCCTTTGCAAACCTCAAAATTTGGCTAATAAAACACATTTTCCTCACATTTTGGTGACAGAAAGTTCTGGAATCAGAGAGGAGCCAAAAATGTCCTTCCACCCAGCGTACCCCCAAGTCTCCCGATAAAAATGATACCTCACTTGGTTGGGTAGCCCTAGTGCCCGCGACAGGAAAAGCCCCAAAATGCAACGTGGACACATCACATTTTTTTAAAGAAAACAGAGGTGTTTTTTGCAAAGTGCCTACCTGTAGGTTTTGGCCTCTAGCTCAGCCGGCACCTAGGGAAACCTACCAAACCTGTGCATTTTTTAAAACTAGAGACCTAGGGGAATCCAAGATGGGGTGACTTGTGGGGCTCTGACCAGGTTCTGTTACCCAGAATCCTTTGCAAACCTCAAAATTTGGCTAAAAAAACACATTTTCCTCACATTTTGGTGACAGAAAGTTCCGGAATCAGAGAGGAGCCACAAATTTCCTTCCACCCAGCGTTCCCCCAAGTCTCCCGATAAAAATGATACCTCACTTGTGTGGTTAGGCCTAGCGCCCGCGACAGGAAATGCCCCAAACCGCAACGTGGGCACATCACATTTTTTGAAAGAAAACAGAGGTGTTTTTTGCAAAGTGCCTACCTGTAGACTTTGGCCTCTAGCTCAGCCGGCACCTAGGGAAACCTACCAAATCTGTGCATTTCTGACAACTAGAGACCTAGGGGAATCCAAGATGGGGTGACTTGTGGGGCTCTGACCAGGTTATGTTACCCAGAATCCTTTGCAAACCTCAAAATTTGGCTAAAAAAACACATTTTCCTCACATTTTGCTGACAGAAAGTTCTGGAATCAGAGAGGAGCCACAAATTTCCTTCCATCCAGCGTTCCCCCAAGTCTCCCGATAAAAATGATACCTCACTTGTGTGGGTAGGCCTAGCGCCCGCGACAGGAAATGCCCCAAAACGCCACGTGGACACATCACATTTTTTGAAAGAAAACAGAGGTATTTTTTGCAAAGTGCCTACCTGTAGATTTTGGCCTCTAGCTCAGCCGGCTCCTAGGGAAACCTACCAAACCTGTCCATTTTTTAAAACTAGAGACCTAGGGGAATCCAAGATGGGGTGACTTGTGGGGCTCTGACCAGGTTCTGTTACCCAGAATCCTTTGCAAACCTCAAAATTTGGCTAAAAAAACACATTTTCCTCACATTTTGGTGACAGAAAGTTCCGGAATCAGAGAGGAGCCACAAATTTCCTTCCACCCAGCGTTCCCCCAAGTCTCCCGATAAAAATGATACCTCACTTGTGTGGTTAGGCCTAGCGCCCACGACAGGAAATGCCCCAAACCGCAACGTGGACATATCACATTTTTTGAAAGAAAATAGAGGTGTTTTTTGCAAAGTGCCTACCTGTAGACTTTGGCCTCTAGCTCAGCCGGCACATAGGGAAACCTACCAAATCTGTGCATTTCTGACAACTAGAGACCTAGGGGAATCCAAGATGGGGTGACTTGTGGGGCTCTGACCAGGTTATGTTACCCAGAATCCTTTGCAAACCTCAAAATTTGGCAAAAAAAAACACATTTTCCTCACATTTTTGTGACAGAAAGTTCTGGAATCCAAGAGGAGCCACAAATTTCCTTCCACGCAGCGTTCCCCCAAGTCTCCCGATAAAAATGATACCTCACTTGTGTGGGTAGGCCTAGCGCCCGCGACAGGAAATGCCCCAAAACGCAACGTGGACACATCACATTTTTTAAAAGAAAACAGAGGTGTTTTTTGCAAAGTGCCTACCTGTAGATTTTGGCCTCTAGCTCAGCCGGCACCCAGGGAAACCTACCAAACCTGTGCATTTTTTAAAACTAGAGACCTAGGGCAATCCAAGATGGGGTGAATTGTGGGGCTCTGACCAGGTTCTGTTACCCAGAATCCTTTGCAAACCTCAAAATGTGGCTAAAAAAACACATTTTCCTCACATTTTGGTGACAGAAAGTTCCGGAATCAGAGAGGAGCCACAAATTTCCTTCCACCCAGCGTTCCCCCAAGTCTCCCGATAAAAATGATACCTCACTTGTGTGGTTAGGCCTAGCGCCCGCGACAGGAAATGCCCCAAACCGCAACGTGGGCACATCACATTTTTTGAAAGAAAACAGAGGTGTTTTTTGCAAAGTGCCTACCTGTAGACTTTGGCCTCTAGCTCAGCCGGCACCTAGGGAAACCTACCAAATCTGTGCATTTCTGACAACTAGAGACCTAGGGGAATCCAAGATGGGGTGACTTGTGGGGCTCTGACCAGGTTATGTTACCCAGAATCCTTTGCAAACCTCAAAATTTGGCTAAAAAAACACATTTTCCTCACATTTTGCTGACAGAAAGTTCTGGAATCAGAGAGGAGCCACAAATTTCCTTCCATCCAGCGTTCCCCCAAGTCTCCCGATAAAAATGATACCTCACTTGTGTGGGTAGGCCTAGCGCCCGCGACAGGAAATGCCCCAAAACGCCACGTGGACACATCACATTTTTTGAAAGAAAACAGAGGTATTTTTTGCAAAGTGCCTACCTGTAGATTTTGGCCTCTAGCTCAGCCGGCTCCTAGGGAAACCTACCAAACCTGTCCATTTTTTAAAACTAGAGACCTAGGGGAATCCAAGATGGGGTGACTTGTGGGGCTCTGACCAGGTTCTGTTACCCAGAATCCTTTGCAAACCTCAAAATTTGGCTAAAAAAACACATTTTCCTCACATTTTGGTGACAGAAAGTTCCGGAATCAGAGAGGAGCCACAAATTTCCTTCCACCCAGCGTTCCCCCAAGTCTCCCGATAAAAATGATACCTCACTTGTGTGGTTAGGCCTAGCGCCCACGACAGGAAATGCCCCAAACCGCAACGTGGACATATCACATTTTTTGAAAGAAAATAGAGGTGTTTTTTGCAAAGTGCCTACCTGTAGACTTTGGCCTCTAGCTCAGCCGGCACATAGGGAAACCTACCAAATCTGTGCATTTCTGACAACTAGAGACCTAGGGGAATCCAAGATGGGGTGACTTGTGGGGCTCTGACCAGGTTATGTTACCCAGAATCCTTTGCAAACCTCAAAATTTGGCAAAATAAAACACATTTTCCTCACATTTTTGTGACAGAAAGTTCTGGAATCCAAGAGGAGCCACAAATTTCCTTCCACGCAGCGTTCCCCCAAGTCTCCCGATAAAAATGATACCTCACTTGTGTGGGTAGGCCTAGCGCCCGCGACAGGAAATGCCCCAAAACGCAACGTGGACACATCACATTTTTTAAAAGAAAACAGAGGTGTTTTTTGCAAAGTGCCTACCTGTAGATTTTGGCCTCTAGCTCAGCCGGCACCCAGGGAAACCTACCAAACCTGTGCATTTTTTAAAACTAGAGACCTAGGGCAATCCAAGATGGGGTGAATTGTGGGGCTCTGACCAGGTTCTGTTACCCAGAATCCTTTGCAAACCTCAAAATGTGGCTAAAAAAAAAAAAAATGTCCTCACATTTTGGTGACAGAAAGTTCCGGAATCAGAGAGGAGCCACAAATTTCCTTACACCCAGCGTACCCCCAAGTCTCCCGATAAAAATGATACCTCACTTGAGTGGGTAGGCCTAGTGCCCGCGACAGGAAAAGCCCCAAAATGCAACGTGGACACATCACATTTTTTTAAAGAAAACAGAGGTGTTTTTTGCAAAGTGACCAACCTGTAGATTTTGGCCTCTAGCTCAGCCGGCACCTAGGGAAACCTACCAAATCTGTGCATTTTTGACAACTAGAGACCTAGGGGAATCCAAGATGGGGTGACTTGTGGGGCTCTGACCAGGTTCTGTTACCCAGAATCCTTTGCAAACCTCAAAATTTGGCTAAAAAAACACATTTTCCTCACATTTTGGTGACAGAAAGTTCTGGAATCAGAGAGGAGCCAAAAATGTCCTTCCACCCAGCGTACCCCCAAGTCTCCCGATAAAAATGATACCTCACTTGTGTGGGTAGGCCTAGTGCCCGCGACAGGAAAAGCCCCAAAATGCAACGTGGACACATCACATTTTTTTAAAGAAAACAGAGGTGTTTTTTGCAAAGTGCCTACCTGTAGGTTTTGGCCTCTAGCTCAGCCGGCACCTAGGGAAACCTACCAAACCTGTGCATTTTTTAAAACTAGAGACCTAGGGGAATCCAAGATGGGGTGACTTGTGGGGCTCTGACCAGGTTCTGTTACCCAGCATCCTTTGCAAACCTCAAAATTTGGCAAAAAAAAAAACATTTTCCTCACATTTTGGTGACAGAAAGTTCCGGAATCAGAGAGGAGCCACAAATTTCTTTCCACCCAGCGTTCCCCCAAGTCTCCCGATAAAAATGATACCTCACTTGCGTGGTTAGGCCTAGCGCCCGCGACAGGAAATGCCCCAAACCGCAACGTGGACACATCACATTTTTTGAAAGAAAACAGAGGTGTTTTTTGCAAAGTGCCTACCTGTAGACTTTGGCCTCTAGCTCAGCCGGCACCTAGGGAAACCTACCAAATCTGTGCATTTCTGACAACTAGAGACCTAGGGGAATCCAAGATGGGGTGACTTGTGGGGCTCTGACCAGGTTATGTTACCCAGAATCCTTTGCAAACCTCAAAATTTGGCTAAAAAAACACATTTTCCTCACATTTTGCTGACAGAAAGTTCTGGAATCAGAGAGGAGCCACAAATTTCCTTCCATCCAGCGTTCCCCCAAGTCTCCCGATAAAAATGATACCTCACTTGTGTGGGTAGGCCTAGCGCCCGCGACAGGAAATGCCCCAAAACGCCACGTGGACACATCACATTTTTTGAAAGAAAACAGAGGTGTTTTTTGCAAAGTGCCTACCTGTAGATTTTGGCCTCTAGCTCAGCCGGCACCTAGGGAAACCTACCAAACCTGTGCATTTTTTAAAACTAGAGACCTAGGGGAATCCAAGATGGGGTGACTTGTGGGGCTCTGACCAGGTTCTGTTACCCAGAATCCTTTGCAAACCTCAAAATTTGCCAAAAAAAAAACACATTTTCCTCACATTTTGGTGACAGAAAGTTCTGGAATCCAAGAGGAGCCACAAATTTCCTTCCATCCAGCGTTCCCCCAAGTCTCCCAATAAAAATTATATCTCACTTGTGTGGGTAGGCCTAGCGCCCGCAACAGGAAATGCCCCAAAACGCAACGTGGACACATCACGTTTTTTGAAAGAAAACAGAGGTGTTTTTTGCAAAGTGCCTACCTGTAGATTTTGGCCTCTAGCTCAGCCGGCACCTAGGGAAACCTACCAAATCTGTGCATTTTTGACAACAAGAGACCTAGGGGAATCCAAGATGGGGTGACTTGTGGGGCTCTGACCACGTTCTGTTACCCAGAATCCTTTGCAAATCTCCAAATTTGGCTAAAAAAAACACATTTTCCTCACATTTTGGTGACAGAAAGTTCTGGAATCCAAGAGGAGCCACAAATTTCCTTCCACCCAGCGTTCCCCCAACTCTCCCGATAAAAATGATACCTCACTTGTGTGGTTAGGCCTAGCGCCCGCGACAGGAAATGCCCCAAACCACAACGTGGACACATCACATTTTTTGAAAGAAAACAGAGGTGTTTTTTGCAAAGTGCCTACCTGTAGACTTTGGCCTCTAGCTCAGCCGGCACCTAGGGAAACCTACCAAACCTGTGCATTTTTGACAACTAGAGACCTAGGGGAATCCAAGATGGGGTGACTTGTGGGGCTCTGACCAGGTTATGTTACCCAGAATCCTTTGCAAACCTCAAAATTTGGCTAAAAAAACAAATTTTCCTCACATTTTGCTGACAGAAAGTTCTGGAATCAGAGAGGAGCCACAAATATCCTTCCACCCAGCGTACCCCCAAGTCTCCCAATACAAATGATACCTCACTTGTGTGGGTGGGCCTAGCGCCCGCGACAGGGAATGCCCCAAAAGGCAACGTGGACACATCACAATTTTTTAAAGCAAACAGAGGTGTTTTTTGCAAAGTGCCTACCTGTAGATTTTGGCTTCTAGCTCAGCCGGCACCTAGGGAAACTTACCAAACCTGTAAATTTTTTAAAACTAGAGACCTAGGGGAATCCACGATGGGGTGACTTGTGGGGCTCTGACCTGGTTCTGTTACCCAGAATCCTTTGCAAACCTCAAAATTTGGCTAAAAAAACACACTTTCCTCACATTTTGGTGACAGATAGTTCTGGAATCAGAGAGGAGCCACAAATTTCCTTCCACCCAGCGTACCCCCAAGTCTCCCGATAAAAATGATACCTCACTTGTGTGGGTAGGCCTAGCGCCCGCGACAGGAAATGCCCCAAAACGCAACGTGGACACATCACATTTTTTGAAAGAAAACAGAGGTGTTTTTTGCAAATTGCCTACCTGTAGATTTTAGCCTTTAGCTCAGCCGGTACCTAGGGAAACCTACCAAACCTGTGCATTTCTGAAAACTAGAGACCTAGGGGAATCCAAGATGGGGTGAATTGTGGGGCTCTGACTAGGTTCTGTTACCCAGAATCCTTTGCAAACCTCAAAATTGGGCTAAAAAAACACATTTTCCTCACATTTTGGTGACAGAAAGTTCTGGAATCAGAGAGGAGCCACAAATTTCCTTCCACCCAGCGTACACCCAAGTCTCCCGATAAAAAAGATACCTCACTTGTGTGGGTAGACCTAGCGCCCGCGACAGGAAATGCCCCAAAACGCAACGTGGACACATCACATTTTTTAAAAGAAAACAGAGGTGTTATTTGCAAAGGGCCTACCTGTAGATTTTGGCCTCTAGGTCAGCCGGCACCTAGGGAAACCTACCAACCCTGTGTATTTTTGAAAACTAGAGACCTAGGGGAATCCAAGATGGGGTGCCCTGTGGGGCTCCGACTAGGTTCTGTTACCCAGAATCCTTTGCAAACCTCAAAATTTAGCTAAAAAAACACATTTTCCTCACATTTTGGTGACAGAAAGTTCTGGAATCAGAGAGGAGCCACAAATTTCCTTCCACCCAGCGTACCCCCAAGTCTCCCGATAAAAATGATACCTCACTTGTGTGGGTAGGCCTAGCGCCCGCAACAGGAAATGCCCCAAAATGCAACGTGGACACATCACATTTTTTTAAAGAAAACAGAGGTGTTTTTTGCAAAGTGCCTACCTGTAGATTTTGGCCTCTAGCTCAGTCGGCACCTAGGGAAACCTACCAAACCTGTGCATTGTTGAAAACTAGAGACCTAGGGGAATCCAAGATGGGTTGACTTGTGGGGCTCTGACCAGGTTCTGTTACCCAGACTCCTTTGCAAACCTCAAAATTTGGCTAAAAAACACATTTTCCTCATATTTTGGTGACAGAAAGTTCTGGAATCAGAGAGGAGCCACAAATGTCCTTCCACCCAGCGTTCCCCCAAGTCTCTCGATAAAAATTATACCTCACTTGTGTGGGTAGGCCTAACGCCCGCGACAGGAAATGCCCCAAAACGCAACGTGGACACATCACATTTTTTGAAAGAAAACAGAGGTGTTTTTTGCAAAGTGCCTACCTGTAGATTTTGGCCTCTGGCTCAGCCGGCTCCTAGGGAAACCTACCAAACCTGTGCATTTTTGACAACTAGAGACCTAGGGGAATCCAAGATGGGGTGACTTGTGGGGCTCTGACCACGTTCTGTTACCCAGAATCCTTTGCAAACCTCAAAATTTGGCTAAAAAAACACATTTTCCTCACATTTTGGTGACAGAAAGTTCTGGAATCCAAGAGGAGCCACAAATTTCCTTCCACCCAGCGTACCCCCAAGTCTCCCGATAAAAATGATACCTCACTTGTGTGGGTAGGCCTAGCGCCCGCGACAGGAAATGCCCCAAAACGCAACGTGGACACATCACATTTTTTGAAAGAAAACAGAGGTGTTTTTTGCAAAGTGCCTACCTGTAGATTTTGGCCTCTAGCTCAGCCGGCACCTAGGGAAACCTACCAAATCTGTGCATTTTTGACAACTAGAGACCTAGGGGAATCCAAGATGGGGTGACTTGTGGGGCTCTGACCAGGTTATGTTACCCAGAATCCTTTGCAAACCTCAAAATTTGGCTAAAAAAACACATTTTCCTCACATTTTGGTGACAGAAAGTTCTGGAATCAGAGAGGAGCCACAAATTTCCTTCCACCCAGCGTACCCCCAAGTCTCCCGATAAAAATGATACCTCACTTGTGTGGGTAGGCCTAGTGCCCGCGACAGGAAATGCCCCAAAATGCAACGTGGACACATCACATTTTTTTAAAGAAAACAGGTGTTTTTTGCCAAGTGCCTACCTGTAGATTTTGGCCTCTAGCTCAGCCGGCACCTAGGGAAACCTACCAAACCTGTGCATTTTTAAAAACTAGAGACCTAGGGGAATCCAAGATGGGGTGACTTGTGGGGCTCTGACCAGGTTCTGTTACCCAGAATCCTTTGCAAACCTCAAAATTTGGTAAAAAATACACATTTTCCTCACATTTTGGTGGCAGAAAGTTCTGGAATCCAAGAGGAGCCACAAATTTCCTTCCACCCAGCGTTCCCCCAAGTCTCCCGATAAAAATGATACCTCACTTGTGTGGGTAGGAGTAGCGCCCGCGACAGGAAATGCCCCAAAACGCAACGTGGACACATCACATTTTTTTAAAGAAAACAGAGGTGTTTTTTGCAAAGTGCCTACCTGTAGATTTTGGCCTCTAGCTCAGCCGGCACCAAGGGAAACCTACCAAACCTGTGCATTTTTTAAAACTAGAGACCTAGGGGAATCCAAGATGGGGTGACTTGTGGGGCTCTGACCAGGTTTTGTTACCCAGAATCCTTTGGAAACCTCAAAATTTGGCTAAAAAACACATTTTCCTCACATTTTGGTGACAGAAAGTTCCGGAATCAGAGAGGAGCCACAAATTTCCTTCCACCCAGCGTTCCCCCAAGTCTCCCGATAAAAATGATACCTCACTTGTGTGGTTAGGCCTAGCGCCCGCGTCAGCAAATGCCCCAAACCGCAACGTGGACACATCACATTTTTTGAAAGAAAACAGAGGTGTTTTTTGCAAAGTGCCTACCTGTAGATTTTGGCCCCTAGCTCAGCCGGCACCCAGGGAAACCTACCAAACCTGTGCATTTTTTTAAACTAGAGACCTAGGGGAATCCAAGATAGGGTGACTTGTGGGGCTCTGACCAGGTTCTGTTACCCAGAATCCTTTGCAAACCTCAAAATGTGGCAAAAAAAAAAAAAAATCCTCACATTTTGGTGACAGCAAGTTCCGGAATCAGAGAGGAGCCACAAATTTCCTTCCACCCAGCGTTCCCCCAAGTCTCCCGATAAAAATGATACCTCACTTGTGTGGTTAGGCCTAGCGCCCGCAACAGGAAATGCCCCAAACCGCAACGTGGACACATCACATTTTTTAAAAGAAAACAGAGGTGTTTTTTGCAAAGTGCCTACCTGTAGACTTTGGCCTCTAGCTCAGGCGGCACCTAGGGAAACCTACCAAACCTGTGCATTTTTGACAACTAGAGACCTAGGGGAATTCAAGATGGGGTGACTTGTGGGGCTCTGACCAGGTTATGTTACCCAGAATCCTTTGCAAACCTCAAAATTTGGCTAAAAAACACATTCTCCTCACATTTTTGTGACAGAAAGTTCTGGAATCAGAGAGGAGCCACAAATTTCCTTCCACCCAGCGTACCCCCAAGTCTCCCGATAAAAATGATACCTCACTTGTGTGGGTAGGCCTAGCGCCCGCGACAGGAAAAGGCCCAAAACGCAACGTGGACACATCACATTTTTTGAAAGAAAACAGAGGTGTTTTTTGCAAAGTGCCTACCTGTAGATTTTGGCCTCTAGCTCAGCCGACACCTAGGGAAACCTACCAAACCTGTGCATTTTTGAAAACTAGAGACCTAGGGGAATCCAAGATGGGGTTACTTGTGGGGCTCTGACCAGGTTCTGTTACCCAGAATCCTTTGCAAACCTCAAAATGTGGCTAAAAAAACACATTTTCCTCACATTTTGGTGACAGAAAGTTCTGGAATCCAAGAGGAGCCACAAATTTCCTTCCATCCAGCGTTCCCCCAAGTCTCCCAATAAAAATGATATCTCACTTGTGTGGGTAGGCCTAGCGCCCGCAACAGGAAAAGCCCCAAAACGCAACGTGGACACATCACGTTTTTTGAAAGAAAACAGAGGTGTTTTTTGCAAAGTGCCTACCTGTAGATTTTGGCCTCTAGCTCAGCCGGCACCTAGGCAAACCTACCAAACCTGTGCATTTTTGAAAACTAGAGACCTAGGGGAATCCAAGATGGGGTCACTTGTGGGGCTCTGACCAGGTTCTGTTACCCAGAATCCTTTGCAAACCTCAAGATTTGGCTAAAAAAACACATTTTCCTGACATTTTGGTGACAGAAAGTTCCGGAATCAGAGAGGAGCCACAAATTTCCTTCCACCCAGCGTTCCCCCAAGTCTCCCGATAAAAATGATACCTCACTTGTGTGGGTAGGCCTAGCGCCCTCGACAGGAAATACCGCAACGTGGATACATCACATTTTTTGAAAGAAAACAGAGATGTTTTTTGCAAAGTGCCTACCTGTAGACTTTGGCCTTTAGCTCAGCCAGCACCTAGGGAAACCTACCAAATCTGTGCATTTTTGACAACTAGAGACCTAGGGGAATCCAAGATGGGGTGACTTGTGGGGCTCTGACCAGGTTATGTTACCCAGAATCCTTTGCAAACCTCACAATTTGGCTAAAAAAACACATTTTCCTCACATTTTGGTGACAGAAAGTTCTGGAATCAGAGAGGAGCCACAAATTTCCTTCCATCCAGCGTTCCCCCAAGTCTCCCGATAAAAATGATACCTCACTTGTGTGGGTAGGCCTAGCGCCCGCGACAGGAAATGCCCCAAAACGCAACGTGGACACATCACATTTTTTTTAAAGAAAACAGAGGTGTTTTTTGCAAGTGCCTACCTGTAGATTTTGGCCTCTAGCTCAGCCGGCACCTAGGGAAACCTACCAAACCTGTGCATTTTTTAAAACTAGAGACCTAGGGGAATCCAAGATGGGGTGACTTGTGGGGCTCTGACCAGGTTCTGTTACCCAGAATCCTTTGCAAACCTCATAATTTGGCTAAAAAAAACACATTTTCCTCACATTTTGGTGACAGAAAGTTCTGGAATCAGAGAGGAGCCACAAATATCCTTCCACCCAGCGTACCCCCATGTCTCCCAATAAAAATGATACCTCACTTGTGTGGGTGGGCCTAGCGCCCGCGACAGGAAATGCCCCAAAACGCAACGTGGACACATCACAATTTTTGAAAGAAAACAGAGGTGTTTTTTGCAAAGTGCCTACCTGTAGATTTTGGCTTCTAGCTCAGCCGGCACCTAGGGAAACTTACCAAACCTGTACATTTTTTAAAACTAGAGACCTAGGGGAATCCACGATGGGGTGACTTGTGGGGCTCTGACCTGGTTCTGTTACCCAGAATCCTTTGCAAACCTCAAAATTTGGCTAAAAAAACACATTTTCCTCACATTTTGGTGACAGATAGTTCTGGAATCAGAGAGGAGCCACAAATTTCCTTCCACCCAGCGTACACCCAAGTCTCCCGATAAAAATGATACCTCACTTGTATGGGTAGGCCTAGTGCCCGCGACAGGAAATGCCCCAAAACGCAACGTGGACACATCACATTTTTTGAAAGAAAACAGAGGTGTTTTTTGCAAATTGCCTACCTGTAGATTTTGGCCTCTAGCTCAGCCGGCACCTAGGGAAACCTACCAAACCTGTGCATTTTTTACAACTAGAGACCTACGGGAATCCAAGATGGGGTGACTTGTGGGGCTCTGACCACGTTCTGTTACCCAGAATCCTTTGCAAACCTCAAAATTTGGCTAAAAAAACACATTTTCCTCACATTTTGGTGACAGAAAGTTCTGGAATCCAAAAGGAGCCACAAATTTCCTTCCATCCAGCGTTCCCCCAAGTCTCCCAATAAAAATTATATTTCACTTGTGTGGGTAGGTCTAGTGCCCGCAACAGGAAATGCCCCAAAATGCAACGTGGACACATCACGTTTTTTGAAAGAAAACAGAGGTGTTTTTTGCAAAGTGCCTACCTGTAGATTTTGGCCTCTAGCTCAGCCGGCACCTAGGGAAACCTACCAAATCTGTGCATTTTTGACAACTAGAGACCTAGGGGAATCCAAGATGGGGCGACTTGTGGGGCTCTGACCAGGTTATGTTACCCAGAATCCTTTGCAAACCTCAAAATTTAGCTAAAAAAACAAATTTTCCTCACATTTTGGTGACAGAAAGTTCTGGAATCAGAGAGGAGCCACAAATTTCCTTCCACCCAGCGTACCCCCAAGTCTCCCGATAAAAATGATACCTCACTTGTGTGGGTAGGCCTAGTGCCCGCGACAGGAAATGCCCCAAAATTCAACAAGGACACATCACATTTTTTTAAAGAAAACAGAGGTGTTTTTTGCAAACTGCCTACCTGTAGATTTTGGCCTCTAGCTCAGCCGGCACCAAGGGAAACCTACCAAACCTGTGCTTTTTTAAAAACTAGAGACCTAGGGGAATCCAAGATGGGGTGACTTGTGGGGCTCTGACCAGGTTCTGTTACCCAGAATCCTTTGCAAACCTCAAAATTTGGCTAAAAAAACACATTTTCCTCACATTTTGGTGACAGAAAGTTCCGGAATCAGAGAGGAGCCACAAATTTCCTTCCACCCAGCGTTCCCCCAAGTCTCCCGATAAAAATGATACCTCACTTGTGTGGGTAGGCCTAGCGCCCGCGACAGGAAACGGCCCAAAACGCAACGTGGACACATCACATTTTTTGAAAGAAAACAGAGGTGTTTTTTGCAAAGTGCCTACCTGTAGATTTTGGCCTCTAGCTCAGCCAGCACCTAGGGAAACCTACCAAACCTGTGCATTTTTGAAAACTAGAGACCTATGGGAATCCAAGATGGGGTGACTTGTGGGGCTCTGACCAGGTTATGTTACCCAGAATCCTTTGCAAACCTCAAAATTTGGCTAAAAAAACACATTTTCCTCACATTTTGCTGACAGAAAGTTCTGGAATCAGAGAGGAGCCACAAATTTCCTTCCATCCAGCGTTCCCCCAAGTCTCCCGATAAAAATGATACCTCACTTGTGTGGTTAGGCCTAGCGCCCGCGACAGGAAATGCCCCAAAACGCAACGTGGACACATCACATTTTTTGAAAGAAAACAGAGGTGTTTTTTGCACAGTGCCTACCTGTAGATTTTGGCCTCTAGCTCAGCCGGCACCTAGGGAAACCTACCAAACCTGTGCATTTTTAAAAACTAGAGACCTAGGAGAATCCAAGATGGGGTGACTTGTGGGGCTCTGACCAGGTTCTGTTACCCAGAATCCTTTGCAAACCTCAAAATTGGGCTAAAAAAACACATTTTCCTCACATTTTGGTGACAGAAAGATCTGGAATCAGAGAGGAGCCACAAATTTCCTTCCACCCAGCGTACACCCAAGTCTCCCGATAAAAAAGATACCTCACTTGTGTGGGTAGACCTAGCGCCCGCGACAGGAAATGCCCCAAAACGCAACGTGGACACATCACATTTTTTTAAAGAAAACAGAGGTGTTTTTTGCAAAGGGCCTACCTGTAGATTTTGGCCTCTAGGTCAGCCGGCACCTAGGGAAACCTACCAACCCTGTGTATTTTTTAAAACTAGAGACCTAGGGGTATCCAAGATGGGGTGCCCTGTGGGGCTCTGACCAAGTTCTTTTACCCAGAATCCTTTGCAAACCTCAAAATTTGGCTAAAAAAACACATTTTCCTCACATTTTGGTGACAGAAAGTTCTGGAATCAGAGAGGAGCCACAAATTTCCTTCCTCCCAGCGTTCCCCCAAGTCTCCCGATAAAAATGATACGTCACTTGTGTGGGTAGGCCTAACGCCCGCGACAGGAAATGCCCCAAAACGCAACGTGGACACATCACATTTTTTGAAAGAAAACAGAGGTGTTTTTTGCAAAGTGCCTACCTGTAGATTTTGGCCTCTAGCTCAGCCGGCTCCTAGGGAAACCTACCAAACCTGTGCATTTTTGACAACTAGAGACCTAGGGGTATCCAAGATGGGGTGACTTGTGGGGCTCTGACCACGTTCTGTTACCCAGAATCCTTTGCAAACCTCAAAATTTGGCTAAAAAAACACATTTTCCTCACATTTTGGTGACAGAAAGTTCTGGAATCCAAGAGGAGCCACAAATTTCCTTCCATCCAGTGTTCCCCCAAGTCTCCCAATAAAAATTATATCTCACTTGTGTGGGTAGGCCTAGCGCCCGCAACAGGAAATGCCCCAAAACGCAACGTGGACACATCACGTTTTTTGAAAGAAAACAGAGGTGTTTTTTGCAAAGTGCCTACCTGTAGATTTTGGCCTCTAGCTCAGCCGGCACCTAGGGAAACCTACCAAATCTGTGCATTTTTGACAACTAGAGACCTAGAGGAATCCAAGATGGGGTGACTTGTGGGGCTCTGACCAGGTTATGTTACCCAGAATCCTTTGCAAACCTCAAAATTTGGCTAAAAAAACACATTTTCCTCACATTTTGGTGACAGAAAGTTCTGGAATCAGAGAGGAGCCAAAAATGTCCTTCCAACCAGCGTACCCCCAAGTCTCCCGATAAAAATGATACCTCACTTGTGTGGGTAGGCCTAGTGCCCGCGACAGGAAATACCCCAAAATGCAACGTGGACACATCACATTTTTTTAAAGAAAACAGAGGTGTTTTTTGCAAAGTGCCTACCTGTAGGTTTTGGCCTCTAGCTCAGCCGGCACCTAGGGAAACCTACCAAACCTGTGCATTTTTTAAAACTAGAGACCTAGGGGAATCCAAGATGGGGTGACTGGTGGGGCTCTGACCAGGTTCTGTTACCCAGAATCCTTTGCAAACCTCAAAATTTGGCTAAAAAAAACACATTTTCCTCACATTTTGGTGACAGAAAGTTCCGGAATCAGAGAGGAGCCACAAATTTCCTTCCACCCAGCGTTCCCCCAAGTCTCCCGATAAAAATGATACCTCACTTGTGTGGTTAGGCCTAGCGCCCGCGACAGGAAATGCCCCAAACCGCAACGTGGACATATCACATTTTTTGAAAGAAAACAGAGGTGTTTTTTGCAAAGTGCCTACCTGTAGACTTTGGCCTCTAGCTCAGCCGGCACCTAGGGAAACCTACCAAATCTGTGCATTTCTGACAACTAGACACCTAGGGGAATCCAAGATGGGGTGACTTGTGGGGCTCTGACCAGGTTATGTTACCCAGAATCCTTTGCAAACCTCAAAATTTGGCCAAAAAAAACACATTTTCCTCACATTTTTGTGACAGAAAGTTCTGGAATCCAAGAGGAGCCACAAATTTCCTTCCACCCAGCGTTCCCCCAAGTCTCCCGATAAAAATGATACCTCACTTGTGTGGGTAGGCCTAGCGCCCGCGACAGGAAATGCCCCAAAACGCAACGTGGACACATCACATTTTTTTAAAGAAAACAGAGGTGTTTTTTGCAAAGTGCCTACCTGTATATTTTGGCCTCTAGCTCAGCCGGCACCCAGGGAAACCTACCAAACCTGTGCATTTTTTAGAACTAGAGACCTAGGGGAATCCAAGATGGGGTGAATTGTGGGCCTCTGACCAGGTTCTGTTACCCAGAATCCTTTGCAAACCTCAAAATGTGGCTAAAAAAAAAAAAAAATCCTCACATTTTGGTGACAGAAAGTTCCGGAATCAGAGAGGAGCCACAAATTTCCTTCCACCCAGCGTTCCCCCAAGTCTTCCGATAAAAATGATACCTCACTTGTGTGGTTAGGCCTAGCGCCCGCAACAGGAAATGCCCCAAACCGCAACGTGGACACATCACATTTTTGGAAAGAAAACAGAGGTGTTTTTTGCAAAGTGCCTACCTGTAGACTTTGGCCTCTAGCTCAGGCGGCACCTAGGGAAACCTACCAAACCTGTGCATTTTTGACAACTAGAGACCTAGGGGAATTCAAGATGGGGTGACTTGTGGGGCTCTGACCAGGTTACGTTACCCAGAATCCTTTGCAAACCTCAAAATTTGGCTAAAAAACACATTCTCCTCACATTTTTGTGACAGAAAGTTCTGGAATCAGAGAGGAGCCACAAATTTCCTTCCACCCAGCGTACCCCCAAGTCTCCCGATAAAAATGATACCTCACTTGTGTGGGTAGGCCTAGCGCCCGCGACAGGAAAAGGCCCAAAACGCAACGTGGACACATCACATTTTTTGAAAGAAAACAAAGGTGTTTTTTGCAAAGTGCCTACCTGTAGATTTTGGCCTCTAGCTCAGCCGACACCTAGGGAAACCTACCAAACCTGTGCATTTTTGAAAACTAGAGACCTAGGGGAATCCAAGATGGGGTGACTTGTGGGGCTCTGACCAGGTTCTGTTACCCAGAATCCTTTGCAAACCTCAAAATGTGGCTAAAAAAAAAAAAAATCCTCACATTTTGGTGACAGAAAGTTCCGGAATCAGAGAGGAGCCACAAATTTCATTCCACACAGCGTTCCCCCAAGTCTCCCGATAAAAATGATACCTCACTTGTGTGGGTAGGCCTAGCGCCTGCAACAAGAAATGCCCCAAAACGCAACGTGGACACATCACGTTTTTTGAAAGAAAACAGAGGTGTTTTTTGCAAAGTGCCTACCTGTAGATTTTGGCCTCTAGCTCAGCCGGCACCTAGGGAAACCTACCAAATCTGTGCATTTTTGACAACTAGAGACCTAGGGGAATCCAAGATGGGGTGACTTGTGGGGCTCTGACCAGGTTCTGTTACCCAGAATCCTTTGCAAACCTCAAAATTTGGCTAAAAAAACACATTTTCCTCACATTTTGGTGACAGAAAGTTCTGGAATCAGAGAGGAGCCAAAAATGTCCTTCCACCCAGCGTACCCCCAAGTCTCCCGATAAAAATTATACCTCACTTGTGTGGGTAGGCCTAGTGCCCGCGACAGGAAAAGCCCCAAAATGCAACGTGGACACATCACATTTTTTTAAAGAAAACAGAGGTGTTTTTTGCAAAGTGCCTACCTGTAGGTTTTGGCCTCTAGCTCAGCCGGCACCTAGGGAAACCTACCAAACCTGTGCATTTTTTAAAACTAGAGACCTAGGGGAATCCAAGATGGGGTGACTTGTGGGGCTCTGACCAGGTTCTGTTACCCAGAATCCTTTGCAAACCTCAAAATTTGGCTAAAAAAACACATTTTCCTCACATTTTGGTGACAGAAAGTTCCGGAATCAGAGAGGAGCCACAAATTTCCTTCCACCCAGCGTTCCCCCAAGTCTCCCGATAAAAATGATACCTCACTTGTGTGGTTAGGCCTAGCGCCCGCGACAGGAAATGCCCCAAACCGCAACGTGGACACATCACATTTTTTGAAAGAAAACAGAGGTGTTTTTTGCAAAGTGCCTACCTGTAGACTTTGGCCTCTAGCTCAGCCGGCACCTAGGGAAACCTACCAAATCTGTGCATTTCTGACAACTAGAGACCTAGGGGAATCCAAAATGGGGTGACTTGTGGGGCTCTGACCAGGTTATGTTACCCAGAATCCTTTGCAAACCTCAAAATTTGGCTAAAAAAACACATTTTCCTCACATTTTGCTGACAGAAAGTTCTGGAATCAGAGAGGAGCCACAAATTTCCTTCCATCCAGCGTTCCCCCAAGTCTCCCGATAAAAATGATACCTCACTTGTGTGGGTAGGCCTAGCGCCCGCGACAGGAAATGCCCCAAAACGCCACGTGGACACATCACATTTATTTAAAGAAAACAGAGGTGTTTTTTGCAAAGTGCCTACCTGTAGACTTTGGCCTCTAGCTCAGCCGGCACCTAGGGAAACCTACCAAATCTGTGCATTTCTGACAACTAGAGACCTAGGGGAATCCAAAATGGGGTGACTTGTGGGGCTCTGACCAGGTTATGTTACCCAGAATCCTTTGCAAACCTCAAAATTTGGCTAAAAAAACAAATTTTCCTCACATTTTGCTGACAGAAAGTTCTGGAATCAGAGAGGAGCCACAAATATCCTTCCACCCAGCGTACCCCCAAGTCTCCCAATACAAATGATACCTCACTTGTGTGGGTGGGCCTAGCGCCCGCGACAGGGAATGCCCCAAAAGGCAACGTGGACACATCACAATTTTTTAAAGCAAACAGAGGTGTTTTTTGCAAAGTGCCTACCTGTAGATTTTGGCTTCTAGCTCAGCCGGCACCTAGGGAAACTTACCAAACCTGTAAATTTTTTAAAACTAGAGACCTAGGGGAATCCACGATGGGGTGACTTGTGGGGCTCTGACCTGGTTCTGTTACCCAGAATCCTTTGCAAACCTCAAAATTTGGCTAAAAAAACACACTTTCCTCACATTTTGGTGACAGATAGTTCTGGAATCAGAGAGGAGCCACAAATTTCCTTCCACCCAGCGTACCCCCAAGTCTCCCGATAAAAATGATACCTCACTTGTGTGGGTAGGCCTAGCGCCCGCGACAGGAAATGCCCCAAAACGCAACGTGGACACATCACATTTTTTGAAAGAAAACAGAGGTGTTTTTTGCAAATTGCCTACCTGTAGATTTTAGCCTTTAGCTCAGCCGGTACCTAGGGAAACCTACCAAACCTGTGCATTTCTGAAAACTAGAGACCTAGGGGAATCCAAGATGGGGTGAATTGTGGGGCTCTGACTAGGTTCTGTTACCCAGAATCCTTTGCAAACCTCAAAATTGGGCTAAAAAAACACATTTTCCTCACATTTTGGTGACAGAAAGTTCTGGAATCAGAGAGGAGCCACAAATTTCCTTCCACCCAGCGTACACCCAAGTCTCCCGATAAAAAAGATACCTCACTTGTGTGGGTAGACCTAGCGCCCGCGACAGGAAATGCCCCAAAACGCAACGTGGACACATCACATTTTTTAAAAGAAAACAGAGGTGTTATTTGCAAAGGGCCTACCTGTAGATTTTGGCCTCTAGCTCAGCCGGCACCTAGGGAAACCTACCAAATCTGTGCATTTCTGACAACTAGAGACCTAGGGGAATCCAAAATGGGGTGACTTGTGGGGCTCTGACCAGGTTATGTTACCCAGAATCCTTTGCAAACCTCAAAATTTGGCTAAAAAAACAAATTTTCCTCACATTTTGCTGACAGAAAGTTCTGGAATCAGAGAGGAGCCACAAATATCCTTCCACCCAGCGTACCCCCAAGTCTCCCAATACAAATGATACCTCACTTGTGTGGGTGGGCCTAGCGCCCGCGACAGGGAATGCCCCAAAAGGCAACGTGGACACATCACAATTTTTTAAAGCAAACAGAGGTGTTTTTTGCAAAGTGCCTACCTGTAGATTTTGGCTTCTAGCTCAGCCGGCACCTAGGGAAACTTACCAAACCTGTAAATTTTTTAAAACTAGAGACCTAGGGGAATCCACGATGGGGTGACTTGTGGGGCTCTGACCTGGTTCTGTTACCCAGAATCCTTTGCAAACCTCAAAATTTGGCTAAAAAAACACACTTTCCTCACATTTTGGTGACAGATAGTTCTGGAATCAGAGAGGAGCCACAAATTTCCTTCCACCCAGCGTACCCCCAAGTCTCCCGATAAAAATGATACCTCACTTGTGTGGGTAGGCCTAGCGCCCGCGACAGGAAATGCCCCAAAACGCAACGTGGACACATCACATTTTTTGAAAGAAAACAGAGGTGTTTTTTGCAAATTGCCTACCTGTAGATTTTAGCCTTTAGCTCAGCCGGTACCTAGGGAAACCTACCAAACCTGTGCATTTCTGAAAACTAGAGACCTAGGGGAATCCAAGATGGGGTGAATTGTGGGGCTCTGACTAGGTTCTGTTACCCAGAATCCTTTGCAAACCTCAAAATTGGGCTAAAAAAACACATTTTCCTCACATTTTGGTGACAGAAAGTTCTGGAATCAGAGAGGAGCCACAAATTTCCTTCCACCCAGCGTACACCCAAGTCTCCCGATAAAAAAGATACCTCACTTGTGTGGGTAGACCTAGCGCCCGCGACAGGAAATGCCCCAAAACGCAACGTGGACACATCACATTTTTTAAAAGAAAACAGAGGTGTTATTTGCAAAGGGCCTACCTGTAGATTTTGGCCTCTAGGTCAGCCGGCACCTAGGGAAACCTACCAACCCTGTGTATTTTTGAAAACTAGAGACCTAGGGGAATCCAAGATGGGGTGCCCTGTGGGGCTCCGACTAGGTTCTGTTACCCAGAATCCTTTGCAAACCTCAAAATTTAGCTAAAAAAACACATTTTCCTCACATTTTGGTGACAGAAAGTTCTGGAATCAGAGAGGAGCCACAAATTTCCTTCCACCCAGCGTACCCCCAAGTCTCCCGATAAAAATGATACCTCACTTGTGTGGGTAGGCCTAGCGCCCGCAACAGGAAATGCCCCAAAATGCAACGTGGACACATCACATTTTTTTAAAGAAAACAGAGGTGTTTTTTGCAAAGTGCCTACCTGTAGATTTTGGCCTCTAGCTCAGTCGGCACCTAGGGAAACCTACCAAACCTGTGCATTGTTGAAAACTAGAGACCTAGGGGAATCCAAGATGGGTTGACTTGTGAGGCTCTGACCAGGTTCTGTTACCCAGACTCCTTTGCAAACCTCAAAATTTGGCTAAAAAACACATTTTCCTCATATTTTGGTGACAGAAAGTTCTGGAATCAGAGAGGAGCCACAAATGTCCTTCCACCCAGCGTTCCCCCAAGTCTCTCGATAAAAATTATACCTCACTTGTGTGGGTAGGCCTAACGCCCGCGACAGGAAATGCCCCAAAACGCAACGTGGACACATCACATTTTTTGAAAGAAAACAGAGGTGTTTTTTGCAAAGTGCCTACCTGTAGATTTTGGCCTCTGGCTCAGCCGGCTCCTAGGGAAACCTACCAAACCTGTGCATTTTTGACAACTAGAGACCTAGGGGAATCCAAGATGGGGTGACTTGTGGGGCTCTGACCAGGTTATGTTACCCAGAATCCTTTGCAAACCTCAAAATTTGGCTAAAAAAACACATTTTCCTCACATTTTGGTGACAGAAAGTTCTGGAATCAGAGAGGAGCCACAAATTTCCTTCCACCCAGCGTACCCCCAAGTCTCCCGATAAAAATGATACCTCACTTGTGTGGGTAGGCCTAGTGCCCGCGACAGGAAATGCCCCAAAATGCAACGTGGACACATCACATTTTTTTAAAGAAAACAGGTGTTTTTTGCCAAGTGCCTACCTGTAGATTTTGGCCTCTAGCTCAGCCGGCACCTAGGGAAACCTACCAAACCTGTGCATTTTTAAAAACTAGAGACCTAGGGGAATCCAAGATGGGGTGACTTGTGGGGCTCTGACCAGGTTCTGTTACCCAGAATCCTTTGCAAACCTCAAAATTTGGTAAAAAATACACATTTTCCTCACATTTTGGTGGCAGAAAGTTCTGGAATCCAAGAGGAGCCACAAATTTCCTTCCACCCAGCGTTCCCCCAAGTCTCCCGATAAAAATGATACCTCACTTGTGTGGGTAGGAGTAGCGCCCGCGACAGGAAATGCCCCAAAACGCAACGTGGACACATCACATTTTTTTAAAGAAAACAGAGGTGTTTTTTGCAAAGTGCCTACCTGTAGATTTTGGCCTCTAGCTCAGCCGGCACCAAGGGAAACCTACCAAACCTGTGCATTTTTTAAAACTAGAGACCTAGGGGAATCCAAGATGGGGTGACTTGTGGGGCTCTGACCAGGTTTTGTTACCCAGAATCCTTTGGAAACCTCAAAATTTGGCTAAAAAACACATTTTCCTCACATTTTGGTGACAGAAAGTTCCGGAATCAGAGAGGAGCCACAAATTTCCTTCCACCCAGCGTTCCCCCAAGTCTCCCGATAAAAATGATACCTCACTTGTGTGGTTAGGCCTAGCGCCCGCGTCAGCAAATGCCCCAAACCGCAACGTGGACACATCACATTTTTTGAAAGAAAACAGAGGTGTTTTTTGCAAAGTGCCTACCTGTAGATTTTGGCCCCTAGCTCAGCCGGCACCCAGGGAAACCTACCAAACCTGTGCATTTTTTTAAACTAGAGACCTAGGGGAATCCAAGATAGGGTGACTTGTGGGGCTCTGACCAGGTTCTGTTACCCAGAATCCTTTGCAAACCTCAAAATGTGGCAAAAAAAAAAAAAATCCTCACATTTTGGTGACAGCAAGTTCCGGAATCAGAGAGGAGCCACAAATTTCCTTCCACCCAGCGTTCCCCCAAGTCTCCCGATAAAAATGATACCTCACTTGTGTGGTTAGGCCTAGCGCCCGCAACAGGAAATGCCCCAAACCGCAACGTGGACACATCACATTTTTTAAAAGAAAACAGAGGTGTTTTTTGCAAAGTGCCTACCTGTAGACTTTGGCCTCTAGCTCAGGCGGCACCTAGGGAAACCTACCAAACCTGTGCATTTTTGACAACTAGAGACCTAGGGGAATTCAAGATGGGGTGACTTGTGGGGCTCTGACCAGGTTATGTTACCCAGAATCCTTTGCAAACCTCAAAATTTGGCTAAAAAACACATTCTCCTCACATTTTTGTGACAGAAAGTTCTGGAATCAGAGAGGAGCCACAAATTTCCTTCCACCCAGCGTACCCCCAAGTCTCCCGATAAAAATGATACCTCACTTGTGTGGGTAGGCCTAGCGCCCGCGACAGGAAAAGGCCCAAAACGCAACGTGGACACATCACATTTTTTGAAAGAAAACAGAGGTGTTTTTTGCAAAGTGCCTACCTGTAGATTTTGGCCTCTAGCTCAGCCGACACCTAGGGAAACCTACCAAACCTGTGCATTTTTGAAAACTAGAGACCTAGGGGAATCCAAGATGGGGTTACTTGTGGGGCTCTGACCAGGTTCTGTTACCCAGAATCCTTTGCAAACCTCAAAATGTGGCTAAAAAAACACATTTTCCTCACATTTTGGTGACAGAAAGTTCTGGAATCCAAGAGGAGCCACAAATTTCCTTCCATCCAGCGTTCCCCCAAGTCTCCCAATAAAAATGATATCTCACTTGTGTGGGTAGGCCTAGCGCCCGCAACAGGAAAAGCCCCAAAACGCAACGTGGACACATCACGTTTTTTGAAAGAAAACAGAGGTGTTTTTTGCAAAGTGCCTACCTGTAGATTTTGGCCTCTAGCTCAGCCGGCACCTAGGCAAACCTACCAAACCTGTGCATTTTTGAAAACTAGAGACCTAGGGGAATCCAAGATGGGGTCACTTGTGGGGCTCTGACCAGGTTCTGTTACCCAGAATCCTTTGCAAACCTCAAGATTTGGCTAAAAAAACACATTTTCCTGACATTTTGGTGACAGAAAGTTCCGGAATCAGAGAGGAGCCACAAATTTCCTTCCACCCAGCGTTCCCCCAAGTCTCCCGATAAAAATGATACCTCACTTGTGTGGGTAGGCCTAGCGCCCTCGACAGGAAATACCGCAACGTGGATACATCACATTTTTTGAAAGAAAACAGAGATGTTTTTTGCAAAGTGCCTACCTGTAGACTTTGGCCTTTAGCTCAGCCGGCACCTAGGGAAACCTACCAAATCTGTGCATTTTTGACAACTAGAGACCTAGGGGAATCCAAGATGGGGTGACTTGTGGGGCTCTGACCAGGTTATGTTACCCAGAATCCTTTGCAAACCTCACAATTTGGCTAAAAAAACACATTTTCCTCACATTTTGGTGACAGAAAGTTCTGGAATCAGAGAGGAGCCACAAATTTCCTTCCATCCAGCGTTCCCCCAAGTCTCCCGATAAAAATGATACCTCACTTGTGTGGGTAGGCCTAGCGCCCGCGACAGGAAATGCCCCAAAACGCAACGTGGACACATCACATTTTTTTTAAAGAAAACAGAGGTGTTTTTTGCAAGTGCCTACCTGTAGATTTTGGCCTCTAGCTCAGCCGGCACCTAGGGAAACCTACCAAACCTGTGCATTTTTTAAAACTAGAGACCTAGGGGAATCCAAGATGGGGTGACTTGTGGGGCTCTGACCAGGTTCTGTTACCCAGAATCCTTTGCAAACCTCATAATTTGGCTAAAAAAAACACATTTTCCTCACATTTTGGTGACAGAAAGTTCTGGAATCAGAGAGGAGCCACAAATATCCTTCCACCCAGCGTACCCCCATGTCTCCCAATAAAAATGATACCTCACTTGTGTGGGTGGGCCTAGCGCCCGCGACAGGAAATGCCCCAAAACGCAACGTGGACACATCACAATTTTTGAAAGAAAACAGAGGTGTTTTTTGCAAAGTGCCTACCTGTAGATTTTGGCTTCTAGCTCAGCCGGCACCTAGGGAAACTTACCAAACCTGTACATTTTTTAAAACTAGAGACCTAGGGGAATCCACGATGGGGTGACTTGTGGGGCTCTGACCTGGTTCTGTTACCCAGAATCCTTTGCAAACCTCAAAATTTGGCTAAAAAAACACATTTTCCTCACATTTTGGTGACAGATAGTTCTGGAATCAGAGAGGAGCCACAAATTTCCTTCCACCCAGCGTTCCCCCAAGTCTCCCGATAAAAATGATACCTCACTTGTGTGGGTAGGAGTAGCGCCCGCGACAGGAAATGCCCCAAAACGCAACGTGGACACATCACATTTTTTGAAAGAAAACAGAGGTGTTTTTTGCAAATTGCCTACCTGTAGATTTTGGCCTCTAGCTCAGCCGGCACCTAGGGAAACCTACCAAACCTGTGCATTTTTTACAACTAGAGACCTACGGGAATCCAAGATGGGGTGACTTGTGGGGCTCTGACCACGTTCTGTTACCCAGAATCCTTTGCAAACCTCAAAATTTGGCTAAAAAAACACATTTTCCTCACATTTTGGTGACAGAAAGTTCTGGAATCCAAAAGGAGCCACAAATTTCCTTCCATCCAGCGTTCCCCCAAGTCTCCCAATAAAAATTATATTTCACTTGTGTGGGTAGGTCTAGTGCCCGCAACAGGAAATGCCCCAAAATGCAACGTGGACACATCACGTTTTTTGAAAGAAAACAGAGGTGTTTTTTGCAAAGTGCCTACCTGTAGATTTTGGCCTCTAGCTCAGCCGGCACCTAGGGAAACCTACCAAATCTGTGCATTTTTGACAACTAGAGACCTAGGGGAATCCAAGATGGGGCGACTTGTGGGGCTCTGACCAGGTTATGTTACCCAGAATCCTTTGCAAACCTCAAAATTTAGCTAAAAAAACAAATTTTCCTCACATTTTGGTGACAGAAAGTTCTGGAATCAGAGAGGAGCCACAAATTTCCTTCCACCCAGCGTACCCCCAAGTCTCCCGATAAAAATGATACCTCACTTGTGTGGGTAGGCCTAGTGCCCGCGACAGGAAATGCCCCAAAATTCAACAAGGACACATCACATTTTTTTAAAGAAAACAGAGGTGTTTTTTGCAAACTGCCTACCTGTAGATTTTGGCCTCTAGCTCAGCCGGCACCAAGGGAAACCTACCAAACCTGTGCTTTTTTAAAAACTAGAGACCTAGGGGAATCCAAGATGGGGTGACTTGTGGGGCTCTGACCAGGTTCTGTTACCCAGAATCCTTTGCAAACCTCAAAATTTGGCTAAAAAAACAAATTTTCCTCACATTTTGGTGACAGAAAGTTCCGGAATCAGAGAGGAGCCACAAATTTCCTTCCACCCAGCGTTCCCCCAAGTCTCCCGATAAAAATGATACCTCACTTGTGTGGGTAGGCCTAGCGCCCGCGACAGGAAACGGCCCAAAACGCAACGTGGACACATCACATTTTTTGAAAGAAAACAGAGGTGTTTTTTGCAAAGTGCCTACCTGTAGATTTTGGCCTCTAGCTCAGCCAGCACCTAGGGAAACCTACCAAACCTGTGCATTTTTGAAAACTAGAGACCTATGGGAATCCAAGATGGGGTGACTTGTGGGGCTCTGACCAGGTTATGTTACCCAGAATCCTTTGCAAACCTCAAAATTTGGCTAAAAAAACACATTTTCCTCACATTTTGCTGACAGAAAGTTCTGGAATCAGAGAGGAGCCACAAATTTCCTTCCATCCAGCGTTCCCCCAAGTCTCCCGATAAAAATGATACCTCACTTGTGTGGTTAGGCCTAGCGCCCGCGACAGGAAATGCCCCAAAACGCAACGTGGACACATCACATTTTTTGAAAGAAAACAGAGGTGTTTTTTGCACAGTGCCTACCTGTAGATTTTGGCCTCTAGCTCAGCCGGCACCTAGGGAAACCTACCAAACCTGTGCATTTTTAAAAACTAGAGACCTAGGAGAATCCAAGATGGGGTGACTTGTGGGGCTCTGACCAGGTTCTGTTACCCAGAATCCTTTGCAAACCTCAAAATTGGGCTAAAAAAACACATTTTCCTCACATTTTGGTGACAGAAAGATCTGGAATCAGAGAGGAGCCACAAATTTCCTTCCACCCAGCGTACACCCAAGTCTCCCGATAAAAAAGATACCTCACTTGTGTGGGTAGACCTAGCGCCCGCGACAGGAAATGCCCCAAAACGCAACGTGGACACATCACATTTTTTTAAAGAAAACAGAGGTGTTTTTTGCAAAGGGCCTACCTGTAGATTTTGGCCTCTAGGTCAGCCGGCACCTAGGGAAACCTACCAACCCTGTGTATTTTTTAAAACTAGAGACCTATGGGAATCCAAGATGGGGTGACTTGTGGGGCTCTGACCAGGTTATGTTACCCAGAATCCTTTGCAAACCTCAAAATTTGGCTAAAAAAACACATTTTCCTCACATTTTGCTGACAGAAAGTTCTGGAATCAGAGAGGAGCCACAAATTTCCTTCCATCCAGCGTTCCCCCAAGTCTCCCGATAAAAATGATACCTCACTTGTGTGGTTAGGCCTAGCGCCCGCGACAGGAAATGCCCCAAAACGCAACGTGGACACATCACATTTTTTGAAAGAAAACAGAGGTGTTTTTTGCACAGTGCCTACCTGTAGATTTTGGCCTCTAGCTCAGCCGGCACCTAGGGAAACCTACCAAACCTGTGCATTTTTAAAAACTAGAGACCTAGGAGAATCCAAGATGGGGTGACTTGTGGGGCTCTGACCAGGTTCTGTTACCCAGAATCCTTTGCAAACCTCAAAATTGGGCTAAAAAAACACATTTTCCTCACATTTTGGTGACAGAAAGATCTGGAATCAGAGAGGAGCCACAAATTTCCTTCCACCCAGCGTACACCCAAGTCTCCCGATAAAAAAGATACCTCACTTGTGTGGGTAGACCTAGCGCCCGCGACAGGAAATGCCCCAAAACGCAACGTGGACACATCACATTTTTTTAAAGAAAACAGAGGTGTTTTTTGCAAAGGGCCTACCTGTAGATTTTGGCCTCTAGGTCAGCCGGCACCTAGGGAAACCTACCAACCCTGTGTATTTTTTAAAACTAGAGACCTAGGGGTATCCAAGATGGGGTGCCCTGTGGGGCTCTGACCAAGTTCTTTTACCCAGAATCCTTTGCAAACCTCAAAATTTGGCTAAAAAAACACATTTTCCTCACATTTTGGTGACAGAAAGTTCTGGAATCAGAGAGGAGCCACAAATTTCCTTCCTCCCAGCGTTCCCCCAAGTCTCCCGATAAAAATGATACGTCACTTGTGTGGGTAGGCCTAACGCCCGCGACAGGAAATGCCCCAAAACGCAACGTGGACACATCACATTTTTTGAAAGAAAACAGAGGTGTTTTTTGCAAAGTGCCTACCTGTAGATTTTGGCCTCTAGCTCAGCCGGCTCCTAGGGAAACCTACCAAACCTGTGCATTTTTGACAACTAGAGACCTAGGGGTATCCAAGATGGGGTGACTTGTGGGGCTCTGACCACGTTCTGTTACCCAGAATCCTTTGCAAACCTCAAAATTTGGCTAAAAAAACACATTTTCCTCACATTTTGGTGACAGAAAGTTCTGGAATCCAAGAGGAGCCACAAATTTCCTTCCATCCAGTGTTCCCCCAAGTCTCCCAATAAAAATTATATCTCACTTGTGTGGGTAGGCCTAGCGCCCGCAACAGGAAATGCCCCAAAACGCAACGTGGACACATCACGTTTTTTGAAAGAAAACAGAGGTGTTTTTTGCAAAGTGCCTACCTGTAGATTTTGGCCTCTAGCTCAGCCGGCACCTAGGGAAACCTACCAAATCTGTGCATTTTTGACAACTAGAGACCTAGAGGAATCCAAGATGGGGTGACTTGTGGGGCTCTGACCAGGTTATGTTACCCAGAATCCTTTGCAAACCTCAAAATTTGGCTAAAAAAACACATTTTCCTCACATTTTGGTGACAGAAAGTTCTGGAATCAGAGAGGAGCCAAAAATGTCCTTCCAACCAGCGTACCCCCAAGTCTCCCGATAAAAATGATACCTCACTTGTGTGGGTAGGCCTAGTGCCCGCGACAGGAAATACCCCAAAATGCAACGTGGACACATCACATTTTTTTAAAGAAAACAGAGGTGTTTTTTGCAAAGTGCCTACCTGTAGGTTTTGGCCTCTAGCTCAGCCGGCACCTAGGGAAACCTACCAAACCTGTGCATTTTTTAAAACTAGAGACCTAGGGGAATCCAAGATGGGGTGACTGGTGGGGCTCTGACCAGGTTCTGTTACCCAGAATCCTTTGCAAACCTCAAAATTTGGCTAAAAAAAACACATTTTCCTCACATTTTGGTGACAGAAAGTTCCGGAATCAGAGAGGAGCCACAAATTTCCTTCCACCCAGCGTTCCCCCAAGTCTCCCGATAAAAATGATACCTCACTTGTGTGGTTAGGCCTAGCGCCCGCGACAGGAAATGCCCCAAACCGCAACGTGGACATATCACATTTTTTGAAAGAAAACAGAGGTGTTTTTTGCAAAGTGCCTACCTGTAGACTTTGGCCTCTAGCTCAGCCGGCACCTAGGGAAACCTACCAAATCTGTGCATTTCTGACAACTAGACACCTAGGGGAATCCAAGATGGGGTGACTTGTGGGGCTCTGACCAGGTTATGTTACCCAGAATCCTTTGCAAACCTCAAAATTTGGCCAAAAAAAACACATTTTCCTCACATTTTTGTGACAGAAAGTTCTGGAATCCAAGAGGAGCCACAAATTTCCTTCCACCCAGCGTTCCCCCAAGTCTCCCGATAAAAATGATACCTCACTTGTGTGGGTAGGCCTAGCGCCCGCGACAGGAAATGCCCCAAAACGCAACGTGGACACATCACATTTTTTTAAAGAAAACAGAGGTGTTTTTTGCAAAGTGCCTACCTGTATATTTTGGCCTCTAGCTCAGCCGGCACCCAGGGAAACCTACCAAACCTGTGCATTTTTTAGAACTAGAGACCTAGGGGAATCCAAGATGGGGTGAATTGTGGGCCTCTGACCAGGTTCTGTTACCCAGAATCCTTTGCAAACCTCAAAATGTGGCTAAAAAAAAAAAAAAATCCTCACATTTTGGTGACAGAAAGTTCCGGAATCAGAGAGGAGCCACAAATTTCCTTCCACCCAGCGTTCCCCCAAGTCTTCCGATAAAAATGATACCTCACTTGTGTGGTTAGGCCTAGCGCCCGCAACAGGAAATGCCCCAAACCGCAACGTGGACACATCACATTTTTGGAAAGAAAACAGAGGTGTTTTTTGCAAAGTGCCTACCTGTAGACTTTGGCCTCTAGCTCAGGCGGCACCTAGGGAAACCTACCAAACCTGTGCATTTTTGACAACTAGAGACCTAGGGGAATTCAAGATGGGGTGACTTGTGGGGCTCTGACCAGGTTACGTTACCCAGAATCCTTTGCAAACCTCAAAATTTGGCTAAAAAACACATTCTCCTCACATTTTTGTGACAGAAAGTTCTGGAATCAGAGAGGAGCCACAAATTTCCTTCCACCCAGCGTACCCCCAAGTCTCCCGATAAAAATGATACCTCACTTGTGTGGGTAGGCCTAGCGCCCGCGACAGGAAAAGGCCCAAAACGCAACGTGGACACATCACATTTTTTTAAAGAAAACAAAGGTGTTTTTTGCAAAGTGCCTACCTGTAGATTTTGGCCTCTAGCTCAGCCGACACCTAGGGAAACCTACCAAACCTGTGCATTTTTGAAAACTAGAGACCTAGGGGAATCCAAGATGGGGTGACTTGTGGGGCTCTGACCAGGTTCTGTTACCCAGAATCCTTTGCAAACCTCAAAATGTGGCTAAAAAAAAAAAAAATCCTCACATTTTGGTGACAGAAAGTTCCGGAATCAGAGAGGAGCCACAAATTTCATTCCACACAGCGTTCCCCCAAGTCTCCCGATAAAAATGATACCTCACTTGTGTGGGTAGGCCTAGCGCCTGCAACAAGAAATGCCCCAAAACGCAACGTGGACACATCACGTTTTTTGAAAGAAAACAGAGGTGTTTTTTGCAAAGTGCCTACCTGTAGATTTTGGCCTCTAGCTCAGCCGGCACCTAGGGAAACCTACCAAATCTGTGCATTTTTGACAACTAGAGACCTAGGGGAATCCAAGATGGGGTGACTTGTGGGGCTCTGACCAGGTTCTGTTACCCAGAATCCTTTGCAAACCTCAAAATTTGGCTAAAAAAACACATTTTCCTCACATTTTGGTGACAGAAAGTTCTGGAATCAGAGAGGAGCCAAAAATGTCCTTCCACCCAGCGTACCCCCAAGTCTCCCGATAAAAATTATACCTCACTTGTGTGGGTAGGCCTAGTGCCCGCGACAGGAAAAGCCCCAAAATGCAACGTGGACACATCACATTTTTTTAAAGAAAACAGAGGTGTTTTTTGCAAAGTGCCTACCTGTAGGTTTTGGCCTCTAGCTCAGCCGGCACCTAGGGAAACCTACCAAACCTGTGCATTTTTTAAAACTAGAGACCTAGGGGAATCCAAGATGGGGTGACTTGTGGGGCTCTGACCAGGTTCTGTTACCCAGAATCCTTTGCAAACCTCAAAATTTGGCTAAAAAAACACATTTTCCTCACATTTTGGTGACAGAAAGTTCCGGAATCAGAGAGGAGCCACAAATTTCCTTCCACCCAGCGTTCCCCCAAGTCTCCCGATAAAAATGATACCTCACTTGTGTGGTTAGGCCTAGCGCCCGCGACAGGAAATGCCCCAAACCGCAACGTGGACACATCACATTTTTTGAAAGAAAACAGAGGTGTTTTTTGCAAAGTGCCTACCTGTAGACTTTGGCCTCTAGCTCAGCCGGCACCTAGGGAAACCTACCAAATCTGTGCATTTCTGACAACTAGAGACCTAGGGGAATCCAAAATGGGGTGACTTGTGGGGCTCTGACCAGGTTATGTTACCCAGAATCCTTTGCAAACCTCAAAATTTGGCTAAAAAAACACATTTTCCTCACATTTTGCTGACAGAAAGTTCTGGAATCAGAGAGGAGCCACAAATTTCCTTCCATCCAGCGTTCCCCCAAGTCTCCCGATAAAAATGATACCTCACTTGTGTGGGTAGGCCTAGCGCCCGCGACAGGAAATGCCCCAAAACGCCACGTGGACACATCACATTTATTTAAAGAAAACAGAGGTGTTTTTTGCAAAGTGCCTACCTGTAGATTTTGGCCTCTAGCTCAGCCGGCACCTAGGGAAACCTACCAAACCTGTGCATTTTTTAAAACTAGAGACCTAGGGGAATCCAAGATGGGGTGACTTGTGGGGCTCTGACCAGGTTCTGTTACCCAGAATCCTTTGCAAACCTCAAAATTTGGCAAAAAAAAACACATTTTCCTCACATTTTGGTGACAGAAAGTTCTGGAATCCAAGAGGAGCCACAAATTTCCTTCCACCCAGCGTTCCCCCAAGTCTCCCGGTAAAAATGATACCTCACTTGTGTGGGTAGGCCTAGCGCCCGCGACAGGAAATGCCCCAAAACGCAACGTGGACACATCACATTTTTTTTAAAGAAAACAGGTGTTTTTTGCAAAGGGCCTACCTGTAGATTTTGGCCTCTAGGTCAGCCGGCACCTAGGGAAACCTACCAACCCTGTGTATTTTTGAAAACTAGAGACCTAGGGGAATCCAAGATGGGGTGCCCTGTGGGGCTCTGACCAGGTTCTGTTACCCAGAATCCTTTGCAAACCTCAAAATTTTGCTAAAAAAACACATTTTCCTCACATTTTGGTGACAGAAAGTTCTGGAATCAGAGAGGAGCCACAAATTTCCTTCCACCCAGCGTACACCCAAGTCTCCCGATAAAAAAGATACCTCACTTGTGTGGGTAGACCTAGCGCCCGCGACAGGAAATGCCCCAAAACGCAACGTGGACACATCACATTTTTTTAAACAAAACAGGTGTTTTTTGCAAAGGGCCTACCTGTAGATTTTGGCCTCTAGGTCAGCCGGCACCTAGGGAAACCTACCAACCCTGTGTATTTTTGAAAACTAGAGACCTAGGGGAATCCAAGATGGGGTGCCCTGTGGGGCTCTGACCAGGTTCTGTTACCCAGAATCCTTTGCAAACCTCAAAATTTTGCTAAAAAAACACATTTTCCTCACATTTTGGTGACAGAAAGTTCTGGAATCAGAGAGGAGCCACAAATTTCCTTCCATCCAGCGTTCCCCCAAGTCTCCCGATAAAAATGATACCTCACTTGTGTGGGTAGGCCTAGCGCCCGCGACAGGAAATGCCCCAAAACGCCACGTGGACACATCACATTTTTTGAAAGAAAACAGAGGTGTTTTTTGCAAAGTGCGTACTTGTAGATTTTGGCCTCTAGCTCAGCCGGCACCTAGGGAAACCTACCAAACCTGTGCATTTTTTAAAACTAGAGACCTAGGGGAATCCAAGATGGGGTGACTTGTGGGGCTCTGACCAGGTTCTGTTACCCAGAATCCTTTGCAAACCTCAAAATTTGGCAAAAAAAAACAAATTTTCCTCACATTTTGGTGACAGAAAGTTCTGGAATCCAAGAGGAGCCACAAATTTCCTTCCACCCAGCGTTCCCCCAAGTCTCCCGGTAAAAATGATACCTCACTTGTGTGGGTAGGCCTAGCGCCCGCGACAGGAAATGCCCCAAAACGCAACGTGGACACATCACATTTTTTTAAAGAAAACAGAGGTGTTTTTTGCAAACTGCCTACCTGTAGATTTTGGCCTCTAGCTCAGCCGGCACCCAGGGAAACCTACCAAACCTGTGCATTTTTTAAAACTAGAGACCTAGGGGAATCCAAGATGGGGTGACTTGTGGGGCTCTGACCAGGTTCTGTTACCCAGAATCCTTTGCAAACCTCAAAATGTGGCTAAAAAAAAAATATTTCCTCACATTTTGGTGACAGAAAGTTCCGGAATCAGAGAGGAGCCACAAATTTCCTTCCACCCAGCGTTCCCCCAAGTCTCCCGATAAAAATGATACCTCACTTGTGTGGGTAGGCCTAACGCCCGCGACAGGAAATGCCCCAAAACGCAACGTGGACACATCACATTTTTTGAAAGAAAACAGAGGTGTTTTTTGCAAAGTGCCTACCTGTAGATTTTGGCCTCTACCTCAGCCGGCTCCTAGGGAAACCTACCAAACCTGTGCATTTTTGACAACTAGAGACCTAGGGGAATCCAAGATGGGGTGACTTGTGGGGCTCTGACCACGTTCTGTTACCCAGAATCCTTTGCAAACCTCAAAATTTGGCTAAAAAAACACATTTTCCTCACATTTTGGTGACAGAAAGTTCTGGAATCCAAGAGGAGCCACAAATTTCCATCCATCCAGCGTTCCCCCAAGTCTCCCAATAAAAACTATATCTCACTTGTGTGGGTAGGCCTAGCGCCCGCAACAGGAAATGCCCCAAAACGCAACGTGGACACATCACGTTTTTTGAATGAAAACAGAGGTGTTTTCTGCAAAGTGCCTACCTGTAGATTTTGGCCTCTAGCTCAGCCGGCACCTAGGGAAACCTACCAAATCTGTGCATTTTTGACAACTAGAGACCTAGGGGAATCCAAGATGGGGTGACTTGTGGGGCTCTGACCAGGTTCTGTTACCCAGAATCCTTTGCAAATCTCAAAATTTGGCTAAAAAAATACATTTTCCTCACATTTTGGTGACAGAAAGTTCTGGAATCAGAGAGGAGCCACAAATTTCCTTCCTCCCAGCGTTCCCCCAAGTCTCCCGATAAAAATGATACGTCACTTGTGTGGGTAGGCCTAAAGCCCGCGACAGGAAATGCCCCAAAACGCAACGTGGACACATCACATTTTTTGAAAGAAAACAGAGGTGTTTTTTGCAAAGTGCCTACCTGTAGATTTTGGCCTCTAGCTCAGCTGGCTCCTAGGGAAACCTACCAAACCTGTGCATTTTTGACAACTAGAGACCTAGGGGAATCCAAGATGGGGTGACTTGTGGGGCTCTGACCACGTTCTGTTACCCAGAATCCTTTGCAAACCTCAAAATTTGGCTAAAAAAACACATTTTCCTCACATTTTGGTGACAGAAAGTTCTGGAATCCAAGAGGAGCCACAAATTTCCTTCCATCCAGTGTTCCCCCAAGTCTCCCAATAAAAATTATATCTCACTTGTGTGGGTAGGCCTAGCGCCCGCAACAGGAAATGCCCCAAAACGCAACGTGGACACATCACGTTTTTTGAAAGAAAACAGAGGTGTTTTTTGCAAAGTGCCTACCAGTAGATTTTGGCCTCTAGCTCAGCCGGCACCTAGGGAAACCTACCAAATCTGTGCATTTTTGACAACTAGAGACCTAGGGGAATCCAAGATGGGGTGACTTGTGGGGCTCTGACCAGGGTATGTTATCCAGAATCCTCTGCAAACCTCAAAATATGGCTAAAAAAACACATTTTCCTCACATTTTGGTGACAGAAAGTTCTGGAATCAGAGAGGAGCCAAAAATGTCCTTCCAACCAGCGTACCCCCAAGTCTCCCGATAAAAATGATACCTCACTTGTGTGGGTAGGCCTAGTGCCCGCGACAGGAAATGCCCCAAAATGCAACGTGGACACATCACATTTTTTTAAAGAAAACAGAGGTGTTTTTTGCAAAGTGCCTACCTGTAGGTTTTGGCCTCTAGCTCAGCCGGCACCCAGGGAAACCTACCAAACCTGTGCATTTTTTAAAACTAGAGACCTAGGGGAATCCAAGATGGGGTGAATTGTGGGGCTCTGACCAGGTTCTGTTACCCAGAATCCTTTGCAAACCTCAAAATGTGGCAAAAAAAAAAAAAATTCCTCACATTTTGGTGACAGAAAGTTCCGGAATCAGAGAGGAGCCACAAATTTCCTTCCACCCAGCGTTCCCCCAAGTCTTCTGATAAAAATGATACCTCACTTGTGTGGTTAGGCCTAGCGCCCGCAACAAGAAATGCCCCAAACCGCAACGTGGACACATCACATTTTTTGAAAGAAAACAGAGGTGTTTTTTGCAAAGTGCCTACCTGTAGACTTTGGCCTCTAGCTCAGGCGGCACCTAGGGAAACCTACCAAACCTGTGCATTTTTGACAACTAGAGACCTAGGGGAATTCAAGATGGGGTGACTTGTGGGGCTCTGACCAGGTTACGTTACCCAGAATCCTTTGCAAACCTCAAAATTTGGCTAAAAAACACATTCTCCTCACATTTTTGTGACAGAAAGTTCTGGAATCAGAGAGGACCCACAAATTTCCTTCCACCCAGCGTACCCCCAAGTCTCCCGATAAAAATGATACCTCACTTGTGTGGGTAGGCCTAGCGCCCGCGACAGGAAAAGGCCCAAAACGCAACGTGGACACATCACATTTTTTGAAAGAAAACAGAGGTGTTTTTTGCAAAGTGCCTACCTGTATATTTTGGCCTCTAGCTCAGCCGACACCTAGGGAAACCTACCAAACCTGTGCATTTTTGAAAACTAGAGACCTAGGGGAATCCAAGATGGGGTGACTTGTGGGGCTCTGACCAGGTTCTGTTACCCAGAATCCTTTGCAAACCTCAAAATGTGGCTAAAAAAAAAAAAATCCTCACATTTTGGTGACAGAAAGTTCCGGAATCAGAGAGGAGCCACAAATTTCCTTCCACACAGCGTTCCCCCAAGTCTCCCGATAAAAATGATACCTCACTTGTGTGGGTAGGCCTAGCGCCTGCAACAAGAAATGCCCCAAAACGCAACGTGGACACATCACGTTTTTTGAAAGAAAACAGAGGTGTTTTTTGCAAAGTGCCTACCTGTAGATTTTGGCCTCTAGCTCAGCCGGCGCCTAGGGAAACCTACCAAATCTGTGCATTTTTGACAACTAGAGACCTAGGGGAATCGAAGATGGGGTGACTTGTGGGGCTCTGACCAGGTTCTGTTACCCAGAATCCTTTGCAAACCTCAAAATGTGGCTAAAAAAAAAAAAAATCCTCACATTTTGGTGACAGAAAGTTCCGGAATCAGAGAGGAGCCACAAATTTCCTTCCACACAGCGTTCCCCCAAGTCTCCCGATAAAAATGATACCTCACTTGTGTGGGTAGGCCTAGCGCCTGCAACAAGAAATGCCCCAAAACGCAACATGGACACATCACGTTTTTTGAAAGAAAACAGAGGTGTTTTTTGCAAAGTGCCTACCTGTAGGTTTTGACCTCTAGCTCAGCCGGCACCTAGGGAAACCTACCAAACCTGTGCATTTTTTAAAACTAGAGACCTAGGGGAGTCCAAGATGGGGTGACTTGTGGGGCTCTGACCAGGTTCTGTTACCCAGAATCCTTTGCAAACCTCAAAATTTGGCTAAAAAAACACATTTTCCTCACATTTTGGTGACAGAAAGTTCCGGAATCAGAGAGGAGCCACAAATTTCCTTCCACCCAGCGTTCCCCCAAGTCTCCCGATAAAAATGATACCTCACTTGTGTGGTTAGGCCTAGCGCCCGCGACAGGAAATGCCCCAAACCGCAACGTGGACACATCAAATTTTTTGAAAGAAAACAGAGGTGTTTTTTGCAAAGTGCCTACCTGTAGACTTTGGCCTCTAGCTCAGCCGGCACCTAGGGAAACCTACCAAATCTGTGCATTTCTGACAACTAGAGACCTAGGGGAATCCAAGATGGGGTGACTTGTGGGGCTCTGACCAGGTTATGTTACCCAGAATCCTTTGCAAACCTCAAAATTTGGCTAAAAAAACAAATTTTCCTCACATTTTGCTGACAGAAAGTTCTGGAATCAGAGAGGAGCCACAAATTTCCTTCCATCCAGTGTTCCCCCAAGTCTCCCGATAAAAATGATACCTCACTTGTGTGGGTAGGCCTAGCGCCCGCGACAGGAAATGCCCCAAAACGCCACGTGGACACATCACATTTTTTGAAAGAAAACAGAGGTGTTTTTTGCAAAGTGCCTACCTGTAGATTTTGGCCTCTAGCTCAGCCGGCACCTAGGGAAATCTACCAAACCTGTGCATTTTTTAAAACTAGAGACCTAGGGGAATCCAAGATGGGGTGACTTGTGGGGCTCTGACCAGGTTCTGTTACCCAGAATCCTTTGCAAACCTCAAAATTTGGCAAAAAAAAACACATTTTCCTCATATTTTGGTGACAGAAAGTTCTGGAATCCAAGAGGAGCCACAAATTTCCTTCCACCCAGCGTTCCCCCAAGTCTCCCGATAAAAATGATACCTCACTTGTGTGGGTAGGCCTAGCGCCCGCGACAGGAAATGCCCCAAAACGCAACGTGGACACATCACATTTTTTTAAAGAAAACAGAGGTGTTTTTTGCAAAGTGCCTACCTGTAGATTTTGGCCTCTAGCTCAGCCGGCACCCAGGGAAACCTACCAAACCTGTGCATTTTTTAAAACTAGAGACCTAGGGGAATCCAAGATGGGGTGACTTGTGGGGCTCTGACCAGGTTCTGTTACCCAGAATCCTTTGCAAACCTCAAAATGTGGCTAAAAAAAAAATATTTCCTCACATTTTGGTGACAGAAAGTTCCGGAATCAGAGAGGAGCCACAAATTTCCTTCCACCCAGCGTTCCCCCAAGTCTCCCGATAAAAATGATACCTCACTTGTGTGGGTAGGCCTAACGCCCGCGACAGGAAATGCCCCAAAACGCAACGTGGACACATCACATTTTTTGAAAGAAAACAGAGGTGTTTTTTGCAAAGTGCCTACCTGTAGATTTTGGCCTCTACCTCAGCCGGCTCCTAGGGAAACCTACCAAACCTGTGCATTTTTGACAACTAGAGACCTAGGGGAATCCAAGATGGGGTGACTTGTGGGGCTCTGACCACGTTCTGTTACCCAGAATCCTTTGCAAACCTCAAAATTTGGCTAAAAAAACACATTTTCCTCACATTTTGGTGACAGAAAGTTCTGGAATCCAAGAGGAGCCACAAATTTCCTTCCATCCAGCGTTCCCCCAAGTCTCCCAATAAAAACTATATCTCACTTGTGTGGGTAGGCCTAGCGCCCGCAACAGGAAATGCCCCAAAACGCAACGTGGACACATCACGTTTTTTGAATGAAAACAGAGGTGTTTTTTGCAAAGTGCCTACCTGTAGATTTTGGCCTCTAGCTCAGCCGGCACCTAGGGAAACCTACCAAATCTGTGCATTTTTGACAACTAGAGACCTAAGGGAATCCAAGATGGGGTGACTTGTGGGGCTCTGACCAGGTTCTGTTACCCAGAATCCTTTGCACATCTCAAAATTTGGCTAAAAAAAACACATTTTCCTCACATTTTGGTGACAGAAAGTTCTGGAATCCAAGAGGAGCCACAAATTTCCTTCCACCCAGCGTTCCCCCAAGTCTCCCGATAAAAATGATACCTCACTTGTGTGGGTAGGCGTAGCGCCCGCGACAGGATATGCCCCAAAACGCAACGTGGACACATCACATTTTTGGAAAGAAAACAGAGGTGTTTTTTGCAAAGTGCCTACCTGTAGATTTTGGCCTCTGGCTCAGCCGGCTCCTAGGGAAACCTACCAAACCTGTGCATTTTTGACAACTAGAGACCTAGGGGAATCCAAGATGGGGTGACTTGTGGGGCTCTGACCACGTTCTGTTACCCAGAATCCTTTGCAAACCTCAAAATTTGGCTAAAAAAACACATTTTCCTCACATTTTGGTGACAGAAAGTTCTGGAATCCAAGAGTAGCCACAAATTTCCTTCCATCCAGCGTTCCCCCAAGTCTCCCAATAAAAATGATATCTCACTTGTGTGGGTAGGCCTAACGCCCGCAACAGGAAATGCCCCAAAAGGCAACGTGGACACATCACGTTTTTTGAAAGAAAACAGAGGTGTTTTTTGCAAAGTGCCTACCTGTAGATTTTGGCCTCTAGCTCAGCCGGCACCTAGGGAAACCTACCAAATCTGTGCATTTTAGACAACTAGAGACCTAGGGGAATCCAAGATGGGGTGACTTGTGGGGCTCTGAGCAGGTTATGTTACCCAGAATCCTTTGCAAACCTCAAAATGTGGCTAAAAAAACACATTTTCCTCACATTTTGGTGACAGAAAGTTCTGGAATCAGAGAGGAGCCACAAATTTCCTTCCACCCAGCGTACCCCCAAGTCTCCCGATAAAAATGATACCTCATTTGTGTGGGTAGGCCTAGTGCCCGCGACAGGAAATGCCCCAAAATGCAACGTGGACACATCACATTTTTTTAAAGAAAACAGGTGTTTTTTGCAAAGTGCCTACCTGTAGATTTTGGCCTCTAGCTCAGCCGGCACCTAGGGAAACCTACCAAACCTGTGCATTTTTAAAAACTAGAGACCTAAGGGAATCCAAGATGGGGTGACTTGTGGGGCTCTGACCAGGTTCTGTTACCCAGAATCCTTTGCAAACCTCAAAATTTGGTAAAAAATACACATTTTCCTCACATTTTGGTGACAGAAAGTTCTGGAATCCAAGAGGAGCCACAAATTTCCTTCCACCCAGCGTTCCCCCAAGTCTCCCGATAAAAATGATACCTCACTTGTGTGGGTAGGAGTAGCGCCCGCGACAGGAAATGCCCCAAAACGCAACGTGGACACATCACATTTTTTTAAAGAAAACAGAGGTGTTTTTTGCAAAGTGCCTACCTGTAGATTTTGGCCTCTAGCTCAGCCGGCACCCAGGGAAACCTACCAAACCTGTGCATTTTTTTAAACTAGAGACCTAGGGGAATCCAAGATGGGGTGACTTGTGGGGCTCTGACCAGGTTCTGTTACCCAGAATCCTTTGGAAACCTCAAAATTTGGCTAAAAAACACATTTTCCTCACATTTTGCTGACAGAAAGTTCCGGAATCAGAGAGGAGCCACAAATTTCCTTCCACCCAGGGTTCCCCCAAGTCTCCCGATAAAAATGATACCTCACTTGTGTGGTTAGGCCTAGCGCCCGCGACAGGAAATGCCCCAAACCGCAACGTGGACACATCACATTTTTTGAAAGAAAACAGAGGTGTTTTTTGCAAAGTGCCTACCTGTAGACTTTGGCCTCTAGCTCAGCCGGCACCTAGGGAAACCTACCAAATCTGTGCATTTCTGACAACTAGAGACCTAGGGGAATCCAAAATGGGGTGACTTGTGGGGCTCTGACCAGGTTATGTTACCCAGAATCCTTTGCAAACCTCAAAATTTGGCTAAAAAAACACATTTTCCTCACATTTTGCTGACAGAAAGTTCTGGAATCAGAGAGGAGCCACAAATTTCCTTCCATCCAGCGTTCCCCCAAGTCTCCCGATAAAAATGATACCTCACTTGTGTGGGTAGGCCTAGCGCCCGCGACAGGAAATGCCCCAAAACGCCACGTGGACACATCACATTTTTTTAAAGAAAACAGAGGTGTTTTTTGCAAAGTGCCTACCTGTAGATTTTGGCCTCTAGCTCAGCCGGCACCTAGGGAAACCTACCAAACCTGTGCATTTTTTAAAACTAGAGACCTAGGGGAATCCAAGATGGGGTGACTTGTGGGGCTCTGACCAGGTTCTGTTACCCAGAATCCTTTGCAAACCTCAAAATTTGGCAAAAAAAAACACATTTTCCTCACATTTTGGTGACAGAAAGTTCTGGAATCCAAGAGGAGCCACAAATTTCCTTCCACCCAGCGTTCCCCCAAGTCTCCCGGTAAAAATGATACCTCACTTGTGTGGGTAGGCCTAGCGCCCGCGACAGGAAATGCCCCAAAACGCAACGTGGACACATCACATTTTTTTTAAAGAAAACAGGTGTTTTTTGTAAAGGGCCTACCTGTAGATTTTGGCCTCTAGGTCAGCCGGCACCTAGGGAAACCTACCAACCCTGTGTATTTTTGAAAACTAGAGACCTAGGGGAATCCAAGATGGGGTGCCCTGTGGGGCTCTGACCAGGTTCTGTTACCCAGAATCCTTTGCAAACCTCAAAATTTTGCTAAAAAAACACATTTTCCTCACATTTTGGTGACAGAAAGTTCTGGAATCAGAGAGGAGCCACAAATTTCCTTCCACCCAGCGTACACCCAAGTCTCCCGATAAAAAAGATACCTCACTTGTGTGGGTAGACCTAGCGCCCGCGACAGGAAATGCCCCAAAACGCAACGTGGACACATCACATTTTTTTAAACAAAACAGGTGTTTTTTGCAAAGGGCCTACCTGTAGATTTTGGCCTCTAGGTCAGCCGGCACCTAGGGAAACCTACCAACCCTGTGTATTTTTGAAAACTAGAGACCTAGGGGAATCCAAGATGGGGTGCCCTGTGGGGCTCTGACCAGGTTCTGTTACCCAGAATCCTTTGCAAACCTCAAAATTTTGCTAAAAAAACACATTTTCCTCACATTTTGGTGACAGAAAGTTCTGGAATCAGAGAGGAGCCACAAATTTCCTTCCATCCAGCGTTCTCCCAAGTCTCCCGGTAAAAATGATACCTCACTTGTGTGGGTAGGCCTAGCGCCCGCGACAGGAAATGCCCCAAAACGCAACGTGGACACATCACATTTTTTTAAAGAAAACAGAGGTGTTTTTTGCAAAGTGCCTACCTGTAGATTTTGGCCTCTAGCTCAGCCGGCACCCAGGGAAACCTACCAAACCTGTGCATTTTTTAAAACTAGAGACCTAGGGGAATCCAAGATGGGGTGACTTGTGGGGCTCTGACCAGGTTCTGTTACCCAGAATCCTTTGCAAACCTCAAAATGTGGCTAAAAAAAAAATATTTCCTCACATTTTGGTGACAGAAAGTTCCTGAATCAGAGAGGAGCCACAAATTTCCTTCCACCCAGCGTTCCCCCAAGTCTCCCGATAAAAATGATACCTCACTTGTGTGGGTAGGCCTAACGCCCGCGACAGGAAATGCCCCAAAACGCAACGTGGACACATCACATTTTTTGAAAGAAAACAGAGGTGTTTTTTGCAAAGTGCCTACCTGTAGATTTTGGCCTCTACCTCAGCCGGCTCCTAGGGAAACCTACCAAACCTGTGCATTTTTGACAACTAGAGACCTAGGGGAATCCAAGATGGGGTGACTTGTGGGGCTCTGACCACGTTCTGTTACCCAGAATCCTTTGCAAACCTCAAAATTTGGCTAAAAAAACACATTTTCCTCACATTTTGGTGACAGAAAGTTCTGGAATCCAAGAGGAGCCACAAATTTCCATCCATCCAGCGTTCCCCCAAGTCTCCCAATAAAAACTATATCTCACTTGTGTGGGTAGGCCTAGCGCCCGCAACAGGAAATGCCCCAAAACGCAACGTGGACACATCACGTTTTTTGAATGAAAACAGAGGTGTTTTCTGCAAAGTGCCTACCTGTAGATTTTGGCCTCTAGCTCAGCCGGCACCTAGGGAAACCTACCAAATCTGTGCATTTTTGACAACTAGAGACCTAGGGGAATCCAAGATGGGGTGACTTGTGGGGCTCTGACCAGGTTCTGTTACCCAGAATCCTTTGCAAATCTCAAAATTTGGCTAAAAAAACACATTTTCCTCACATTTTGGTGACAGAAAGTTCCGGAATCAGAGAGGAGCCACAAATTTCCTTCCACCAAGCGTTCCCCCAAGTCTCCCGATAAAAATGATACCTCACTTGTGTGGTTAGGCCTAGCGCCCGCGACAGGAAATGCCCCAAACCGCAACGTGGACATATCACATTTTTTTAAAGAAAACAGAGGTGTTTTTTGCAAAGTGCCTACCTGTAGACTTTGGCCTCTAGCTCAGCCGGCACCTAGGGAAACCTACCAAATCTGTGCATTTCTGACAACTAGAGACCTAGGGGAATCCAAGATGGGGTGACTTGTGGGGCTCTGACCAGGTTATGTTACCCAGAATCCTTTGCAAACCTCACAATTTGGCAAAAAAAAACACATTTTCCTCACATTTTTGTGACAGAAAGTTCTGGAATCCAAGAGGAGCCACAAATTTCCTTCCACCCAGCGTTCCCCCAAGTCTCCCGATAAAAATGATACCTCACTTGTGTGGGTAGGCCTAGCGCCCGCGACAGGAAATGCCCCAAAACGCAACGTGGACACATCACATTTTTTTAAAGAAAACAGAGGTGTTTTTTGCAAAGTGCCTACCTGTAGATTTTGGCCTCTAGCTCAGCCGGCACCCAGGGAAACCTACCAAACCTGTGCATTTTTTAAAACTAGAGACCTAGGGGAATCCAAGATGGGGTGAATTGTGGGGCTCTGACCAGGTTCTGTTACCCAGAATCCTTTGCAAACCTCAAAATGTGGCAAAAAAAAAACAAAATTCCTCACATTTTGGTGACAGAAAGTTCCGGAATCAGAGAGGAGCCACAAATTTCCTTCCACCCAGCGTTCCCCCAAGTCTTCTGATAAAAATGATACCTCACTTGTGTGGTTAGGCCTAGCGCCCGCAACAAGAAATGCCCCAAACCGCAACGTGGACACATCACATTTTTTGAAAGAAAACAGAGGTGTTTTTTGCAAAGTGCCTACCTGTAGACTTTGGCCTCTAGCTCAGGCGGCACCTAGGGAAACCTACCAAACCTGTGCATTTTTGACAACTAGAGACCTAGGGGAATTCAAGATGGGGTGACTTGTGGGGCTCTGACCAGGTTACGTTACCCAGAATCCTTTGCAAACCTCAAAATTTGGCTAAAAAGCACATTCTCCTCACATTTTTGTGACAGAAAGTTCTGGAATCAGAGAGGACCCACAAATTTCCTTCCACCCAGCGTACCCCCAAGTCTCCCGATAAAAATGATACCTCACTTGTGTGGGTAGGCCTAGCGCCCGCGACAGGAAAAGGCCCAAAACGCAACGTGGACACATCACATTTTTTGAAAGAAAACAGAGGTGTTTTTTGCAAAGTGCCTACCTGTAGATTTTGGCCTCTAGCTCAGCCGACACCTAGGGAAACCTACCAAACCTGTGCATTTTTGAAAACTAGAGACCTAGGGGAATCCAAGATGGGGTGACTTGTGGGGCTCTGACCAGGTTCTGTTACCCAGAATCCTTTGCAAACCTCAAAATGTGGCTAAAAAAAAAAAAAATCCTCACATTTTGGTGACAGAAAGTTCCGGAATCAGAGAGGAGCCACAAATTTCCTTCCACACAGCGTTCCCCCAAGTCTCCCGATAAAAATGATACCTCACTTGTGTGGGTAGGCCTAGCGCCTGGAACAAGAAATGCCCCAAAACGCAACGTGGACACATCACGTTTTTTGAAAGAAAACAGAGGTGTTTTTTGCAAAGTGCCTACCTGTAGATTTTGGCCTCTAGCTCAGCCGGCGCCTAGGGAAACCTACCAAATCTGTGCATTTTTGACAACTAGAGACCTAGGGGAATCGAAGATGGGGTGACTTGTGGGGCTCTGACCAGGTTCTGTTACCCAGAATCCTTTGCAAACCTCAAAATGTGGCTAAAAAAAAAAAAAATCCTCACATTTTGGTGACAGAAAGTTCCGGAATCAGAGAGGAGCCACAAATTTCCTTCCACACAGCGTTTCCCCAAGTCTCCCGATAAAAATGATACCTCACTTGTGTGGGTAGGCCTAGCGCCTGCAACAAGAAATGCCCCAAAACGCAACGTGGACACATCACGTTTTTTGAAAGAAAACAGAGGTGTTTTTTGCAAAGTGCCTACCTGTAGGTTTTGACCTCTAGCTCAGCCGGCACCTAGGGAAACCTACCAAACCTGTGCATTTTTTAAAACTAGAGACCTAGGGGAATCCAAGATGGGGTGACTTGTGGGGCTCTGACCAGGTTCTGTTACCCAGAATCCTTTGCAAACCTCAAAATTTGGCTAAAAAAACACATTTTCCTCACATTTTGGTGACAGAAAGTTCCGGAATCAGAGAGGAGCCACAAATTTCCTTCCACCCAGCGTTCCCCCAAGTCTCCCGATAAAAATGATACCTCACTTGTGTGGTTAGGCCTAGCGCCCGCGACAGGAAATGCCCCAAACCGCAACGTGGACACATCACATTTTTTGAAAGAAAACAGAGGTGTTTTTTGCAAAGTGCCTACCTGTAGACTTTGGCCTCTAGCTCAGCCGGCACCTAGGGAAACCTACCAAATCTGTGCATTTCTGACAACTAGAGACCTAGGGGAATCCAAGATGGGGTGACTTGTGGGGCTCTGACCAGGTTATGTTACCCAGAATCCTTTGCAAACCTCAAAATTTGGCTAAAAAAACAAATTTTCCTCACATTTTGCTGACAGAAAGTTCTGGAATCAGAGAGGAGCCACAAATTTCCTTCCATCCAGCGTTCCCCCAAGTCTCCCGATAAAAATGATACCTCACTTGTGTGGGTAGGCCTAGCGCCCGCGACAGGAAATGCCCCAAAACGCCACGTGGACACATCACATTTTTTGAAAGAAAACAGAGGTGTTTTTTGCAAAGTGCCTACCTGTAGATTTTGGCCTCTAGCTCAGCCGGCACCTAGGGAAATCTACCAAACCTGTGCATTTTTTAAAACTAGAGACCTAGGGGAATCCAAGATGGGGTGACTTGTGGGGCTCTGACCAGGTTCTGTTACCCAGAATCCTTTGCAAACCTCAAAATTTGGCAAAATAAAACACATTTTCCTCACATTTTGGTGACAGAAAGTTCTGGAATCCAAGAGGAGCCACAAATTTCCTTCCACCCAGCGTTCCCCCAAGTCTCCCGATAAAAATGATACCTCACTTGTGTGGGTAGGCCTAGCGCCCGCGACAGGAAATGCCCCAAAACGCAACGTGGACACATCACATTTTTTTAAAGAAAACAGAGGTGTTTTTTGCAAAGTGCCTACCTGTAGATTTTGGCCTCTAGCTCAGCCGGCACCCAGGGAAACCTACCAAACCTGTGCATTTTTTAAAACTAGAGACCTAGGGGAATCCAAGATGGGGTGACTTGTGGGGCTCTGACCAGGTTCTGTTACCCAGAATCCTTTGCAAACCTCAAAATGTGGCTAAAAAAAAAATATTTCCTCAAAATTTTGGTGACAGAAAGTACCGGAATCAGAGAGGAGCCACAAATTTCCTTCCACCCAGCGTTCCCCCAAGTCTCCCGATAAAAATGATACCTCACTTGTGTGGGTAGGCCTAACGCCCGCGACAGGAAATGCCCCAAAACGCAACGTGGACACATCACATTTTTTGAAAGAAAACAGAGGTGTTTTTTGCAAAGTGCCTACCTGTAGATTTTGGCCTCTACCTCCTAGGGAAACCTACCAAACCTGTGCATTTTTGACAACTAGAGACCTAGGGGAATCCAAGATGGGGTGACTTGTGGGGCTCTGACCACGTTCTGTTACCCAGAATCCTTTGCAAACCTCAAAATTTGGCTAAAAAAACACATTTTCCTCACATTTTGGTGACAGAAAGTTCTGGAATCCAAGAGGAGCCACAAATTTCCTTCCATCCAGCGTTCCCCCAAGTCTCCCAATAAAAACTATATCTCACTTGTGTGGGTAGGCCTAGCGCCCGCAACAGGAAATGCCCCAAAACGCAACGTGGACACATCACGTTTTTTGAATGAAAACAGAGGTGTTTTTTGCAAAGTGCCTACCTGTAGATTTTGGCCTCTAGCTCAGCCGGCACCTAGGGAAACCTACCAAATCTGTGCATTTTTGACAACTAGAGACCTAGGGGAATCCAAGATGGGGTGACTTGTGGGGCTCTGACCAGGTTCTGTTACCCAGAATCCTTTGCACATCTCAAAATTTGGCTAAAAAAAACACATTTTCCTCACATTTTGGTGACAGAAAGTTCTGGAATCCAAGAGGAGCCACAAATTTCCTTCCACCCAGCGTTCCCCCAAGTCTCCCGATAAAAATGATACCTCACTTGTGTGGGTAGGCGTAGCGCCCGCGACAGGATATGCCCCAAAACGCAACGTGGACACATCACATTTTTGGAAAGAAAACAGAGGTGTTTTTTGCAAAGTGCCTACCTGTAGATTTTGGCCTCTGGCTCAGCCGGCTCCTAGGGAAACCTACCAAACCTGTGCATTTTTGACAACTAGAGACCTAGGGGAATCCAAGATGGGGTGACTTGTGGGGCTCTGACCACGTTCTGTTACCCAGAATCCTTTGCAAACCTCAAAATTTGGCTAAAAAAACACATTTTCCTCACATTTTGGTGACAGAAAGTTCTGGAATCCAAGAGTAGCCACAAATTTCCTTCCATCCAGCGTTCCCCCAAGTCTCCCAATAAAAATGATATCTCACTTGTGTGGGTAGGCCTAACGCCCGCAACAGGAAATGCCCCAAAAGGCAACGTGGACACATCACGTTTTTTGAAAGAAAACAGAGGTGTTTTTTGCAAAGTGCCTACCTGTAGATTTTGGCCTCTAGCTCCTAGGGAAACCTACCAAACCTGTGCATTTTTGACAACTAGAGACCTAGGGGAATCCAAGATGGGGTGACTTGTGGGGCTCTGACCACGTTCTGTTACCCAGAATCCTTTGCAAACCTCAAAATTTGGCTAAAAAAACACATTTTCCTCACATTTTGGTGACAGAAAGTTCTGGAATCCAAGAGGAGCCACAAATTTCCTTCCATCCAGCGTTCCCCCAAGTCTCCCAATAAAAACTATATCTCACTTGTGTGGGTAGGCCTAGCGCCCGCAACAGGAAATGCCCCAAAACGCAACGTGGACACATCACGTTTTTTGAATGAAAACAGAGGTGTTTTTTGCAAAGTGCCTACCTGTAGATTTTGGCCTCTAGCTCAGCCGGCACCTAGGGAAACCTACCAAATCTGTGCATTTTTGACAACTAGAGACCTAGGGGAATCCAAGATGGGGTGACTTGTGGGGCTCTGACCAGGTTCTGTTACCCAGAATCCTTTGCACATCTCAAAATTTGGCTAAAAAAAACACATTTTCCTCACATTTTGGTGACAGAAAGTTCTGGAATCCAAGAGGAGCCACAAATTTCCTTCCACCCAGCGTTCCCCCAAGTCTCCCGATAAAAATGATACCTCACTTGTGTGGGTAGGCGTAGCGCCCGCGACAGGATATGCCCCAAAACGCAACGTGGACACATCACATTTTTGGAAAGAAAACAGAGGTGTTTTTTGCAAAGTGCCTACCTGTAGATTTTGGCCTCTGGCTCAGCCGGCTCCTAGGGAAACCTACCAAACCTGTGCATTTTTGACAACTAGAGACCTAGGGGAATCCAAGATGGGGTGACTTGTGGGGCTCTGACCACGTTCTGTTACCCAGAATCCTTTGCAAACCTCAAAATTTGGCTAAAAAAACACATTTTCCTCACATTTTGGTGACAGAAAGTTCTGGAATCCAAGAGTAGCCACAAATTTCCTTCCATCCAGCGTTCCCCCAAGTCTCCCAATAAAAATGATATCTCACTTGTGTGGGTAGGCCTAACGCCCGCAACAGGAAATGCCCCAAAAGGCAACGTGGACACATCACGTTTTTTGAAAGAAAACAGAGGTGTTTTTTGCAAAGTGCCTACCTGTAGATTTTGGCCTCTAGCTCAGCCGGCACCTAGGGAAACCTACCAAATCTGTGCATTTTAGACAACTAGAGACCTAGGGGAATCCAAGATGGGGTGACTTGTGGGGCTCTGAGCAGGTTATGTTACCCAGAATCCTTTGCAAACCTCAAAATGTGGCTAAAAAAACACATTTTCCTCACATTTTGGTGACAGAAAGTTCTGGAATCAGAGAGGAGCCACAAATTTCCTTCCACCCAGCGTACCCCCAAGTCTCCCGATAAAAATGATACCTCATTTGTGTGGGTAGGCCTAGTGCCCGCGACAGGAAATGCCCCAAAATGCAACGTGGACACATCACATTTTTTTAAAGAAAACAGGTGTTTTTTGCAAAGTGCCTACCTGTAGATTTTGGCCTCTAGCTCAGCCGGCACCTAGGGAAACCTACCAAACCTGTGCATTTTTAAAAACTAGAGACCTAAGGGAATCCAAGATGGGGTGACTTGTGGGGCTCTGACCAGGTTCTGTTACCCAGAATCCTTTGCAAACCTCAAAATTTGGTAAAAAATACACATTTTCCTCACATTTTGGTGACAGAAAGTTCTGGAATCCAAGAGGAGCCACAAATTTCCTTCCACCCAGCGTTCCCCCAAGTCTCCCGATAAAAATGATACCTCACTTGTGTGGGTAGGAGTAGCGCCCGCGACAGGAAATGCCCCAAAACGCAACGTGGACACATCACATTTTTTTAAAGAAAACAGAGGTGTTTTTTGCAAAGTGCCTACCTGTAGATTTTGGCCTCTAGCTCAGCCGGCACCCAGGGAAACCTACCAAACCTGTGCATTTTTTTAAACTAGAGACCTAGGGGAATCCAAGATGGGGTGACTTGTGGGGCTCTGACCAGGTTCTGTTACCCAGAATCCTTTGGAAACCTCAAAATTTGGCTAAAAAACACATTTTCCTCACATTTTGGTGACAGAAAGTTCCGGAATCAGAGAGGAGCCACAAATTTCCTTCCACCCAGGGTTCCCCCAAGTCTCCCGATAAAAATGATACCTCACTTGTGTGGTTAGGCCTAGCGCCCGCGTCAGGAAATGCCCCAAACCACAACGTGGACGCATCACATTTTTTGAAAGAAAACAGAGGTGTTTTTTGCAAAGTGCCTACCTGTAGATTTTGGCTTCTAGCTCAGCCGGCACCTAGGGAAACTTACCAAACCTGTAAATTTTTTTAAACTAGAGACCTAGGGGAATCCACGATGGGGTGACTTGTGGGGCTCTGACCTGGTTCTGTTACCCAGAATCCTTTGCAAACCTCAAAATTTGGCTAAAAAAACAAATTTTCCTCACATTTTGGTGACAGATAGTTCTGGAATCAGAGAGGAGCCACAAATTTCCTTCCACCCAGCGTACCCCCAAGTCTCCCGATAAAAATGATACCTCACTTGTGTGGGTAGGCCTAGCGCCCGCGACAGGAAATGCCCCAAAACGCAACGTGGACACATCACATTTTTTTAAAGAAAAGAGAGGTGTTTTTTGCAAATTGCCCACCTGTAGATTTTGGCCTCTAGCTCAGCCGTCACCTAGGGAAACCTACCAAACCTGTGTATTTTTGAAGACTAGAGACCTAGGGGAATCCAAAATGGGGTGCCCTGTGGGGCTCTGACCAGGTTCTGTTACCCAGAATCCTTTGCAAACCTCAAAATTTTGCTAAAAAAACACATTTTCCTCACATTTTGGTGACAGAAAGTTCTGGAATCAGAGAGGAGCCACAAATTTCCTTCCACCCAGCGTACCCCCAAGTCTCCCGATAAAAATGATACCTCACTTGTGTGGGTAGACCTAGCGCCCGTGACAGGAAATGCCCCAAAACGCAACGTGGACACATCACATTTTTTTTTAAGAAAACAGGTGTTTTTTGCAAAGGGCCTACCTGTAGATTTTGGCCTCTAGGTCAGCCGGCACCTAGGGAAACCTACCAACCCTGTGTATTTTTGAAAACTAGAGACCTAGGGGAATCCAAGATGGGGTGCCCTGTGGGGCTCTGACCAGGTTCTGTTACCCAGAATCCTTTGCAAACCTCAACATTTTGCTAAAAAAACACATTTTCCTCACATTTTGGTGACAGAAAGTTCTGGAATCAGAGAGGAGCCACAAATTTCCTTCCACCCAGCGTACACCCAAGTCTCCCGATAAAAAAGATACCTCACTTGTGTGGGTAGACCTAGCGCCCGCGACAGGAAATGCCCCAAAACGCAACGTGGACACATCACATTTTTTTAAAGAAAACAGGTGTTTTTTGCAAAGGGCCTACCTGTAGATTTTGGCCTCTAGGTCAGCCGGCACCTAGGGAAACCTACCAACCCTGTGTATTTTTGAAAACTAGAGACCTAGGGGAATCCAAGATGGGGTGCCCTGTGGGGCTCTGACCAGGTTCTGTTACCCAGAATCCTTTGCAAACCTCAAAATTTTGCTAAAAAAACAAATTTTCCTCACATTTTGGTGACAGAAAGTTCTGGAATCAGAGAGGAGCCACAAATTTCCTTCCATCCAGCGTTCCCCCAAGTCTCCCGATAAAAATGATACCTCACTTGTGTGGATAGGCCTAGCGCCCGCGACAGGAAATGCCCCAAAACGCCACGTGGACACATCACATTTTTTGAAAGAAAACAGAGGTGTTTTTTGCAAAGTGCCTACCTGTAGATTTTGGCCTCTAGCTCAGCCGGCACCCAGGGAAACCTACCAAACCTGTGCATTTTTTTAAACTAGAGACCTAGGGGAATCCAAGATGGGGTGACTTGTGGGGCTCTGACCAGGTTCTGTTACCCAGAATCCTTTGGAAACCTCAAAATTTGGCTAAAAAACACATTTTCCTCACATTTTGGTGACAGAAAGTTCCGGAATCAGAGAGGAGCCACAAATTTCCTTCCACCCAGGGTTCCCCCAAGTCTCCCGATAAAAATGATACCTCACTTGTGTGGTTAGGCCTAGCGCCCGCGTCAGGAAATGCCCCAAACCGCAACGTGGACACATCACATTTTTTGAAAGAAAACAGAGGTGTTTTTTGCAAAGTGCCTACCTGTAGACTTTGGCCTCTAGCTCAGCCGGCACCTAGGGAAACCTACCAAACCTGTGCATTTTTGAAAACTAGAGACCTAGGGGAATCCAAGATGGGGTGACTTGTGGGGCTCTGACCAGGTTCTGTTACCCAGAATCCTTTGCAAACCTCAAAATGTGGCTAAAAAAAAAAAAAATCCTCACATTTTGGTGACAGAAAGTTCCGGAATCAGAGAGGAGCCACAAATTTCCTTCCACACAGCGTTCCCCCAAGTCTCCCGATAAAAATGATACCTCACTTGTGTGGGTAGGCCTAGCGCCTGCAACAAGAAATGCCCCAAAACGCAACGTGGACACATCACGTTTTTTGAAAGAAAACAGAGGTGTTTTTTGCAAAGTGCCTACCTGTAGATTTTGGCCTCTAGCTCAGCCGGCGCCTAGGGAAACCTACCAAATCTGTGCATTTTTGACAACTAGAGACCTAGGGGAATCGAAGATGGGGTGACTTGTGGGGCTCTGACCAGGTTCTGTTACCCAGAATCCTTTGCAAACCTCAAAATGTGGCTAAAAAAAAAAAAAATCCTCACATTTTGGTGACAGAAAGTTCCGGAATCAGAGAGGAGCCACAAATTTCCTTCCACACAGCGTTCCCCCAAGTCTCCCGATAAAAATGATACCTCACTTGTGTGGGTAGGCCTAGCGCCTGCAACAAGAAATGCCCCAAAACGCAACGTGGACACATCACGTTTTTTGAAAGAAAACAGAGGTGTTTTTTGCAAAGTGCCTACCTGTAGGTTTTGACCTCTAGCTCAGCCGGCACCTAGGGAAACCTACCAAACCTGTGCATTTTTTAAAACTAGAGACCTAGGGGAATCCAAGATGGGGTGACTTGTGGGGCTCTGACCAGGTTCTGTTACCCAGAATCCTTTGCAAACCTCAAAATTTGGCTAAAAAAACACATTTTCCTCACATTTTGATGACAGAAAGTTCCGGAATCAGAGAGGAGCCACAAATTTCCTTCCACCCAGCGTTCCCCCAAGTCTCCCGATAAAAATGATACCTCACTTGTGTGGTTAGGCCTAGCGCCCGCGACAGGAAATGCCCCAAACCGCAACGTGGACACATCACATTTTTTGAAAGAAAACAGAGGTGTTTTTTGCAAAGTGCCTACCTGTAGACTTTGGCCTCTAGCTCAGCCGGCACCTAGGGAAACCTACCAAATCTGTGCATTTCTGACAACTAGAGACCTAGGGGAATCCAAGATGGGGTGACTTGTGGGGCTCTGACCAGGTTATGTTACCCAGAATCCTTTGCAAACCTCAAAATTTGGCTAAAAAAACAAATTTTCCTCACATTTTGCTGACAGAAAGTTCTGGAATCAGAGAGGAGCCACAAATTTCCTTCCATCCAGCGTTCCCCCAAGTCTCCCGATAAAAATGATACCTCACTTGTGTGGGTAGGCCTAGCGCCCGCGACAGGAAATGCCCCAAAACGCCACGTGGACACATCACATTTTTTGAAAGAAAACAGAGGTGTTTTTTGCAAAGTGCCTACCTGTAGATTTTGGCCTCTAGCTCAGCCGGCACCTAGGGAAATCTACCAAACCTGTGCATTTTTTAAAACTAGAGACCTAGGGGAATCCAAGATGGGGTGACTTGTGGGGCTCTGACCAGGTTCTGTTACCCAGAATCCTTTGCAAACCTCAAAATTTGGCAAAAAAAAACACATTTTCCTCACATTTTGGTGACAGAAAGTTCTGGAATCCAAGAGGAGCCACAAATTTCCTTCCACCCAGCGTTCCCCCAAGTCTCCCGATAAAAATGATACCTCACTTGTGTGGGTAGGCCTAGCGCCCGCGACAGGAAATGCCCCAAAACGCAACGTGGACACATCACATTTTTTTAAAGAAAACAGAGGTGTTTTTTGCAAAGTGCCTACCTGTAGATTTTGGCCTCTAGCTCAGCCGGCACCCAGGGAAACCTACCAAACCTGTGCATTTTTTAAAACTAGAGACCTAGGGGAATCCAAGATGGGGTGACTTGTGGGGCTCTGACCAGGTTCTGTTACCCAGAATCCTTTGCAAACCTCAAAATGTGGCTAAAAAAAAAATATTTCCTCACATTTTGGTGACAGAAAGTTCCGGAATCAGAGAGGAGCCACAAATTTCCTTCCACCCAGCGTTCCCCCAAGTCTCCCGATAAAAATGATACCTCACTTGTGTGGGTAGGCCTAACGCCCGCGACAGGAAATGCCCCAAAACGCAACGTGGACACATCACATTTTTTGAAAGAAAACAGAGGTGTTTTTTGCAAAGTGCCTACCTGTAGATTTTGGCCTCTACCTCCTAGGGAAACCTACCAAACCTGTGCATTTTTGACAACTAGAGACCTAGGGGAATCCAAGATGGGGTGACTTGTGGGGCTCTGACCACGTTCTGTTACCCAGAATCCTTTGCAAACCTCAAAATTTGGCTAAAAAAACACATTTTCCTCACATTTTGGTGACAGAAAGTTCTGGAATCCAAGAGGAGCCACAAATTTCCTTCCATCCAGCGTTCCCCCAAGTCTCCCAATAAAAACTATATCTCACTTGTGTGGGTAGGCCTAGCGCCCGCAACAGGAAATGCCCCAAAACGCAACGTGGACACATCACGTTTTTTGAATGAAAACAGAGGTGTTTTTTGCAAAGTGCCTACCTGTAGATTTTGGCCTCTAGCTCAGCCGGCACCTAGGGAAACCTACCAAATCTGTGCATTTTTGACAACTAGAGACCTAGGGGAATCCAAGATGGGGTGACTTGTGGGGCTCTGACCAGGTTCTGTTACCCAGAATCCTTTGCACATCTCAAAATTTGGCTAAAAAAAAACACATTTTCCTCACATTTTGGTGACAGAAAGTTCTGGAATCCAAGAGGAGCCACAAATTTCCTTCCACCCAGCGTTCCCCCAAGTCTCCCGATAAAAATGATACCTCACTTGTGTGGGTAGGCGTAGCGCCCGCGACAGGATATGCCCCAAAACGCAACGTGGACACATCACATTTTTGGAAAGAAAACAGAGGTGTTTTTTGCAAAGTGCCTACCTGTAGATTTTGGCCTCTGGCTCAGCCGGCTCCTAGGGAAACCTACCAAACCTGTGCATTTTTGACAACTAGAGACCTAGGGGAATCCAAGATGGGGTGACTTGTGGGGCTCTGACCACGTTCTGTTACCCAGAATCCTTTGCAAACCTCAAAATTTGGCTAAAAAAACACATTTTCCTCACATTTTGGTGACAGAAAGTTCTGGAATCCAAGAGTAGCCACAAATTTCCTTCCATCCAGCGTTCCCCCAAGTCTCCCAATAAAAATGATATCTCACTTGTGTGGGTAGGCCTAACGCCCGCAACAGGAAATGCCCCAAAAGGCAACGTGGACACATCACGTTTTTTGAAAGAAAACAGAGGTGTTTTTTGCAAAGTGCCTACCTGTAGATTTTGGCCTCTAGCTCAGCCGGCACCTAGGGAAACCTACCAAATCTGTGCATTTTAGACAACTAGAGACCTAGGGGAATCCAAGATGGGGTGACTTGTGGGGCTCTGAGCAGGTTATGTTACCCAGAATCCTTTGCAAACCTCAAAATGTGGCTAAAAAAACACATTTTCCTCACATTTTGGTGACAGAAAGTTCTGGAATCAGAGAGGAGCCACAAATTTCCTTCCACCCAGCGTACCCCCAAGTCTCCCGATAAAAATGATACCTCATTTGTGTGGGTAGGCCTAGTGCCCGCGACAGGAAATGCCCCAAAATGCAACGTGGACACATCACATTTTTTTAAAGAAAACAGGTGTTTTTTGCAAAGTGCCTACCTGTAGATTTTGGCCTCTAGCTCAGCCGGCACCTAGGGAAACCTACCAAACCTGTGCATTTTTAAAAACTAGAGACCTAAGGGAATCCAAGATGGGGTGACTTGTGGGGCTCTGACCAGGTTCTGTTACCCAGAATCCTTTGCAAACCTCAAAATTTGGTAAAAAATACACATTTTCCTCACATTTTGGTGACAGAAAGTTCTGGAATCCAAGAGGAGCCACAAATTTCCTTCCACCCAGCGTTCCCCCAAGTCTCCCGATAAAAATGATACCTCACTTGTGTGGGTAGGAGTAGCGCCCGCGACAGGAAATGCCCCAAAACGCAACGTGGACACATCACATTTTTTTAAAGAAAACAGAGGTGTTTTTTGCAAAGTGCCTACCTGTAGATTTTGGCCTCTAGCTCAGCCGGCACCCAGGGAAACCTACCAAACCTGTGCATTTTTTAAAACTAGAGACCTAGGGGAATCCAAGATGGGGTGACTTGTGGGGCTCTGACCAGGTTCTGTTACCCAGAATCCTTTGGAAACCTCAAAATTTGGCTAAAAAACACATTTTCCTCACATTTTGGTGACAGAAAGTTCCGGAATCAGAGAGGAGCCACAAATTTCCTTCCACCCAGGGTTCCCCCAAGTCTCCCGATAAAAATGATACCTCACTTGTGTGGTTAGGCCTAGCGCCCGCGTCAGGAAATGCCCCAAACCGCAACGTGGACGCATCACATTTTTTGAAAGAAAACAGAGGTGTTTTTTGCAAAGTGCCTACCTGTAGATTTTGGCTTCTAGCTCAGCCGGCACCTAGGGAAACTTACCAAACCTGTAAATTTTTTAAAACTAGAGACCTAGGGGAATCCACGATGGGGTGACTTGTGGGGCTCTGACCTGGTTCTGTTACCCAGAATCCTTTGCAAACCTCAAAATTTGGCTAAAAAAACAAATTTTCCTCACATTTTGGTGACAGATAGTTCTGGAATCAGAGAGGAGCCACAAATTTCCTTCCACCCAGCGTACCCCCAAGTCTCCCGATAAAAATGATACCTCACTTGTGTGGGTAGGCCTAGCGCCCGCGACAGGAAATGCCCCAAAACGCAACGTGGACACATCACATTTTTTTAAAGAAAAGAGAGGTGTTTTTTGCAAATTGCCCACCTGTAGATTTTGGCCTCTAGCTCAGCCGTCACCTAGGGAAACCTACCAAACCTGTGTATTTTTGAAGACTAGAGACCTAGGGGAATCCAAGATGGGGTGCCCTGTGGGGCTCTGACCAGGTTCTGTTACCCAGAATCCTTTGCAAACCTCAAAAGTTTGCTAAAAAAACACATTTTCCTCACATTTTGGTGACAGAAAGTTCTGGAATCAGAGAGGAGCCACAAATTTCCTTCCACCCAGCGTACCCCCAAGTCTCCCGATAAAAATGATACCTCACTTGTGTGGGTAGACCTAGCGCCCGTGACAGGAAATGCCCCAAAACGCAACGTGGACACATCACATTTGTTTTAAAGAAAACAGGTGTTTTTTGCAAAGGGCCTACCTGTAGATTTTGGCCTCTAGGTCAGCCGGCACCTAGGGAAACCTACCAACCCTGTGTATTTTTGAAAACTAGAGACCTAGGGGAATCCAAGATGGGGTGCCCTGTGGGGCTCTGACCAGGTTCTGTTACCCAGAATCCTTTGCAAACCTCAACATTTTGCTAAAAAAACACATTTTCCTCACATTTTGGTGACAGAAAGTTCTGGAATCAGAGAGGAGCCACAAATTTCCTTCCACCCAGCGTACACCCAAGTCTCCCGATAAAAAAGATACCTCACTTGTGTGGGTAGACCTAGCGCCCGCGACAGGAAATGCCCCAAAACGCAACGTGGACACATCACATTTTTTTAAAGAAAACAGGTGTTTTTTGCAAAGGGCCTACCTGTAGATTTTGGCCTCTAGGTCAGCCGGCACCTAGGGAAACCTACCAACCCTGTGTATTTTTGAAAACTAGAGACCTAGGGGAATCCAAGATGGGGTGCCCTGTGGGGCTCTGACCAGGTTCTGTTACCCAGAATCCTTTGCAAACCTCAAAATTTTGCTAAAAAAACACATTTTCCTCACATTTTGGTGACAGAAAGTTCTGGAATCAGAGAGGAGCCACAAATTTCCTTCCATCCAGCGTTCCCCCAAGTCTCCCGATAAAAATGATACCTCACTTGTGTGGGTAGGCCTAGCGCCCGCGACAGGAAATGCCCCAAAACGCCACGTGGACACATCACATTTTTTTAAAGAAAACAGAGGTGTTTTTTGCAAAGTGCCTACCTGTAGATTTTGGCCTCTAGCTCAGCCGGCACCCAGGGAAACCTACCAAACCTGTGCATTTTTTTAAACTAGAGACCTAGGGGAATCCAAGATGGGGTGACTTGTGGGGCTCTGACCAGGTTCTGTTACCCAGAATCCTTTGGAAACCTCAAAATTTGGCTAAAAAACACATTTTCCTCACATTTTGGTGACAGAAAGTTCCGGAATCAGAGAGGAGCCACAAATTTCCTTCCACCCAGGGTTCCCCCAAGTCTCCCGATAAAAATGATACCTCACTTGTGTGGTTAGGCCTAGCGCCCGCGTCAGGAAATGCCCCAAACCGCAACGTGGACACATCACATTTTTTGAAAGAAAACAGAGGTGTTTTTTGCAAAGTGCCTACCTGTAGACTTTGGCCTCTAGCTCAGCCGGCACCTAGGGAAACCTACCAAACCTGTGCATTTTTGACAACTAGAGACCTAGGGGAATCCAAGATGGGGTGACTTGTGGGGCTCTGACCAGGTTATGTTACCCAGAATCCTTTGCAAACCTCAAAATTTGGCTAAAAAAACAAATTTTCCTCACATTTTGGTGACAGAAAGTTCTGGAATCAGAGAGGAGCCACAAATATCCTTCCACCCAGCGTACCCCCAAGTCTCCCAATAAAAATGATACCTCACTTGTGTGGGTGGGCCTAGCGGCCGCAACAGGAAATGCCCCAAAACGCAACGTGGACACATCACAATTTTTGAAAGAAAACAGAGGTGTTTTTTGCAAAGTGCCTACCTGTAGATTTTGGCTTCTAGCTCAGCCGGCACCTAGGGAAACTTACCAAACCTGTAAATTTTTTAAAACTAGAGACCTAGGGGAATCCACGATGGGGTGACTTGTGGGGCTCTGACCTGGTTCTGTTACCCAGAATCCTTTGCAAACCTCAAAATTTGGCTAAAAAAACAAATTTTCCTCACATTTTGGTGACAGATAGTTCTGGAATCAGAGAGGAGCCACAAATTTCCTTCCACCCAGCGTACCCCCAAGTCTCCCGATAAAAATGATACCTCACTTGTGTGGGTAGGCCTAGCGCCCGCGACAGGAAATGCCCCAAAACGCAACGTGGACACATCACATTTTTTTAAAGAAAACAGAGGTGTTTTTTGCAAATTGCCCACCTGTAGATTTTGGCCTCTAGCTCAGCCGTCACCTAGGGAAACCTACCAAACCTGTGTATTTTTTAAGACTAGAGACCTAGGGGAATCCAAGATGGGGTGCCCTGTGGGGCTCTGACCAGGTTCTGTTACCCAGAATCCTTTGCAAACCTCAAAATTTTGCTAAAAAAACACATTTTCCTCACATTTTGGTGACAGAAAGTTCTGGAATCAGAGAGGAGCCACAAATTTCCTTCCACCCAGCGTACCCCCAAGTCTCCCGATAAAAATGATACCTCACTTGTGTGGGTAGACCTAGCGCCCGCGACAGGAAATGCCCCAAAACGCAACGTGGACACATCACATTTTTTTTAAAGAAAACAGGTGTTTTTTGCAAAGGGCCTACCTGTAGATTTTGGCCTCTAGGTCAGCCGGCACCTAGGGAAACCTACCAACCCTGTGTATTTTTGAAAACTAGAGACCTAGGGGAATCCAAGATGGGGTGCCCTGTGGGGCTCTGACCAGGTTCTGTTACCCAGAATCCTTTGCAAACCTCAACATTTTGCTAAAAAAACACATTTTCCTCACATTTTGGTGACAGAAAGTTCTGGAATCAGAGAGGAGCCACAAATTTCCTTCCACCCAGCGTACACCCAAGTCTCCCGATAAAAAAGATACCTCACTTGTGTGGGTAGACCTAGCGCCCGCGACAGGAAATGCCCCAAAACGCAACGTGGACACATCACATTTTTTTAAAGAAAACAGGTGTTTTTTGCAAAGGGCCTACCTGTAGATTTTGGCCTCTAGGTCAGCCGGCACCTAGGGAAACCTACCAACCCTGTGTATTTTTGAAAACTAGAGACCTAGGGGAATCCAAGATGGGGTGCCCTGTGGGGCTCTGACCAGGTTCTGTTACCCAGAATCCTTTGCAAACCTCAAAATTTTGCTAAAAAAACACATTTTCCTCACATTTTGGTGACAGAAAGTTCTGGAATCAGAGAGGAGCCACAAATTTCCTTCCATCCAGCGTTCCCCCAAGTCTCCCGATAAAAATGATACCTCACTTGTGTGGGTAGGCCTAGCGCCCGCGACAGGAAATGCCCCAAAACGCCACGTGGACACATCACATTTTTTGAAAGAAAACAGAGGTGTTTTTTGCAAAGTGCCTACCTGTAGATTTTGGCCTCTAGCTCAGCCGGCACCTAGGGAAACCTACCAAACCTGTGCATTTTTTAAAACTAGAGACCTAGGGGAATCCAAGATGGGGTGACTTGTGGGGCTCTGACCAGGTTCTGTTACCCAGAATCCTTTGCAAACCTCAAAATTTGGCAAAAAAAAAACACATTTTCCTCACATTTTGGTGACAAAAAGTTCTGGAATCCAAGAGGAGCCACAAATTTCCTTCCACCCAGCGTTCCCCCAAGTCTCCCGGTAAAAATGATACCTCACTTGTGTGGGTAGGCCTAGCGCCCGCGACAGGAAATGCCCCAAAACGCAACGTGGACACATCACATTTTTTTAAAGAAAACAGAGGTGTTTTTTGCAAAGTGCCTACCTGTAGATTTTGGCCTCTAGCTCAGCCGGCACCCAGGGAAACCTACCAAACCTGTGCATTTTTTAAAACTAGAGACCTAGGGGAATCCAAGATGGGGTGACTTGTGGGGCTCTGACCAGGTTCTGTTACCCAGAATCCTTTGCAAACCTCAAAATGTGGCTAAAAAAAAAATATTTCCTCACATTTTGGTGACAGAAAGTTCCGGAATCAGAGAGGAGCCACAAATTTCCTTCCACCCAGCGTTCCCCCAAGTCTCCCGATAAAAATGATACCTCACTTGTGTGGGTAGGCCTAACGCCCGCGACAGGAAATGCCCCAAAACGCAACGTGGACACATCACATTTTTTTAAAGAAAACAGAGGTGTTTTTTGCAAAGTGCCTACCTGTAGATTTTGGCCTCTACCTCAGCCGGCTCCTAGGGAAACCTACCAAACCTCTGCATTTTTGACAACTAGAGACCTAGGGGAATCCAAGATGGGGTGACTTGTGGGGCTCTGACCACGTTCTGTTACCCAGAATCCTTTGCAAACCTCAAAATTTGGCTAAAAAAACACATTTTCCTCACATTTTGGTGACAGAAAGTTCTGGAATCCAAGAGGAGCCACAAATTTCCTTCCATCAGCGTTCCCCCAAGTCTCCCAATAAAAACTATATCTCACTTGTGTGGGTAGGCCTAGCGCCCGCAACAGGAAATGCCCCAAAACGCAACGTGGACACATCACGTTTTTTTAATGAAAACAGAGGTGTTTTCTGCAAAGTGCCTACCTGTAGATTTTGGCCTCTAGCTCAGCCGGCACCTAGGGAAACCTACCAAATCTGTGCATTTTTGACAACTAGAGACCTAGGGGAATCCAAGATGGGGTGACTTGTGGGGCTCTGACCAGGTTATGTTACCCAGAATCCTTTGCAAACCTCAAAATTTGGCTAATAAAACACATTTTCCTCACATTTTGGTGACAGAAAGTTCTGGAATCAGAGAGGAGCCACAAATTTCCTTCCACCCAGCGTACCCCCAAGTCTCCCGATAAAAATGATACCTCACTTGTGTGGGTAGGCCTAGCGCACGCGACAGAAAATGCCCCAAAAGGCAACGTGGACACATCACATTTTTTTGAAAGAAAACAGAGGTGTTTTTTGCAAAGTGCCTACCTGTAGATTTTGGCCTCTAGCTCAGCCGGCACCTAGGGAAACCTACCAAACTGTGCATTTTTGAAAACTAGAGACCTAGGGGAATCCAAGATGGGTTGACTTGTGGGGCTCTGACCAGGTTCTGTTACCCAGACTCCTTTGCAAACCTCAAAATTTGGCTAAAAAACACATTTTCCTCATATTTTGGTGACAGAAAGTTCTGGAATCAGAGAGGAGCCACAAATGTCCTTCCACCCAGCGTTCCCCCAAGTCTCTCGATAAAAATGATACCTCACTTGTGTGGGTAGGCCTAACGCCCGCGACAGGAAATGCCCCAAAATGCAACGTGCACACATCAATTTTTTTTAAAGAAAACAGAGGTGTTTTTTGCAAAGTGCCTACCTGTAGATTTTGGCCTCTAGCTCAGCCGGCACCTAGGGAAACCTACCAAACCTGTGCATTTTTGAAAACTATAGACCTAGGGGAATCCAAGATGGGTTGACTTGTGGGGCTCTGACCAGGTTCTGTTACCCAGACTCCTTTGCAAACCTCAAAATTTGGCTAAAAAACACATTTTCCTCATATTTTGGTGACAGAAAGTTCTGGAATCAGAGAGGAGCCACAAATGTCCTTCCACCCAGCGTTCCCCCAAGTCTCTCGATAAAAATGATACCTCACTTGTGTGGGTAGGCCTAGCGCCCGCGACAGGAAATGCCCCAAAACGCAACGTGGACACATCACATTTTTTGAAAGAAAACAGAGGTGTTTTTTGCAAAGTGCCTACCTGTAGATTTTGGCCTCTGGCTCAGCCGGCTCCTAGGGAAACCTACCAAACCTGTGCATTTTTGACAACTAGAGACCTAGGGGAATCCAAGATGGGGTGACTTGTGGGGCTCTGACCACGTTCTGTTACCCAGAATCCTTTGCAAACCTCAAAATTTGGCTAAAAAAACACATTTTCCTCACATTTTGGTGACAGAAAGTTCTGGAATCCAAGAGTAGCCACAAATTTCCTTCCATCCAGCGTTCCCCCAAGTCTCCCAATAAAAATGATATCTCACTTGTGTGGGTAGGCCTAACGCCCGCAACAGGAAATGCCCCAAAAGGCAACGTGGACACATCACGTTTTTTGAAAGAAAACAGAGGTGTTTTTTGCAAAGTGCCTACCTGTAGATTTTGGCCTCTAGCTCAGCCGGCACCTAGGGAAACCTACCAAACCTGTGCATTTTTAAAAACTAGAGACCTAAGGGAATCCAAGATGGGGTGACTTGTGGGGCTCTGACCAGGTTCTGTTACCCAGAATCCTTTGCAAACCTCAAAATGTGGCTAAAAAAACACATTTTCCTCACATTTTGGTGACAGAAAGTTCTGGAATCAGAGAGGAGCCACAAATTTCCTTCCACCCAGCGTTCCCCCAAGTCTCCCGATAAAAATGATACCTCACTTGTGTGGGTAGGAGTAGCGCCCGCGACAGGAAATGCCCCAAAACGCAACTTGGACACATCACATTTTTTTAAAGAAAACAGAGGTGTTTTTTGCAAAGTGCCTACCTGTAGATTTTGGCCTCTAGCTCAGCCGGCACCCAGGGAAACCTACCAAACCTGTGCATTTTTTTAAACTAGAGACCTAGGGGAATCCAAGATGGGGTGACTTGTGGGGCTCTGACCAGGTTTTGTTACCCAGAATCCTTTGGAAACCTCAAAATTTGGCTAAAAAACACATTATCCTCACATTTTGGTGACAGAAAGTTCCGGAATCAGAGAGGAGCCACAAATTTCCTTCCACCCAGGGTTCCCCCAAGTCTCCCGATAAAAATGATACCTCACTTGTGTGGTTAGGCCTAGCGCCCGCGTCAGGAAATGCCCCAAACCGCAACGTGGACACATCACATTTTTTGAAAGAAAACAGAGGTGTTTTTTGCAAAGTGCCTACCTGTAGACTTTGGCCTCTAGCTCAGCCGGCACCTAGGGAAACCTACCAAACCTGTGCATTTTTGACAACTAGAGACCTAGGGGAATCCAAGATGGGGTGACTTGTGGGGCTCTGACCAGGTTATGTTACCCAGAATCCTTTGCAAATCTCAAAATTTGGCTAAAAAAACAAATTTTCCTCACATTTTGGTGACAGAAAGTTCTGGAATCAGAGAGGAGCCACAAATATCCTTCCACCCAGCGTACCCCCAAGTCTCCCAATAAAAATGATACCTCACTTGTGTGGGTGGGCCTAGCGCCCGCGACAGGAAATGCCCCAAAACGCAACGTGGACACATCACAATTTTTGAAAGAAAACAGAGGTGTTTTTTGCAAAGTGCCTACCTGTAGATTTTGGCTTCTAGCTCAGCCGGCACCTAGGGAAACTTACCAAACCTGTAAATTTGTTAAAACTAGAGACCTAGGGGAATCCACGATGGGGTGACTTGTGGGGCTCTGACCTGGTTCTGTTACCCAGAATCCTTTGCAAACCTCCAAATTTGGCTAAAAAAACAAATTTTCCTCACATTTTGGTGACAGATAGTTCTGGAATCAGAGAGGAGCCACAAATTTCCTTCCACCCAGCGTACCCCCAAGTCTCCCGATAAAAATGATACCTCACTTGTGTGGGTAGGCCTAGCGCCCGTGACAGGAAATGCCCCAAAACGCAACGTGGACACATCACATTTTTTTAAAGAAAACAGAGGTGTTTTTTGCAAATTGCCCACCTGTAGATTTTGGCCTCTAGCTCAGCCGTCACCTAGGGAAACCTACCAAACCTGTGTATTTTTGAAGACTAGAGACCTATGGGAATCCAAGATGGGGTGCCCTGTGGGGCTCTGACCAGGTTCTGTTACCCAGAATCCTTTGCAAACCTCAAAATTTTGCTAAAAAAAACAAATTTTCCTCACATTTTGGTGACAGAAAGTTCTGGAATCAGAGAGGAGCCACAAATTTCCTTCCACCCAGTGTACCCCCAAGTCTCCCGATAAAAATGATACCTCACTTGTGTGGGTAGACCTAGCGCCCGCGACAGGAAATGCCCCAAAACGCAACGTGGACACATCACATTTTTTTTAAAGAAAACAGGTGTTTTTTGCAAAGGGCCTACCTGTAGATTTTGGCCTCTAGGTCAGCCGGCACCTAGGGAAACCTACCAACCCTGTGTATTTTTGAAAACTAGAGACCTAGGGGAATCCAAGATGGGGTGCCCTGTGGGGCTCTGACCAGGTTCTGTTACCCAGAATCCTTTGCAAACCTCAAAATTTTGCTAAAAAAACACATTTTCCTCACATTTTGGTGACAGAAAGTTCTGGAATCAGAGAGGAGCCACAAATTTCCTTCCACCCAGCGTACACCCAAGTCTCCCGATAAAAAAGATACCTCACTTGTGTGGGTAGACCTAGCGCCCGCGACAGGAAATGCCCCAAAACGCAACGTGGACACATCACATTTTTTTAAAGAAAACAGGTGTTTTTTGCAAAGGGCCTACCTGTAGATTTTGGCCTCTAGGTCAGCCGGCACCTAGGGAAACCTACCAACCCTGTGTATTTTTGAAAACTAGAGACCTAGGGGAATCCAAGATGGGGTGCCCTGTGGGGCTCTGACCAGGTTCTGTTACCCAGAATCCTTTGCAAACCTCAAAATTTTGCTAAAAAAACACATTTTCCTCACATTTTGGTGACAGAAAGTTCTGGAATCAGAGAGGAGCCACAAATTTCCTTCCACCCAGCGTACCCCCAAGTCTCCCGATAAAAATGATACCTCACTTGTGTGGGTAGACCTAGCGCCCGCGACAGGAAATGCCCCAAAACGCAACGTGGACACATCACATTTTTTTTAAAGAAAACAGGTGTTTTTTGCAAAGGGCCTACCTGTAGATTTTGGCCTCTAGGTCAGCCGGCACCTAGGGAAACCTACCAACCCTGTGTATTTTTGAAAACTAGAGACCTAGGGGAATCCAAGATGGGGTGCCCTGTGGGGCTCTGACCAGGTTCTGTTACCCAGAATCCTTTGCAAACCTCAAAATTTTGCTAAAAAAACACATTTTCCTCACATTTTGGTGACAGAAAGTTCTGGAATCAGAGAGGAGCCACAAATTTCATTCCACCCAGCGTACACCCAAGTCTCCCGATAAAAAAGATACCTCACTTGTGTGGGTAGACCTAGCGCCCGCGACAGGAAATGCCCCAAAACGCAACGTGGACACATCACATTTTTTTAAAGAAAACAGGTGTTTTTTGCAAAGGGCCTACCTGTAGATTTTGGCCTCTAGGTCAGCCGGCACCTAGGGAAACCTACCAACCCTGTGTATTTTTGAAAACTAGAGACCTAGGGGAATCCAAGATGGGGTGCCCTGTGGGGCTCTGACCAGGTTCTGTTACCCAGAATCCTTTGCAAACCTCAAAATTTTGCTAAAAAAACACATTTTCCTCACATTTTGGTGACAGAAAGTTCTGGAATCAGAGAGGAGCCACAAATTTCCTTCCACCCAGCGTACACCCAAGTCTCCCGATAAAAAAGATACCTCACTTGTGTGGGTAGACCTAGCGCCCGCGACAGGAAATGCCCCAAAACGCAACGTGGACACATCACATTTTTTTAAAGAAAACAGGTGTTTTTTGCAAAGGGCCTACCTGTAGATTTTGGCCTCTAGGTCAGCCGGCACCTAGGGAAACCTACCAACCCTGTGTATTTTTGAAAACTAGAGACCTAGGGGAATCCAAGATGGGGTGCCCTGTGGGGCTCTGACCAGGTTCTGTTACCCAGAATCCTTTGCAAACCTCAACATTTTGCTAAAAAAACACATTTTCCTCACATTTTGGTGACAGAAAGTTCTGGAATCAGAGAGGAGCCACAAATTTCCTTCCACCCAGCGTACACCCAAGTCTCCCGATAAAAAAGATACCTCACTTGTGTGGGTAGACCTAGCGCCCGCGACAGGAAATGCCCCAAAACGCAACGTGGACACATCACATTTTTTTAAAGAAAACAGGTGTTTTTTGCAAAGGGCCTACCTGTAGATTTTGGCCTCTAGGTCAGCCGGCACCTAGGGAAACCTACCAACCCTGTGTATTTTTGAAAACTAGAGACCTAGGGGAATCCAAGATGGGGTGCCCTGTGGGGCTCTGACCAGGTTCTGTTACCCAGAATCCTTTGCAAACCTCAAAATTTGGCTAAAAAAACACATTTTCCTCACATTTTGGTGACAGAAAGTTCTGGAATCAGAGAGGAGCCACAAATTTCCTTCCACCCAGCGTACACCCAAGTCTCCCGATAAAAAAGATACCTCACTTGTGTGGGTAGACCTAGCGCCCGCGACAGGAAATGCCCCAAAACGCAACGTGGACACATCACATTTTTTTAAAGAAAACAGATGTTTTTTGCAAAGGGCCTACCTGTAGATTTTGGCCTCTAGGTCAGCCGGCACCTAGGGAAACCTACCAACCCTGTGTATTTTTGAAAACTAGAGACCTAGGGGAATCCAAGATGGGGTGCCCTGTGGGGCTCTGACCAGGTTCTGTTACCCAGAATCCTTTGCAAACCTCAAAATTTTGCTAAAAAAACACATTTTCCTCACATTTTGGTGACAGAAAGTTCTGGAATCAGAGAGGAGCCACAAATTTCCTTCCACCCAGCGTACCCCCAAGTCTCCCGATAAAAATGATACCTCACTTGTGTGGGTAGACCTAGCGCCCGCGACAGGAAATGCCCCAAAACGCAACGTGGACACATCACATTTTTTTTAAAGAAAACAGGTGTTTTTTGCAAAGGGCCTACCTGTAGATTTTGGCATCTAGGTCAGCCGGCACCTAGGGAAACCTACCAACCCTGTGTATTTTTGAAAACTAGAGACCTAGGGGAATCCAAGATGGGGTGCCCTGTGGGGCTCTGACCAGGTTCTGTTACCCAGAATCCTTTGCAAACCTCAAAATTTTGCTAAAAAAACACATTTTCCTCACATTTTGGTGACAGAAAGTTCTGGAATCAGAGAGGAGCCACAAATTTCCTTCCACCCAGCGTACACCCAAGTCTCCCGATAAAAAAGATACCTCACTTGTGTGGGTAGACCTAGCGCCCGCGACAGGAAATGCCCCAAAACGCAACGTGGACACATCACATTTTTTTAAAGAAAACAGGTGTTTTTTGCAAAGGGCCTACCTGTAGATTTTGGCCTCTAGGTCAGCCGGCACCTAGGGAAACCTACCAACCCTGTGTATTTTTGAAAACTAGAGACCTAGGGGAATCCAAGATGGGGTGCCCTGTGGGGCTCTGACCAGGTTCTGTTACCCAGAATCCTTTGCAAACCTCAAAATTTTGCTAAAAAAACACATTTTCCTCACATTTTGGTGACAGAAAGTTCTGGAATCAGAGAGGAGCCACAAATTTCCTTCCATCCAGCGTTCCCCCAAGTCTCCCGATAAAAATGATACCTCACTTGTGTGGGTAGGCCTAGCGCCCGCGACAGGAAATGCCCCAAAACGCCACGTGGACACATCACATTTTTTGAAAGAAAACAGAGGTGTTTTTTGCAAAGTGCCTACCTGTAGATTTTGGCCTCTAGCTCAGCCGGCACCTAGGGAAACCTACCAAACCTGTGCATTTTTTAAAACTAGAGACCTAGGGGAATCCAAGATGGGGTGACTTGTGGGGCTCTGACCAGGTTCTGTTACCCAGAATCCTTTGCAAACCTCAAAATTTGGCAAAAAAAAACACATTTTCCTCACATTTTGGTGACAGAAAGTTCTGGAATCCAAGAGGAGCCACAAATTTCCTTCCACCCAGCGTTCCCCCAAGTCTCCCGGTAAAAATGATACCTCACTTGTGTGGGTAGGCCTAGCGCCCGCGACAGGAAATGCGCCAAAACGCAACGTGGACACATCACATTTTTTTAAAGAAAACAGAGGTGTTTTTTGCAAAGTGCCTACCTGTAGATTTTGGCCTCTAGCTCAGCCGGCACCCAGGGAAACCTACCAAACCTGTGCATTTTTTAAAACTAGAGACCTAGGGGAATCCAAGATGGGGTGACTTGTGGGGCTCTGACCAGGTTCTGTTACCCAGAATCCTTTGCAAACCTCAAAATGTGGCTAAAAAAAAAATATTTCCTCACATTTTGGTGACAGAAAGTTCCGGAATCAGAGAGGAGCCACAAATTTCCTTCCACCCAGCGTTCCCCCAAGTCTCCCGATAAAAATGATACCTCACTTGTGTGGGTAGGCCTAACGCCCGCGACAGGAAATGCCCCAAAACGCAACGTGGACACATCACATTTTTTGAAAGAAAACAGAGGTGTTTTTTGCAAAGTGCCTACCTGTAGATTTTGGCCTCTACCTCAGCCGGCTCCTAGGGAAACCTACCAAACCTGTGCATTTTTGACAACTAGAGACCTAGGGGAATCCAAGATGGGGTGACTTGTGGGGCTCTGACCACGTTCTGTTACCCAGAATCCTTTGCAAACCTCAAAATTTGGCTAAAAAAACACATTTTCCTCACATTTTGGTGACAGAAAGTTCTGGAATCCAAGAGGAGCCACAAATTTCCTTCCATCCAGCGTTCCCCCAAGTCTCCCAATAAAAACTATATCTCACTTGTGTGGGTAGGCCTAGCGCCCGCAACAGGAAATGCCCCAAAACGCAACGTGGACACATCACGTTTTTTGAATGAAAACAGAGGTGTTTTCTGCAAAGTGCCTACCTGTAGATTTTGGCCTCTAGCTCAGCCGGCACCTAGGGAAACCTACCAAATCTGTGCATTTTTGACAACTAGAGACCTAGGGGTATCCAAGATGGGGTGACTTGTGGGGCTCTGACCACGTTCTGTTACCCAGAATCCTTTGCAAACCTCAAAAAGTGGCTAAAAAAAAAAAAATTCCTCACATTTTGGTGACAGAAAGTTCCGGAATCAGAGAGGAGCCACAAATTTCCTTCCGCACAGCGTTCCCCCAAGTCTCCCGATAAAAATGATACCTCACTTGTGTGGGTAGGCCTAGCGCCTGCAACAAGAAATGCCCCAAAACGCAACGTGGACACATCACGTTTTTTGAAAGAAAACAGAGGTGTTTTTTGCAAAGTGCCTACCTGTAGATTTTGGCCTCTAGCTCAGCCGGCGCCTAGGGAAACCTACCAAATCTGTGCATTTTTGACAACTAGAGACCTAGGGGAATCGAAGATGGGGTGACTTGTGGGGCTCTGACCAGGTTCTGTTACCCAGAATCCTTTGCAAACCTCAAAATTTGGCTAAAAAAACACATTTTCCTCACATTTTGGTGACAGAAAGTTCTGGAATCAGAGAGGAGCCAAAAATGTCCTTCCACCCAGCGTACCCCCAAGTCTCCCGATAAAACTGATACCTCACTTGTGTGGGTAGGCCTAGTGCCCGCGACAGGAAAAGCCCCAAAATGCAACGTGGACACATCACATTTTTTTAAAGAAAACAGAGGTGTTTTTTGCAAAGTGCCTACCTGTAGGTTTTGGCCTCTAGCTCAGCCGGCACCTAGGGAAACCTACCAAACCTGTGCATTTTTTAAAACTAGAGACCTAGGGGAATCCAAGATGGGGTGACTTGTGGGGCTCTGACCAGGTTCTGTTACCCAGAATCCTTTGCAAACCTCAAAATTTGGCTAAAAAAACAAATTTTCCTCACATTTTGGTGACAGAAAGTTCCGGAATCAGAGAGGAGCCACAAATTCCCTTCCACCCAGCGTTCCCCCAAGTCTCCCGATAAAAATGATACCTCACTTGTGTGGTTAGGCCTAGCGCCCGCGACAGGAAATGCCCCAAACCGCAACGTGGACACATCACATTTTTTGAAAGAAAACAGAGGTGTTTTTTGCAAAGTGCCTACCTGTAGACTTTGGCCTCTAGCTCAGCCGGCACCAAGGGAAACCTACCAAATCTGTGCATTTCTGACAACTAGAGACCTAGGGGAATCCAAGATGGGGTGACTTGTGGGGCTCTGACCAGGTTATGTTACCCAGAATCCTTTGCAAACCTCAAAATTTGGCTAAAAAAAACACATTTTCCTCACATTTTGCTGACAGAAAGTTCTGGAATCAGAGAGGAGCCACAAATTTCCTTCCATCCAGCGTTCCCCCAAGTCTCCCGATAAAAATGATACCTCACTTGTGTGGGTAGGCCTAGCGCCCGCGACAGGAAATGCCCCAAAACGCCACGTGGACACATCACATTTTTTGAAAGAAAACAGGTGTTTTTTGCAAAGTGCCTACCTGTAGATTTTGGCCTCTAGCTCAGCCGGCACCTAGGGAAACCTACCAAACCTGTGCATTTTTTTAAACTAGAGACCTAGGGGAATCCAAGATGGGGTGACTTGTGGGGCTCTGACCAGGTTCTGTTACCCAGAATCCTTTGCAAACCTCAAAATTTGGCAAAAAAAAACACATTTTCCTCACATTTTGGTGACAGAAAGTTCTGGAATCCAAGAGGAGCCACAAATTTCCTTCCACCCAGCGTTCCCCCAAGTCTCCCGATAAAAATGATACCTCACTTGTGTGGGTAGGCCTAGCGCCCGCGACAGGAAATGCCCCAAAACGCAACGTTGACACATCACATTTTTTTAAAGAAAACAGAGGTGTTTTTTGCAAAGTGCCTACCTGTAGATTTTGGCCTCTAGCTCAGCCGGCACCCAGGGAAACCTACCAAACCTGTGCATTTTTTAAAACTAGAGACCTAGGGGAATCCAAGATGGGGTGACTTGTGGGGCTCTGACCAGGTTCTGTTACCCAGAATCCTTTGCAAACCTCAAAATGTGGCTAAAAAAAAAATATTTCCTCACATTTTGGTGACAGAAAGTTCCGGAATCAGAGAGGAGCCACAAATTTCCTTCCACCCAGCGTTCCCCCAAGTCTCCCGATAAAAATGATACCTCACTTGTGTGGGTAGGCCTAACGCCCGCGACAGGAAATGCCCCAAAACGCAACGTGGACACATCACATTTTTTGAAAGAAAACAGAGGTGTTTTTTGCAAAGTGCCTACCTGTAGATTTTGGCCTCTACCTCAGCCGGCTCCTAGGGAAACCTACCAAACCTGTGCATTTTTGACAACTAGAGACCTAGGGGAATCCAAGATGGGGTGACTTGTGGGGCTCTGACCACGTTCTGTTACCCAGAATCCTTTGCAAACCTCAAAATTTGGCTAAAAAAACTAATTTTCCTCACATTTTGGTGACAGAAAGTTCCGGAATCAGAGAGGAGCCACAAATTTCCTTCCACCCAGCGTTCCCCCAAGTCTCCCGATAAAAATGATACCTCACTTGTGTGGTTAGGCCTAGCGCCCGCGACAGGAAATGCCCCAAACCGCAACGTGGACACATCACATTTTTTGAAAGAAAACAGAGGTGTTTTTTGCAAAGTGCCTACCTGTAGACTTTGGCCTCTAGCTCAGCCGGCACCTAGGGAAACCTACCAAATCTGTGCATTTCTGACAACTAGAGACCTAGGGGAATCCAAGATGGGGTGACTTGTGGGGCTCTGACCAGGTTATGTTAACCAGAATCCTTTGCAAACCTCAAAATTTGGCTAAAAAAACACATTTTCCTCACATTTTGCTGACAAAAAGTTCTGGAATCAGAGAGGAGCCACAAATTTCCTTCCATCCAGCGTTCCCCCAAGTCTCCCGATAAAAATGATACCTCACTTGTGTGGGTAGGCCTAGCGCCCGCGACAGGAAATGCCCCAAAACGCCACGTGGACACATCACATTTTTTGAAAGAAAACAGAGGTGTTTTTTGCAAAGTGCCTACCTGTAGATTTTGGCCTCTAGCTCAGCCGGCACCTAGGGAAACCTACCAAACCTGTGCATTTTTTAAAACTAGAGACCTAGGGGAATCCAAGATGGGGTGACTTGTGGGGCTCTGACCAGGTTCTGTTACCCAGAATCCTTTGCAAACCTCAAAATTTGGCAAAAAAAAAACACATTTTCCTCACATTTTGGTGACAGAAAGTTCTGGAATCCAAGAGGAGCCACAAATTTCCTTCCACCCAGCGTTCCCCCAAGTCTCCCGATAAAAATGATACCTCACTTGTGTGGGTAGGCCTAGCGCCCGCGACAGGAAATGCCCCAAAACGCAACGTTGACACATCACATTTTTTTAAAGAAAACAGAGGTGTTTTTTGCAAAGTGCCTACCTGTAGATTTTGGCCTCTAGCTCAGCCGGCACCCAGGGAAACCTACCAAACCTGTGCATTTTTTAAAACTAGAGACCTAGGGGAATCCAAGATGGGGTGACTTGTGGGGCTCTGACCAGGTTCTGTTACCCAGAATCCTTTGCAAACCTCAAAATGTGGCTAAAAAAAAAATATTTCCTCACATTTTGGTGACAGAAAGTTCCGGAATCAGAGAGGAGCCACAAATTTCCTTCCACCCAGCGTTCCCCCAAGTCTCCCGATAAAAATGATACCTCACTTGTGTGGGTAGGCCTAACGCCCGCGACAGGAAATGCCCCAAAACGCAACGTGGACACATCACATTTTTTGAAAGAAAACAGAGGTGTTTTTTGCAAAGTGCCTACCTGTAGATTTTGGCCTCTACCTCAGCCGGCTCCTAGGGAAACCTACCAAACCTGTGCATTTTTGACAACTAGAGACCTAGGGGAATCCAAGATGGGGTGACTTGTGGGGCTCTGACCACGTTCTGTTACCCAGAATCCTTTGCAAACCTCAAAATTTGGCTAAAAAAACACATTTTCCTCACATTTTGGTGACAGAAAGTTCTGGAATCCAAGAGGAGCCACAAATTTCCTTCCATCCAGCGTTCCCCCAAGTCTCCCAATAAAAACTATATCTCACTTGTGTGGGTAGGCCTAGCGCCCGCAACAGGAAATGCCCCAAAACGCAACGTGGACACATCACGTTTTTTTAATGAAAACAGAGGTGTTATTTGCAAAGTGCCTACCTGTAGATTTTGGCCTCTAGCTCAGCCGGCACCTAGGGAAACCTACCAAATCTGTGCATTTTTGACAACTAGAGACCTAGGGGAATCCAAGATGGGGTGACTTGTGGGGCTCTGACCAGGTTCTGTTACCCAGAATCCTTTGCCAACCTCAAAATTTGGCTAAAAAACACATTTTCCTGACATTTTGGTGACAGAAAGTTCCGGAATCAGAGAGGAGCCACAAATTTCCTTCCACCCAGCGTTCCCCCAACTCTCCCGATAAAAATGATACCTCACTTGTGTGGTTAGGCCTAGCGCCCGCGACAGGAAATGCCCCAAACCACAACGTGGACACATCACATTTTTTGAAAGAAAACAGAGGTGTTTTTTGCAAAGTGCCTACCTGTAGACTTTGGCCTCTAGCTCAGCTGGCACCTAGGGAAACCTACCAAACCTGTGCATTTTTGACAACTAGAGACCTAGGGGAATCCAAGATGGGGTGACTTGTGGGCCTCTGACCAGGTTATGTTACCCAGAATCCTTTGCAAACCTCAAAATTTGGCTAAAAAAACAAATTTTCCTCACATTTTGCTGACAGAAAGTTCTGGAATCAGAGAGGAGTCACAAATTTCCTTCCACCCAGCGTACACCCAAGTCTCCCGATAAAAAAGATACCTCACTTGTGTGGGTAGACCTAGCGCCCGCGACAGGAAATGCCCCAAAACGCAACGTGGACACATCACATTTTTTAAAAGAAAACAGAGGTGTTATTTGCAAAGGGCCTACCTGTAGATTTTGGCCTCTAGGTCAGCCGGCACCTAGGGAAACCTACCAAACCTGTGTATTTTTGAAAACTAGAGACCTAGGGGAATCCAAGATGGGGTGCCCTGTGGGGCTCTGACTAGGTTCTGTTACCCAGAATCCTTTGCAAACCTCAAAATTTGGCTAAAAAAACACATTTTCCTCACATTTTGGTGACAGAAAGTTCTGGAATCAGAGAGGAGCCACAAATTTCCTTCCACCCAGCGTACCCCCAAGTCTCCCGATAAAAATGATACCTCACTTGTGTGGGTAGGCCTAGCGCCCGCGACAGAAAATGCCCCAAAAGGCAACGTGGACACATCACATTTTTTTTAAAGAAAACAGAGGTGTTTTTTGCAAAGTGCCTACCTGTAGATTTTGGCCTCTAGCTCAGCCGGCACCTAGGGAAACCTACCAAACCTGTGCATTTTTGAAAACTAGAGACCTAGGGGAATCCAAGATGGGTTGACTTGTGGGGCTCTGACCAGGTTCTGTTACCCAGACTCCTTTGCAAACCTCAAAATTTGGCTAAAAAACACATTTTCCTCATATTTTGGTGACAGAAAGTTCTGGAATCAGAGAGGAGCCACAAATGTCCTTCCACCCAGCGTTCCCCCAAGTCTCTCGATAAAAATGATACCTCACTTGTGTGGGTAGGCCTAACGCCCGCGACAGGAAATGCCCCAAAATGCAACGTGCACACATCACATTTTTTTAAAGAAAACAGAGGTGTTTTTTGCAAAGTGCCTACCTGTAGATTTTGGCCTCTAGCTCAGCCGGCACCTAGGGAAACCTACCAAACCTGTGCATTTTTGAAAACTATAGACCTAGGGGAATCCAAGATGGGTTGACTTGTGGGGCTCTGACCAGGTTCTGTTACCCAGACTCCTTTGCAAACCTCAAAATTTGGCTAAAAAACACATTTTCCTCATATTTTGGTGACAGAAAGTTCTGGAATCAGAGAGGAGCCACAAATGTCCTTCCACCCAGCGTTCCCCCAAGTCTCTCGATAAAAATGATACCTCACTTGTGTGGGTAGGCCTAGCGCCCGCGACAGGAAATGCCCCAAAACGCAACGTGGACACATCACATTTTTTGAAAGAAAACAGAGGTGTTTTTTGCAAAGTGCCTACCTGTAGATTTTGGCCTCTGGCTCAGCCGGCACCTAGGGAAACCTACCAAACCTGTGCATTTCTGAAAACTAGAGGCCTAGGGAAATCCAAGATGGGGTGACTTGTGGGGCTCTGACCACGTTCTGTTACCCAGAATCCTTTGCAAACCTCAAAATTTGGCTAAAAAAACACATTTTCCTCACATTTTGGTGACAGAAAGTTCTGGAATCCAAGAGTAGCCACAAATTTCCTTCCATCCAGCGTTCCCCCAAGTCTCCCAATAAAAATGATATCTCACTTGTGTGGGTAGGCCTAACGCCCGCAACAGGAAATGCCCCAAAAGGCAACGTGGACACATCACGTTTTTTTAAAGAAAACAGAGGTGTTTTTTGCAAAGTGCCTACCTGTAGATTTTGGCCTCTAGCTCAGCCGGCACCTAGGGAAACCTACCAAATCTGTGCATTTTTGACAACTAGAGACCTAGGGGAATCCAAGATGGGGTGACTTGTGGGGCTCTGACCAGGTTATGTTACCCAGAATCCTTTGCAAACCTCAAAATGTGGCTAAAAAAACACATTTTCCTCACATTTTGGTGACTGAAAGTTCTGGAATCAGAGAGGAGCCACAAATTTCCTTCCACCCAGCGTACCCCCAAGTCTCCCGATAAAAATGATACCTCACTTGTGTGGGTAGGCCTAGTGCCCGCGACAGGAAATGCCCCAAAATGCAACGTGGACACATCACATTTTTTTAAAGAAAACAGGTGTTTTTTGCAAAGTGCCTACCTGTAGATTTTGGCCTCTAGCTCAGCCGGCACCTAGGGAAACCTACCAAACCTGTGCATTTTTAAAAACTAGAGACCTAAGGGAATCCAAGATGGGGTGACTTGTGGGGCTCTGACCAGGTTCTGTTACCCAGAATCCTTTGCAAACCTCAAAATTTGGTAAAAAATACACATTTTCCTCACATTTTGGTGACAGAAAGTTCTGGAATCCAAGAGGAGCCACAAATTTCCTTCCACCCAGCGTTCCCCCAAGTCTCCCGATAAAAATGATCCCTCACTTGTGTGGGTAGGAGTAGCGCCCGCGACAGGAAATGCCCCAAAACGCAACGTGGACACATCACATTTTTTTAAAGAAAACAGAGGTGTTTTTTGCAAAGTGCCTACCTGTAGATTTTGGCCTCTAGCTCAGCCGGCACCCAGGGAAACCTACCAAACCTGTGCATTTTTTTAAACTAGAGACCTAGGGGAATCCAAGATGGGGTGACTTGTGGGGCTCTGACCAGGTTTTGTTACCCAGAATCCTTTGGAAACCTCAAAATTTGGCTAAAAAACACATTTTCCTCACATTTTGGTGACAGAAAGTTCCGGAATCAGAGAGGAGCCACAAATTTCCTTCCACCCAGCGTTCCCCCAAGTCTCCCGATAAAAATGATACCTCACTTGTGTGGTTAGGCCTAGCGCCCGCGTCAGGAAATGCCCCAAACCGCAACGTGGACACATCACATTTTTTGAAAGAAAACAGAGGTGTTTTTTGCAAAGTGCCTACCTGTAGACTTTGGCCTCTAGCTCAGCCGGCACCTAGGGAAACCTACCAAACCTGTGCATTTTTGACAACTAGAGACCTAGGGGAATCCAAGATGGGGTGACTTGTGGGGCTCTGACCAGGTTATGTTACCCAGAATCCTTTGCAAACCTCAAAATTTGGCTAAAAAAACAAATTTTCCTCACATTTTGGTGACAGAAAGTTCTGGAATCAGAGAGGAGCCACAAATATCCTTCCACCCAGCGTACCCCCAAGTCTCCCAATAAAAATGATACCTCACTTGTGTGGGTGGGCCTAGCGCCCGCGACAGGAAATGCCCCAAAACGCAACGTGGACACATCACAATTTTTGAAAGAAAACAGAGGAGTTTTTTGCAAAGTGCCTACCTGTAGATTTTGGCTTCTAGCTCAGCCGGCATCTAGGGAAACTTACCAAACCTGTAAATTTTTTAAAACTAGAGACCTAGGGGAATCCACGATGGGGTGACTTGTGGGGCTCTGACCTGGTTCTGTTACCCAGAATCCTTTGCAAACCTCAAAATTTGGCTAAAAAAACAAATTTTCCTCACATTTTGGTGACAGATAGTTCTGGAATCAGAGAGGAGCCACAAATTTCCTTCCACCCAGCGTACCCCCAAGTCTCCCGATAAAAATGATACCTCACTTGTGTGGGTAGGCCTAGCGCCCGCGACAGGAAATGCCCCAAAACGCAACGTGGACACATCACATTTTTTTAAAGAAAACAGAGGTGTTTTTTGCAAATTGCCCACCTGTAGATTTTGGCCTCTAGCTCAGCCGTCACCTACGGAAACCTACCAAACCTGTGTATTTTTGACAACTAGAGACCTAGGGGAATCCAAGATGGGGTGCCCTGTGGGGCTCTGACCAGGTTCTGTTACCCAGAATCCTTTGCAAACCTCAAACTTTTGCTAAAAAAACACATTTTCCTCACATTTTGGTGACAGAAAGTTCTGGAATCAGAGAGGAGCCACAAATTTCCTTCCACCCAGCGTACCCCCAAGTCTCCCGATAAAAATGATACCTCACTTGTGTGGGTAGACCTAGCGCCCGCGACAGGAAATGCCCCAAAACGCAACGTGGACACATCACATTTTTTTTAAAGAAAACAGGTGTTTTTTGCAAAGGGCCTACCTGTAGATTTTGGCCTCTAGGTCAGCCGGCACCTAGGGAAACCTACCAACCCTGTGTATTTTTGAAAACTAGAGACCTAGGGGAATCCAAGATGGGGTGCCCTGTGGGGCTCTGACCAGGTTCTGTTACCCAGAATCCTTTGCAAACCTCAAAATTTTGCTAAAAAAACACATTTTCCTCACATTTTGGTGACAGAAAGTTCTGGAATCAGAGAGGAGCCACAAATTTCCTTCCACCCAGCGTACACCCAAGTCTCCCGATAAAAAAGATACCTCACTTGTGTGGGTAGACCTAGCGCCCGCGACAGGAAATGCCCCAAAACGCAACGTGGACACATCACATTTTTTTAAAGAAAACAGGTGTTTTTTGCAAAGGGCCTACCTGTAGATTTTGGCCTCTAGGTCAGCCGGCACCTAGGGAAACCTACCAACACTGTGTATTTTTGAAAACTAGAGACCTAGGGGAATCCAAGATGGGGTGCCCTGTGGGGCTCTGACCAGGTTCTGTTACCCAGAATCCTTTGCAAACCTCAAAATTTTGCTAAACAAACACATTTTCCTCACATTTTGGTGACAGAAAGTTCTGGAATCAGAGAGGAGCCACAAATTTCCTTCCACGCAGCGTACCCCCAAGTCTCCCGATAAAAATGATACCTCAGTTGTGTGGGTAGGCCTAGCGCCCGCAACAGGAAATGCCTCAAAATGCAACGTGGACACATCACATTTTTTTTAAAGAAAACAGAGGTGTTTTTTGCAAAGTGCCTACCTGTAGATTTTGGCCTCTAGCTCAGCCGGCACCTAGGGAAACCTACCAAACCTGTGCATTTTTGAAAACTAGAGACCTAGGGGAATCCAAGATGGGTTGACTTGTGGGGCTCTGACCAGGTTCTGTTACCCAGACTCCTTTGCAAACCTAAAAATGTGGCTAAAAAACACATTTTCCTCATATTTTGGTGACAGAAAGTTCTGGAATCAGAGAGGAGCCACAAATGTCCTTCCACCCAGCGTTCCCCCAAGTCTCCCGATAAAAATGGTACCTCACTTGTGTGGGTAGGCCTACCGCCCGCGAAAGGAAATGGCCCAAAATAGAACGTGGACACATCACATTTTTTCATACAAAACAGTGCCTACCTGTGGATTTTGGCCTCTAGCTCAGCTGACACCTGGGGAAACCTAGCAAACCAGCGCTTTTTTTAAAACTAGAGACCTAGGGGAATCCAAGATGGGGTGACTTGTGGGGCTCTGACCAGGTTCTGTTACCCAGAATCCTTTGCAAATCTCAAAATTTGGCTAAAAAAACACATTTTCCTCCCATTTTGGTGACAGAAAGTTCTGGAATCTGAGAGGAGCCCCAAATTTCCTTCCACCCAGCGTTCCCCCAAGTCTCCCGATAAAAATAGTACCTCACTTGTGTGGGTGGGCCAGGTGCCTGCAACAGAATAAGGCCAAAAGCTTGTAGAGATAGAGGGAATAGCACAGCGAGTTGATAAGGACATATTCTTCTTTTATACATCTTTAGGCTGACTCTGCTTTGGCGACCCACACAAGTGAGGTGTCATTTTACTTGGGAGACTGAGGGGAACGCTGGGGAGTAGGAATTTTGTGCTGGAGCGGTGATCGTAGAAACAAAAGTCAGGAAAATATGCTTTTTTAAGCAAATTTTGCGGTTTGCAGAGGCGTCTGGGTAAGAAAATGTTGGGGGATCCACGCAAGCCACATCTCTCTGCACTCCTTGGAGTGTCTAGTTTTAAAAAATGTCTGAGTTTGGTATGTTTCCCTACATGAAGGCCGCACCCAGGACCAAAAACATAGGTGGCCCCTCCCCCCCAAACACAGGTAGTTTTGTAATATATGATTTTGATGTGTCCACATACGTCTGTGATGTGCCAAACACTAAAATTGTGAAAAGAAAAGCACTTAGGTTATGTGAAAAAGACCCCTCACCCACCAACCAAGTTGGTGGCATGCTTCATCATCGGGGTCCCACCTGAGACACCTAGCGTGTCTCAAGTGTGCTGCGACGCCTGATTACAGCGGAGCAGGTTTTGTCATTTGTACCACACATACTGGTTGGATTTGGCACAAGGGTGAGTGATGGTTCAGTAGATCAAATTTTATTAACAAGAGATTTCACAAAAATGTAATGCACTGTTAATAACTGAAAGACAAAAAACTAAACCAATGACTCACAGCTCGTGAGCTGTAAAGCCGCTACAAGGCACCAACCGCTTTACAGTCCATTCACACACCTTTCATACATGACACGCACAAGACCATTCACACCGCCAGCCATGGGCCCAGCACATTACAACACTCACATCGACAGACAGCGCCACTCAAGGGCCCATCACTTACATACGCCCACATGCCTGATACAACAATCAATCACACCAGCTGATGGGAGTGTGGATTGGTGTTTGGCTGGCACCGCCAGCCAAGCACCACCCCACCCACACCGCCAGCCAAGCCCCACCCCACGCACACCGCCAGCCAAGCGCCACACCACGCACACCGCCAGCCAAGCCCCACCCCACCCACACCGCCAGCCAAGCCCCACCCCACGCACACCGCCAGCCAAGCCCCACCCCACGCACACCGCCAGCCAAGCCCCACCCCACGCACACCGTCAGCCAAGCCCCACCCCACGCACACCGCCAGCCAACCGCCACCCCACGCACACCGCCAGCCAAGCCCCACCCCAAGCACACCGCCAGCCAAGCGCCACCCCACGCACACCGCCAGCCAAGCGCCACCCAAGCACACCGCCAGCCAAGCGCCACACCACGCACACCGCCATCACTTTTTGTTTCTTTATAAACAACAAAGAAACCACTAACTAATTATAAAATAAGCACAAAACTACAAACACAAAAGCTCTAACTAAATACATGACAGAGATGCCAACCGTGAAACATATGAAAATATAAAACAGACAGCTTACGCTCACGGTATTTCCCAGAAGTTTTTCCTTGTGTGGTAACTTCTAAAACAGCTGGGCACACACAGCCCAGGCTTTGAAGGGCATTCGGGGCAGTACATCTGGCTCTCCCTCCGGATTAATCTCCGGGCACATACTCTACATTTCTTTGTGGGCAAGTCTTTTTTGGGAGTGGGAGGAATGTGATCTGGAAAGTGCCGATCTTTCAATCTAGCCACATCCTCCACCACTTCTACTCTAGGAACTCTTGCCTGTTCCACCACAATAAGGCTTTCTATCACTGACTCCTGAAATTTAACAAATGTCATCCTTGACTCAGGTGAACAATCCTTGAATACAATAAAGGCATTAAAAGTTGCCAAATGAAATAAATGTAGGGCCAACTTTTTATACCACACGTAAGACTTACGAAGAGCAGTATAAGGTTCCAACCTCAGATCTACTCTATCAACACCACCCATGTGCCTATTGTAGTCCAAAATGCACGCAGGTTTGCGCACTTCCGCAACCTGACCCCAAACAGTCACAGGGGAAGTACTCTCATCATGGATGGTAGATAGCATGTACACATCCCTCCTGTCTGAAAATTTCAGAGCGAGCAGCTCATTATTCCGCAAGGCACTGCACTGTCCCCTCTCAAGTTTTTTACAGACAAGCTCCCTTGGATAGCCTTTCCGGTTAGAACGGATTGTGCCACAAGCAACAGTGTCCACTCTAAACAACTCCTTGAACAACTGCACTCCAGTGTAGAAATTATCTACATACAAATGGTGACCTTTGTTAAACAGCCGTCTACCAAGTTCCCACACAATTTTTTCGCTAACTCCAAAAGTGGCCGGACAACCAGGAGGGTCAATACTGGAATCCCTACCAGTGTAGACTCGGAAATTATACACATATCCTGTGCTTTCTGACAGCATATACAATTTAATCCCATACCGTGCCCTCTTACTAGGAATGTACTGCTTAAAAACTAAACGCCCCTTGAAAAGGACCAAAGACTCGTCCACACTTATCTCTTTGCCTGGAACATAGACCTCTGAAAACCGATCTACAAAATGATCAAGGACAGGCCTAATCTTAAAAAGACGGTCACAATCAGGGTGATCTCGTGGCAAGGCTAAAGCATTGTCTACAAAATGCAGCATACGAAGAAGAAGCAAATACCGATTACATGTCATAGTTGCAGGAAATATAGCCGTTGCCATCAAGGGACTAGTAGACCAATAAGAAGCCAGTGACGGCTTCCTGATCAACCCCATCAAAAAAGTTAAACCTAAAAACTTTTTCATCTCTTCCAGATATGTGGGAACCCACTGAGTAGCTTTAGACTGAGGCTTAAGTCTGGCAGCGTTGTCCCGCAAATATTGCTCTGCATACAAATTAGTCTGCTCCACAACCTCTTCCAAAAATAAATCGTCCATAAACAAGTGAATGTTTGGGGCAATCCAGGTGTCAGGTCTTCTAATGGGAAACCCTTTAGCCCCAGGCTGCTGCACTCTTGGCACATCAATGTCCTCCTCTACAACAGGCCCTTCATCTGCACTGAGAGTAGCTTCCTCATCAGAAAAATACTCTCGGACAGAAAACTCACTTCCAGAATCTCCCACTTCCTCCTCTGCCTCAGATGCAGAGTCAGTCTCGTAATCAGGGTCTGAAGACGACTCAAAGAGCATGCCAACAACCTGCTGAGCAGTCACTCTGCGGCTAGCCATGATCCTCACTAACAACAAATGGATTGCCAACAACAACTAGCACTAAAATAAGTAATAAACAAAGTGTAGCTTTATCACAAAGAGTTATGTACTAAAAAAACGATACCACTCACTTGCCTGAAAAAGCTACTCACCAAGCAACTACTCTGCACAGACACAGCAATCAACAATGATATCCCACTAAAAAGAAAAAAGAAAAAAGCAAATTAGACATATGACAACACAAATATCATTGTGCTCAAATCTAAGGACAATTTCACACACAATACTGCATTTAGTACACCACCTACAAACATGTCATTCATGCATGTCAACAATACTCCTTTGGAATAAATTGCTTTCACTTACCTAAAACATGCAACTATGCAAACCGCAGGACAACTACTGCCAAAACCGCAAGGATCCACAGCAAAGGAAGCAAAAGCGTTGAACTAGAAGAAAAAGAAGAAATAAATTGTTATAATCACAAATACAAATACTTCGCCAGTTGACAAACACCCCACCACCAAGAACTTAGAAATTGTCCCTGGTACCTAAGTGGATTCTGCCCCCCACGGGGGCAGATGGGCGTAAAAAAAAATTGGCCAATCTGCCCCCAAGGGGGGCAGAAATGGGCAACAGCTCTGTGCCCCCTTTAGGGGGCGACCCTTCCCAAAGTGGGCACCCCCAGCACAAAACAAAAAAAAGGGAACAAAAAATCCTTGGCGTATTGGTGGTTTCTGCCCTCCTTGGGGGCAGATGGGCCTACAAAAATAGGCCCATCTGCCCCCAAAAGGGGGCAGAGATGGCCAATACGAACTTTCCCCACTTTGGGGGGGCGCGACCCCCCCCGGGGGCCAGATCGTCCAAAAACATGGCTGGTCTGCCCTCGGGGGGCCGAAACAGAAAAAAAAAATAGCCCCCCAGGGGAGCAACCCTTTCCCAAGGGGTCGCCCCCAAAATAAACATATAAAAGTAAATCCCTGGTGTCTAGTGGATTTCGCCCCCCCTCGGGGCAGATCCGCCGTAAAATCGGCAATCTGCCCCCAGGGGGGGGTGAAATACTAAAAAAAATAGCCCCCCAGGGGGGCGACCCTTGCCCAAGGGGTCGCCCCCAAAAGAAACATACCCCAAAAAATCCCTGGTGTCTAGTGGAGATTCCTGCTCCAGGCCCTGAAAACAGGCACAGGGGGAAAGGAAAAACCCTTGGGGTGGGGTAGGGGGTGGAAGGGGAAGTGGTTCCCCTTCCATCCCCGCCCTTATGTGCACAGGGGGGGAGCGCTAGCGCTTCCCCCCTAGTTCCCGTGCCTTGGACGAGGTGACCTCGTCCAAGGCACATGGGAACTGTAGCCTTGGACGAGGTCACCTCGTCCAAGGCACAGAACCGGTTAAAGACCTGGCAACTACAATCAAAATTATACCTGAAAATAAATAAGTATATATAAATATATATATAAAAACTGAAAAAACTAAGTTTAAAGTAATGTTATAGTTAGGTGAATATGTCAGTGACAACATTAATGTTTTGAACTAAAAAAACACTGACATTTACAAGTTATAATTACCAGCACGTGGCCCCCCCTCCCTGAGCCCTTTTAGGCCCTAGGGACCCCATCACCCAAAAGCAAATATAGTGAAAAAGGGGCGTGGGGCCAGACAGCCCCCTTCCTGAGCCTTATTAGGCCCAAGTTCCTTCATCCCCTTTCATTTTCTAAAAACGGGAGTGGGACGTGTATCTCACCTTTGTCAGCATATTACAGCCCTGGGGACCCCAACCCCCAGGCCCTCACTTTATAACAAACAACACAGAGGGTGTGGGGGTGTTGGCATTGCTCCTGCCAAAAGGGCTGCTATTTACGCTGCTCCCTCCGGGCGGGAGCTTCTTCTGTTTTCCTGCCCACATTAGTGCAGGCAGGGAAACACAACACAAGTCTGCTCCCAGCTGGTGGTGTCATTTTTGTGGTTGCTCCTGTTTGGCAGCAGATGTGAAAATGCTCCCACCAGACAGGAGCAAACACACGTTTTCATGCCCGCCCAATGCAGGCAGGGAAATTCCTGTGTCCTGAGGGGGGCTCCCTGGCACACAGCAAGTGACACATCCTGGTGGATGTGGCCCCAGGGGCCAATAAAGACCTAGAGATGGGGGCCACATGTCCCCACTCCCTTTTTTAAAAACTGACTGCTCTGGGTGATGGGGTCCCCAGGGTCTTTCAAAGGCTCCAGGAGGGTAGCCATGCGTCCCACTTCTCCAGTTAATAAATTGGGCCCCAAGGGGTTGGGTAACCGTAGCTGAATATGGCATAGAGAGGGGGGCTGTGTGCACTCTCCCCATATTATTAAATTGAGCCTTGGGGGATGGGGTCCCAGGGTCAAATAAGGCTCAGGAAGAGAGGGGCGCCCCGCCCCCCATATTAATATATCAAGACCCAGGGCATAGGGTCCCCGGGGCTGGATAAGGCGCAGGGAGGGAGGCTGCGTTCCCCTCTCCCCTTAATTAAACAATGCAGCCGGGGCTGCCATTTTGGGTTTTTTTTGCGTTTTTGCTACGGACCCACAGGATTGCAGCAAAAATTGCTGATTTATACATTTCAAAATATATTAACAGTTAGGAAAGTACAGATGAAGCACATTTTTTGTAATTCTGAAGTGTGATTGACACATAATTTAATAGGATTAACGACACATATGGGAAAGACGGAGGAAAAGAATAACGAAAAAGCATCACAATGGGAGAAAGCAGAAAGCTGCAAGAGTAAGCTGAAGGGGTAGGGAGTGGCTTTAAATGGATTGAAGAGGTCCAAGATGGCTTCAGGATTATGCAGCCTCAGTATCCTCAGCTCGTACATTTAATTGCAGCAGCTGCGTGTTTAAGAGGAGGGCTTTGGGCACCTGCACGTTTTTATTTACAAATTAAGCACTGCTGTTGTGTCTCTTACAGGAAGTAACAGTGCCATAGGCAAACAAAGTACTATGTTTAATGGACAGGGGGCAATATTAACCCCTTCTATCTCAGCCTGAGGTTTAAAGGCTGAAGGGTGGAGCCAGAAGTATGCATAGTGGGTCTGAATACAGTAGTCATATAATTCCAGATCAGGTACGTTAAGCCCACCATGTTCAAATTGTAGTGTAAGAACCTTCCATGCATTCGTCATTGTCGCCCAATCCTTGTTAGCATAATTAGGCTGGACTTAAGCCTGGCTAGAAACCTCAATGTTAGTAAAATGAAATACTGACAAATAGGACATGATTATCACTTTAGCCACAGCAATTCTACCTGCCATTGATAACAAGAGTTGTACACACATAGGGCCTCATTCTGACCCTGGCGGTCCTAAACCGCCAGGGCCGCGGGCAACGGAAGCACCGCCAACAGGCTGGCGGTGCTTCAGTGCCCATTCTGACCGCGGCGGTAAAGCCGCGGTCAGAAAAGGGGATCCGGCTGTTTCCCGCCGGAATACCCCTGGCAGGGCTGAACCTCCATGGCGGCGCTGCAAGCAGCGCCGCCATGGGGATTCCGACCCCCTTCCCGCCATCCTGTTTCTGGCGGTTTTTACCGCCAGGAACAGGATGGCGGGAACGGGTGTCGTGGGGCCCCTGGGGGCCCCTGCACTGCCCATGCCACTGATGTCATTGGAGTCCCATATTCCCAAATACTTTACCACTGTTTGTACCTAGCATAATGGAAACTCAAGGCTGCATTCAGCAGAGAAGGCCAGGGGGAAGATTGCAGATGTGGACTGATAGATTGTGATCCCTGTCTTCCTACCAAATTTGACTTACTCTCTTATCAGAGTTGATACATTTGTTTCTTGATGTCCGATGTGTAGGGTGACATCATCGGCGTACAATGACATTATTAGTTTGTTTGCCCTATAATGGAGTCCTCTCTGGCAGTGATTTTTTTTTCTTTGCAGTTGGGGGGGGGGGGGGGGGTGGAGCCCACGGGTTGGGGGATAGGTGTCGAGATAGGGACACTCTAGAAAGAGGGGGTAGGTATTCTGGATCAGTCAGTGGCACCCGGAAGTCAGAGGGTGTGACAGATTATAGCAGTGACAATCAATCTATTCAATCTGTTTACAGGGTTGTCCCGTTCATTGTAGAGGTCGTGGTGCTGGCAGCCGGGGGGTAGTCATGAGTAGTTTATTGATCTCTTATTCAGTCGTTCAACCCCATTATCGCGGTGCTGCTTGGAGCAACCTTGGATTCGGTTGAGTGTGTAGGAATAATGACAGGGATATAAGGCAGAGGCAACAGGGTATATCAAGAGAGTATTGTAGAGTAGCAGAAGATCTAGAGAGGCAACATATAGTGTAGAGTGGAGGGGGAGGGGAGGGGAGGGAAAGGGGGAGGAGTTATCATGTTAGAGGCACCCAGCGCTGTAGTCAGTTGGAGGGAAGGAAGAGGGAGGGGGTACAAACAGAGCGCAGTAGGGAGGCGAGGGTCCATAGTAGGGCTAGTTCAAAAGTGAGTGAGTCTGTAAATAATTGAGAGAGGCTGATATAGTGTGACATAGTGTTAAGGGCACCAGTCTGGATTAAAAGAAGGGTATAAGTGAGTGTGTGGTGTATTCTATGGATTTTCCGATGTGTAGTCTACTAATTTTCCATGGATATTCCGCATATTTTCTATGAATATTCTGCGGACGGGTAGTCTATTCCTGTTTATGATTCCCACAGAGGAATGGTGCCCAGACTGGTGTAAATAGGGCAGCCTGGTCTTGTAGATTATAGATGACACATTCAAGCGCCACAGTTTGTGTCATTGCCACTATCCACTCCTCTGATGTGGGCAGATTGGGTGATCTCCAATGGCGGAGGACGCATATCTTGGCTATCACAAGAGCGGTATGTAGCAGGCGGCATTGCGGTCTAAACAGGTCAGGGAGGTCCCCCATATCGTGGAGAAGAATAAAAGAGGTAGGGAGTGGCTGCCGAAGAGAGATAGTGCCACCGAGAATAGTTCCAACGGTCTAGTTCCAACGGTCTCCCAAAAGGATTGAGGGACAATCACAGAGGATGTTTATCAAATCGCAACATGTCTCTGTACAGCGCCAGCAGTAGGCGTGGGACAAAAGGCCCATTTTGCAGTTTTACTGGGGTCCAGTACCAGTCATGAATTGTTTTGAAGAGACAAAATTTTAGGCAGGCCTCTCATGTACCCATGTTCAGGTCGTTCATAATATCTATCCAGTCTTCCTCCTCAAAGTTTGTTTGGAGGTGACACTGCCATCTGGTGCACAGGTCGACAAGGAATGGTCGCGAATAGAGGTGAAGGGTGAGTACTCCATAGAGACCCGACATCACTCTTTTGGAGCATCCCCACGTTTCTAAGTAAGAAAGAACAGGAGAGGTTTGGAGGGTCTGGGGGTGCTGCGGAGACAGTGCCGAAGTTGCAGATATCACCATGCTTGGTCTAGTTGAAGGCCAAATTCCTCCCGTAGCTTCGCAAAGTGTTTGAGTTCGCCATTCTCTACAAGCTGGTCCAAGTGGTTGTTATCTGACATGCTCTATTGTGTCCAGTAGAAAGAGGTCCCTCCTACCCGCAGACAGTAATTACCCCATATAGGGGCCCCCTTATGGAGATGGGGGGGGGTGCAAAGCAAGCAGGGTGTCCGACACCAAGTTGTGTCGCCTCCAGCATTGGGTGTTTGGGGCTTGTCTGAGCCGTACAGGCTCTGTATTAGATACTGAGGCCAACGCTATTTGAAAGCAATAGACGCTCAATGAGGACCCATTGTGGGGGTTCCAGTACTTCCGGTAACATGTACACCAGCTGAGAGAGGTGGAGAGCAAGTGCGTACAGTTCCACTGATGGAAGTCCCATTTCCCCGCTAGAGCGGTGGGCCATGAGCTTGACGGATGATGAGCGGGGATGAGCTGAGCCCCATACGAAGGCTTGAATTGATGTGTCTATTCTCCTGAGAGTACTAAGGGGTATTTGCATGGGTAGCATACCCAGAACATTGGTAAAACGTGTCAGGGTAACCATCCTCACCACCTGGACCCTAGCCCACATAGTGAGCCCCAGGTGGGACCATTTGTCAAAGTCCTGAGACATACGAGTCATGAGTGGGCCCAGATTGTCCACCACCATTTGGTCCAGACCCCTATTTGCTAGAATCCCTAGATATTTAAGGTGAAATGATTTCCAATGGAATGGGAAACCATGGGTCGCCGGCCTTGTAGTGATAATGGAAAGGGGTAGCGCCTCGCTCTTGTCCCAATTCACCCAGTATCTGTATAGGAGTGCAAATCCGTCTATAATTTTTAGCAAGGCTGGAGCGATCCAGGTCTGTTAACCGCTTCTGTGCCTTGGACGAGATGATCTCGTCCAAGGCTACAGTTCCCCTGTGCCTTGGACGAGATCATCTCGTCCACAGGCACAGGGGAACTTGGGGGAGCGCTAGCGCGCCCCCCGTGCACCCCCCTCCCCCCCAAGGCGGGGATGGAAGGGGAACACCTTCCCGTTCCACCCCCCCACCCCCCCTGTGACGTCAGCGTGCGAGCGCGCGCTGATTTGTCACAGGGGCCTCCCCCATCGCGCTGGAAGCTCTGATTCCAGCGCGATTGAAAGAGAAATGCAAAAGCCGGCTGAGCTACAGCCCAAAATCTACAGGTAGGCACTTCGCAAAAAACACCTCTGTTTTCTTCCAAAAATTTGGATGTGTCCACGTTGCGCTTTGGGGCGTTTCCTGTCGCGGGCGCTAGGCCTACCCACACAAGTGAGGTATCATTTTTATCGGGAGACTTGGGGCAACGCTGGGTGGAAGGAAATTTGTGGCTCCTCTCAGATTCCAGAACTTTCTGCCACAGAAATGTGAGGAACATGTGTTTTTTTAGCCAAATTTTGAGGTTTGCAAAGGATTCTGGGTAACAGAACCTGGTCTGAGCCCCGCAAGTCACCCCTCCTTGGATTCCCCTAGGTCTCTAGTTTTCAGAAATGCACAGGTTTGGTAGGTTTCCTTAGGTGCCAGCTGAGCTAGAGGCCAAAATCAACAGGTAGGCACTTCGCAAAAAACACCTCTGTTTTCCTCCAAAAATTTGGATGTGTCCACGTTGCGCTTTGGGGCGTTTCCTGTCGCGGGCGCTAGGCCTACCCACACAAGTGAGGTATCATTTTTATCGGGAGACTTGGGGGAACGCTGGGTGGAAGGAAATTTGTAGCTCCTCTCAGATTGCAGAACTTTCTGCCACAGAAATGTGAGGAACATGTGTTTTTTTAGACAAATTTTGAGGTTTGCAAAGGATTCTCGGTAACAGAACCTGGTCTGAGCCCCGCAAGTCACCCCTCCTTGGATTCCCATAGGTCTCTAGTTTTCAGAAATGCACAGGTTTGGTAGGTTTCCTTAGGTGCCAGCTGAGCTAGAGGCCAAAATCAACAGGTAGGCACTTCGCAAAAAACACCTCTGTTTTCCTCCAAACATTTGGATGTGTCCACGTTGCGCTTTGGGGCGTTTCCTGTTGCGGGCGCTAGGCCTACCCACACAAGTGAGGTATCATTTTTATCGGGAGACTTGGGGGAACGCTGGGTGGAAGGAAATTTGTGGCTCCTCTCAGATTCCAGAACTTTCTGCCACAGAAATGTGAGGAACATGTGTTTTTTTAGCCAAATTTTGAGGTTTGCAAAGGATTCTGGGTAACAGAACCTGGTCCGAGCCCCGCAAGTCACCCCATCTTGGATTCCCCTAGGTCTCTAGTTTTCAGAAATGCACAGGTTTGGTAGGTTTCCCTAGGTGCCGGCTGAGCTAGAGGCCAAAATCTACAGGTAGGCACTTCGCAAAAGACACCTCAGTTTTCTTCCACAAATTTGGATGTGTCCACGTTGCGCTTTGGGGCGTTTCCTGTCACGGGCGCTAGGCCTACCCACACAAGTGAGGTATCATTTTTATCGGGAGACTTGGGGGAACGCTGGGTGGAAGGAAATTTGTGGCTCCTCTCAGATTCCAGAACTTTCTGCCACAGAAATGTGAGGAACGTGTTTTTTTAGCCAAATTTTGAGGTTTGCAAAGGATTCTGGGTAACAGAACCTGGTCCGAGCCCCGCAAGTCACCCCATCTTGGATTTCCCTAGGCCTCTAGTTTTCAGAAATGCACAGGTTTGGTAGGTTTCCCTAGGTGCCGGCTGAGCTAGAGGCCAAAATCTACAGGTAGGCACTTCGCAAAAAACACCTCTGTTTTCTTCCAAAAATTTGGATGTGTCCACGTTGCGCTTTGGGGCGTTTCCTGTCGCGGGCGCTAGGCCTACCCACACAAGTGAGGTATCATTTTTATCGGGAGACTTGGGGCAACGCTGGGTGGAAGGAAATTTGTGGCTCCTCTCAGATTCCAGAACTTTCTGCCACAGAAATGTGAGGAACATGTGTTTTTTTAGCCAAATTTTGAGGTTTGCAAAGGATTCTGGGTAACAGAAGCTGGTCTGAGCCCCGCAAGTCACCCCTCCTTGGATTCCCCTAGGTCTCTAGTTTTCAGAAATGCACAGGTTTGGTAGGTTTCCCTAGGTGCCGGCTGAGCTAGAGGCCAAAATCTACAGGTAGGCACTTCGCAAAAAACACCTCTGTTTTCTTCCAAAAATTTGGATGTGTCCACGTTGTGCTTTGGGGCGTTTCCTGTCGCGGGCGCTAGGCCTACCCACACAAGTGAGGTATCATTTTTATCGGGAGACTTGGGGGAACGCTGGGTGGAAGGAAATTTGTAGCTCCTCTCAGATTCCAGAACTTTCTGCTACAGAAATGTGAGGAACATGTGTTTTTTTAGCCAAATTTTGAGGTTTGCAAAGGATTCTGGGTAACAGAACCTGGTCCAAGCCCCGCAAGTCACCCCTCCTTGGATTCCCCTAGGTCTCTAGTTTTCATAAATGCACAGGTTTGGTAGGTTTCCCTAGGTGCCGGCTGAGCTACAGGCCAAAATCTACAGGTAGGCACTTCGCAAAAGACACCTCAGTTTTCTTCCACAAATTTGGATGTGTCCACGTTGTGCTTTGGGGCGTTTCCTGTCGCGGGCGCTAGGCCTACCCACACAAGTGAGGTATCATTTTTATCGGGAGACTTGGGGGAACGCTGGGTGGAAGGAAATTTGTAGCTCCTCTCAGATTCCAGAACTTTCTGCCACAGAAATGTGAGGAACATGTGTTTTTTTAGACAAATTTTGAGGTTTGCAAAGGATTCTGGGTAACAGAACCTGGTCCAAGCCCCGCAAGTCACCCCTCCTTGGATTCCCCCAGGTCTCTAGTTTTCAGAAATGCACAGGTTTGGTAGGTTTCCCTAGGTGCCGGCTGAGCTACAGGCCAAAATCTACAGGTAGGCACTTCGCAAAAAACACCTCCTGTTTTCTTCAAAAAATTTGGATGTGTCCACATTGCGCTTTGGGGCGTTTCCTGTCGCGGGCGCTAGGCCTACCCACACAAGTGAGGTATCATTTTTATCGGGAGACTTGGGGCAACGCTGGGTGGAAGGAAATTTGTGGCTCCTCTCAGATTCCAGAACTTTCTGCCACAGAAATGTGAGGAACATGTGTTTTTTTAGCCAAATTTTGAGGTTTGCAAAGGATTCTGGGTAACAGAACCTGGTCTGAGCCCCGCAAGTCACCCCTCCTTGGATTCCCCTAGGTCTCTAGTTTTCAGAAATGCACAGGTTTGGTAGGTTTCCCTAGGTGCCAGCTGAGCTAGAGGCCAAAATCTACAGGTAGGCACTTCGCAAAAAACACCTCTGTTTTCCTCCAAAAATGTGGATGTGTCCACGTTGCGCTTTGGGGCGTTTCCTGTCGCGGGCGCTAGGCCTACCCACACAAGTGAGGTATCATTTTTATCGGGAGACTTGGGGGAACGCTGGGTGGAAGGAAATTTGTGGCTCCTCTCAGATTCCAGAACTTTCTGCCACAGAAATGTGAGGAACATGTGTTTTTTTAGACAAATTTTGAGGTTTGCAAAGGATTCTGGGTAACAGAACCTGGTCCGAGCCCCGCAAGTCACCCCATCTTGGATTCCCCTAGGTCTCTAGTTTTTTCAGAAATGCACAGGTTTGGTAGGTTTCCCTAGGTGCCGGCTGAGCTAGAGGCCAAAATCTACAGGTAGGCACTTCGCAAAAGACACCTCAGTTTTCTTCCAAAAATTTGGATGTGTCCACGTTGCGCTTTGGGGCGTTTCCTGTCACGGGCGCTAGGCCTACCCACACAAGTGAGGTATCATTTTTATCGGGAGACTTGGGGGAACGCTGGGTGGAAGGAAATTTGTGGCTCCTCTCAGATTCCAGAACTTTCTGCCACAGAAATGTGAGGAACGTGTTTTTTTTGCCAAATTTTGAGGTTTGCAAAGGATTCTGGGTAACAGAACCTGGTCCGAGCCCCGCAAGTCACCCCATCTTGGATTCCCCTAGGCCTCTAGTTTTCAGAAATGCACAGGTTTGGTAGGTTTCCCTAGGTGCCGGCTGAGCTACAGGCCAAAATCTACAGGTAGGCACTTCGCAAAAAACACCTCTGTTTTCTTCCAAAAATTTGGATGTGTCCACGTTGCGCTTTGGGGCGTTTCCTGTCGCGGGCGCTAGGCCTACCCACACAAGTGAGGTATCATTTTTATCGGGAGACTTGGGGGAACGCTGGGTGGAAGGAAATTTGTGGCTCCTCTCAGATTCCAGAACTTTCTGCCACAGAAATGTGAGGAACATGTGTTTTTTTAGCCAAATTTTGAGGTTTGCAAAGGATTCTGGGTAACAGAACCTGGTCCGAGCCCCGCAAGTCACCCCATCTTGGATTCCCCTAGGTCTCTAGTTTTCAGAAATGCACAGGTTTGGTAGGTTTCCCTAGGTGCCGGCTGAGCTAGAGGCCAAAATCTACAGGTAGGCACTTCGCAAAAGACACCTCTGTTTTCTTCCAAAAATTTGGATGTGTCCACATTGCGCTTTGGGGCGTTTCCTGTCACGGGCGCTAGGCCTACCCACACAAGTGAGGTATCAATTTTATCGGGAAACTTGGGGGAACGCTGGGTGGAAGGAAATTTGTGGCTCCTCTCAGATTCCAGAACTTTCTGCCACAGAAATGTGAGGAACGTGTTTTTTTAGCCAAATTTTGAGGTTTGCAAAGGATTCTGGGTAACAGAACCTGGTCTGAGCCCCGCAAGTCACCCCTCCTTGGATTCCCCTAGGTCTCTAGTTTTCAGAAATGCACAGGTTTGGTAGGTTTCCCTAGGTGCCAGCTGAGCTAGAGGCCAAAATCTACAGGTAGGCACTTCGCAAAAAACACCTCTGTTTTCCTCCAAAAATTTGGATGTGTCCACGTTGCGCTTTGGGGCGTTTCCTGTCGCGGGCGCTAGGCCTACCCACACAAGTGAGGTATCATTTTTATCGGGAGACTTGGGGGAACGCTGGGTGGAAGGAAATTTGTGGCTCCTCTCAGATTCCAGAACTTTCTGCCACAGAAATGTGAGGAACATGTGTTTTTTTAGACAAATTTTGAGGTTTGCAAAGGATTCTAGGTAACAGAACCTGGTCTGAGCCCCGCAAGTCACCCCTCCTTGGATTCCCATAGGTCTCTAGTTTTCAGAAATGCACAGGTTTGGTAGGTTTCCTTAGGTGCCAGCTGAGCTAGAGGCCAAAATCTACAGGTAGGCACTTCGCAAAAAACACCTCTGTTTTCCTCCAAAAATTTGGATGTGTCCACGTTGCGCTTTGGGGCGTTTCCTGTCGCGGGCGCTAGGCCTACCCACACAAGTGAGGTATCATTTTTATCGGGAGACTTGGGGGAACGCTGGGTGGAAGGAAATTTGTGGCTCCTCTCAGATTCCAGAACTTTCTGCCACAGAAATGTGAGGAACATGTGTTTTTTTAGCCAAATTTTGAGGTTTGCAAAGGATTCTGGGTAACAGAACCTGGTCCGAGCCCCGCAAGTCACCCCATCTTGGATTCCCCTAGGTCTCTAGTTTTCAGAAATGCACAGGTTTGGTAGGTTTCCCTAGGTGCCGGCTGAGCTAGAGGCCAAAATCTACAGGTAGGCACTTCGCAAAAGACACCTCTGTTTTCTTCCAAAAATTTGGATGTGTCCACGTTGCGCTTTGGGGCGTTTCCTGTCACGGGCGCTAGGCCTACCCACACAAGTGAGGTATCATTTTTATCGGGAGACTTGGGGGAACGCTGGGTGGAAGGAAATTTGTGGCTCCTCTCAGATTCCATAACTTTCTGCCACAGAAATGTGAGGAACGTGTTTTTTTAGCCAAATTTTGAGGTTTGCAAAGGATTCTGGGTAACAGAACCTGGTCCGAGCCCCGCAAGTCACCCCATCTTGGATTCCCCTAGGCCTCTAGTTTTCAGAAATGCACAGGTTTGGTAGGTTTCCCTAGGTGCCGGCTGAGCTACAGGCCAAAATCTACAGGTAGGCACTTCGCAAAAAACACCTCTGTTTTCTTCCAAAAATTTTGATGTGTCCATGTTGCGCTTTGGGGCGTTTCCTGTCGCGGGCGCTAGGCCTACCCACACAAGTGAGGTATCATTTTTATCGGGAGACTTGGGGGAACGCTGGGTGTAAGGAAATTTGTGGCTCCTCTCAGATTCCAGAACTTTCTGCCACAGAAATGTGAGGAACATGTGTTTTTTTAGCCAAATTTTGAGGTTTGCAAAGGATTCTGGGCAACAGAACCTGGTCCGAGCCCCGCAAGTCACCCCTCCTTGGATTCCCCTAGGTCTCTAGTTTTCAGAAATGCACAGGTTTGGTAGGTTTCCCTAGGTGCCGGCTGAGCTAGAGGCCAAAATCTACAGGTAGGCACTTCGCAAAAAACACCTCTGTTTTCTTCCAAAAATTTGGATGTGTCCACGTTGTGCTTTGGGGCGTTTCCTGTCACGGGCGCTAGGCCTACCCACACAAGTGAGGGATCATTTTTATCGGGAGACTTGGGGGAACGCTGGGTGGAAGGAAATTTGTGGCTCCTCTCAGATTCCAGAACTTTCTGCCACAGAAATGTGAGGAACATGTGTTTTTTTAGACAAATTTTGAGGTTTGCAAAGGATTCTGGGTAACAGAACCTGGTCCAAGCCCCGCAAGTCACCCCTCCTTGGATTCCCCTAGGTCTCTAGTTTTCAGAAATGCACAGGTTTGGTAGGTTTCCCTAGGTGCCGGCTGAGCTACAGGCCAAAATCTACAGGTAGGCACTTCGCAAAAAACACCTCCTGTTTTCTTCAAAAAATGTGGATGTGTCCACATTGCGCTTTGGGGCGTTTCCTGTCGCGGGCGCTAGGCCTACCCACGCAAGTGAGGTATCATTTTTATCGGGAGACTTGGGGCAACGCTGGGTGGAAGGAAATTTGTGGCTCCTCTCAGATTCCAGAACTTTCTGCCACAGAAATGTGAGGAACATGTGTTTTTTTAGCCAAATTTTGAGGTTTGCAAAGGATTCTGGGTAACAGAATCTGGTCTGAGCCCCGCAAGTCACCCCTCCTTGGATTCCCCTAGGTCTCTAGTTTTCAGAAATGCACAGGTTTGGTAGGTTTCCCTAGGTGCCAGCTGAGCTAGAGGCCAAAATCTACAGGTAGGCACTTCGCAAAAAACACCTCTGTTTTCCTCCAAAAATTTGGATGTGTCCACGTTGCGCTTTGGGGCGTTTCCTGTCGCGGGCGCTAGGCCTATCCACACAAGTGAGGTATCATTTTTATCGGGAGACTTGGGGGAACGCTGGGTGGAAGGAAATTTGTGGCTCCTCTCAGGATTCCAGAACTTTCTGCCACAGAAATGTGAGGAACATGTGTTTTTTTAGCCAAATTTTGAGGTTTGCAAAGGATTCTGGGTAACAGAACCTGGTCCGAGCCCCGCAAGTCACCCCATCTTGGATTCCCCTAGGTCTCTAGTTTTCAGAAATGCACAGGTTTGGTAGGTTTCCCTAGGTGCCGGATGAGCTAGAGGCCAAAATCTACAGGTAGGCACTTCGCAAAAGACACCTCTGTTTTCTTCCAAAAATTTGGATGTGTCCACGTTGCGCTTTGGGGCGTTTCCTGTCACGGGCGCTAGGCCTACCCACACAAGTGAGGTATCATTTTTATCGGGAGACTTGGGGGAACGCTGGGTGGAAGGAAATTTGTGGCTCCTCTCAGATTCCAGAACTTTCTGCCACAGAAATTTGAGGAACGTGTTTTTTTAGCCAAATTTTGAGGTTTGCAAAGGATTCTGGGTAACAGAACCTGGTCCGAGCCCCGCAAGTCACCCCATCTTGGATTCCCCTAGGCCTCTAGTTTTCAGAAATGCACAGGTTTGGTAGGTTTCCCTAGGTGCCGGCTGAGCTACAGGCCAAAATCTACAGGTAGGCACTTCGCAAAAAACACCTCTGTTTTCTTCCAAAAATTTGGATGTGTCCACGTTGCGCTTTGGGGCAGTTTCCTGTCGCGGGCGCTAGGCCTACCCACACAAGTGAGGTATCATTTTTATCGGGAAACTTGGGGGAACGCTGGGTGGAAGGAAATTTGTGGCTCCTCTCAGATTCCAGAACTTTCTGCCACAGAAATGTGAGGAACATGTGTTTTTTTAGCCAAATTTTGAGGTTTGCAAAGGATTCTGGGTAACAGAACCTGGTCCGAGCCCCGCAAGTCACCCCTCCTTGGATTCCCCTAGGCCTCTAGTTTTTAGAAATGCACAGGTTTGGTAGGTTTACCTAGGTGCCGGCTGAGCTAGAGGCCAAAATCTACAGGTAGGCACTTCGCAAAAAACACCTCTGTTTTCTTCGAAAAATTTGGATGTGTCCACGTTGCGCTTTGGGGCGTTTCCTGTCGCGGGCGATAGGCCTACCCACACAAGTGAGGTATCATTTTTATCGGGAGACTTGGGGGAAAGCTGGGTGGAAGGAAATTTGTGGCTCCTCTCAGATTCCAGAACTTTCTGCCACAGAAATGTGAGGAACATATGTTTTTTAGCCAAATTTTGAGGTTTGCAAAGGATTCTGGGTAACAGAACCTGGTCCGAGCCCCGCAAGTCACCACTCCTTGGATTCCCCTAGGTCTCTAGTTTTTAGAAATGCACAGTTTTGGTAGGTTTACCTAGGTGCTGGCTGAGCTAGAGGCCAAAATCTACAGGTAGGCACTTCGCAAAAAACACCTCTGTTTTCTTTCAAAAAATTGGATGTGTCCACTTTGCGCTTTGGGGCGTTTCCTGTCGCGGGCGCTAGGCCTACCCACACAAGTGAGGTATCATTTGTATCGGGAGACTTGGGGGAACATAGATTAGCAAAACAAGTGTTATTGCCCCTTGTCTTTCTCTACATTTTTTCCTTCCAAATATAGGAGAGTGTGTAAAAAAGACATCTATTTGAGAAATGCCCTGTAATTCACATGCTAGTATGGTCAACCCGGAATTCAGAGATGTGCAAATAACCACTGCCCCTCAACACCTTATCTTGTGCCCTTTTTGGAAATACAAAGGTTTTCTTGATAGCAATTTTTTACTCTTTATATTTCAGCAAATGAATTGCTGTATACCCGGTATAGAATGAAAACGCACTGCAGGGTGCAGCTCATTTATTGGCTCTGGGTTCCTCGGGTTCTTGATGAACCTACAAGCCCTATATATCCCCGCAACCAGAGGAGTCCAGCAGACGTAACGGCATATTGCTTTCGATAATCTGACATTGCAGGGAAAAGTTATAGAGTAAAACGGAGAGAAACATTTATGTTTTTTTCACCTCAATTTCAATATTTTTCTTTTTCAGTTGTTATTTTCTGTAGGAAACCCTTGTAGGATTTACACAAATAGCCCCTTGCTGAATTCAGAACTTTGTCTACTTTTCAGAAATGTTTAGGTTTCTGGGATCCAGCATTGGTTTCATGCCTATTTCTGTCACTGACTGGAAGGAGGCTGAAAGCACAAAAAATTGCAAAAATGGGGTATGTCCCAGTAAATAGCCAAAATTGTGTTGGAAAATTGGGTTTTCTGATTCAAGTCTGCCTGTTCCTGAAACTGGGAAGCTGCTGAGTTTATCATCGCAAACCCTTTGTTGATGCCATTTTCAGGGGAAAAACCACAAGCCTTCTTCTGCAGCCACTTTTTCCAATTTTTTTGAAAAAAACGAAATTTTCCCTGTATTTTGGCCAATTTCTTGGCCTCCTTCAGGGGAACCCACAAAGTCTGGGTACCTCTAATATCCCTAGGATGTTGGAAAAAAAGGACCCAAATTTGGCTTGGTTAGCTTATGTGGACAAAAAGTTATGAGGGCCTAAGCGCGAACTGCCCCAAATAGGCAAAAAAAAGGCCTGGCACAGGAGGGGGAAAAGCCCTGGCAGCGAAGGGGTTAAGGTGAGTAGTATGTCGTCCGTGTATAAATAGAGCTTAGAGACTTCCCCCTGTACTGGTATGTGTGAGAAAGTAGCCTCTTTCTAGTCTTGTTACCCCCACTTTTGGCCTGTTTGTGAGTATATGTCAGGGTGTTTTCACTGCCTCACTGGGATCCTGCTAGCCAGGGCCTAGTGCTCAGAATGAAAACCCTATGTTGTCAATATGTTTGTTATGTGTCACTGGGACCCTGCTAGCCAGGACCCCAGTGCTCATAAGTTTGTGTCCTATATGTATGTGTTCCCTGTGTGATGCCTAACTGTCTCACTGAGGCTCTGCTAACCGGAACCTCAGTGGTTATGCTCTCTCTGCTTTCCAAATTTGTCACTAACAGGCTAGTGACTAAATTTACCAATTCACATTGGCATACTGGTACACCCATATAATTCCCTAGTATATGGTACTGAGGTACCCAGGGTATTGGGGTTCCAGGAGATCCCTATGGGCTGCAGCATTTCTTTTGCCACCCATAGGGAGCTCTGACAATTCTTACACAGACCTGCCACTGCAGCCTGTGTGAAATAACGTCCACGTTATTTCACAGCCATTTACCACTGCACTTAAGTAACTTATAAGTCACCTATATGTCTAACCTTCACCTGGTGAAGGTTGGGTGCAAAGTTACTTAGTGTGTGGGCACCCTGGCAATAGCCAAGGTGCCCCCACATCGTTCAGGGCAAATTCCCCGGACTTTCTGAGTGCGGGGACACCATTACACGTGTACACTGTACATAGGTCACTACCTATGTACAGCGTCACAATGGTAACTCCGAACATGGCCATGTAACATGTCTAAGATCATGGGATTGTCCCCCCAGTGCCATTCTGGCATTGGGGGGACAATTCCATGATCCCCCGGGTCTCTAGCATAGTACCCGGGTACTGCCAAACTGCCTTTCCGGGGTCTCCACTGCAGCTGCTGCTGCTGCCAACCCCTCAGACAGGTTTCTGCCCCCCTGGGGTCCAGGCAGCCCTGGCTCAGGAAGGCAGAACAAAGGATTTCCTCTGAGAGAGGGTGTAACACCCTCTCCCTTTGGAAATAGGTGTCAGGGCTGGGGAGGAGTAGCCTCCCCCAGCCTCTGGAAATGCTTTGATGGGCACAGATGATGCCCATCTCTGCATAAGCCAGTCTACACTGGTTTAGGGATCCCCCAGCCCTGCTCTGGCGCGAAACTGGACAAAGGAAAGGGGAGTGACCACACCCCTGACCTGCACCTCCCAGGAGAGGTGCCCAGAGCTCCTCCAGTGTGTCCCAGACCTCTGCCATCTTGGAAACAGAGGTGTTTGTGGCACACTGGACTGCTCTGAGTGGCCAGTGCCAGCAGTTTATGTCAGAGGCTCCTTCTGATAGGCTCTTACCTCTCTTGGTAGCCAATCCTCCTTCCTAGGTAGCCAAACCTCCTTTTCTGGATATTTAGGGTCTCTGCTTTGGGGAATTCTTCAGATAACGAATGCAAGAGCTCATCAGAGTTCCTCTGCATCTCCCTCTTCACCTTCTGCCAAAGGATCGACCGCTGACTGCTCAGGACGCCTGCAAAACCACAACAAAGTAGCAAGACGCCTACTAGCAACCTTGTAGCACTTCATCCTGCCGGCTTTCTCGACTGTTTCCAGGTGGTGCATGCTCTGGGGGTAGCCTGCCTCCTCTCTGCACCAGGACCTCTGAAGAAATCTCCCGTGGGTCGACTGAATCTTCCCCCTGCAACCGCAGGCAACAAAAGACTGCATCACCGGTCCTCTGGGTCCCCTCTCAGCACGAAGAGCGTGGTCCCTGGAACTCAGCAACTCTGTCCAAGTGACTCCCACAGTCCAGTGACTCTTCAGTCCAAGTTTGGTGGAGGTAAGTCCTTGCCTCCCACGCTAGACTGCATTGCTGGGTACCGCGTGATTTGCAGCTGCTCCGGCTCCTGTGCACTCTTCCAGGATTTCCTTCGTGCACAGCCAAGCCTGGGTCCCTGACACTCTAACTTGCAGTACACAACCTCCTGAGTTGTCCTCCGGCTTCGTGGGACTCCCTTTTGTGACTTCGGGTGGACTCCGGTTCACTCTTCTTCCAAGTGCCTGTTCAGGTACTTCTGCGGGTGCTGCCTGCTTCTGTGAGGGCTCCCTGACTTGCTGGGTTCCCCCTCTGTCTCCTCATCCAAGTGGCGACATCCTGGTCCCTCCTGGGCCACAGCAGCATCCAAAAACCCTAATCGCGACCCTTGCAGCTAGCAAGGCTTGTTTGCGGTCTTTCTGCGTGGGAATACCTCTGCAAGCTTCATCGCGACGTGGGACATCCATCCTCCAAAGGGGAAGTTCCTAGTCCTCTTCTTTCTTGCAGAACTCCAAGCTTCTTCCAACCGGTGCCAGCTTCCTCGCACCCTCAGCTAGCATTTCCTGGGCTCCTGCCCACTCTCGACACTGTCGCGACTATTGGACTTGGTCCCCTTGTCTTACAGGTACTCAGGTCTGGAAATCTACTGTTGTTGCATTGCTGGTGTTTGTTCTTCCTGCAAAATCCCCCATCACGACTTCTGTGCTCTCTGGGGGTAGTAGGTGCACTTTACGCCTACCTTTTAGGGTCTTGGGGTGGGCTATTTTTCTAACCCTCACTGTTTTCTCACAGTCCCAGCGACCCTCTACAAGCTCACATAGGTTTGGGGTCCATTCGTGGTTCGCATTCCACTTTTGGAGTATATGGTTTGTGTTGCCCCTATACCTATGTGCTCCTATTGCAATCTACTGTAATTTTACACTGCTTGCATTACTTTTCTTGCTATTACCTGCATAATTTTGGTTTGTGTACATATATCTTGTGTATATATCTTATCCTCATACTGAGGGTACTCACTGAGATACTTTTGGCATATTGTCATAAAAATAAAGTACCTTTATGTTTAGTACTTCTGTGTATTGTGTTTTCTTATGATATTGTGCATATGACACCAGTGGTATAGTAGGAGCTTTACATGTCTCCTAGTTCAGCCTAAGCTGCTTTGCCATAGCTACCTTCTATCAGCCTAAGCTGCTAGAAACACCTCTTCTACACTAATAAGGGATAACTGGACCTGGCACAAGGTGTAAGTACCTCTGGTACCCACTACAGGCCAGGTCAGCCTCCTACAGTATGCCAGTGAGGAGAGGAGATGGGCGGATGGTGGCTGCCAGGGGCTCCATTGCCAGGAGAAATAATAGAGGCGAGAGCGGACACCCCTTTATCAACCCCCTGCGCACATGAAAGGGGTCGGAGACAAATCCACCGCAGTTGACCTGTGCCGTGGGGCAATCACAGAGTAAATGCACTTGGGATAAAAATTGATCTCCGAGGCCAAACGTCTTTGGAGTGGCAACTGGAAGTCCCATTCTATGTGGTCAAATGCTTTTTTGGTGTCTAGGGAAAGGGCAAGGGCCTTCTCCGGGAGATCTCCCGCTAACCAGAGGGTATGGGAGAGAGAGCGGAGATGGTTTCTGGATGTGCGCCCTGGGACAAATCCCACCTGTGTGGGATGAATTAAGGCTGTGAGTACTTTGCGTAGGCGGGACGCCAGGACACTGGCGAATATTTTAATATCGCCATTCAAGAGGGATATAGGGCGATGGCTGCCGCAGAGGAGGGGGTCTCATCCAGGTTTGGGAAGGACCGCTATCACTGCTTTATTAGAAATGGAGGCTAGAGATCCCTCACGGCTTGCTTCACGGAAGGCTTTGTATGGTAAGTCAACCGATTCCTTGCTAGTCCATTTATAGAATTCCGCCAGGAAGCTGTCCTCCCCCAGCAATTTATGATATGGGAGGTTGGATATTGCCTGTGCTATTTCGATCTTACTAATCTCCCCATCTAGTAGGGCGCGTCCCTCATCTGTCAGTTGGGGGAGGTGGGTCCCATCCAGAAAGGAGTACAATTGAGCAGGGCAAGCTGACGTTTCTGGAGTATATAAGCCCTGGTAGAATTTTGCAAACTCTTGGACTATGTCTTGTGGGTGAGTGAGGAGCTCACCAGTGGGGGAGAAAAGTGTGGGTATGGCTTGTGCAGCTTCCCGTTGGCAGAGCTGAGTGGATAGGAGTCTGCCCACCTTCTCATCTTGTTCGTAGTGCCGTCCAAAGCATACTCAGCCTGGGAGGTGTATAGTTCGTTGAGGGCCATCTTTGCCTGCTCCAGGCGTCTGTGCATTGGTGGCAAGGGCTTGGCTGGATACAGCTGAGTAAGAGATGCAATGTTATGCTCTAATTCAATTTGGTGAGTTTTCTTTTGTCTATTGGTAATCACTGTGTCCCTTCCCTCATCATCTGTCTCCGTAGAGTGGCTTTCGTAGCTGCCCATAGTACTCTCTCACAGCAGACTGAGCCCTGATTATCCTGTACGTAAGTGGTGATATGTGTCCGCAATTATGTTTTGCCCTGGGGTGTTTGATATTGGTGTACTGGGAAACGACATGGTTTTTGTCACGGGGAGGGAAGATCCATATCCATCGAGGCTAAGATCAGTGAATGGTCAGAGAGAGCACATTCTAATATCCGTGCATCTCGGGTCTGCGCCACTACCTTTTGCGATACAACAAAGTATTCCCTGTCTACCGGGTGCGTGAGTCTCCAGAGGTCCACAAGACCGTGATCGGAGATCACATCTGCCAGGATTACTCTGTTGGGGTTGTTACCGGTGTCGATGGGGCCGGTCCTAATCTAACACTGCGTCTCTAGCGAGGTTCCAGTCTCCCCCAATGAGGTAACTTGAGGCCCTTATTTCTGTGAGGAGATGATTTACATGGAGGAGGAATGAACGTTTGTGACCTGTGGGTGCGTAAACAGATCCAACACATAGTGATTGATTACCGATCCTTAGTTTGGCAAATATATGGTTCAGACCATTTGACCACTGTTTCAGGGAGAGTTTTACGCAGCAGGATTGCCACCCCACACTTTCTGGGCATCCCACCTCCCGACATCTGTGGGACAGGGCAACTGCTAAAAATTGTTCTCCAGACCCGGTCTCAGCGCAATTTACTAGATTCTACATCATTAAGGTGTGTCTCTTGTAGGAGGGCTATGTCTGCCTGTTTAGAGTGTAAATAGGAAAGTACTTTTTTCCGCTTCACATAATGGGTCAAACCAATGACGTTCCAGGAGAGACTTTAGAGCAGACAAGGAGGGGTGGCTGCCCTATTAGTCATAACGTTGGTGTGCGTCTGTAGTCAACAGAGGGAAAGAGAGGGGGGAGAGATTGAAAGAAAAAGGGGCAAGATGGAAGGAGGTCAGTAAGAAGGAGGGGGGCTAAGATCATTGAGAAGGGGGGGGAGAAGAGAGCAGAGAGGAGCTGGGTGCTCTCCTGTAGTGATCTTCAGGGAGAGAATGGAATAGCATATAAAGAATGGGAAGCGGAGGTGAGGTATTAGTATAAGGGAAGGGGAGGAGGTGAGGGGAAGTAATGGAGCAGGGAGGAAAAAGTAGAAGGGGAAGTGGATGGAATGGGTAGGGGAGGAGGGACAGTAAAGAGAGAAAAAAAGGGGTTAAGTAAGTGAAGAAAACCTGTCCTTAGTGGGGAGAGGATGTTCGGGAGTCTAAAACTGTGAACTGCGGGTCCAGACCTGTAGAGATCACACACCTGGGAGGAACCCCAATAGGAGGCAGGGGGCCACCAGACAGGCAAGAGGAGGTAAGGGAAGAGGGCCATGCACAGGAAATTGAGAAAGGGGCCAAGGAATAGCATGGGTGGGCCATAACCTTGCAGAGTCTACGGAGACCATTAAAGTGGAGGGGCGTCCGTGGCAAGAGGGAGATCTCGAGTCTCCTATGTCTCCCTGATTTTTCAAGGGGAAAGGAAGGGAAGGGTGGGGGGGAGGCCACGGAAGGAGGGAGAATTACAGGAAGGGGGGTATATATTAACACCAGACAGTGGAAATCTATTCTCCGTGGCAGGAGTGACGAGCAGGGAGAGTGTGCCGTTAGTCTGGTATGCTGTGATAGCAGGGGGATAATATCTACAATGCAACCGTATTTCCTCATCTGCAGGATATATTCTAACTTGAATGGTATGAATAACAATAAAAGACAATAAAAAATACAGCCGTAAACCTAATATGAAAACTAAGCTGGTCCACCTTGATTGCAATGACCGATTTGTCTTAGGGGGGTAGGGATCAGGTGTGGGGCGGGGGAGAGGAAGGGAGGAAACTAAAGAGGGATGGAGTATGGGGTGTCCATAAGGCAGCTTAGCGATATAGCAAAATAGCAAACCGGTAGGGTGGTTGAGCTTGCAGACAGTCAAACAAAGAGCCAGGAAGTAGTACAGCGGGGCTCAGAACACATGCTATTACAAACACAAACAAAGACAGGTGGCTGGGTGCTTGCCTCCCGGCTGGGTTCAAGCATATTACTCATGAACCCTCCATGGTCCTCCATGCTTGCCGGACCTAGGTTACCTCCAATAGTTCAGGTAGGGGTAGGGACAAGCTTCAGTGGAGAGTGAGATTTATCCTTGTCTGTCTGCTGAGTATAATGCGCCACAGCCAGTAGTGCTTTGCCTCTGTCATCATGGGGTCTTGAAAGTCTCGCTGGGTCTCTACCTCTTTGATGAGTCTCTCTGAAACCCAGGTTCTGTCCTTCTGATAGAATGAGCAGTAGTAGGGCATCTGAGGAGTCCTTAGTCGCGTCTGTAGGTAGATTCTGAGGGGACAGGTCCATGAACGTGGTCGATAGGTGTCAGAGTCACCAGATCCTCGGGGTCTGTGCACGTTCCCAACACTTCCACCACAAGACAGCTCCAATACTCTGATTAGATTTATCACAGAGTCTAAGAGAGTCCAAGTGGGGAAAAGGGGATTAGAGCGGGAACAGCTGGGAAGGAGACCTGTAGGAAGCAAAAGGTTAAAACACAACATCAAAATTATATCTCATGAAATCAGTACCATGTTACAACTCTAAGCTTCGTCTTTTCCGAAAAAACATGAACAACCCTAAAATAGTCCTAAAACTGACTAGGCTTTAGATGACCGAATGCCTGAGGAGGAAACAGGAAAAGTTGAATAGGACTTTCAGATTCGAGTACTTTCTTTAGCATGAGAATCAGGAAACACTCTGAGCAATTTCTAAACAACCATATGAATCTCCTTTTAAGAATATATCTCAGGAACACACAGCATTACATCTAGAACTCTGGTATTGTTGTGTTCATCTCAGAAAAAACATTGGGAAGTGAATTGCGCACATTGCAGATTTTTATATGAGTATTAAACACCATAAAGGATTGTGCACCATGAAATCACACAACGTAGATTCAAGGAATAAATCACGCAACGTGTCAACTTGAAATGCTACCAAGAAAATATCTTAGAATAGTAGCGCACAGTAATTTACATTATTTATACACGAGGAAAGAATTGCGCGTCTTGCCTATTCAAATGCCACCATACAAATGCCAAGAAATGGTAGCGCACAATGAACAACATGAAAAGCACTCAGGGAAAGAATCGCGCGTCTTGTCGATTCAAATGCCACCATGCAAATGCCAAGAAATGGTAGCGCACAATGAATAACATGAAAAAAACACTCAAGGAAAGAATCGCGCGTGTTGCCGATTCGAATGCCACCATGTAAATGCCAGAAAATGGTAGCGCACAATGAACAGCATGAATTACACACGAGAAGTGAATCACGCGTTTCGCCGATTCGAATGTCAAGAAAAGGTAGCACGCAATGAACAACAAAGTTAAATGCTCATGAAACGAGTTGCACGTCTTGCCAACTCGTAAAACATCATGTAAATGTCAAGAAATATCAGCGCGCAATGAACAACAATGTAATAACGAAGTCAAATCTTTATGGAATAAATTGCGCGTCCTTCCTATTTGCAAACCACCATACAAATGTCAGAAAATGGCAGCACACAAGTAATCTGTTATTCATTTAAGAATTAAAATCAAGAATATGAAAATTCTCAATTACGGTGTTGGGAAATGTCCAAACACCGTCTTACCGCCTGGAAACAGTGATCACCAATGAGAGATGAGTACAGATGACTGGAAAATCCAAATAGGCCGCCGGGACAGGAGCTCAGGAAGAAGCTGCTGCTCTGCACCGGGACCTCTGAATAGTGAGCACTGGAAGTTGGGCTGACTCTCTTTTATAGAGTCTTGGCCCTGCCTAGAACCACGCCCAGGCATGTTGCAGGGAAAGTCTCTAGAAGGCCCTGAAAAGGGACCACACCCTAACACACTCTGAATGTCTGCAGCAATACATTGCAAATGTACAGTATTTATAAACACCTTAAAAATGAATCTTTTGGATGGAATTCTGCAATGCAAAAGGTTAAACAATAACATATCATCACAATGCATAAATTACATTATCATGCGAGTGTTGGGTTTTTGCATTCTAGATGCCCGTAGAGCGCGCACTGTCCTGGTGTTGACAATAGGTCATCGAGATAGAGTCATAAGTCTTCCGGATCATAGAAGTCTTTTGATTGTCCGTTCTTAGTAACCCACATGCGTGCCGGTTCAAAGAGTCCTTATGTCACCTCCAGTTGGCGTAGGTGAGGACGGAGTGATAAGAATGCCTTGCAACATTCGTTTGTCTCTTTTGAGAAATCCGCAGACATGCGAATCTCATAGTCGTTGGCTCGAAACGGGCCCTGAGAGCACGCTGCAGTAAGGAGCTGATGGGCTTTTGTATGGCGCAGGAGGCAGACAATGAGGGGGCGCGGTCGGTGTGAGTCTTTAGCCCGTTTCGGCCCTAGAAGGTGTGCCCTATGAAACTCCAGTGGGGGGGGCAAAGGAAAGGCCTGTTAAGTTAGGGAGGGTCATCTTAAGGAAAGCTTGGTTATCCGCTGCTTCGATATGTTCTGGGAAGCCAAAGAAACTAACATTGTCCCTTTGGCTCATGTCTTCTAAATCGGTGAGCTTGCCCTGGAGGAAGAGGAATTCCTGATCCCGTTCAGGTATGGTGTTTAGATGATCTTCCACTGCTGTTACGCGCTGTTCTAGGTCTGAAACTGTGGATTGAAAGCCTGCAATATCCAGGTGTATGGATTTGGTTTCTGCCACCAGTGTGGATATTGTGGAGTCCATCCCCTCCAACCGGCGACCTACCACTGTGATTTCTTGAAGTATACGGTCCATGGTAGTGTCTTGCTCTAGATTTTCAGTAGGGGTGAGCGAGTTCGCCGGCTGTGGTTATCGGAGCCAGGACGGCGGGCGGGAGTGTTGGAGGGCTTCTGAGAAGAGAAGCTGGCTTGCCGGAGGACTTATCACTGGACTTACCGGTGGCCATCTCAGGGCCCTATTCCCCTAGTCCAGATTGTAGCGATGTTGGGGAGGATTAAGTCTTGGGCTCAGTCATTTCATTGTGCAGGAGGCAAAGACCACGCTGAGCTCGGCAGAAGGCGTCCTTCGCCAGATAGAGGGGAGAGGATGTCCGCACCTTCCCCACCCTCCCCTCAGATAGATTACCAGAGTTTGCTGAATAGCAATCGCTATGCCAGGTTAGGGGTGGAGGGGGGACTAGGGTCATCCTTGCCCCTGCTGTCTCATGCACCTGTTCTAGTTGTCTCCCAGCTGTCCACTCAGCTCTCACGTCTTGCCACTGTGGTTGGTGTGGGTAAAGGGGGGAAGAATCAGACCGCCGTCCCCTGATGCGTTGCTGAGTCTGGCCTCTCCCTTACTGAGTTTAAGCCACCAATAGGCTATAGGTTCCATTGTCGGGCAAGAAAAAGGTGGGGGGGCCCGGGAGACTTGCAGCGTTTGAAGATACCGCAGTTCTCACTGCTGGATAATGAGTACCCCCAAAGCTAGGGTTGAGGGTGGGAATGGGAGTGATGAAAGTGCACCTCCTAGCACATCTAGAATATAAAGTAGAGGTCCATCAGGATGAAGCACTGTGCTGTGGATGTCTGAGTCTAGATTGTAGAGATGTGCCGGGGGAAGTGGTATGATCAGGTCCCCCATTGCAGTTACTGGTGAAGAGTCAGCCCACTTGGACTGTGCAGATGGGGGGGGGGGGTACCCTGATGAACTGGACCCTCAGTGCTCCACTACCGCCCCCATATCCTCATGATGCGTTGGGAGGGGGGGAAGAGGTGGTAATCTCCTAGCAATGCAACAGGTCCTGGGTACAACAGTCTATCCCATGTGGCTTTGCTGTGTCGGTGTTCAAACACTGATGAAGAGGAGGAGGAGGGGGCACGCTAACTTGCAAGCGCACCTCCATGAAGCAGCATCAAAGACAAGGAGTTGTGCGCGTCTAGACTGCCGTTTCTTGTGTGCGTGTCCGCGCTCTCACCTGAGCACTAGGCCCCGCCTCCCTGGTCACGGCCCTTCTCCTCGGCCGGCGAGCAAGGCTCTCCGCTGTTGGCATCTCAGATAGGGCGCACTGCTCACCGGTCCACATGGTGCATCATTCTTACCTGCAGGGCCCACTGCGGCAGTGCCATAGATACGGAAGGGGTCGGGCCGTGCGCGTCTTGGCCGTCACGCAAGGCCACTGCGCTGCACAGGCTCCAGGCCCTAACCCTGCAGTCGTGGCGTAACGCTGAAGTCGCTGGCCAGACCTCTCCCTTTTGAGGCCTCCCGGCCGGGTACTCCATGTGATTCCCCAGTCCTATAGCGGTGTCCTCCATTGCCGTCTCAGCCCCCCACCTCCACTCGGGCCCGCCGGTGCACAAAGCTAGTTTCTCAGGCAGCCATCTTACACTGTGGCCAGACCATGCCCCTATGGCAGTGATGTTGATGAAATCATGCAACAATAACTATCACAATCGCAAAAATGAGTGGAGAAAAGGGATAGTCCTGTCTTGTTTCCCTGCCCATTGAAAATGGAGAGGTGGTTTCTCTATTTACTCGCAATCATTCGATCGGTTCTTGGTAGAGTAGTTTGATCTATTGGAAAAAACAGCTGCTGAAGTCTAGTCGCTGCGCCAACGTGAATAAGTACTCAAAAGAGTCAAATGCGTTTGTAGCATCTAAAAACATCGCTGCAGTCATTAGTTGGGTATTCATGGAGTGCTGGGCCGCAAAGATGATACGGATATTGTGGCGGGTGGAGCACCCAAGTATCAAGCCTGACTCGTCAGGTCTAATAAGAATAGAAAAGAGGGAAAGAATCCTATTTGCAATTAACTTGACAAGGATTTTATTATTGATATTAACCATAGTTAGTGGCCAATAAGAGTGGCAGCTTGTGGGTGGTTTCTTGGGCCCCTTTATTGGGCTTCAGTACAGTGACTCACAGGGCCTCCCAGAGTGAAGGGGGTAGAACCCTATTACTATTACTGCAATATATGACAGTCCACCTCAGAGTGCCATCATATATTTCACGAAGTTGTTGAAAGGGTAAAGTAGGTGCTGCAGGCGTCAGTAAAGGATACTGCCAACTGACAGGGCTACTCACTTATCAGCGCTCCTGATCAGTCATTGTTGCTAAGATGATTAGCAGGGTCCTCGCCGTTGCCCTCTTCCTCTCGTGTGGACACCTCAGCATGTTGTTACCTGAATGTGAGCAGTAGCTTTCGATCTGTGAATATATAAGACTTTCCATTTATTGTGATGTGTTGATAGAAATCACTCTTCACCACCTGCATCACCAGTGTAAAGTCCAGGTAGATGGACAGGTGGCTACTTTTCTTCTTTCTCCTTCGCCATCCAGAGGATGTGTCCCTGTTCTTAAAATTCAGCAGATGAGCAATGAAGGGGCAGGCTGGAGCTCCTGGCAGCAGCCACAGCCCTGAAGATACAAAGACCAATTGTCACTTTCCACAGAGAACATGGAGATGAAAGCTTACCTGGGGAACAAAGTTTGCAGCATAGATTCCACAAAGGTTTCCATGCTCTCCACGGCAGTAGTCTTCAGACGACCCACAATATGAACCTTCCTCGGTTTCGGTTTTCATGACCTCAGGGTAGTTGAATTTCTAACTCGTTAGACTCTCTTATTCCCTTAAAAAAGTATGAGGCAAAAAGACAGTCTATCCGCACCGTGGTTTTCCATCTCATTAGAACGGAAAAAAGCCTGTGCAAAAAATTCGAGCACAATTGGCGTAAATTGTATGACTCCAAGGCTAGGACTGTCTACAAAACAGCACCCATGAGCTTCTGTAAAAAGATTTGTATTGCTATGAAAGAATATTTTGCACACCATATCAAAGCGGTGGCGAATTCACCAAAGGAAGTGTTTAAGATATGGAATTCCTTTGTGTCACCTGAAGGAACTAATTTGTCCATCACCCCCTCTGCCGAGCTCTGTGAAAGCCTAGTATTTCTTTTAATGGGAAGATTCAAGATTTATACTCTTCCTTTCCTAAGGCTCCATTGGAGGCCTTAGGTATTAGTTCAGCTGTTGTAGAGGATATGGAAACCATTCCTTGTCCTTCATCCTGTCATAATCCAGTCTTTTATGAATTTGACCATATTTCGGGAGAATGCTCCTTAAATGGAAGTACGGTTCTCCAGGGGATGTCTGCCCCCTGCATAGCTGCAGACGTATGGCTCAGCACTTTAACCCCCCTTTCAATGAAATATGGAATGCCTTGTAAAAGTCAGGATTTTTTCCCTTGTGTTGGAAACAGGCATTCCTTCTGCCGGTGGTGAAAAAGCCTAATGTCAACACAAGTGTGCTGAGCAGTTATTGACCTATATTGCTCCTCATAGCTTCTACAAAACGTTTGGAGATTTTGGCCAAATAATAACTGTTCACTTTTGTGGAGGCCAATTCTATTCTCCATGATATGCAGTCAGGCTTTTGGACAGGTCTCAGCACAGAGACAACCCTTTTGGAGGTGGCAGAGTTTGGGAGAATCTGGACAAGAGCACACCTGTTATGTTGCTGCTCCTTGATTTGTTGGTAGCATTTTACACTGTTTCTCACGCTGCTTTGTTGAACAACCTTACCTGTCTTGGCATTCAGGGCAAGGCTATTTTATAGGTCAAATCTTCCCTAGGCGGCAGATCCCAATGTGTGTATTTACACCAGCATTTTTTATCTTGTAAACCATTGATATGTGGTATTCTACAGGGCTCTGCTCTCAGCCAGCTCCTGTTCAATCTTTTCCTTTCCCCCTTGGTGATTCTTATCGAATCTTGGGGTGTTAAGGTATTGTTGTACGCTGATGGCACCCAATTGCCTTTCTCCTTCCAAGATAATATGGAGACAGCTATTTACAAATTTAAAGAATGTCTTGAGGAGTCGAAGTTTGGATGGATGCATATCGTTTGAAACTAAATTCTGATAAAACTGGTTAGTTTTTTAACCAAAATGGCTCCTCACTGGCTTCCCTTTCATGGCCTACTGAATTCAACTCTCCTTCAGTTAGAAATCTGGGCATTATTTTTTAATCCACTCTCTCCTTTACGGTGCAAATCAAACAAATGTTTTCTATCTGTTTTCTGAAAGTGAAAATTATAATAAAAGTTCCTTTATCTGGTTCCGAAGAGACAATGAAAACATTACCTCATTCTTTAGTCACTTCTCATCTGGTCTAGTCTAATAGTCTCACCTTTGGTCTTCCTGCATATTTGATAAGCAGAATTCAATTAATCCAGAAAGCAGCAGCAAGTCTGACCAGGAGATTTCTGAGTCGCCATCACATCTCTCCACATCTGAAACACCTGCACTGACTATCAGTGGAACAGCGTTCTAACTTCAAAGCTTTGACACTGGCTTTCAGTGCTTTTCATGGTGAGGCCCTACATTATCTGATGAATAGACTGCCTCCATACACTCAAGAGAAGGTACTTAGATCCAACAATAGTCACCTTCTTTGGATCCCAAATTTCTTGAAGTCTTGTCATGGTGGGAGCTCCTTTATTGTGCGCATGGCAAAATTATGGAACAGTCTTTCTTCTAATCTACATCAGGTTGAATCTTTGACAGCCTATAAAAGGCAACTTAAAACCTGGCTATTTGACTCTGTCTAGTCCCCACTTATTTTGGCCTTCCTTACACTGTTTGCGAGAGCACTGGCACACTTCCGCTGAAGCAGCTGTGTGCTTTATCAAGTGTCATTTGTTGTTGTTCCATTCGTAGTAGTTGCTTGTTGCAGTTGGTAGTATCATCCTCGGCATCTGAGACTCAGTGCTCCAACTAGTCCAGTCAGTCATCATGCTTCTCTATATGCTCTTGTCTTTTATTCGATCTTTCAAAGCATGTCTTTCGGAGAGTCTATGGTAGATAGGCGTTGCTACATCTCTAACAGGCCTTGAGCCATACTGGGCTCTGTATGGGATTGTGGATGAGGGCAAGTAGCCCCTCACCTCACCATTGGTGGATCTTCTTGAATGATTCTAGTTAAAGGAAGGTTTTATCTATTTCTGGTCCTGCTTGCCCATCAGTGTCTTCTAAGCAGATTTCTGCAAATAATGTATCTCAGATGCTTTATGTCAGTGATGTGGAGATCACTTCAATTTAACAGGGGGCCAAGACCCCAAAGTCCAGCCACACCCTGCCTGGGCAAGTCAGGGGACACAAGCAGACCCTGGGAGTGATCTTAGACTGACCAAGCTGTGTCCCACTGAAACGACTCCCAAGGAGAGAGACAACTGAGATTATGGTGGTTCAACGACAACGTAGCCTTTTATTCACACAGTCAAATAGTATCAGTGAAAAACCATAACCATATTTAAGCAGACAATTTTGTTATGCAAATACAGGACATAAGATCAGCCAAATAGCTCAAAGATTGCACAAGCAGTACAAATAGTTGTCTCTACTTTCTACTATAGCGCAACACTCCAGAATGCAAAGTGGCAGAAGGCCCCTTTTCCTTACCCATCACCTATACCCTCAACCAAGGGCATCTGGGAGATTATTGACAAGCATACCTTAGTGGAAACTTGCCCTCTAACTCAGAGGGATAGGCAATACCCACAGTACCATAACAACACATACACCAGGGCACTACACAGTGCTCCGTCCCTGCCAGGATACCTGTCACCAGGCAAATCCCCCAAAATGTTCACCTCCAGGCATCATGGGGTAGGACAGAAAGGGCCAGGACCACCAACAGGTCAGTCTCCCCTCCTGCCTGCCAGGTACCCACACAAATCTACACCTCTCCAAGGGGTCAGTTGAGTAAATCAGTCCAAATATTTGGGTAGCCCCCTTTTTTGCTGCTCCATAAGATTGTACGACTGACAAATGAAGAGCTTGAGGCCCCCGGGTGACAAATACATCCCCTCACTATGGGACAGCCCTTCATGTGGGCCCAATCACAACCTTAATATGTAGCAAACAGACCACCCTAGATGCATTGATCGATTCCATTGGGCATTGTAAGCATTCCACTACATCTCAGTTACTTCCCATCTAGGAGGCTATCGTACCCTTTCTCCACCCCCTTGTCCATGGATAGATGCTCTTTTCCATGGCCCTCTGGCATCTTCCTAGCTTACCTAGAACTCCATATCCAGCGCCCATATATAAGCAGAAGGACATAAATCTTGCAACTCATCTGCTAATGGCTCCCAGTACTACACCGGGCACTTTGATTACTAGACAACAAAAGAAACTGCAGAGAATCCAGAACAGCTCAGCCAGACTCATCCTGGACATCCCTCGCCGCAGCCACATCACTGTTCACCCGAGAGACCTTCACTGGCTCCCAATCAACAAAAGAATCACCTTCAAGCTTCTCACACATGCTTACAAGGCCCTCAGACCTGCATACCTCAACCACCGTCTGTCCTTCTGCATGCCCACCAGACACCTCCGCTCCACCCAACTGGCCCACACCACAACTCTAAGGATCCGCAATAACTCAGCTGGAGAAAGATCCTTCTTTTACCTTGCTGCAAAGATTTACAAGGCTATTCCGCTACATCTCAGGCAATCATCCTCACTGCCTCAATTCAAGAAGGACCTCATAACTTGCCTCTTTGACTGAGCTGCATCTGCCCTCCCCTCCCCTCAGCGCCTTGAGACTCTCACGGGTGCGTAGCCACGCTCTACAAGAACCAGATTGATTGATTGATTTAAGGTTTGTTACTGTACATCCCTTGACCTCCATACACAAGGCTCCCTACAGATTCCCTATAAGGTAATTCAGTGGATCTCTGGACCCCAATGCAAAGCAACTGATCCTACCAGGGAAACTTGTTACTACCCATTATCCCAAAGAAACTCTTTTGGGCATCACCTTCCTTCTAGTTGCTGCTGCACACTCACCCCCGTCCCCTGAGGTAGGTCCACTTCCTTCTAGTGGGCCATTGTGGGCAAGTATTAGCCTGGTCTGGAGGCTTAGTGGACAAATGAGTCCACTGGGAAAGTAGTAGCTGAGTCTGGTGGCTCATTAGACTAATGCATCCACTATAGGGGCCTGTATTCAACCTTGTTGTCACAGGTTCAAATCCTAGTGGGTCCACTCAGCCTTTCATCCTTCTGAGGTTGATAAAATGAGTGCCATTAAGTTGGTTAACAATAAACATCTGTTATTCAGCACCAAGATACCCTTCTGGGTGAAGGTGTGCTTTACAAATACATATTATGTAAGTGTGCTTGAGGGATGATGAAAACCTCTGTTTCCTTGTTTCTAGACCCATGTGTCCCTGACTTAATACTGTAACATCCTCCAATGGATTTAATGCATGATAGCATGGGGCCTCAGGAAGGGTTGCAGAAAAATGCCTTACTACCACAGAGTTTTTTAACGTGCCCTAAAGGAGTAATTGCACGCCTGAACGAGGCGAGTAACCCAGAGCCCAGTTACGCATTGCTGCCCTCTGGTATTGTTTGGCAGTCCCTGCTCCAACCTTTCCATCCAGCACACCTTGACCTTAGCTGGAGTGAGACATACCCCTTCTAGCATTCCCTGACTAAACCCATTATCTGCACTGAGTAACTTGCTGTGTGTTGCAGGCTACTCCTGTAAAGGTGTGGGATGCAGTAAGCCCCACTGTTGCCCCAAGGTCGATAATATGCTAAGGTCAATAATATGCCAGACAATATAAAATAGATCACATGCCCTACTGTTGGTGACCTCAAGACAAAGGAGACCTAATTAGGTGCCCATGAAAAAGGCCTCTGCTTCATTTGTATAAATAGTTTCTCTGCCGGCGGTGTCACACCATGAAATCGACCCAGTTTGAGCAAAGGATCTGTTAAAATAAGAGAGAAACTACGTGATAAATGTATCAATTTTGTTAATAGGCAGATCGTGACCATCCAGAGGTGCTTTGCATGAGTCCCTCAGCAATTAACTCCTATGGCAATTGAAAGTTATGTACCTCCTGTATTGGGAATAAATGCGCTCGGTGGCAGTGCTCCCACCATCATACCCATCTAAAATACTGAGCCATCCCACAAGCGATAGACCCGGGAGGTGGGGAGGGGTTGCAATGCACCAGTCCTTGGGACCGCCCCAATAAAATACTGTCCCATGAAGGATAGAAGGATCAGCTTGCTCTTTGGGGCCATGTGGGTAAATAGGAAAAAAGTCCTATGAGTGTCACAAATAACCATTGAATCAATTTTCAATGCTGCCGATGTGGGGGCAATCCATAAACTGGATAACCAAAAACACATGGCACTATGGAAGAGAATTAGAATACCTTATTGTGGTAATGAGCTGAAAGGAAGCTTTAATTGCAATGAGTACAACCAGTTGAAGTTGTGGATAAAATTAATGTGAAATCTCACAACGAAACGTAGCAAGAACAATAATGTTCATTGTGACATCTAAGTGAACTAATTTGATAGCCTGAATACATATCACAGCAGCAGACTGTCTGACCTAACCACAGTACTCCAGTTCCAAATTGAATGGCAAAGTATGTGAACTGCTACAATCGCACCATAATTACATGGAAACTGATTAGTGGTTTAGACTTGGTGACTGAAGCCATGTGGCTTCTTGTGGAACAGCAAACCTAGCAATAAATTTACAGTAGTGTGCGTTCTGTCCATAGATTTGTTGTAGGGAACGTGCATACCTACAGCCGCTATGCACGTTAGCTACAATAGCTCTAACGAAAGTTGCACGAAAGCAAGACAGAATATATACGTTCAAGCCCCTGGACACTTTGTGTGGGGATGCAAACGGCTTTTTTAAAACACCGTTTTAAAAACGCGAAGACGACTGTAGTGCGGGTACCGGGCATGAGTAATAACACGCGGAGACCAGGTTGGTTTGCTGACACACATGAGACTGCGTCACCACAGTTCTCTCTTTATTATATACTCGTGCTCCGTGCCCCTCCCGGACACGCAGAGCACGTTGTACAAAACAGCGAGAGCCCGCAAGGCTCCCCGCTTGCTCTCTACATCCCCCCATGTTTTACTCCACATGGATAAGAATTAACTGATAAACTTAAACAAATGATTTAACATTACCCTACAGCCCCCCCCCACAAGGGAGAAAGTGAAAGAAAACAAAAGAAAACACCAAATAACCAAACAGTGCAATTCCGTAACAACCAGCGCACCATCTGTGCAAACACTGTCCTCTTTAGACGTCCGGAGGCCTTCTTATAATGTCACCATCTGTCTCCAACAGTGTTCTTGTCATAAAAGAACGATAACGACATACTGTTTATGACCAATCGACTTGACAGATAAAGTCTTTTAGCTGACTACTTGGTGCAGGATTGGGGCGTAAGTCATACCTCACATTCCTAGTACGCACACCTCCATGCTCAGGAGCACACACAGGCAGGGTTTGTTCAGTTACTGCTGGTCCGACGATACTCTCCATCTCTTCAGATGTCGTTGATGGGCCACCATCAGTGTCACCTATCTCGTCTTCTTCTTCAGTCGACTCTCTCAAGCCAGCCCTCCGAAAATGCGACACATTTCGGGTCACTCTCCGTCGTCCTCTGGACGCAGTTATCATCGACCCCTTGACTCCAAAGACCCCCCATACCTCCGGCTCAAACGGTGTCCTAAACTTTCCTCCTCCTCGTCGACATCTCACCACCACTCGATCTCCTTCTTGAAACCCTTGATATTTGGCTCTTCGTTTTACGCTGGCCTTCTGATTAGTAATCGCTCGTCGTCTTTGAGTGGCCTTGACATCCAGCACTGGAGGTTTCCACTTAGGACCTGACGGAATACAGTCACGTGGAGACACCTTGAACATCAGAGCAGAGGGGGCACACCCAGTGGTGCTATGGGGTGTTTGACGATACGCACTCAAGAACTGGTACAAACACTGTTCACTGTCTTCCTTCTGCTCAACTCCAATTCGGACAGCCCTATTCAAAGTTCGCATAAACCTTTCAACGTCCCCATTTGCTTGAGGCCAGTAGGGCATTAACTTACGGTGATGAATCGCTAACCCATCGAGATACGCGCAAAAGTCTTGCCCCTGGAATGGAGGACCATTGTCTGTTCTAATTTCTTCAGGCAGACCAAACAATGCAAACGTCTTTTGCAGAACTGGCCTTACATTTTCAAACGCTGTTGACGGTACGACCTCGACCACAGGGAATTTGGTGTACGAATCAATCAAAACAGCAGTCAACCTTCCATCCGGAAAACTTCCAAAGTCCATGCTCACCTTTGTCCAAGGTTTCAGAGTAGCAGGTTCGGTTACCACTGGGCAACTCGGAGGTTCCATCGATGTGATAATACAGGAGTGACACTTCCCTATCATGTCGTCAACTTGCTTATACATACCAGGGAACCACACCTTGGCACGTAACCTTGCTTTGGTTTTAGCAGCCCCTTGATGCCCTTGATGAGCTAACTCAACTACTCGAGATCATAAACGCTGCGGAAGCACAATTCTTCTTCCTCTCAGAACCAACCCATCATTATCGGTAGACAGTTCATCACGCACCTTCCATATGCTTTGCATAGCCAGCTTCTGATCTGGGCATGACACATTAGTCTTCTCTAAAAAATACTTCAATTTTTTGTGGCTCAGCGCCTCTTTAACATGACCCAGTACCACATCATCCTTTGTAGCACTTACAATGTCAGTTACAAGAAGAGCATTGGGACATGCCGACTGTACGACCATGCTGACGAAAACCTCAGTACTTTCTTCATCATGTTCTTGGTGAGCATCAAATACTTTCGGAGCAGGATGACGAGATAGATAGTCAGCAGGATTGTTTGCCCCTGGTCGATAAACGACCGTAAATCGATACGGCTGAAGCAGAACAGTCCATCGTTCAATTCTCGGAGGTGCCAGACGCGGGCTGCCCGCAAACAACAAAACTAAAGGCTTATGGTCAGTGACTACTTGAAACTCATGCCCATACAAATACAGATGAAAATGGCGGCACGCCCATCGAATAGCTAGCGCTTCGCGCTCAATCTGTGCATACCTGGTTTCAACCGCTGACAAAGCCCGGCTGGCATATGCAACAGGAATCCACTCTTGATGCCTTTGTTCTTGCAACAGAACGGCTCCAAGCCCGACGGGGCTCGCTTCTACCACCACTTCCGTTCTCTTGCTGGGGTTGAAATAAGCCATAGTCGATCTGACTAGCAATGCAGCCTTAATGTCCACAAACGCCTTGTGTGCCTCCGGAGTCCAGTCCCAACGGTGTTGCCCTTTCGTGAGCTGTCGAAGAGGTTCAGACATGGTGGCGAGTTGTGGTATGAACCTTCCACAATACGTAGCCATTCCTAGAAAACTGCGAACTTCCGTGGGATTTTGTGGAACAGGGGCTTGACGAATTGCTTCAGCTTTCCTCGGGTCTACTTGCAGGCCATCTTTCGAAAAGATATAACCAAAGAACTCTACAGATGTTTGGTAAAATGCACACTTCTTTTTATGCAGCGTCAACCCTGCTTCAGCTAACCTTTTCAACGTTGCTCTAAGATGGCAATGATGCTCTTCTCTCGTCCGGGAGTGTATCAAGATGTCATCACTCAGATTGATTACTCCCGGTAATCCAGACAATGTCTCTCTGATTGCATTCTGAAATACCTCAGCAGCCGAGGACACCCCAAAACTGAGCCTCTTATATCTTCTTAGCCACACATGTGTCGAAAAGGTGGTGATATTCCTACTCTCAGGGTCAAGTTCTAGCTGATGATACCCAGCGTTAAGATCCAGCTTTGAGAACCACTGTACCCCATTCAGATCTGCAATAATGTCATCCATTGTGGGCGTTATATGCCTCTCTCTTCGAATAGCCTTGTTTGGCAACCGCATGTCAACACAGAGACGAATCGCTCCAGGTTGTTTAGGTTTTGGCGCGATCACCAACGGAGATACCCAAGGTGTAGGCCCGTCTACCTTTTCAATGACTCCTTGGTCTTCCAGCAGTTGCAATTCTTTCTCAACGATAGGGCGCAAATGGAACGGTACTCAGCGATGTCGTAGCGCCACAGGAACCACGCTGTTGTCTATGTGCAGTTTGATACACTTTCCTTTCAATCGTCCCAGCCCCTCGAAAAGCTGCGGGAACTCGCTGAGAAGCCGTTCCACCTGAGTGTCATAGATTTGACGTGCAAAAAACACCAGTTCTAATTCTTCTGCCGTGTGGCATCCTAACAAAGTGCCACGGTCTCCAGCCACCACATAGAATTTTGCTTCTGTTGACTTGTCCCCACTATTCACAGCCACCTCCACGGTTCCTTTGAGAGGAAGGGGGTCTCTTCCTCCATAGTTATATATCTTTGTAGTCGTCGGAGTAAGCATCGGAGTAGGTGTTAGTTGCCGGAAGAGAGTTTCATCCATGACGTTGACCGACGCCCCTGTGTCAATGAGTACTGATACGACTATGCCGTTGACATGAACGTCGCTCATGGGAGGCGGTCTTTTTTTTAGTTGTCTCCCTCCCGTAAAAGAAATTACAAAAATGTCCTCTTCTTCATCTTCATCGAAACACCGGGCCACTCGCCATCGGGTGATCCCTTACCTCTTCCATACTTTTGGATACAGCTCTAACATTAGCATCCTTTCCTTTCTGATCTCCTGGCTTATTCCTCCTGGATCTGCATACTTTAGCGAAATGGTTTGCCTTACCACAGCGGTTGCACGACTGTCCTTTTGCCGGGCACCCCATATTCGCTCGATGTTCATAGCCACAGCTTCCACAAGCCCTATCACTGGGTTTAGCGGGGTTCGGTTTGCGCGGTGTTGCCTGGCGCGTCTGAACAGCGTCCACCTGTTCCTCCTTTACCTGGACAGTGCGAGTTGACGACGCTGCAGCTAACGACTGACCCCTTACGGCTGCCATTGCGTCTGCTCGTACCGCAGACAGTTCATGCGATCGTGCAAGAATCAAAATATCATCAAGGGACATACCCTGCTGTCGAAGAATAAGCTTCCTTAAGACATTGGACCTGCAGCCTTGAATGATCTGCGCTCGGATCTTTTCTTGCTGATTGAGCCCTGTACACGAGCTCACCAGCTTTGTCAACCTTGCATAAAACATATCCATCGACTCAACTTTTGTTTGTTCCGTCTGTCTCAATTTAAAACGTTCATAATCAGAATTAAGTTGAGGATCGAAATGCCTATTTAAAGCAGTTACCGCTGCATCAAAGTCAGACTTGTCTCTTGTATCAGGGAGAGAATCAAAAAGCTCCTGCAGTTCGTCCCCTCCCATCAGCAGCATTACAGACCTACGTACTGCCCCATCCGTTTCTCTTGTTGCGCAAAAATAGTTTTCTAGGCGATTTATCCATAAACGCCATCTGGGCGCAGCAGTAGCCGGGTCAATCAGTTGGCTAAACGGTGGTAATGACGTGAGTGGGGGGTGAATACTATTATTTAACTGTGCTGGGAGTCGGGGATTCCCTGGTGGTGGTGGTGGATCGGCATTGTCTTGGGGTGGGGCACTCATATTTGCACTCTCACGCTTCACTGATTAACAAAATCAACGTTTTACTCTTCTCAGTCTTGTTATTTGGGCGCTTTATCTGTGTTTTTTTTCCAGAATATCCTTTGTGAAGAACGATAGTCAACCACTACTTATTTGTGTTTATTGTCCACGAGAGAAGAGGAAAAAAAAAAAAAAAATCTTCTTTTTTTTAATTTATTTATTTGCAAATCTCTGCCTCAGACTTTCTCTATCACCATTCTTCAGTGTCTTCCTGCAGAGACCCGCGTTCCCCACTTTTTATTTTTATTTTAAATTTTTTTTTAAACAGTTTCCCCGGCCCAGGGGAAAACACTCGTAGCTGCTCTCCTGCAGCGGCAGAATGCTCACAGGCTGAGCACCGGACGGGGAAACACTCCTGCGTCACTGTTGCTTCCCTGGCAACAGGACGCTCGAACTCGGAGTGTCCGATGGAGCGTTCCGCTCCACGTGGTTACTCTTCCTGGGGGAGGCTGCCCCGGCAACAGGACGCTCCCCGCGGGCGCGCTCGACGGAGCGTTTCGCTCCACGTGTTCTTCCTTTTTTTTTCTTGGGGCGGGGCGTGGCTCACCGTAATCGCCCTCCCCGGGCAGGGGGTCAGGCCGCACACTCTCCGGGCAGCACACCAGGCGATCGCTCTCCACGAAGCCAAGGCCGACACTCGCCTTCGTCTTCAACACTATGCTGCATGCCGCGTCTCCCCCTTCACAGCGGCCGACTCCGCGCCACGTGCACACTGGTACGTTTATTCTTTCATTTTTTTTTTTGTTTAGGATGCGTGGCCTATTGACATCCCATCGTCGCCAATGTAGTGCGGGTACCGGGCATGAGTAATAACATGCGGAGACCAGGTTGGTTTGCTGACACACATGAGACTGCGTCACCGCAGTTCTCTCTTTATTATATACTCGTGCTCCGTGCCCCTCCCGGACACGCAGAGCACGTTGTACAAAACAGGGAGAGCCCGCATGGCTCCCCGCTTGCTCTCTACAACGACCTTAAGATATTGGAGTGTTTCATAGAGGCACCATAACCTTGCACAAAGTCACATTTTGAAAGCGAGGAGATATTAAGGGGTTTGCCCAGGATCAATCACAAGATGCCGAGACTTCGACTAGCGTAGAACCTTGCACTGCATATCTGCAATGGGCAGAGGTGGCGCAACACCACATCCTCTATTAAATCAGCCTTACTTATGTGAGAATACTACTTCCGGTAACATGGCACACCGTATCGCTTATAGCGTGGAGAAAGGTAATACCAGGGTTCGAATGTTAGTGGAGGAATGCCGGTTGGTCTCATATAGAGCCACATTGGAGGCGTCATTGCATGCAGTAAGCGTTGTAACTAAACCAATTCTGTATTAATTCGAGATTTTGAACTAACGCCAGAACTGAAACCTGGTTCCACAGGTCCAAAGGCCACAGCGATCGCTATTACACTACATCCTCCTCCGTTTTGGGGTTTTCACTCGAGAATGAAGGCCTCCATGGTTGATCTAGATTATTTATACAACGAAAACCATGCAACAGGAACACAAGGGTATACAGCAAGGGACAGAATTTAGGCCCATATTTATACATTTTTGGGCTGCATTTGTGTAAATTTTTGATGCAAAAGCGGCGGCGTAAACTTTCAAAATATTATATTTTGTAAGTTTGCGCCGCTTTTGCGTCACAAAATGACGCAAATGCGGCACAAAAAAGTATAAATATGGGCCACAGTTTTGGATGTTGGACTGTTTTTTTTTTAGTAGCCTGAATATCGCACCTCGATGCGTCTTTGACGATCTCTGCTTACAGAAGGTAACTGCTACAAATATTTGGGACCCAGCTTTCGAAACCTGCTACAGTTACTTACATTAGTTAACTTTCTGCAGTGGTGGGGGGCGTGGCTGGGACATCTCACAAGATGGCCACCACTGTGTGAGGCTCTGCAGGCGGGGGACTCCTACTGCATTTTTTCCTCCTTTTAAGAGGCCGCCCACCTCCTAGTCCTCCCGGGGATACGCTAGGGAGGACGTGGTGAAGCTGCGGGCCGCAGGCTGAGGCCGGTCCGGGACCAGGGGCCCCAATAGACTGCCCTGGCCTGCCTGGCCCTGCTCCTGCCGTGCAATGCGTGCAGACCTCCGTGGCGCCCAGATGCGCGGCTGCTGGGCTCGTAGGTGAGCCCAGGGGCGGCCCCTTACTCCCTTGTTCGCCAACTACTTGCCCCCATGATCGGGGGCAAGAGACATCAGCCCTAACTCTCGCCGGTGAGTCTGGCCGCAACACTGTTGTCTGCTCCCGTGGGGCCTGCTCAGCGCCATGGTCGGGCCACGTGGCTCCCACAGGGGAGCTCGTTGACCAGCTGGTGTGGGGACTGGGCCCTCTTAACTTCACCTCCCTGTGCTTTGGTGGATTCGGGGAGTTGGGGGTGCGCCTGGCCTGTTGGCTGCCTTTTTTGGTCACTGGGGGTGTGAGCCTTTCTCCCCCCCACCTCCACCCCTTCCTGGTGTTCTGTGGGGCCTTATCGGTGGCCGGGTTCGAGTCACACGGCCCCGTGGGTGAGTGTGTTGATGCTGGAGGCTGCTGCAAACCGGATTTCTCTCTTTTTTTGGGGGGTGGGGGGACATTGACCGGCTACACGGGGATACCCGTGAAAAGTCCTAGGGCTTGGCGCCCCCTTCCGGCTGAGACTTATGTGACGGGCTGGAGTGAGTGCCCTCATGGAACCTCTGGTCGCTGTGACCCCATCTGGCTGGAGACTGCTCTTGTGCGGCGTGGTGGGCGCTTATCTGGATCCTGGTCTGGTCGGCAGATGATCTGCCTTTAGAGGAGAAGGATGCTGCATCTTCCGTGAAGGCTACGTTCTTGGACCTCAAGCATAGCCAGGCTAACATCGACGCCAAGCTTGATCACTTAACTGAGCAAATGGACCGTCTAAAGCAGGGGTCGCCAAACATTTTGATGCCGCGCCCCCCCCAGTTGAAAAATAAAAATCATTGGGTCCCCCCTCAGAATTTTTCACAATTATGTTATAAAGATGGCAATGTTTAAATATGTCTAAACATATTTAAACATTGCCGTTAAGTAATGTTACCTTTTTTAAAGTGCAATAACATGTTTCTACTAAAACAAAACACTGTTATCTGTGTAATGCTTCTTTTGGCCAGAGCCTGGTGCCCCCCACTTATGGATCAATCGAGGCCCCCCAGTTTGAAGACCCCTGGTCTAAAGGAATGGGTAGATGGTAATGACATACGTCTTGAGCAGCTGGAGGCACGCACATCGGACTTGGAGGACAATTGACGTTGAGACAGGGAACAGTTGCAGCGCATGGAGCACGTGCTGAAGGTGATCAGGAATAAAAACCAGGACCTTGAGGCCCGCTCCCACCGTAACAATGTTCACATTCTGGGCCTCTCAGAGTCGACGGCCATGGGGCGCATGGAGGACTATGTCGAGACCATCCTCTCTGCGCTGTTCTCCAGCAAACTCTCCCGAGTGTTGGTGGTGGAGAGGGCCCATAGATCGCTGGGGCCGCGGCCTCCTCCGGGGGCAACATTATGTCCTATTATTGTATGCCTACTAAACAATAGGCATAGAGATACTATCCTTCGACTGGCCAGAGAACGTCGACCTGTGATCTACATTAATACTGAACTGAATTTCTTTCCCGATTACACTCCTGGGGTGCATGCGGCCCATAAGGCGTTCTTGCCTTCCAAGTGCACTCTGAGCCAGACTGATGCCAAATACGCCCTCATTTATCCAGATAAATTGCGAGTGCAGCATTAGGGCAAGCTGCACTTTTTTACTGTCCCAAAATTGGCAGGTAAATTTGCTAAATCTGTTCCCAACAGGGGCCAACGGGCTGGCAGGGGAGTAAGCGATGCTTTTAGTGACAATGACTGAAGTTCCTATATCGTTTGTGGTCCTGTTGCTGGCCTGCCCGGTGCCTAATGGCCCACGCATTTGTTGTTAATTTCCATGTTGGGATGGTGTGTTCTGCTATTCAGCTCACATTGGGAGTTCCCTTGCCTTTCTATCCCATCTGGAAGGGTTATCGGATGGCCTCGCTGGTTTTTTCTTTGCCTTCTTTCCTATCCTCCTGTCCTTTCCTCTTCACGTAGCCAACACCTTTTTTGTGCTGGTCTGGGGAGTGGTGTGCATTGATAGATTGCTGAGATGGTGCAACAGAGTGTGACGTCTTTACACTGCCTCACTTGGAATAATCATGGGCTGAATGATGGGCGTAAGATGCGGTTGATCTCCGCCTACATGCAGCGGCATGCAATAGACATTTGTATACTACATGAGCCTCATTTAATGGAAGCTACGAAACACCGAGTGAAAGCTGGTTGGAATGGTGAATGGCATGCTTCGATGTATTCGAGATATGCACGTGGCATGGCAATCCTGATCCGGAAGGGTCTGCAGTGGTGTACTAAAAAGGTGCTTGTGGATCCGAATGGTCGTTATGTCATGATGAGAGGCACGCTGCTAGATAGACCTTGTAGGCTGGTGTTGATTTATGGACCAAACACCAACAACCCTGAATTCTTTGGGGAAGTGTGGTGGTTGATCTGCTCACTGGGATCTGGATCCCTGCTGTGGGGAGGGGGGATTTCAACGTGGTGTTGGACTTTGTGGCAGACCGCGAGAGCTGGGCTAGACCACAGCATGTGGCGGCAGTTAAGACCATGTCTCTTGTAATGGCTGAAGGTGCTCTGGTTGACCTGTGGAGAGCTAGGCATTGAGCTGACAGGGAGGGTACCTGCATTAACTATGTGCACAGCAGCTGGTCTCGTATTGACAGATGGCTTGGTACGAGGGATGTAGAGCTCTGGACGCAATCAATCGAATATAAGGCCCGTACCTTGTTGGATCATTCGCCAGTCCTGCTGGAGTTGCTTGTCCCCAGAGGCCCCGGGCACGCCTTTATGTGGAGGTTACCTCATGGTGCCCTTAGAGATCAGGTTTTTAGAGACGAGATCCGTGACGCTATTGTCCATTACTTTGCTGAGAATCACGGCTCCGTGTCTTCTGCGGGCACGGTTTGGGAGGCCTTCAAGGCAGTAATTCGCGGGCTCTATCTCTCAAAGCAGCATAGTGTGCTGAAGGTGCTAAAGTGGGACTTGGCTGAACTGGAGGCTCAGATTGCGGACCTTGAGAGAAGATTTGTCTCTGATTGGTCTTATGACCTCCTGGCTGAACTCAGGGGAAAGATGATACAGTTTGAGGAGGCTGCCCTTCGTGAGGTCCACTTCCTAAGGAGGGTCGCTACAGCACGGAGACATGCTGAGGGTGAGAGGGCCGGCGGAACGCTAGCAGCAATGCTCCGTAAGCAAATAATTACACTGCAGAGCTGACTGATTCGTCTGGCGAAAGCTGTTCCGGCACTGGGGAGATTAGGCGAGTCCGTACTGATTTCTATTATGATCTGTATGCAGAGCACCCGGGGCCAGGTGCGGCGGCTGTCACTGACTATTTGAGGATATTAGCCTGCTGTGGCTTGAGATTCGCACAGGCAGTACCTGGATGGTCCTTTTTCGGTGGGTGATGTTATACAGGCGATACGTAGCTTGCCTGGCGATGCCAGTGTATCTATTAACTCATCTGCCCTGGGTATAGGGTGAGCATCTGTATTGGTTACTGTATTGAGACCTCTATAGTCCACACAAAGCCACATTTCTCTTTTTCCTTCTTTGCTATGAGGTTTGGGGACAAGCACCACTGTGCTGGCCCAGGGGCTATCAGAAGGCTCAAAAACTCCAAGGTCTAACATTTTTTGAACTTCAGCTTTTATGCAATCTCTGACATGGTCAGGTTACCTGTAAATGTTACTTTTGACAGGTAAACTGTCTCCAGTGTCAATTGTATGTTCACACCAAGTAGCTGTACCAGGTGTGAGGGAGAAGAGTTCAGAAAACTGATCAAGAAGAATTTTACAGTCTTCCTTCTGCTCAGTAGTAAGGCAGTCTGTTAAAACCACTACTTCCACTAAGTCATCAGCCTCAGTGTTGGAGAAGAGATCAGGGAGAGGGTCACTCTCTTCTTCCTGTCCCTCATCTGTAGCCATGAGCAGGGTTAAGTCATCCCTGTCATAGTAATGCTTTAGTCGATTGACATGAAGCACCCTAAGGGGGCTTCTGGCAGTACCCAGGTCCACCAGGTAGGTGACCTCACCTTTCTTTTCTACAATTAGATGGGGTCCACTCCATGTGTCCTGGAGTGCTCTTGGGGCCACAGGTTCCAATACCCACACCTTCTGTCCTGGGTGGTACTCTTTCAGGACAGCCTTCTGGTCAAAGCATTGCTTTTGGAGCTCCTGGCTGGCCTGAATGTTTTTGCTGGCCTTTTTCATGTACTCAGCCATTCTACTTCTCAGGCCAAGTAAATAGTCCACAATGTCTTGATTTAGAGCTTTTAAAGGCTGTTCCCAACCCTCCTTAACAAGAGCAAGGGGACCCCTAACAGGGTGACCAAATAGGAGTTCAAAGGGGCTGTAGCCTACTCCTTTTTGTGGTACCTCCCTGTAGACGAAAAGGAGGCATGGTAATAAGACATCACATTTCCTTCTGAGTTTTTCAGAGAGTCCCATAATCATACCTTTGAGGGTTTTATTAAATCTCTCAACCAGTCCATTAGTTTGTGGATGATAAGGGGTGGTGAACTTGTAGGTTACCACACACTCCTTCCACATTGCTTTTAGGTATGCAGACATGAAGTTACTACCTCTGTCTGACACCACTTCCTTAGGGAAACTCACTCTGGAAAATATTCCCAGGAGGGCTTTTTCAACTGCAGGAGCTGTAGTGGTTCTTAGGGGGATGGCTTCTGGATACTGTGTGGCATGGTCCACCACCATAAGGATAAATCTATTGCCAGAAGCTGTTGGAGGGTCAAGGGGCCAACAATATCAACCCCTACCCTTTCAAAGGGCACCCCAACCACTGGTAGTAGCATTAAGGGGTACTTTGGGGTGCCACCAGTCTTGCCACTGGCTTGGCGGGTGACACAGGAGCGACAAAACTCCCTGTATTGAAGGGGGATGACCAGTCTTCTGGTAGCATCAGGTTTATGGTCCCTTGCTTCAATATAAAGGAGATTATTCTCCCAATAAACTCTGGGTGTCAGTGACATCACCATTTTGCTGCTTGAGGTCCTCCAATGTGGGACAGGTTTGCTGTGCCACACTCAGCTCTTCCCTGGCAGGCCACCCTGCACCAGAAAGCTCAGCTGTGTCAGCTTCCAGCTCCTCTGGTGTAGGTTCTGCACAGGGAGAGAATTCCTCGTCCTCAAAAGGGGAATCATCTGTGGAGGGAGGGATAGTGGACAAGGGTTTGCCCTTCTTACCCCTAGTTTTTGGGAGCACGTGGTCCATTGTTCCAGGATCCACGTTTCCCTCTCCTGTTTGCTTCTTGGCCTGAGCCCTGGTAAGAGCAAAGATAGGCCCAGGAATGCCCAGCATTGCTGCATGGGCCTCCAACTCCACTTTATTTGAAGCTGAAGTCTCCAAATCATTGCCTAGCAGACATTCTACAGGTAAATCAGTGGCTACCACAACTTTACTTGGACCAGTAACAACCCCAGTTGAGATTCACAACAGCCACGGGGTGGCTTACAGTGTTGCTATGGGCGTCTGCCACTTGGTACTGGTGACCAAGTAGGTGCTGCTCAGGGGCAACCAGTGTTTCCATCACCATTGTGACACTGGCACCTGTGTCCCTGTAGTCCTCAACCTGAACACCATTAATCAGGGGTAGCTGCTTGTACTTATCCATATTAAGGGGACGAGCAACTGAAGTGGCTAAGTCAATGCCACCATCAGAGACTAAAACAGCCTCAGTGATCTCCCTAACTAGACCAACCCCAACTACATTACCAATGGTGAGCCCAGCTACACCCTTTGATTGGCTATTAGTAGTGCTCTTCCCACCACCACTGCTATTACTAGGGGCACTAGTGGTTGTAGTTGGGGTTGTGGTGGTGGGAGGTTTGGTGTTTTTCTTTGGAAAATGACTGTCAGATGCCAAATGGCCTTTGGCTCTAGACAAATAACACCAAGGTTTCTTTTCTTTGTGAGAAGAAGATTTGGACCCACCACGCCCAGAGGATTTTTGTGGGCCTGATGAAGACTCTGATGATTTTTTATCTTTGTCCCCACCCTTGTCATGTGACTTACCATCCTTCTTCTTGCCATCCTTGTCATCCCCTGTATGAACTTTTCTGTTCATCCTTGTTCTGGCCCATTTGTCTGCCTTCTTTCCCAATTTTTGGTGAGAGGTCAGATCTTAGTCCACAAGATACTGATGTAACACGTCAGACACACAATTTTTCAAAATATGTTCTCTCAGAATCAAGTTATACAGGCTTTCATAGTCAGTCACCTTATTGCCATTTAACCAGCCTTCTAGGGCCTTCACAGAACAGTCTACAAAGTCTTTCCTGTCCTGTGATGAATCCTTTCTGGCCTCTCTGAACTTTATCCTGTATTGCTCAATGTTTAAGCCCAAACCATCCAAGAGTGCACTTTTAAGAATTTGGTAATTATCTGCATCATCTTCTCTGACAATAATGAGTCTTTCTCTCCCCTTACCAGAGAAGGATAACCAAAGGATAGCAGCCCACTGTACATGAGGGACCCTCTGAACTTTACAGGCACCCTCAAGTACAGCAAGCCACTTGCAGATGTCATCCCCATCCTTGTAAGGAGGGACAACTTTGTGCAGATTTCTAGAATCAAATGAAGGTTCCCAAACATTTGATTTTCTAAAACTGCTGCTGCCACCATGAGGAACTAACCCAAACCCTGCCTCACTTTCTCCCCAGCCAGGGATTCCCTGTCTAAGGCCAACTGTTGCTGCATTAGCCTCAGTCTGGCCTCCTCTAACCTCAGCTTTTTGAGTTCCCTATCTAGGGACTGGTCCTCATGGCTAGAATTGTGTGAAGCCTCTGAAACAGAGGTAACATGAGAGTATGCAGAGGCAGACCTATCTCTAACAGGGGCCACTTTAGTGACCTGGCCTCTAGGGGTGAAGGGAGCCCTACTTGTGTGTGAACCCTTCCCACTACCAGTTATACTAGATGGCTTATTGACAGATAGATCTGTGGAAGGACCCTCCCCGGGATTGTCAGTTTGCTTCTCTGAGCCTCCCTGGTTGGAATCATCCTCTACCTCTTCCCCTGTCTGATCTGGACCAGTGCTGAGTCCCTGGTCATCTTGGAGGAGAAGATTTAAGAGGAACTCCTCATGGGGGCTCTTCCCAATCCCCAAACGTCTTTCAATACAGAGACCCCTCAAACTTCTATAGTTAAGACTTTCATTTGTTGTTTTCACAACTCTAGGTGTAGCTTCTACAGAAGACATATTGAAAGAGAGAAAAAAAATGGGAACTGGGAAAGTGAGTAAAAAGTTAGTAGAATAACAGAGCTAGCTTTTTAGAGAAAATAAGAAAACTTTTCAAGACTTTGTCAAACGTTTTGCAAAATTTAAAGAACGTTTAGAAAGTTAGAAAGTTACTTCTAGTATATCTTATATATGCTCTTAGTATTGGAGCAAGCTTTTCTTGTGAAAAGCACCAGTAACAAAAGTGGTAAAGCAATTGCAAGTACTTATCCCACAGCTGCACCACCAATGTAGGAGGCTGGCCTGGTTTGTAGTAGGTACCTTGGGTACTTATACCTTATCCCAGGTCCAGTTACCCCTTATTAGTGAAATGTAGTAGTGTTCTAGCAGCTTAGGCTGATAAAGATAGCTATAGCAGAGCAGGTTAGGCAGAACTAGGAGACATGCAAAGCTCATGCAATACCACTTATAGTAAAACAGTACATATAAACAAGTACAGACAATACTCAGTGTTACCAAAAATAAAGGTATTTATTTGGGCGATACAGTACCAAAAATATCTTAGAGACAATACTCCTTCTGGAGGTAAGTATTATACACAATATATACACTACACACCCAAATTAGACAAGTAAATAGTCACAGAACAGTGCAAAAGTACTGCAACTTTCCTTAGGACACACTAAATCTATTGATATGGATTATTGCAGTAACCAACCAAGTCTGCAAACAACAACTGCTGGATTCCTGGACCTGAAGACCTGCAAAAGAAGGGGACCAAGTCCAAAAGTTGAAAGAAGTTCCAGGAAGGACAGGAGCCCCTGGCAACCCAGAAGAGGGTGCAAAAGAAGAGTCCCCTGTTAGTCAAAGACTGCAGAAATGCCCCGTATGAAGATGCCAGCGGGTTCCTGCATGATGCAAAAGATGGATGCAGACGTGATTTTGTGTTGGAAGTCGCCAACAAGCCTTGGTTGCGACAAATATGCCTTTTGCGTCAAAATGGCACTGGCTGGACCCAGTAGGGACCTGGGGACCTCAACTCTGTGTGAGGAGGAAGAGGGGCCCTTCACAGTTTAGAGAGCCCTCAGGATGCCAGACAGCACCCACGGGAGTCTCAGGACACAGGGACAAAGGAGGTGCAAAACACGGTTGGTGCAGCACAACAAAGGAAGGTCCCACGCCGCCAGAGAACAACTCAGCGAGTTGAGCGTCACAGGATGGAGTGCTGGGGACCTGGGCCAGGCTGTGCACAAAGGAATTTTTCAAATAGTGCACAGAGGCCTAAGGAGGTGAAGAAGACAGGGGTACTGTCGCTCTCAGGGAAGGCAAGGTCTTACCTCCTCCAAATTGCATCAGCAGGACCTCAGGACAGTCTATGTCGATAGGGTCCACCCTCTGTTTCCTTAGGAGCATGCTCGTCGCTGTGAGAGACGTCCATGGGTATTGGTCGTCGTCTTGGAAGGTGCCTGCATGAGCATGGGAGTGACTCTGTCACCCAACGGGAGATTTTTTTGGTCCTTCTGGTGCAGGATGAAGACCCCAGAGGATGCACACCATGGAACTGTTGCAGTTGCTGACTGGAGCTGAAGTTGCAGAGGAAAGCATCCCTTGTGGATACTTTGTTGCTGTTACAGCGGTTCGTGAAGCAGGCTGCGATTGATCCGAGGTCAGAGGATAAAGTAGTAGTTGCGGAGGATTCCTGAAGGAAACTTGCAAGCAGAATCTGAAGAGAACCCACAGGAGAGTCCTTAAATAGCCCTGAGAGGGGGATTTGCTACCTTATTAGGTAAGGACCTATCAGGAAGGGTCTCTGACGTCACCTGCTGCCACTGGCCACTCAGAGCCCACCAGAGTGCCCCCACACCTTGCAAATCAAGATGGCTGAATTCTGGGACACACTGGAGGAGCTCTGAGCACCACCTTTAGGGTGGTGATGGACAGGGGAGTGGTTACTCCCCTTTCCCCTGTCCAGTTTTGCGCCAGAGCAGGGGACAAAGGGTCCCTGAACCGGTATAGACTGGCTTATGCAAGGAGGGCACCATCTGTCCCCTTCAAAGCATTTCTCAAGGCTGGGGGAGGCTACCCCTCCCCAGCCTGTAACACCTAATTCCAAAGGGAGAGGGTGTAACACCCTGCTCTCAGAGAAAATGCTTTGTTCTGCCTTCCTGGGACTGAGCTGCTCAGACCCCAGGAGGGCATGACCCTGTCTGTGAGGTGGCAGTACTGGGGGTCCATGGTGGAGCCCCCAGGATGCAGGGAATTGGCTCACCAATACCAGATTTGGAATGGGGGTCAATTGGCATCCCCGCACTCACAAAGTCCCCGGAAAAGGCCCTGAACTATGTGGGGGCACCTTTGCTAGTGCAAGGGTGCTCTAACACTTAGTAACCTTGCACCTAACCTTCAGCAAGTGAAGGTTAGACATATCAGTGACTTATACGTTACTTAAGTAGAGTGAAAATAGCTGTGAAATAACTTGTGTGTTATTTCATGCAGGCTGCAATGGCAGGCCTGTGCAAGGGTTTGTCTGAGCTCCCTATGGGTGGCAAAAGAAATGCTGCAGCCCATATGGATCTCCTGGAACCCCAATGCCCTCGGTACCTAGGTACCATATAATAGGGACTTATAAGGGAGGGTCCAGTGTGCCAATTGAAATTGGTAAATTAAGTCACTAGCCTACAGTGACAAATTTAAAAGCAGAGAGAGCATAAGCACTGAGGTTCTGAATAGGAGAGCCTCAGTGACACAGTCAAGCAACATACAGACACACACATTAGGCCATAAAGTATGAGCACTGGGGTCCTGACCAGCAGGATCCCAGTGAGGCAGGCAAAAACATAATAACATACAGGTAAAATTGGGGGTAACATGTCAAGAAAGATGGTATTTTCCTACAGTGAGCCATGATATGCCTTCCAGCTAACAGGTTTGCTTGGCCAGATGTGGGTTGAAAAATCTGTGGCACTATGCACATTGCTTACAAGATCCTCACAGGACTCGGACGAGAGACATACACAGCTCATGCTGTCACGCACAAACATTTTGCCCAACATATACAACCATCATGAAGAAAAATATGTCATTGGATGGCAGTAAATTCTCCTTGTCTAGTTATGTGCATCCAACATAAGGAGGATCTATGACCACAAAAAAATACATCACACAACACAGTGTTCATGAACATAACATATAGTACTGGCAATCAATACCTGTACAATGTACATCCCATGGGCACACATGAAGTCTAACTGGCACACAAGGGCACATTGTGGCATATTTATCCTCTGCACCGAATTAGTGTCATTTGTTTTTACTCTAATTCGGTGCAAAATTAACTTTGGCGCTAGAACCGTCTAGCGCCAAATTTATGGAGTTAAAGTCATTTTTTGGACATGGAAACCTACCTTGCCTTAATGAGATGCAAGGTAGGCGTTCTCGTGCAAAAAATGACTCTATGGCCTTAATGCCATATTTATTCTCCTGTTAAAAAATGGTGCATGGGAGGGAGGAGGGGTCAACAAATGGTGCAAAGCTTGCTTTGCCCCATTTTTTAACTCCTGGGTCAGGGCAGGCGTTAGAGGACATGTGGGCCTATTTCCATGGTGGAACACCATGGAAAAAGCCCACAGGTGTCCTCCTCAGGCCCCAGGTACACCCCTACCCACACCAGAGGGACAGCGGAGTATGGGAGACCCCATCTCAGGTAAGTGCAGGTAAGTACAGGTAAGTATTTTATTTTTTAAATTGCCATAAGGAGCCCAGAAATGGGCCCCCATACATGGCACAGGATGCAATGGCCATGCCCAGCGGACCCTGGCCCCCTGTGCTGGCCATTGGGGTGGTGGGCATGACTCCTGTATTTTCTAAGACAGGAGTCATGTGGTATGGATGGTTTTGCATCAGAAAATATTTCTAGGCAGGTTACAGTCATTTGTTTTACTCTAACCTGCCTAACATCATTTCTTGGTGCAAAACCCCCTTCTTCCATACCGCCAGCCCCACCCGACTACCGTCATTTTTTTGACACTAGCCTACCCTTTGCACTGGCTTGCACCATTCCATAAATATGGTGCCCGACTGGTGCACAGAAATGGTACAAGCCAGTGCTAAACTTTTTGGTGCAAAACTGCGTTAGTGCAGTTTTGCCCCAAAAAGTATAAATCAGGGCCAATGTATCCTGTGAGGAGGAAAAGGATGGTGTTGGGCAGAGTCAATTGTGCACAAGAGGTACTGGCCTGCACCTCTGGTGAGCCACAGAGCTGTCCATACAAGTTAAGAACCTCAATAACAAACCTCAACAGCTGCTCTGGAGAGAAGGCAGGGGCCCTGTCACCTGCTGGGTGTGGCATGATTGCTCCCAGAAGCGGCACATAGCAGTTCAAGTAGTGGCGGCATTGCTGGCAGAAGTGTCACGAGTCAAGTGAATGAATTTGCACAACATGGCGGTCACGTCTGCCACATACGCGGTCATTATCACCAAAGAATACAGCCATTGGGCTGCGACCGCCACAGACAATAACGTTAGCCTATGGCTCTGTCTGCCACAGCTGGAACCGCCTACAGCCCAGACGACTTCCACCAGCAGTCACAGGTGGTTCCTAATGTCCCGTGGAGTAAGCATCCTCCATTTCGGTGACCTGAAATACTGTATATGGCTTTGCAAACTGCATCATACCTACAATATATGTGTGGTAAAATCACAAACATCCTTATTCTCTATTGTCATATAGTAGTGTTTTGCAGGGCACAGATGGCATTTGACGGTAGTGCACGGTCCACCACAGCGAGGGACTTTTTTTGGCAGTCAGAAAATATAGTCACATTTTGAGGGGTAATTGTGTAGCAAATAGTTCAGTTTCACCCTCTTCCATGTTATGGACACATGTGTTGACAAACATGGGGGTTACATGTGACCCTTGTGTAGTTGCTAACTAGAATCTGTACTGTGTGTCTTGTCTATCCAGTCAGAACTGCTTTGTCACATGATCTTATTGGCATGCATCATTTATGTTGCTGTGGACACACTAACTAAAATGACAAAACATGTCTTGTCACACATAGGTACTCTCGGAGAGGTAAGATGTGACAATAATCTGGCTGCGGTCCACTGCCAGACCTTCAGACTATGGAGCAATGCCATATAATTCAGGTGTATCTCCTGAGTAGGCAAACAGTAGTGGACGTATGCCATCAGTTAGAGCCAGCTCTCATGCCAGCTAACAGTATTCAACCTACATACCATCTGTTGTACAAGTCATGTCAGTATTGCACTTCCTGGCCACAGGGTCTATCCAACATACAGTGGCCCTATCTGCTGGTATGTCCCAATCCATGTTCAGTATGGTGTTGAAGGATTTCCTCTCCGCAATGTTGAAACACATTGACAGCTACATCAGGTTCCCCCGACGTAAGGATTATGCAATTGTGAAGGCTGACTTTTATGGTTTTGCCTACCTCCCACATGTGGTGGGGGCTATTGATGGCACACATGTTGGCTTGGTGACACCATAGGCCACTGAACAAGTCTACTGCAACATAAAGAACTTCCATTTCATCAACATGCAAGTTGTCTGTTTGGCGGATCTCTACATCTCAAATGTGTGTGCCCGTTATCCTGGATCAGCATGATTCCTTCATAATGCAGAATAGCACAATACCCCAGCTGATGTCACAACTGCACACAGAGAGGACCTGGCTAGTTGGTACGTCACATTTGTCCTGATTGTGCGTGAGCAATTTCAGGTGCTACATTCATGAACTGAGGGATTCACTGGGTCACATATGTCCCATACCTTAACAGGAGACTCAGCATATCCAAACCGTCCTTGGTTGTTGATGCTGCTGCGGAATCCAACTACGCCAGGGAAAGTCCGCTTCAATGGGGCCATTGGAAGAACATGGCTGGCAGTGGGTTTTGGGCTCCTGGAGGCCAGATATAGGTGTCTGGACAGGACGGGGGTGCCCTCCTCTACTCACCCAGGAAAGTGTGTCAGATCACTGTGTCATGATTCATGCTCCACAACATCACTCTGTGGAGGAATATCCCATACATCCCAGAGGAGGGCGAGCCTGTAGTGCCCCTGGGTGAGAATACAGAAAAGCCAACTGAGGTTGACTGTGTTGAAGAGGAAGGAGCTGACTTGAGAGAAGATCTCATCCACGGCTACTTCTCATGAGTTTAAGTATGTCTTGTGACGCCATGACTGTGACTATACGATTAACTGAAATTGTGAGAATGTTTTGAGTTGAGTGTTTTGGATACAACTAGGGAGCTAATACTCTGCGATAATCAGTCAAAGGCTGCTTGATGAGATAGATTTTGAAACATCCCCACCTTTATGATGTTGCTTTATTTGTGTGAGTCTCCTTGCAATGTACTTTGTTTTCCAGATACATGCTATGTGACTTGTTTCCTATGTATGGTCTCATGCCTATACATCTATGCCTATATATCATGAGTCTTAATTGATTTCCTGCCACAGTTAATTATAAAGGTTTTCGAGCGGTTGACAGTAAGGCCTAAGTCTGTCATGTAGGTAATACAGGTTGTTAAGAGTCTTTGGAGGGCTAGCGGAGTCCGGGCCATAGGTACAGCATTGTCTCCGTAGAGTAAGGCCGGAATCGGGCGATGACCTATTTGAGGGAGATCTTTACATTTACTTGTTAATTCTAGTTCCAGCTTGTTTATGTATGTTGAGAACAAGAACGGAGCTAATACACAGCCTTGACGTACTCCTCTGTGTGTACCAAAAGGCCTAGTACATTCCCATCTTATCCCATATCTCACCCTCGCTCTACTCCCTGAATACAATTCCCGTATGAACTGAATTATTGTCAGTTCTATCCCTATACTACTTACTATATCACTCCCTGTACTACACACACTTAACCAATGTTATCCCCCAGGTGAGTAAACATAATTTGAGAGTTGACAAACAGATGTATTGAGGCATGTGACCACTGTGCTGGTGGTTGGTTGGTGATGGGCCTTGGTAACTGTAATGTTGGATCCAGTGATACACATTGAGAGTGTTGAAACTCAGATACTCTGGGTATTGAATGTTGGTGAGGTACATGAACAAGACAGTGGTAAAGGTGAGCTGTGAGCATACATGCCATTGCATTTCTGTGAAATGTTTTGTGTTGTGACTTACCAACCTCCACTCCCCCATATATTCCTGTCAAGCCCTCAAGATACAGGATGGCCAATACCTTCTCCTCCCATGGAAAAAATATTAATGGGCACTGGGATGGCCACCACCAGTCTTCCTGGCCAGCAGCTGGTGCCTTGAGACCAGGGAATGCACCTTGCCCCTGAGGCCGTTCCACCTCTTTCTAATGTCCTCCTTTGTGTGCAGCATGGTGCCTACAGCATTCACTCTGTCGACAATCCTGTTCCACATTTCCAATTTCCTACTGAGGAGTATGCTGGACTTGTGCTCCAAACAGTCATGGCTCTAGTCTTATGATTTCATCCACCATGACTCTTAACTCATTTTCAGAAAAACTGAGATTTTTGGAACATGACTGTTAGAAATCGGGTCTCTAGTTGGCAGAGTATATATACCCTTGTCCAATCTTAGTCAGGGTACATCACAACACAACCCTGTGATAATCCTTCAGTAGTTTGGCACAGAGCAGTCAGGTTTCACTTAGAAGGCAATGTGTAAAGTATTTGTGCAATAAATCATACAGTAATATTTGAAAACACCAAAAAATACACCACGCAGGTTTAGCAAAATAGATAATATTTATCTGAATAAAATAAGGTAAAAATGATGAAAATCTATTGTACACAAGCAAAGTTATGAATTGTTAAAGATTAAATCCCACTAAAGTGCTTAGAAACTCAATAGCTCCAACTGGGGCTATCACAGCACCGTTGACGGAGTTGCACAGACCCCCAGAAACAGTACCTTTGAAAAAAAAGAAACAAAGACATAGCATGGATTTGTGGAGATGAAGTGTCGCTGGATCTGGTGCGAAGTCAGTCCCTTACGGTATCAGCGGAGGTGAGGCGTTGGTTCCACACTGCGAGGCAGGGGAGGCGAGGTGTTGGTTCCACCCAGTCACAGGGGGAGCTTGTGCAGCGTCAGTGGTGAGGCGTCGGTTCCTTGTGACCCAACTGAGTCAATTATTCAAGCCGGTCAAGACGCGATGAGTCGACTTAGTACTGTCACAATCACACTGCGTGACATCAGCGGCGTCAGACTTGTGTTGCAGGCAACGATCCTTGTGAGCAACGAGGGCCAAGGACCAGGAATAGGCAGCGGTATGGCTTTGGGCAGCGACATTTGTGCTGGAGTCACTGAAGTCAGTTCTGGAGTCACTGAAGTCGAAAAACTAGCTAAGAGCTAGTAGGTGAAGTCTTCAGAACAGGAGACAAGCCCAATCCAAGCCCTTGGAGAGCACTTTTGGAGAAGGCTGTGTCCTTCCAGCAAAGTCAGCGGCCAGCAGGGCAGCAGGACAAACAAGCAGGGCAGCAGTCCTTCTCAGCAACACAGTCCAGATAAGTCCTTTGGGCAGCCCAGCAGTTCTTCTGACAAAGTGCAGGTGCAGATCCAGAAATGTCTGATTTGGTGGGGTCAGCGACCCAGTTTATATACCCAAAAATGCCATTGAAGTGGGGGAAACTCCAAAGAGTGGTTTTGAAGTGCACACGTTCCCATTTCAACCCAGCCCTGTCTGCTAGGATCCCTATGGGAGTTATCAGTCCTTTGTGTGAGGGCAGGTCACTGGCCTTTGAAATGTAAGTGAGCGCCCCTCCCCCCTTCCTGCCCAGGGAGACTCATTCAGTATGCAGATGAATGGCTGTCTGGGTGGAATGCACAAGGGGAGCTGTCAACCAGTACAGCCCGGACGTAGATTGGTGACAGGCTGTAAGGCACAGATGGCAGTAAGTGCAGAGAAATGCCTACTTTTTTAAAATTGCATTTCTAAAATAACAATATTATCAGTAAGCAGCATATTCTATTACCATTCTGGCAATACTAAACATGACAGGGCCACCTCTTCTAGATCAGAATCTACCACTCAAAACTATATGAAGGCAGTTGTATTGTCAGTCTATGAAAGAAGCAGGCCTCACTGTAGTGGAAAATTAATTTCTGAGTTTTTCAGAACCAGTACATGTAAACACATAAGTGCATGGCATGCCTTTTACTTACATAGCACCCTACCCTATGGGTTACCTAAGGGTGACATATGTAGAAAAAGGGGAGTTTAAGGTTTGACAAGTAGTTTCAAATGCTAAGTCGAATGGCAGTGAAACTGCACACACAGGCCTAGCAGTGACATGGCTAAGGGGCTACTTATGTGGGTGGTACAATCAGTGCTTCAGGCCCACTAGTAGCAGTTAATTTACAGACCCTGGGCACATGTAGTGTACTTTACTAGGGACTCACAAGTAAATTAAATATGCCAATTGGGTATGAGCCAATGGTACCATGTTAAGGGGATAGAACATATGACTTTAGCACTGGTCAGCAGTGGTAAAGTGGGCAGAGTCCTAAAACCATCAAAAACAAGTCCAAAAATGGAGGGAGGCAGACAAAAAGTTGCGGGATGACCACTCTAAAGCTGTCAGGTCCAACAATGACATGATGGGGAAAAAATGAAGGGAGACAGGAACTTACTTAACAGGAGAAGTGCAATAGGGTGCGAATGGACAAAAGTGGGTGCAGGGTGTTCAATGGGATAGTGAAAAAAGTGGTGTCTGATCTATATACTCTACGGATTAAAGGCTTCTTTGCCTCGCTGTGTAAATGCAGAGGAGTGTGCCTTGTCGGTGTGTCCACTTAGCCAGTGTATTTCTGCTGTGTTGTTTTTTAATTTATTTAATGTGCAGTTGCCTTTTACTGGTTCATGGTTCTGACCGCCATTGGCTGACCACCACAAAGGGACTGTCACGTCAACTGTAGGATCGTAATATGCTGTTAGTTATCTGCGGCTCTGACGGTGCTGGAGGTCAGACAGCCTATATCCAGGCCGCCGCTCTGCTGGTGGTCTGCCTTTTTTGTTTGCCCGTCGGGAGTCCAGCCTGTGTAACTCATAATATGGTGGACTGGAACAGAAGAAGTCTTTTTGGGACTTCCAACATGGCAGTCTGCTTGTCCGACCGCCAAACTCATATTGAGCCCCTTCATTTGTCTTTATTTTGTTGGTGGAAAGAGCTTTCTATTGGTAAACTGTAGTGGTTAGCTACCTCTGTGACAGGGACATAGGCTGGTGCTATCCTTTTTTATTATTTCAAAGATGAATTGGCTTTTTGTAGCATATTCTACACTAAGCGGAGATTGTTAGAGCTGTCTCCATATGGTTTGATTGAAATGACAGTAACAACCTTCTATGGCTGCGTGGGGATACATTATTAAAATGGTCTGAATCATAGCTTGATTAAAATCTAAAGTTATTTTTTGTTGATAGTAGCTATTAATTGTATGTTTAATGTGGGTTAAGAGTTTGTAGTAAGTGCTACTTTGTTTATTTGGTTGTAGGGCATATATACAAGAGACATTTGTATTTTGATAGTCACCATATATGGTGTATATCCAAGTGAATGGTTTGGGGCACATTTGGAAGGTCCTATCCATCTTCCAAATTTGACAATGTCTTAATTTTAGTAATTTATTTTGTGTGTAGAATATTAGGATTTTTTTTCTCGTTGTTTACGTTGTCATATAAAAAGGAAGGTTCCTTGTAATATGTTGTTGTTAAATGTTTGGATATTTCTATGTCTTAGTATCTTCTAGGGGCAGGAGGAGTATCACTGGTGGCTTTATTAGTTCATGCCATTATATTTTTTAAAGTGGGTGTAGGTGGTTGTTGCCCTGTGATGTGCTTGGGAACTGTAGGCAGTATATCTTTTAGGAATTTGGTTGTGAGTTCCGGGTAGCTAGTGCCTGCCTCCCTACCTGCAATGCCTCTGTTATTATATTTTTGTAACGTTTGATGGGTGGCTGTGTTCTCTTACATCAATTAAAACACCATCTTTTGTACTGGCCAGCCAATAGCATGCATTAGGGTATTATTTGGTACATTTCCAATTCACATTTTATGTTGATGCACTTTCTTGGTGTAGATGCAAACCATGTGACTTAGTAATTGCTTTCCTTTCTGGGATATTATATATTTAGCTTGCTGTGCCATTTTATTTGAAAGTAGTGTAACAGTACAAATAAATATAATTGTTTAAAGTTTATATGTTTGTTATTTACATAAACATTTATGCAAATACTTCTATTTTTTATATTTACATGTATGTTCTTTTTAGAGGTTTTCTGTTGGATGTATTGTAATATGGAGCATGTGATTCCTTTTCTGTTGGGAAAAAGAGTGCCAGTTTTATTTGCAAAGCATATTTGTTGGTAGTTTGATGAGTCTGAGATTGTTGGGTTTATTTTTACTCGCTTAGGGTGTGAGGTTTTATTTTTTAATCATTTTTGTATACTTACTTTGGAATATCTTTTTGCTGGCTTGTGACAGGTGTGTTTTACTGTGGGAGATTATCACATTTTGAAGTTGTAATGTTTACTTTTAATTAGTACATGTAAAGTGTTTTGTTAATTATTTGCAATTTTACATTTTTAAGCTAATGCACAAGTAAGCTTTAGTTTAAATATGTGTCTTACTTATTTGGTAGGTAGTTGTCGAGATGTATTTAGTTCTTCTTCAAGGGTCTGGTTAGAGATCTGACAGAGTTTCCTCATCTTCCAGTGTTTGTTGCTTTAGTATTCTGTTGATAAAATTAGTGTGCCTTTTATAGGGTTGATTAAACCCCTTCGCTGCCAGGCCTTTCCCCCTCCTGTGCCGAGCCTTTTTTGGGCTATTTGGGGCAGTTTGCGCTTATGCCCTCATAACTTTTTGTTCGCATAAGCTACCCACGCCAAATTTGCGTCCTTTTTTTCCAACATCCTAGGGATTCTAGAGCAACCCAGACTTTGTGGGTTCCCCTGAAGGAGATCAAGAAATTAGCCAAAATACAGTGAAAATTTAGTTAAAAAAAAAAAAAATTGAACAAAAGGGCTGCAGAAGGCAGCTCGTGGTTTTTTCCCTAAAAATGGCATCAACAAAGGGTGTGCGGTGACAAGATCACCATCTTCTCACCTTTCAGGAACAGGCAGACTTGAATTAGAAAACCCCATTTTTCAATACAATTTTGACATTTTACTGGGACATATCCCATTTTTACTATTTTTTGTGCTTTCAGCCTCCTTCCAGGTAGTGACCGAAATGGGTAAGAAACCAATGCTAGATTCCAGAAAGCTAAACATTCCTGAAAAGTAGACAAAATTCTGAATTCAGCAAGGGGTCATTTGTGTAGACCCTACAAGTGTTTCCCACAGAAAATAACACTGAAATAAAACAAAATTGAAATTGAGGTGAAAAAAACAGCCATTTTTCTCCACTTTTTACTCTGTAACCTTTTCCTGTGATGTCAGATGTTTGAAAGCAATATACCGTTACATCAGCTGGACTCTTCTGGTTGCTGGGATATATAGGGCTTTTAGGTTCATCAAGAACCCTAGGTACCCAGAGCCAATAAATGAGCTGCACCTTGCAATGGGTTTTTATTCTATACCCGGTATACAGCAATTCATTTGCTGAAATATAAAAAGTGAAAAATAGGTATCAAGAAAACCTTTGTAGTTCCAAAATGGCCACAAGATAAGGTGCTGAGAAGCAGTGGTTATTTGCACATCTCTGAATTCCGGAGTGCCCATACTAGCATGTAAATTACAGGGCATTTCTCAAATAGACGTCTTTTTTACACACTGTCTTACATTTGGAAGGAAAAAATGTAGAGAAAGACAAGGGGCAATAACACTTGTTTTGCTATTCTGTGTTCCCCCACGTCTCCCGATAAAAATGGTACCTCAGTTGCGTGGATAGGCCTAGCACCCGCAGCAGGAAATGCCCCAAAATACAACGTGGACACATCACATTTTCACAAAGAAAACAGAGCTGTTTTTTGCAAAGTGCCTAGCTGTGGATTTTGGCCTCTAGCTCAGCCGGCACCTAGGGAAACCTAGCAAACCTGCGCAGTTTTGAAAACTAAACAGCTAGGGGAATCCAAGATGGGGTGACTTGTGGGGCTCTGACCAGGTTCTGTTAACCAGAATCCTTTGCAAACCTCAAAAGTTGGCCAAAAAAACCACATTTTCCTCTCATTTCGGTGACAGAAAGTTCTGGAATCCGAGAGGAGCCACAAATTTCCTTCCACCCAGCGTTTCCCCAAGTCTCCCGATAAAAATGTTACCTCACTTGTGTGGGTAGGCCAAGCACCCGCAAAAGGAAATGGCCCAAAACACAACGTGGGCATATCACATTTTTCCACAGAAAACAGAGGTGTTTTTTTACAAAGTGCCTAGCTGTGGATTTTGACCTGTAGTTCAGCAGGCACCTAGGGAAACCTAGCAAACCTGCGCAGTTTTGAAAACTAGACACCTAGGGGAATCCAAGATGGGGTGACTCGTGGTGCTCTGATCAGGTTCTGTTACCCAGAATCCTTTGCAAACCTCAACATTTGGCCCAAAAACACTTTTTCCTCTCATTTTGGTGACAGAAAGTTCTGGAATCAGAGAAGAGCCACAAATTTCCTCCTGCCCAGCGTTTCCCCAAGTCTCCCGATAAAAATGGTACCTCACTTTTGTGGGTAGGCCTACTGCCCGCAAAAGAAAATGCCCCAAAACACTATCTGGACACATCAAAATTATCAAAAACAAAACTACCTGTTTTTGCGGGGGCACCTGCATTTTTGGTCCTGGGCTCAGCAACCATCTAGGGAGACTTACCAAACCCAGACATTTCTGAAAACTAGACACCTGAGGGAGTCCAGGGAGGTTTGACTTGCGTGGATCCCCCAATGTTTTCTTACCCATAATCCCCAGCAAATCTAATTTTTCCAACATTTCTGTGTGGGATTACCGCACTGCGACAAATTTCATACCACTCAACATTCCCCTCAGTCTCCCAGTAAAAATTATACCTCATTTGTGTAGGTGGGCCAAGTGCTTGTGAAAGGGAAGAGCCAAAAACATGTCGATATTGAGGGGGAACCGAGGGGGTCCAAAAGGGCAGTTTGCAAAAAAACATTTTTAGGCTGACAAGTGCAGTACAATTTTTATCGGTATAGATGAGACAATGCTGTGTGGTAGGAATTTTGTGGATTCCTGCAGATTCCGGAAGGTTCCATCACAAAAACTTGGGGAAAATGTGTGATTTCCAGCCAAGGTGGAGGTTTGCAGGGCATGGTGGGTATAAAAATGGTGCGGGTGCATGTGAAACACACCACCCTGGAATCACCCAGATGTTTAGTTTTCAGATGTGTCTAGGTCTTGTGGATTTTTCTACATGGCAGCATCCCATAGTCCATAAAGTGCAGCCCTCACCATTCCAAGTGGGACGATTTTTAGAGTTAGCCAAGCTCTCATGGGCCAAATGTAAAACCAAAACCCAAAATAATCAAATGTCTTTTTGCTTGCTGTGGGATAAGATGTTTTAGAGTGCGGGGGAGAGCTGAAAGACTGTTACCCCCTTCAGTTGGGAAGGGGGCATAACCAGGCCCATACTGGTTGGAAGCCACCACCCCAATATTTTTAGTTTTTTTAAATTCCCTGGCATCTAGTAGACTTTCTGCCCCCCCTGGGGTGTGGATCAGGGGTAATTGCCCCATCTGCCCACTGGTGGGTAGAACAACTTTGGCCCCATTTATTTGGGGTGGGGGTATGGCCATACCCCCAACCCTCTTATTTTTGAAAAAAAAAACTTCCCTGGCCTCTGGTGGGCTTTCTGCCCCCCCCTTGGGGGCAGATGGGCCTTCCAAAAATAGGCCCATCTGCCCCAAAGGGGTGCAGATATGGCCAACAGTACCGTGCCCCCATGGGGGTTGACCCTTACCCAAGGGGCTGCCCCCCTAAAGAAAACACACGCATACACACAAACCAATCCCTGGTGCCTAAGTGGTTTCTGCCCCCCTTGGGGGCAGATTGGCCTAAAAAACAAAATCGTCCAATCTGCCCTCAAGGGGGGCGAAATGGTCTAAATACAAAATTGGCCCCACAGGGAAGCTACCCTTGCGTAAGGGTTCGCTCCCCACCGCTAAAAAACAAAAACAAAAAAAACCCTAACATTTTATTTACCTGGCTCCTAGAGGTTTCTGACCCCCCCCGGGGGCAGAAATTACCTAAAATAAATTTGCCCCCCGTCCCCTTCCCACCCCCCTGGGGAGCGACACTTGCCTAAGGGGTCGCTCCCCTTGCGTGACATTGGCGCAAAAAAAAAGATCCCCGGTGCCTAGTGGTTTCTGCCCCCCTTGGGGGCAGATTGACCTAACAAAAATCGGCCGATCTGCCCCCAAGGGGGGCAGAAATGCTCTAACTACAATTTGCCCCCCAGGGGAGTGACCCTTGCCTAAAGGGTCACTCCCCAACACTAAAAAACAAACAAAACAAAAAATTAGCCCTGGTGCCTAAGTGGTTTCTGCCCCCCCCTTGGGGGAAGATTGGCCTAAAAAAAAAGAATCGCCCAATCTGCCCTCAAGGGGAGCAGAAATGGTCTAAATACAAAATTGGCCCCACAGGAGAGCTACCCTTGCCTAAGGGGTCGCTCCCCACCGCTAAAAAACAAAAACAAGAAAAACCCTAACATTTTTTTTACCTGGCTCCTAGAGGTTTCAATGACCTAAAATAAATTTGCCTCCCGTTCCCTTCCCACCCCCGGGGAGCGACCCTTGCCTAAGGGGTCGCTCCCCTTGCGTGACATTGACGCAAAAAAAAAGATCCCCAGTGCCTAGTGGTTTCTGTCCCCTTGGGGGCAGAATGACCTAACAAAAATGAGCCGATGGCCTAAAATAAATTTGCCCCCCCACCACCTCGGGGAGTGACCCTTGCCTAAGAGGTCGATCCCCTTGCGTGACATTGGCGCAAAAAAAAGATCCCCAGTGCCTAGTGGTTTCTGCCCCCCTTGGGGGCAGATTGACCTAAAATTGGCCGATCTGCCCCCAAGGGGGCAGAAATGGTCTAAATACAGTTTTCCCCCCAGGGGAGCGACCCTTACCTAATGGATCGCTCCCCATCTCTAAAAAAACAAACAAACAAAAAAAAAACACAAAAACAATTTCGCCCTGGCACCTAGAGGTTTCTGCCCACCCGGGGGCAGATCGTCCTAATAACAATAGGCCGATCTGCCTCCAGGGGGGCAGAAATGGCCTAAAATAAATTTGCCACCCTGCCTCCCCACCCCCCCACCACCCTGGGGAGCGACCCTTGCCTAACGGGTCGCTCCCCTTGCGTGACATTGGCGCAAAAAAAAAGATCCCGAGTGCCTAGTGTTTCATTGACCTAACAAAAATCGGCCGATCTGCCCCCAAGGGGGGCAGAAATGGTCTAACTACAATTTGCCCCCCAGGGGAGCGACCCTTGCCTAAGGGGTCGCTCCCCTTGCGTGACATTGGCGCAAACAAAAAGATCCCTGGTGCCTAGTGGTTTCTGCCCCCCCCCCCCTTTGTGCAGATTGACCTAAAATCGTCCGATCTGCCCTCAAGGGGGGCAGAAATGGTCTAAATACAATTTGCCCCCCCCCCAGGGTAGCGACGCTTGCCTAATGGGTCACTCCCCATCTCTAAAAAACAAACAAAAAAAAACACACAAAAAATTTTGCCCTGGCGTCTAGAGGTTTCTGCCCTCCCTGGGGGCAGATCAGCCTAATAACTATGGGCCGATCTGCCCCCAGGGGGGCAAAAATGGCCTCAAATAAATTTGCCCCCCTGCCCCCCCACCCCCTCACCCCCCTGGGGAGCGAACCTTGCCTAAGGGGTCGCTCCCCTTGCGTGACAGTGGCACAAAAAAAAAGATCCCCGGTGCCTAGTGATTGACCTAACAAGAATCGTCCGATCTGCCCCCAAGGGGGCAGAAATGGTCTAACTACAATTTGACCCCCAGAGGAGCGACCCTTGCCTAAAGGGTCGCTACCTATCTCTAAAAAAACAAACAAAAAAAAACACCCAAAAAAATTTGCCTTGGCGTCTAGAGGTTTCTGCCCCCCCGGGGGCAGATCGGCCTAAAAACAATAGGCCTAGCTGCCCTCAGGGTGGGGCAGAGATGGCCTAAAATAAATTTGTCCCCAACGGGCAGCGACCCTTGCCTAAGGGATCGCGCCCCCCCCCCCCAAAAAAAAAAAAAGATCCCTGGTGCCTAGTGGATTCTCCCCCCCCCCCCCCCGGGTGCAGATCAGCTTAACAATAGCAGAAAATGCCTTGAAAAAATTAGCCCCCCTGGGGAGCGACCCTCATGCCAATTTCAATTCTAAAAGAAATCCCTGGTGTCTAGTGGGCATTTCAAAAGCCGGATCGCTTTACAATCCGGCTTTTGAAATGCTCTGAGAGACTTTAAAGGGAAGGAAATTCCTTTCCTTTCCTTTGAACCTCTCAGGCCCCCATCACATGATCGGAAGAGAAATGCTTTGCATTTCTCTTCCGATCGCGGGGAAGTGGCCTCTGATGAGGTCAGCGCACAAATGTGTACTGACGTCATCAGACGTCACTGGGGGGGTCAGGGTGGAAGGGGAAGGGCTTCCCCTTCCATCCCTGCCTTTGGGGGGTGGGAGGGAAGACCACAGAGGGAGCGCTACCGCTCCCTCTGAGCTCTGTGTCCAGGACGTAATGGTTACATCCTGGGCACACGAGCACTGTGCCGCAGGACGTAACCATTACGTCCGCGGCACAGAACCGGTTAATTGTTTGATTTTATTGGTTAAGGTTGCTTATAGTTTAATTTTATTGGTTAGGTTAATTTGAGTTTGATTTTTTTTTTACCAGTTATGTCCTTCTATGATAAATGCTAAATTAGTTTTTATTTATATTTTTTTAAATATAGTTTGATACTTTTGAAAATAATTTATGTTATATATTTATTCATTAATATTGAAGATGATGTTGAAATGTTTGTAGTTAATGGCATTTGTTTTGTTTTATTGTTATGAATTCAGTTTTATATTTTGGTGGGGTGAGTTATAAATATTTTACTGATGTAATATGTTTATTTTAAAATCAAACATGTGTATGATTTTTTTAATGTTTATTTACATTAAGTGATTTTACATAAGTGTTTATGTAATATTTATTGATTAACCTGTTCTGTGCCCAGGACGTAATGGTTACGTCCTGAGGCACAGTGCTGCTGTGCTGAGGACGTAACCATTACGTCCTGTGCACAGAGCCCAGAGGGAGCGCTAGCGCTCCCTCTGAGGGGTTCCCCCCCACCCCCCCCAAGTCAGGGATGGAAGGGGAAGCCCTTCGCCTTCAACCCCCAACCCCCCCTGTGACATCAGCGCGCGAGCGCGCGCTGATTAGTCACAGGGTCTCCCCCATCGCGCTTGAAAGAGAAATGCAAAGCATTTCTCTTTCAATCCCATGGTGGAGGCCCGGAGGGGCTTCAAAGGGAAGGAAATGTATTTCCTTCCCTTTGAAGTCTCTCACAGGGTTTGAAAAGCCGGATTGCTTGCAATCCGGCTTTTGAAACCCCATTAGACACCAGGGATTTTTTTTTTGTTTGAAAGTGACAAAAGGGAGCGACCCCTTGGGCAAGGGTCGCTCCCGGGGGGGCATTTTATGGGAAGGCCTTTTCTGTCCCCCCCCGGGGGCAGAAACCTCTAGGCACCAGGGATCATTTTTTTTTTTTCCTTTTTGTTATGTTTCCTTTTTTTTTTAGGTGGGGAGCGACCCCTTAGGCAAATAATTTTTAGGCCATTTCTGCCCCCCTTGGGGGCAGATTGGCCTATGTTGATGAGGCCAATCTGCCCCCAAGGGGGGCAGAAACCATTAGACACCAGGGATTTTTTTTTTTTGCGTGAATTTCACGCAAGGGGAGCGACCCATTGGGCAAGGGTCGCTCCCGGAGGGGGCATTTTTTTGGGAAGGCCTTTTCTGCCCCCCCTGGGGGCAGATCGGCCTATTATTAGGCCGATATGCCCCCAGGGGGGTCAGAAACCTCTAGGCACCAGGAATCTTTTTTTTAATTTTTTATTTTTGTTATGTTTTCTTTTTTTTTTAGGTGGGGAGCGACCCCTTAGGCAAGGGTCGCTCCCCTAGGGGGCAAATTATATTTAGGCCATTTCTGCCCCCCTTGGGGGCAGATTGGCCTATTTTGATGAGGCCAATCTGCCCCCAAGGGGGGCAGAAACCATTAAATACCAGGGAGTTTGTTTTTTTTGCGGTAATTTCACGCAAGGGGAGCGACCCCTTAGGCAAGGGTCGCTCCCTGGGGGGGGAATTATTTTAGGCCATTTCTGCCCCTGTGGGGGGTAGATCAGCCTATTTTGATTAGGCCGATCTGCCCCCAAGGGGGGGAAAAACCACTAGGCACCAGGGATTTTTTGTTGTTGTTTTTGTTGGGGAGCGACCCTTTGGACAAGGGTCGCTCCCCTGGAGGGGCAAATTGTATTTAGGCCATTTCTGCCCACTTTGGGGGCAGATCGGCCGATTTTAGGTCAATCTGCCCCCAAGGGGGGCAGAAACCACTAGGCACCAGGGATCTTTTTTTTGCGCCGTCACGCAAGGGGAGCGACCTTGTAGGCAAGTGTCGCTCCCCGGAGGAGGGTGGGGGGGCAAATTTATTTTAGGCCATTCGGTGGCAGAAACCTCTAGGCACCAGGGCAAATAGTTTTTTTGTGTTTTTTTTTTTTTTTGCATGAATTTCACGCAAGGGGAGCAACCCCTTAGGCAAGGGTCGCTCCCTGTGGGGGGGGGGAATTATTTTAGGACATTTCTGCCCCTGTGGGGGGTAGATCAGCCTATTTTGATTAGGCTGATCTGCCCCCCCTCTAGGCGCCAGGGCAAATAGTTTTTTTGTGCTTTTTTTTTTTGTTTGTTTGTTTTTTTAGAGATGGGGAGCGACCCGTCAGGCAAGGGTCGCTCCCCTGGGGGGCAAATTGTATTTAGACCATTTCTGCCCCCCTTGGAGGCAGATTGGTCGATTTTAGGTCAATCTGCCCCCAAGGGGGCAGAAACCACTAGGCACCGGGGATTTGTTTTTTGGCGCCAATGTCACGCAGGGGGAGCGACCCCGTAGGCAAGGGGTCGCTCCGGGGGGGGGGCGGGAGTTGGGGGGGCAAATTTATTTTAGGCCATTTCTGCCCCCCCTGGGGGCAGATCGGCCTATTATTAGGCCGATCTGCCCCCAGGGTGGGCAGAAACCTCTAGGCGCCAGGGCAATTTTTTTTTTTGTTTGTTTGTTTATTTAGAGATGGGGAGCGACCCATCAGGCAAGGGTCGCTCCCCTGGGGGGCAAATTGTATTTAGACCATTTCTGCCCCCCTTGGAGGCAGATTGGTCGATTTTAGGTCAATCTGCCCCCAAGGGGGCAGAAACCACTAGAGACCGGGGATTTGTTTTTTGGCGCCAATGTCACGCAGGGGTAGCGACCCCGTAGGCAAGGGTCGCTCCCGGGGAGGGGGTGGGGGTTGGGGGGGCACATTTATTTTAGGCCATTTCTGCCCCCCCTGGGGGGCAGAAACCTCTAGGCGCCATGGCAATTTTTTGTTTGTTTTTTTAGAGATGGGGAGCGACCCATCAGGCAAGGGTCGCTCCCCTGGGGGGCAAATTGTATTTAGACCATTTGTGCCCCCCTTGGAGGCAGATTGGTCGATTTTAGGTCAATCTGCCCCCAAGGGGGCAGAAACCACTAGGCACCGGGGGATTTGTTTTTTGGCACCAATGTCACGCAGGGGGAGTGACCCCGTAGGAAAGGGTCGCTCCGGGGGGGGGCAAATTTATTTTACGGCATTTCTGCCCCCCCCCGGGCTGGCTGAACTAGAGGCCAAAATCCACAGGTAGGCACTTTGCAAAAAACACCTCTGTTTTCTGTGAAAAAATATGTTGTGTCCACGTTGTGTTTTGGGCCATTTCCTTTTGTGGGCGCTAGGCCTACCCTCAGAAGTGAGGTAACATTTTTATCGAGAGACTTAGGGGAACGCTGGGTGGAAGGAAATTTGTGGCTCCTCTCAGATTCCAGAACTTTCTGTCACCGAAATGAGATTAAAAAGTGTTTTTTTGGCCAAATGTTGATGTTTGCAAAGGATTCTGGGTAACATAACCTGGTCAGAGCCCCGCAAGTCACCCCATCTTGGATTCCCCTGGGTTTCTAGTTTTCAAAAATGCGCTGGTTTGCTAGGTTTCCCCAGGTGCCGGCTGAGCTACAGGCCAAAATCCACAGGTAGGCACTGTTTTCTATGAAAAAATGTGATGTGTCCACGTTGTGTTTTGGGCCATTTCCTGTCGTGGGCGCTAGGCCTACCCACAGAAGTGAGGTATCATTTTTATCGGGAGACTTGGGGGAACGCTGGGTGGAAGGAAATTTGTGTCTCCTCTCAGATTCCAGAACTTTCTGCCACAGAAATGTGAGGAACATGTGTTTTTTAGCCAAATTTGGAGGTTTGCAAAGGATTCTGAGTAACAGAACCTGGTCCGAGCCCCACAAGTCACCCATCTTGGATTCCCCTAGGTCTCTAGTTTTCAGAAATGCACAGGTTTGGTAGGTTTCCCTAGGTGCCGGCTGAGCTAGAGGCCAAAATCTACAGGTAGGCACTTTGCAAAAAACACCTCTGTTTTCTTTAAAAAAATTGGATGTGTCCACGTTGTGCTTTGGGGCATTTCTTGTCGCGGGCGCTAGGCCTACCCACACAAGTGAGGCATCATTTTTATCGGGAGACTTGGGGGAACGCTGGGTGGAAGGAAATTTGTGGCTCCTCCCAGATTCCAGAACTTTCTGCCACAGAAATTAGATGAAAAAGTGTTTTTTTGGCCAAATTTTGATGTTTGCAAAGGATTCTGGGTAACATAACCTGGTCAGAGCCCCGCAAGTCACCCATCTTGGATTCCCCTGGGTTTCTAGTTTTCAAAAATGCGCTGGTTTGCTAGGTTTCCCCAGGTGCCGGCTGAGCTACAGGCCAAAATCCACAGGTAGGCACTGTTTTCTATGAAAAAATGTGATGTGTCCACGTTGTGTTTTGGGCCATTTCCTTTCGTGGGCGCTAGGCCTACCCACAGAAGTGAGGTATCATTTTGAGGTTTGCAAAGGATTCTAGGTAACAGAACCTGGTCCGAGCCCCACAAGTCACCCATCTTGGATTCCCCTAGGTCTCTAGTTTTCAGAAATGCACAGGTTTGGTAGGTTTCCCTAGGTGCCGGCTGAGCTAGAGGCCAAAATCTACAGGTAAGCACTTTGCAAAAAACACCTCTGTTTTCTTTAAAAAAATTGGATGTGTCCACATTGCGCTTTGGGGCCTTTCCTGTTGCGGGCGCTAGGCCTACCCACAGAAGTGAGGTATCATTTTTATCTGGAGACTTGGGGGAACGCTGGGTGAAAGGAAATTTGTGGCTTCTCTCAGATTCAAGAACTTTCTGCCACAGAAATGTGAGGAACATGTGTTTTTTTAGCCAAATTTTGAGGTTTGCAAAGGATTCTGGGTAAGGGAACCTGGTCCGAGCCCCACAAGTCACCCCATCTTGGATTTCCCTAGGTCTCTATTTTTCAAAAATGCCCAGGTTTGGTAGGTTTCCCTAGGTGCCGTCTGAGCTAGAGGCCAAAATCTACAGGTAGGCACTTTGCAAAAAACACCTCTGTTTTCTTTTTAAAAAATGGGATGTGTCGACGTTGCGTTTTGGGGCGTTTCCTGTCGCGGGCGCTAGGCCTACCCACACAAGTGAGGTATCATTTCCATTGGGAGACTTGGCGGAACATAGATTAGCAAAATAAGTGTTATTGCCCCTTGTCTTTCTCTACATTTTTTCCTTCCAAATATAGGAGAGTGTGTAAAAAAGACATCTATTTGAGAAATGCCCTGTAATTCACATGCTAGTATGGTCACCCCGGAATTCAGAGATGTGCAAATAACCACTGCCCCTCAACACCTTATCTTGTGCCCTTTTTGGAAATACAAAGGTTTTCTTGATAGCTATTTTTTACTCTTTATATTTCAGCAAATGAATTGCTGTATACCCGGTATAGAATGAAAACGCACTGCAGGGTGCAGCTCATTTATTGGCTCTGGGTACCTCGGGTTCTTGATGAACCTACAAGCCCTATATATCCCCGCAACTAGAGGAGTCCAGCAGACGTAACGGTATATTGCTTTCGATAATCTGACATTGCAGGGAAAAGTTACAGAGTAAAACGTAGACAAAAATTTATGTTTTTTTCACCTCAATTTCAATATTTTTCATTTTCAGTTGTTATTTTCTGTAGGAAACCCTTGTAGGATCTACACAAATGACCCCTTGTTGAATTCCGAATTTTGTCTACGTTTCAGAAATGTTTAGGTGTCTGGGATCCAGCATTGGTTTCATGCCCATTTCTGTCACTGACTGGAAGGAGGCTGAAAGCACAAATAATTGCAAAAATGGGGTATGTCCCAGTAGAATGCCAAAATTGTGTTGAAAAATTGGGTTTTCTGATTCAAGTCTGCCTGTTCCTGAAAGCTGGGAAGCTGCTGAGTTTAGCACCGCAAACCCTTCGTTGATGCCATTTTCAGGGGAAAAACCACAAGCCTTCTTCTGCAGATACTTTTTCCAATTCTTTTGAAAAAAACGACATTTTCACTGTATTTTGGCTAATTTCTTGGCCTCCTTCAGGGGAACCCACAAAGTCTGGGTACCTCTAGAATTCCTAGGATGTTGGAAAAAAAGGACACAAATTTGGCTTGGTTAGCTTATGTGGACAAAAAGTTATGAGGGCCTAAGCGCAAACTGCCCCAAATAGGCAAAAAAGGCCGGGCACAGGAGGGGGAAAAGGCCTGGCAGCGAAGGGGTTAACTTGTAATTATTTTGACAATGTTATTGTGGTCTAAATTGTGTAAATTGATATTTTTGACATAATATATGTTTTCGTAAAGTTGATTATATTTTTGTTTCTCATATTGGTGTTTTCGATGTAAGTGGAAATCAATATTTTTAACAATGATATTTATGTTTCTAATATTTGTGGTTTTATTAGTTACGTATACAAAGGTGAAATATTTTTGTAAACAATATTTATTCTCCAGTATTTTTGTGTTTGGATATTGTATGCATCGATATTCTGTCATTGATCCTTTTTTGTGGACCATACCCAATAATCATGTAGTGTAGTATGGAACAATTAATTACCTTTCACTCTGATCTCCAGACTAATCTTTTTAGATGTTGGGTGGTTGCTGCAAGATACCTGCCAAAGCTGAGCTAGAATGTACTGTTCTGATTGGCTCCAATGCTGGAGCCCTCCCATTCTGCCTTGACAATCTCCTTTTCTGGTGTACAGGTATGATGAACACATGGTGCTGCCACTGCTTGGATGCTTGGATGGTGTCACTGCTTGGTTGTCTTGTTGATTCTGGCTGATTCCCAGCAGAGTCTGGTTCCAGGACACCTTCTCTTGTCATTCCCATTGCTGCTCACCAGCACTCCTGGTCCTTCGCAACCACTTGCTTTGCCCCCAACGGTTTTGGGGTATGCTGCATAAAAGGGGCTGGTGCCAAGGAGGAAGAGTGATTTGGGTTCTCTCTACCTCAGTGTGAGAAATTTTATTTTTCAGTCTCTCCCACACTCTCAGCTAGGTTTGCAGTCAACTGGCCGTCTTTCAAGATTTCAACAACTTTGGACTTGCAGGATCTTGGGGAAGAAGGTAACTGGCCATGACCCTTTTCTATATGTTAGGCACTTTTTAATGGTCTCTGTCTATGCGAAGAACTGACTCCGAGCTTGGAGGCTCGAATGGTATGGATTTCTTACAGCAACATCTTGGACTGCAGTCTGTTGACTGGAGAAGTCTTTTTTGTTTTTTTCTCTTCCTTTTTTCTGAACAAAACAAGACGTCTCATATAGCATTTCTTCCTAAAGGTAACGCTTAGTGGTCTACCCTTGAAGAGAGGCAGTGGTTTCTGCTGGTCTGAACATTGTAGGGTGCAGACTTTAGGAGAATCTTTGCTGGTTGAAGCTAGGGAAAGAAACCTAGGTGAGCTTCATCAGCAGAGTAGAGATATGAAGAAGCAGTTGGTGAAGAAATTCTTTGAGGAAGCAGCAATGCAGATTCACCAGGAAGCTGACAAAGTTGTTTTAAGCCCCACTCATAGCTAATCTATATAAATTCTGTTTCTGATTTACCACCAAACTCCATAAACTATTAGCAACATCATTCATTACAAAAACATGCATGCATTAAATGAAGCTACTGGGGTTAAGTTTTCACTTTAAACCCCTGTCAGTGTGATTGACTACTCTAGGAAAAAACATATTTTGCATGACGCCACCTTCCTCAATATCTTGGCCTTTCTGTTTTGCTGACTTTAGAACTCTGTGCACCTTACCTCAGCTAACCTGTAGTGAATTGCCTTTGCTTCCCCTTCAAACATGGTTGAATTGGCTTTTTCTTAACTGGAACATCTAACTTGCATGTAAGTCCCTAGTATGCGGAGTAGAACATGCACCCAGATCCTGGACGATAAATGCCATTTATGGACTGCAGCACCTATTGTGCCATCCACTACAGTGGCAGGGCACACATGACTTCAGTTTTACCCTGTTTAGGCTCACTGCTGCAGTGTACAATCTGCAATGTGATCTGTCAAAATAACCATTTTTGACAGGAGAAAATCTTTCTTTAAATATCAATAAGCTAACCCTTGCTACCCACAAAGAAGGGTGCATAGTATTTAAAAGTAGGACATAGTGAAATTTAAAGTTAATGTTCCTTTAGTGACTAGCATCCAAAAGCAAAAGCTATATTTATTGTAAGAAGACTCTGGGTGGCCTTGAGAGAAACACTGTAAAGTAAAATTGAATGTTAAGCCTTAATTTTGAGGGCTAAATAGAGGTGCCAAAACTGCAAATGGTTTGGGTGTGGGGAGATGTTTTTCTCTTCCCTCGGCAGGGAGGCCTGGTGTGGTGTATTTAGGAACTTTAATATCTAAAGAGACAAGCAATGGGTTAGACATTGAAGTTATTTGGTGTGTTGATTTATTGTTGAGTTTTGATTGTGTGACCCCCCACAGCACCTCCCAGGCAAGCCTGTGACTACTTACTCTCTCTACCATGGCAGCCAAGTGTGGGAAGGGTCACAGTAGGACTGGCCTCAGTATACCAGTGGTTGGAGCCCAGTAGCACCTGTCTTCCCTGCCACCCACGAACAGGGTCTATATCACATGTGGGCTGCAGTGTGACTCTACACCATCTGTGAGAAAGTAACCTCTTTCTATTATGGTTACCCCCACTTTTGGCCTGTTTGTGAATGTGTGTCAATGTGTTTTTACTGTCTTACTGGGATCCTGCCAGCCAGGACCCCAGTGTTCATAGTTAAATCCATATTTGTCAGTGTGTTTTGCCTGTCTCACTGGGATCCTGCTAGCCAGGACCCCAGTGCTCATAGTTTGTGACCCAATGTGTGTGTTGTCAGTAGTGCTTAACTGTGTCACTGAAGTTCTGCTAACCAGAACTCCAGTGCTTATGCTCTCTCTGCTTCCAAATTAGTCACTATGGTTTAGTAAAGTCATATTCCAATTCCAACTGGCACACTGGACCCCCCTTATATGTCCCTAGTATATGGTACCTAGGTACCTAGGGTTCCAGGAGATCCTTATGGGCTGCAGCATTTCTTTTGCCACCCATAAGGAGCTCAGATAAACCCTTCTACAGGACTGCCACTGCACCCTGCGTGAAATGGTGCACACACTATTTCACAGCCATTTTCACTGCACTTATGTAACTTATAAGTCACATATGTCTAACCTTCATTTACTGAAGGCTAGGTGCAAAGTTACTAAGTGTGAGGGCACTCTTACACTAGCAAAGGTACCCTCACGCTGTCCAGTACCAATTCCCGGACTTCGTGAGTGTGGGGATACCATTACACATGTGCACTACAAATATGTCAATACCTATATGTAGCTTCACAATGGTAACTCAGAATATGGCCATGTAAGGGGGCTAAGATCATGGAATTGTCCTTCCATTCCAAATCTGGTATTGTGGGGGCAAACCCATGCATCCTTGGGGCTCCACCATGGACCCCCAGTACTGCCAAACCAGCTCTCTGAGGCTTGCACTGCAGGTACAACTGCTGCCACCTCACAGACAGGGTTCTGCCCTCCTGGGGTCTGAGCATCTCAGTCCCAGGAAGGCAGAACAAAGCAGTTTCTAAGGTGTGCATGCTCTGAGGACTCCCTGTCTTGACCCTGCACCGGAAGAACCAAAGGAAGCTCCAATGGAATGATGGAGCCACTTCCCTGCTCCTAAAGGGAACTTCCAAGACAACGACTGGTTCTCTGGGACTCCTCTCCTGATGACAAGCATGGTCCCTGGAACACAGGTGGTGGACAAACATGACCCAGACTGTCCTAAGGTCCAGCTGTCCAAATTTGGAGGAGGTAAGAGCTTGCCTTCCCGGTCTGCGACAGTACCCCTGTGCACCGCGTCATCTCTAGCTCCTTGGGCTTCTGTGCACTTCTTCCAAGAATCCTTCATGCACAGTGAGGCCCAGGTCCCCAGCACTCCATTCTGCGTCACACAACTCGCTGAGTTGTTCTCTGGCAGCATGGGACCTTCTTTTGTTCTGCTGAACCAACTGCAATTTGCACCTTATTTATCCACGTGTCCTGGGACTCCCGTGGGTGCTGCCTGGTCATCTGTGGGCTCTCTCCACTGTTGGGAGCCCCCTCTGCCTCCTCAGTCTGAGTTCAGGCAGTTTCATTTTGACGCAAACCGCAACCTTTGCCTGTACAAAGGCTTGTTGGACGAATCCAGCGACACAAACAGCCTGCATCCAACTTCTTGATGTGGAACATCTCTTGCACCATGCAGGAACCCACAGCCATCTTCTTTGGTGCTCTTCTGCAGACTTCTTCTAACCGGAGAATCCTCTTTTGCACCATCTTCTAGGTTGGCAGGAGGTCCTATCCTTCCTGGAATCTTCTGTGAGTTCTGGACTTGGTCTCCTCTCTTCACAGGTCTTCAGGGCAAGGGATCCACCATTTGTTGCTTGCAGACTTGCTTGGTTCTTGCTATAACTCTTAACACGACTTGTAGTGTGTCCTCAGGAAACTTGCAGTACTTTACTCCTACTTTCTGGGGCTCCCGGGGGGGTGTTTTACTTACCTTTGGTGTTCTCTTACACTCCCAGCGCCCCTCTACACACTACACTTGCCTAGGTGGGAATTTATGATTTTCATTCCACTTTCTTAGTATATGGTTTGTGTTGCCCCTAGGCCTATTCCATCCTATTGTATTTTCTACGGTTTGCACTCTTCTATGACTATTTACTTACCTGATTTTGGTCTCTAGTGTATATATTGTGTATACTACTTACCTCCAGAAGGAGTATTGCCTCTAAGATATTTTTGGCCTTGTGTCACTAAAATAAAGTACCTTTAATTTTGGTAACACTGAGTATCGTCTTTTATAGTGTATACGTACTGTGTAAATATAGTGGTGTTGCAGAAGCTTTGCATGTCTCGTACTTCAGCCTAAGCTGCTCTGCTACAGCTACCTCTAGACAGCCTAAGCTGCTAGAACACTGCCTATATTTTACTAATAAGGGATAACTGGACCTGGTATTAGGTACCTTAGGTACCCACTACATACCAGGCCAGCCTCCTACACCATCCACTTGTGACACAAAATAACATTGCTCTCAAGAGGAAAAAAATCAAGAATGTGACTTACATAAGATGAATGAAAAAGCAAATTGCTGCCTCTAACTCTGGAATATAGTTCTTAATGCTTAACTTTTATAAAAACTGATGGTAACTGCTAGAAAAAGGCCTATGCCAACAATGACGACAAATATCAAACAGAGGCAGTAACCTTACCAACTTCAGAAACACAATCTAATTAGACCGTAACACATTTCTTTGAAACTCTCGGCTTCATCTCTGGTATGGCACAAATACCAGGCAAATAGTGTGTGTTTAGTTCGAGCAGTCCTTCTTTATTTTTCCTCCTTAAAACAGTCAAACTAGTGGCCAACTATTTGATCCTTAGACAGCCGTTCCAGTCTGTGGATACCACCAGACATCCAGATTCATTTAGACCTTGAATGAGAACTCTTCTTCAAGAATGAGTCAGGAGCCTTCTTTCTTCCAGATCCCTTTTTATTCAAGTGGACTTTTCCTAGTATCTACAATGCTCTCATTGGTTGATGTATAGATTTATCCCGTGAACTAGACAGTGGTCAGAGAACTTTCCCTACCCAATCCTGGCTACTTTTTGTATCCTATGTGCACGTCCTTTTGTCGTATTCACTCTTTCACCTACTATAAAATTACACAGTTCTTCTTCTGCTATCAATCAAGCCTCTCTCTCAGCTCCCCATCAACTCCCCCATTTACATTAACTGGCTTCAATCCAGTTATCTCTCCCACTTTCACTAGAGCTTGGCTGTCTGGGAGGCTCTGGGAATAAATAGTAGAAGGCCTATTGGGCTTGCCCAGCGGAAAAGAAGAAGTGTCAAGGCTGGCCTGTGTTCTGCCAGATATTGCTTTACACTCCGGATAGCCAATGCTGCTAAACGGACAGTGGTTAACATCATCCTGCCCTTCCTGGGCTCAAAGGTAGGCTATTGTCTTCTATGCCAGTGTTTTTAACTCTACCAGCTTAGAATGTGTATTCAGGTGCTTACTTACCTATGCCATTTAGGAGCTCAACTCACCTAAGTCATTTTCTTTTTTTCAGGACTATTCCCTGCCCCAACATGGTTATTTTACCAGCAGGTAAAATAAATATGCCAGTTGGGTATGAGCCAGTGTTACCATGTTTCAGGGAGAAAGCACAAGCACTTTAATACTGGTCAGCAGTGGTAACCTGCGCAGATTCCTAAAATCAGCAAAAATGAGGTGAGGAAGAGAGGAGAAGGAAGACAAAAAGTTTGGGGTAACTCTTCAGAGAGGGCCATTTTTCAACAGTCATTGAATACATATATGACCATCTTCTGCTGTAGTTAGCAATTGTTGTGTTGTGTCTCCTGTTTAATTGGTCCTGTCATTTCAATGGTGTATGTATGCAATGGAATCATTCAGAAAGTGTAATTGAGAGCACATGGTGTGTATAAATATTGTCTAAATTTGTAACGTTTTCTGAAATAAATCTACTAAATGCAATTATTTGATATACACAGGCATTGCAACATGATTAATGTCATCACTGTCTAAATTTAATGACTTTCACACTATGTATTGCTAAATCGACCTGGAAGCCGTGCCCGTATCAGACATAGATCACAGTGTGAAGCAGACATCTCAGAGACAGTAATGTTGTAAACTACAAAAAGTTCATTGTTAAGTTAGGCACAAACAATGTGCACTTAGAAGTATTCAATCTAACATGTTTATCTTACAGCCATACCTTCACATTCCTCATCATTCATCACCTGTTGATCTCAGAAGTGTATCTACCTTCCTGCTTGCCTTTATGAAGAGGGTAAGGGTGACATTGCTTGAGTAAGTCAAGGCATCCCATATGCAAAGGATACGTTTCTTTATGTAGATCTCCCCTAAAGGTTTATCTTGGAGATGCCTTTGCCATCTACTACATCTGCACATGTGATTACTAATTACACACAACTATAGGTTCCTTACACTCTAATCCAACATACATATTACCTCTTCCAGTAATCAAATCCAACACAATCATAACGTTTGTTCATCCACTCTTACTCACAACATACACTCTTCTCCAAAACACATCACCACCCCCTACTGACCAGCAGTAACTCACACACAAATCCTTCTGTAAAACACTACATCCATAGCTCCCCTCACTACTACACAAAAACAGAACAACTCACACACAAGCACATCAAAATCACAAATGCTTTCAAAATACTTTCCATCACACCCACTACACCCACCTCACTAGACAAATAATGCAAATCCAAAACCAACTTTGCTACAACATTCACATTCTTCACCAATATGTAGCACAAATTCCCCAACACAACAACATTCATTCACCTGCCTCACATCCATTGAACAATTTAGAGCCTTACAGTATGACCCACATGCTCCACCACCACCCCTAACCCATACTTCGTCCACTCTACACAGACACAAACAAAATATTCAGCATGCCAGTCTTCACAATTTTGCATCCCCATTACACAACAAGGCTACCCTACAGAAACAACACAACTCACCATCTCGCTCACAACCACTATCTACACAACCTACACACGCCGACCCAACAAAGTGCCTTCTAAGCCTGCTGGATGAGGAACACAATATAGAAAAAAACTATTGTGACACTCATACAGTTAATATCAACACCAATGACACACCTGCTATGAGTTCAAAATATACTGATAACTACAAAACAAAATCACATCACCAATACACAATCTCTAAACTGCCTACTCATAAATTCTCGATCACTCTCTAAAAACAAGTACCACATCTACGACCTACTCACTGACACACAACCTGACTTACTCTTCATAACTGAATTATGATTGGTAGATCACACGGTCCCAGTGTTGCATGAAGCCTTTCCTCCAGGATATCAAACCATCACACAAAACCGTATAGGCAAAAAGTGTCAGCATGGATCATCTCTATCTACTGTGGAAAAACTGCAATGCATCCAGGACTGGGGTGCCAGACTACTCCTTCATGTAAAGCCACTAGCCCACATCTCTCCTGCCTTGAGGGCCCTACATTGGTTACCGTCTGCCAGAAGACCCACCTTAAAGCTGCTCTATTTCTGCACAAACCAATGCATGGAACAGGACTGCTTTTCATCAGGAATAAAATCACCACATGCATTCAATAAAGAAATCTCCAATCAAGATTGCCACCCCTCCTCAAAAAAACCACCATACAAGAAAAAGACAATAGGTGGTACATCTTTCTCTGTTCAAGTGGACAAACTATGGAATTCATTATCCCCAAATATAAGATCCACGGATATCTCTCTTATATTCAGAAGACTACTCAAGAGATGGCTGTTTCCTACATAACCACAATACTCAAACTGCAATGGACTGCATATCCCGGTGTATGTAAACATATTCTAATTGGATTATGTGTATATATCTAGGTATGTGTATTTTTTTGTATAAATACGTATAATAACTATTTTGTCTTATAATATATACATACTCTATAGGCCTGTTTAACAAAGATATGTTTTACTTCAATTAAGTATATATATATATATATATATATATATATATATATATATATATATATATATATATATATACATATATCCAAGAAACAAGAAAGAAGAACTCAAACAGAGGGTTTGCTCAGTGGCACTCAGTGCAGCCACTGAGCAATCCATCTTGTACTACATGAGGAAGGCAGAAGCTGAAATGTTGTAGTAGAAATATATTTTTGTTCTTTAGTGAGATCATCTGTTTGAGTCACTTCTTTCTTGAATATTACATTTTCTTGTGACTCATCGTATCCTTTGGGATCCAGATTTTTGCCCTGGCTGGCTGTTGTTTTCTTGTGATCATTCATCTTCCAGTATATATATATATATTTATATATATATATATATATATATATATATATATATATATATATATATATATATATAATTATTATTTTTTCCACACCAAGTTGACAACTAAGTCAGGGATGCGGCACTCACAGGATTAAATCAGAATTCTTTTATTCCATAACAGGACCCCAAACAAACTGACACATGCCCTCTGCCCAATTTAACTCATACCTCCCTATACTAATACTAATATCGTACTCATATTTCCATTTACTAATCCACTACTAATCCCTTTGGATTCCGGAGTAGGATACTTCTCGCCGAAATGCACTTCAATGCCTTGTCAGAGGTAGAGAGTGCTATATAAATACAATTACAACAATATGGAAGTAAACCCTTGCTTGGGACATGTATGATATGTGACAATATCCATATTTTCTACAGTGAGTATTGAGCTATTGTCACAGCGTATTGTTATGTAACTGAAGTAGAGGCTATTTGCAATCATGAGCATATAGTTCCCTCAACTTTCCTTTTCATTGGGTAGTGAAGAAGGAAGTGAGGTACAACAAGACCGGGGGAACAAATTTAGAAGGTCTTACCTGCTCAGTAGGCACAAGAAGATGCATCTGAGGAAAGAAAAAGGAGGGTAACAGGGAGAATGTAGCTGCCCAGAAAAAGACTCTGTGGACAGGATGAGCCTACTGAAGAGCTGGTGGCTGAATTGGACACAACATAGCAGGAAGACAATGGGTGTGTTTGTGATCAGGAAAAACACGCAATAGCGGTGCTCCACGATAATGGTTCTGTCATTGGCCGTCATACAACCCCTCAAGAAAAGACCAGGTACTGCAGCTGAACCCCTGTCATCCTTACTGATCTGAAGAGTCCCTGTCCAGAAGATCAGTAGCCAAGAGTGAAGTTTGGCCTGGACACCTCTATGCCCTCTTGTATTACACCACTCTCTTCGAGTCAGCATGTCACTCTATCAGTGTGCCACGCTATCTGGATCCAGGAGGCCATGAGCCAGTAGGTTGCTTGTCAGTAGTTGCTCTTGCTGGGCTTTGAAGAGGTGGTGGCACTTGTCAAGACACACAAAAAAAGCAGGCAGGCCTGCATTGGGAAGGCTGCTGCCCTATGTCATTTTCTCACATGTTGATACCCACCACTCCCCAACAGCTGTCCTTGTAAGTCTCCATGCCTGAGGTGTGCGCCCATCTTACATGCACCCAGCACTCAGTACTGGGCTCACATTGGGTTGAGGATCAGGTTGTGCACTGGAAGTGGGTGGTTTGGTGGAGGAGTTGGGGTGAAGTTTGCACTGTAGGACATTGTTGACCCCCAGTTGTCCAAGGCACTTGACTTGGTGTGGGCCTGCAGATTGAGAAGGGTCTCTATGTGAACTATGTGAACTGTCCTCTCTGAGTTATATTACGAGTCATAGTGCTTCGAAACCTTTTCCCTTGATTACCAGATATCTCTCTGGTACACATGGATTTATATTTCAGAGGAGTACTCTAGGAGGAAGACAGCTGGCCAGCAGTGAGGTGGGATTTAGAGTTGTCACCTGGCATATGGCCAACAATCTGTGCTTTGTCTGCAATGGTGGAGTCCACAGAGTCTGCAGTCTTCAAGACAACTGAGTTTTCTCCCACGATTGCATGCCATTCTTTACTCATGACTGAAATTACATCATTGTCAGACTGTTTGCCCTCAATGGCTCCAAAGGAAGGGAACTGACTATTGTTACTTAGATATTCAAAAGAGTGTGAAGACAATAGCAATAGCCCTTAAGGAAAACGGGGTGCATTAGAAAAAAGATTGTTTTGGTAAAATAGCAATCACAGACATGGTGGTCTGCTGATCCCAGCAGCCCACCATCCCTATGATTGTGGCCATTCTCAAATGGGTCCCAAATTGCGACCTGGCTCATGAATGTTAATGAGATAGGTCTCTTGTGACCCATTTGGGAATCACAAATATTGTTGAACACACTGTGATACATAACAATTTGCGATTTCCTAATAGCAAATCGCTAAGACTTGCTATTAGGAAATCACAAAGTGCTTAGTTAAATTAAGTACTTCCACTTTGTTTGCATTGATTTTAAATTCTGACACTTGATGAAAGGAGTCTAGATGTATCCGGAGTTTCAGAAGGGCCAGCTCGGTTTTTGTCAGCTTAAGTAGGAAATCATCAGCAAAAAGCATACCTTTATGTTCCTCTTTCCCAAGCTAAAGGCCCGTCATCTCTTCATTCTTCCTAACATGTGCTGCAAGATGCTCAATACTTAGAGCAAATAGTAGAGCTGACAATTTAGTTGGAGTATTGAGGAGATGTCACTATTGAGTGATATCCTGGCATAAAGGACCTGATACCAAGTCAGAGTAAGGGCTATGAATTTTGGGCTGAAGTAGGCCCTCTCAAGCACCCCTGTCAAAAATAGCTTTTCCACGAGGTCAAAGGATGTTTTTACATCCCATAGAACCAGGATCACTAGGATTGTTTCTTTTAACATCTTGATGACCAAGTGGAATACCCCTCACGACATTGCCATGTATTTTGTGTTTTTTAATTATGCCTGATTGGTATGGGTGTAGAAGTTCTGGTAAGGTGTTTTCTAAGCACGTTGCTAGGATTTGGATGACCATTTTAAAAGTTTTGTTTAGGAGTGCTATGAGGTAGTATGAAGTTAATTTCCCTGGATCGTTCTCTTGTTCATTTATTTGGGAGATGGTTGACTCATTCATTGTCGAAACGAGTTGTAGTTTCATCAAATGAGTGGTCGTTTTTGGCCCAAAATCTTTATATAAATAAACTTCGCCATGAGCTTCATTGTTTTTTAGAGTTTTGAAGACCACTTTAACCTCTGCATTCATAACAGGAGGCTCCATTGTAGCATATTGATCAGCAGTGATACGGGGAATCTGACAAGACTGTAAGTGTCTATCTTGCAGGATGTGTGATTTAAAAAAAAAATATTTCAATATATATATTTTATATATATTTAATATATTTCTAATATTCTGTAGCTTGCTTTCGGTTTTCTGTAATTTCTTAATACCTTGCTCAATAACAAAACAAAAAAAATGAGTGTTCCGCTGTGTACAATTTAATTTAGTGACAGTGAAATGTAATTAACTTCACTCTATCTTTGGTTAGTCTTATACCATTGTTTAATATGATTTCTTTCACATATGGGCGTTCGTGTTCATGCAGGATTGGTGTGCTAAATGTAGAGCTATATTGTTTCCCTGGGCATCAGCAGCAGTTTCTTCATGTGGGGGGGGAGCATCAACCCCCCCGGCCCACTGCGAGCCACGTTAAGGTCCTCATTTACAAGAATCTGACACATTGGCATTGTTACGTCAGATGTCTTGCCTTTTCCTAAGATTCCCTAACTGTGCCATGGATGCGCTGTATTTACAATACAGAGCTCCATGGCGCACGTTTTCAGTGATGCATCAGAAATTCTGATGCAGCTGTTGACACTAAACTCATGCATTGCTGGAGTAGCGTTGCAAAAATGATGCTACTCCAGCAATGCAAGGAGGCTCTCATTGGAGAAAGCTCTGCGTCAATTTTATGCCTGCTCTGAGCAAGCAGTAAAAGTCTGATGCAATGAGGTCACACAATGATGCAGTGAAATGCATCAGGCCAACCCACGCCATCCAATCCTGGCACTGCTCTCATGCTGGTAGACACCATGAGAGCAGCGTCTGGATTCGTTAGGGGAGTTCTACATTCCGCAGTCTTAGGAAGAACAACCAGGAGGGTGCAGAGCCCAGGGGTTAGTACAATTTAATTTTATTCAATTAATATAAAATGTGTAATGCCTGAACTGAGGGGCATAAGGAGGCATTGTCAGAAATCCAATAGCAGAGCAAGGACAGCAATAATTTAGAAAGTATGGTTGTTCGGTCTGCCGTTGCCTCAGCAACGAAGGTTGAGGAATACACTCTGTTTCAGAAGGCAGTCAAAAACCATCTGGAAAAGGAATCAAGGTGAAAGTATCTTTCGTGCCATGGAACCCAAATGTTTCAATAGTAACTCTGATCAGATGGGCAATACGGGGATAACAGACCAGAACCATAAACGGGGAATGATACCACAAACAGAGTGTCTGTGTGGGACAAAGTTGTTCAGGGGATTGAGAGCCACAAGGTGTTGCCGTCTACAATTGAAATCGTGGTCAGTAATGAAGGAGGTGCTGATTTCTCCTCCGCTTTACAGTTGGAGGAACTACAAGTTCTGTTTGAAACTATTCTATTGGAAATTCACAACCTAAGGCAACAAGAGGCAGAGCAAATTGAAAAGCTACATAGAGATTGGCAAAGATAGAGCAGAACTCTGACCAAATTCCAAGAAGGCTGAAAGAAGCAGAACAAAGAACACCTGACCTACAAGATAAGGTGGGGTTTTTCAATAAGGGTGTTCTAGCTGAGCAGAAGAAAGTCCGATATCTAGAGAATAAAGTGGAAGACATTGAAAATCATGGGAGACAGTCCAGATTCTACCAACAGCAATCCACAATAAGTCATTTCAGTTTATGACAATTCCCATATGAGAGTATTTTCAGATTTGTCAATAACAGCGGTTCAGCGCCTTGGGACCCTCACAGGTGAGTAGCCGCGCTTTACAAATATTGATTGATTAATTGAATGCCGCAAAACCTTTCAAAGATTGGCCAAAGTGTTCAAGGTTTTGGGGATACAAGCTTCATTATGCCAACAATCCAAGTTGAAAATATTTGTTAATGGGCAATTCAAGGTCTTTCAGGTGTTTGAAAAAGTGCACGCTTTAGTTGTGAAAAAGACCTGAAGCATTCATAAGGATTGTTGCCTAAGGGGTTTGCGAATGTAGGAAACACTCTACATAAGGCTTCATAAGGCAAAAATTCTAGTCCTAGAATCAATCTGTGTGGTGAAAGGAGGGGGAGTCCACATTGAATGCTGGGTGCCGTGACAGGGCACCACTAGAGGGATGGGAAACTTGGGAGGGATGGGGGGTAATCCCTGGATCCAAGGAAAGGGTGGGACATGGGTGCATGGGTAGTTTGGGTGAGTGGAGCAGATGGAATGAGGAGGGTAAAAATGAGATTGAACTACTTAAGGTTGAAACCTGGCTGTTGGGCAATATTGAAGGTGTTAATTATGCGATTCAGGGAGACATGTTGGTAGAAAAAAATGACATAATGCATGACATTACAGATGTCCCATGTACTGTAATGTAAATGGATTGGGGAATAGGTGCAAGAGTGGTGCGCTACTTAATTGGGTCTCCTCACTTGGTTCCGATGTAATGTATTTACAGGAAACACAATTTAAGAGATGCACCCCAAGAATGCCCTTACCGGAAAGGTTTTCTCAAGCCTATTTTGCCTCAGCAGGGGTGGCGATGAGGGGTGTGACTATCCTATTTGCTAATTCACTACACTACTAGATTAAAGAGATATAGATATAGGGGGTCATTCTGACCCTGGCGGTAAATACCGCCATGGCGGAGGTTGGCGGTAGCACCGCCAACAGGCTGGCGGTGCTCCGCCGGGCATTCTGACCGCGGCGGTACAGCCGCGGCCAGATGCGGAAAGCCGGCGGTGTACCGCCGACTTTCCACTGCCCATGGGAATCTGCCATGGCGGCGCAGCTTGCTGCGCCGCCATGGGGATTCTGACACCCCATACTGCCATCCTGTTCCTGGCGGTTCGCCCGCCAGGAACAGGATGGCGGTATGGGGTGTCGTGGGGCCCCTGGGGGCCCCTGCAGTGCCCATGCCAATGGCATGGGCACTGCAGGGGCCCCCGTAAGAGGGCCCCACAAAGAATTTCAGTGTCTGCTTTGCAGACACTGAAATTTGTGCCGGGTGCAACTGCACCCGTCGCACCTTCCCACTCCGCCGGCTCCATTCTGACCCGGCTTCCTCGTGGGAAGGGTGTTTCCCGCTGGGCTGGCGGGCGGACTTTCGGCGGTCGCCCGCCAGCCCAGTGGGAAACCCAGAATGACCGCCGCGGTCTTTTGACCGCGGTACGGTCTTCTGGCGGTTCCCGCTTGGTGGGCGGCTACCGCCGCCCGCCATGCTTAGAATCAGGGCCATAGATTTATGAGTCCCTATTGCCAAGTTGCGCCACATTTGAGGCATTTATCATGACCCAAATGTGGTGTTAAGGTGGCATTTCCCACGCGTCATATTTACAAAGTGGTGCAATGCTTGCATTGCGCCACTTTGTACACCCTTGCTCCACATTATGCTTGCACAAGGCATAATGTATGCAAGGGGGGCGTTCCCCCATTAAGGGGGCTGAAAAAATAGCGCAAGGAAATCTATGAGAATTCCTTGTGCCATTTTTTTTAGGCACATTTAATGCCTGTTCAGAGCAGGCGTTAAAAGGTTAAAAGGGGGCTTCCATTATTTTGAATGGGTCCCTATGTACTCTGCAGGAGTAGCGCCAACATTTTGTCACTACTCCTGCAGAGTACATCAATAGCGTGACAAAGAATGAAGCCATTGCCCCATACCCTGCGCCATAGTGCACTGTATTTTAAATACGGCGCACACATGGTGGCGGTAGTGGGCGCTAACGGGCACAGGGAAAGTGGTGCTGCACTTGGTGCAGCACCACTTTCCATAAATTTGCCCCATAGTGCAATATTAACGTAAGTGGATTTGAGTGCAAGCACTCATGAATGACATGATGGTTAGGTTTGTAAACTATTATGGTCCAGTGATGGATGAGATTAAACCTCCAGAACAAATCTATGATTTAGCCATGAAGGCAGAGGGGCTACTAGGACTGTGGGTGATTTTAATTTTAATAAGTACTTAAAGAAAGATACCTCAAATAAGGCAAAAAATGATTGAAACCAAAAACAGCTAAACTGTTGAAAATTATGAAACAGGATTTTAGGCTAATAGATTCTTGGCGGGTCATTTACTCCGAAGCTGCACAATACATGTTATACACATAGGTTTTCTCCTGCCTCTCAATTAGATTTTTTTCTGGTGTCAGATACAGGACAATGGGGGACAGTGGAAATTCTTGCTCTTTCTCTGAGCACTCAAGGGCATATTTATACTTTTTGGTGCAAAACTGCACTTACGCATTTTTGCATCAAAACGTTTTGCACCGGCTTGCACCAGTCCATATTTATGGAATGGTGCAAGCAGGCGCAAAGATTGGGCTAGCGTAAAAAAAAATGACATTAGCAGGGTGGGGTGGCGGTATGGGAGAAGGGGGTTTTGCACCGAAAAAAAATGGCGTTAGGCAGCTTAGAGTAAAAAAATTACTCTAACCAGCCTAGCGTCATTTTCTGATGCAAACCCATCCATACCACATGACTCCTGTCTTAGAAAATACAGGAGTCATGCCCACCACCCCAATGGCCAGCACAGGGGACCAGTGTCCCCTGGGCATGGTCATTGAACCCAGTGCCTTGTAGGGGAGCCATTTCAGGGCCCCTAATGGCACTTTAAAAAATAAAATTATACACGTACCTGTAACTATCTATACTTGCCTGGGATGGGGTCTTCCATCCTCCTCTGTCCCTCTGGTGTGGGTGGGGGTGTCCGTGGGGCCTGGGGAGGGCACCTGTGGATTCATTCCATGGTGTTCCACCATGGAAATAGGCCCACAGATCCTCTAATGCCTGCCCTGACCCAGGCGTTAAATAATGGTGCAAAGCAAACTTTGCACCATTATTTGACCCCTTCTCCCCCGTGCGTGATTTTACCCCGGGGGATAAATATGGCGCTAAGGCCACAGAGTCATTTTTGCATGGGAACGCCTACCTTGCATCTCATTGACGCAAGGTAGGTTTCTACTTCAAAAAAATTACTTTAACTTCATAACTTTGGCTCTAGATGGGGCTAGCGTCAAAGTATAAATATGGAGTTAGTAGTAGTAGTATGCACTGAATTTGTGTTAAAAAAAATGACACAAATTCGGCACAAAACAAGTATAAGTATGCCCCCAAGTCTGGCAGGACAGAGGTCCAGGGGGTCAGAGAGGATTCTTTGAACAGTTACCTGGCCCTAGAGCATTTTTAGAGCAAGAGCCAAACTTTACAGGATGACCGCCGTACATGATAATGGAGTGTACCGGATGCTGAGGTATGCAGGCTCAAAGATGCTCAAGGATGTCCCTGATACTGTGCAGTCCACGGGAGTGATGTCCGGTCAAGTCCTCGGTCCACAGGTGAGTGGGGGCAACTCTGTCTATAGGTTTTGGGGTCCCACAAAGACCTCTTTTCAGGGTTCCAAGGGCTGCTGATGCAGTCCTTGCACTTTTACAATACAGCAGACACAGGACAAGCCTTTGGTCTAGGCTGGTGTCCCTCCTGGGTGATGAATCCAGTCACAACCAACACTCACAAGTCCAGCAGATATGGGTGCACTTTTTAGGTATCTCTGAATTGTCTTTTGGGGTGCCGGCATCTGGTAGCGGCAAGACTTCTGCTGTTTCTACCAGTGGCGTGACTTGGGATCCTTCAGCTTCAATGTCCCTAGCGCAAGTCTGGGGGGTCAGCTAACTGACACTTGAAGTCTCTGCTTCAGATTTGGGCCGGGGATCAGCATTTCCCTGAGCTAGGCACACAGAACAGGATCCAAACTCCACTAACCCAAAGTGCAGCAAGTGCAGTCGCTCCAGCATCGCAGTCTGTGTGCTTCCAATGGGTGCAGAGTGATGTTCTTCTCGTCCTCTTTCAAGGACGAGTGAGTACTGAAGGTCAACATGCCAAGGGCACCACATTTATCCCAGGTATGTGCCCTGAGAGGCCCATATGGTCACAAGCCAATGGGCTACTTGATGCCCTCCTACCGAGTGACAATGTTTCTGTGATGTGTGACTTCTGGCTATCCCAGAATGTCAGATTCTTACACCTATCAAGATGGCACGACAATTCCTCAGTCGTGAAGAACAAGGTAGCCCACCTTACAGTTGTCGGCACCTGGGTACAACACCCCCATGTTGAAATGGTTTGGGGGCAAGTTTCCCCTCTCTGGCCCTGCCTCCACCCTGTCTAAAGGGACAAAAGGCATCCTGCTCAGGGATTTTGGGCCAGGAAGCCCATCAAAGCCAGCTTCCCCTTTGAAGCACGCCTCCAGACTAATCCCGAGTGGCCATCCTGGCAGAGGATTTGGCACCTTGTGGCTGCAGTAGTGCCTTTGTCCCTGGGAGTCATTTTCACTTCTCCCCAGGCAGTCAGAAAGCTGTCAATGTATGTGTGCCTTTGAGCAGCCACTGGACGAGCAAAGCAGAGACTGGGCACTTTTCTAAAAGTGGCCAACCATTAATAGGGACATTAATTTGGACCCAAGCATCCGATCGTATTTAATGTCACGATTAGATTAATACTTCACATGACCCAGTTTGGTAGTCCTAGTTAAAGGTTATCCTGGTGGGGAGGTCACCCAGTAACCCTGCATTAGGCAATGGGGCTACCAACTTTACCCACAGCAAAACAACAATTTGGAAGAGTTGCTGTCGAGACATATTGAAATATATATGACTCACCTAATCAAATACATCTTGCTACCATAGGGCTCTATAGGTCTTCCTTAGGGAAGACTTAAGGGTATATTTACAAGAAAGTGGCGCATCAGTCACGATGTGCCACTTTTCTTGCATCGCCCCTGACCCACCTAATGACATCATGGTTGCACCATATTTACAATATGTTGTACCGTGGTGGTCGTTACAAAAATAGAGTCAACATTTTTTATGCTCTTGTGGTGCTTTGCTGCACCAGCGTCAACATTTTTTATGCTAGTGCAGCAAAGCACATTAAATTAATTGATTGATTAAAATGGGTGTATCACTTTAACGCCTATCTCGAGCAGGCGGTAAAAATGATGGAAACAATGGTGCAGTGAAATGTTGTAAATTTCACTGCGTCATTTTTTCGGGTATTCCTGCATCGGACTGCCGCCTTTGTATAAATTATTCCTGGCCGAGGTATAATGTGGCGCAAGGGTTTACAAAGTGTCGCAATGCTAGAATTGCACCAGTTTATAAATAGGGAGCAGGAGAAAGGCCTTCTTAACACCACCTTAGCGTAAAAAAAAAGATGCTATGGTGGCTCAAGGTGGCGCTAGGGGCTGGTAAATATGCCCCTTAGGGTCTGATTTAGAAGTCGGCTGAGGGAATACTCTGTCACAAATGTGACAGATATCTCATCCGCCGTATTACAATCCCATTTTAGCCTATGTGCATTTGTGACGGAGTATTCCCTCTGCCCACAACTAAATCAGGACCTTGTATATAATGTTAAGGGCCATGGGGGCCTTGTGATTGGTTTAAATGGCAAAGTCGAACTGGCAGTGAAAACACCATCCTTCCAGTCTGCAGTGTTAGTTCATGAGCCATTTTGTGTCTTGTCACACAAAGGGTGGCACAAATAATGCTGCAGCCCTGAGTGTAGACTCTGCCTTACATCCCCTGGGTACCCTATGTACCATACACTAGGGACTTATAAGTAAGTCAGGTTGCCAATTGGGTGCATCCAATTCAATATATGCTTTGTATGAGGTCAGAAAACTGGCACTGAGGTCTGGTTGGCAGACCTCAGTGCATTCTCAGAATCGAAAAACCAGCAGCATCAGTCCAACAAAATGTAGGGGTGAACATGCAAAAAAAGCATTTCATTACAGCAGGGAACTTCAGGATTTTCTCCAGTTTAATTGAGGGGGCACTGAAACCATTGAAACAATTCTAGGCAGTTAGTAAATCCCAGATTTAGATTTTGGAGCATGTCTCCACCCTACAAAGCCATCTATATCCACAGGCTTTATGTAAGTCGCCTTGGAGCCATTCCCCTCATAAATTGGCCGCAAATTCTTAAATTTCAATATGATTAAGACTGAGGTACAGATCAAAAGAAAGTATTCAGAACTTTGGGATGCATCTCTATGGCCTCCTTGTATGGGAGCTCCTTCTCCATCTGTACAACACCTAAAATGCTTAGAAGCTATGCTTCATCCAGGACATCAATGGAAACAAAAGCCACTGATGTTGTTAGCTCATGTCCTAGACCCCTATGGGCTCTAAATAGGGTGGACAGAACATCTGCTGCTTTTTTTGGAAGATCCCTAGCATCTGCCAAACTCAAAATAAGATCATTGGTCACAAAGCAGGACACGGAGCATAAGTTTGAAGTTTCATTATATGCTTCTTATGTTTAGAAATATGGGTTTTACATTTACCTGCCCTCAGATACAAGTATTCCAACTTTTCCTTCTGATTCTGAGTTCTAACAACTTTCAAATTGCATTGATATTGATAAATGTCTGATGGTTATTAAAATGTCCTCTATTAATGCACAGTAAAATCTTCAAGAGCGATTCAAAGCTAGATTTCAAATTTGCTGCTTTTTCCAACAACCACATTAGCACCTGTGTTGGGTTTTTCTCCTTCCAAAAGCATCACCTATTTTTTATTTCTCTTGTTCTCTCTTTATATCTATTGATTTTCCACTTCCTCCTATTCAGATTTTTGTTTTTTAAAATCAGACACTGGCTCGCCTACATTTATTTTTTGGTCTCATTCTTTAAGTTACCCTTTGAAAGCGACTTCTATATATTTTGCTTTTTGTCCTAACTTATTTTGTTTCCTGCTATTTTAATCCACTCCAAAGTATTTGATTACATCATTATATTTTTCACTTTCATCCTCAATTCTACCATGTACATTTTTCTCCACCTGCCTTTGTCTATCTTCATTCCAACTATTTGTCTTTTTAGTCTAATTTGTTAAACCTATTTCACCCCCTTCCTTCACTCCCTTCCTCCTTTTTCATCTCTCTCTTCAGCCTTCCCTAGGTCTCTAATCCTTGCATTCCTTTCCCTCCTTCCAAGGTTTGCATTAAACGTTTCTATTAATTCTCTCCGTATGTACCTGTACCTCCTGTATGTTTTAATTGTGTCATTCCGGCTTTCACAATTCTGGTACAGACCGTTAGGTCCATATTTATGGGAAAATTACAGAGCGCAACACTGCTCCAAAACTGACAGCGCCGCATTCCATCATTTTCACAATGCAGGGATGCTTCGTATTTAATTGATGACAGCGTACCCCTGTGTGGTCCCCTGTGCTGGCAATAAATTTAGCTGCCAACGCAGGTATCCTTGCACCATTGTGCAAGGATGTCTGCGTTGAGGGGTGTGATTGTTTATGTGTGGGAAGGTGTCCCTTCATGCACATAAACAACCACGATTGGCGATTTGCGTTCTGCAGCACACATAGAAGTGCCAAAGCGTCATTTTAAAGTGATTGTTTATGTGCAGGAAGGGACGCCTTCCTGCATATAAACAATCATTTCTGGCATTTTGCTCTTTCTATGCCTGCTTCAGAATGCAGCACGCATAAAAAAGCAAAAAACGAGGAGGAATAAAAGTATTCAACACCATTTGAGCTTAGAGGCTGCAGTTGGTGATATTGCGCTAGTATTGTTTTCCTCTTTCCTGATTGGTAGGATACAGCATGGTAAAGTAGAACCCTTCCTTGCCACAATGATCCCACCCATTTTGGCAAACCGCGTGAGTCTCCCCTATTGCTGCACAGTGCAGAAGATTCTTAATTTTGATAAATCAGTACACACAAAACGACCCGGGAAATGTTTTATTGTAAAGACAGTGGCATTTGCATCATAGAGATAAGAGTAGGAACTCTAGTATGGTTTACTTTGCGGAGCCCCAAATCATCCGTCTCTGATCTTCCATCACCTAGTGTTTCTCGATGCTTCAGCAGTGTCTGTTTCCAGTGTCTGCAGAAGGCCGCAATCTCAATTTCATCCTTATCAGCCTCTGAGGGCAGCTGTTGCAGGCCCTGTCAGAAATGATTCATAACATGTCATCATTGATGAAAGGTTACACAGAGGTATAAGGGCAAACATTAAAGAAACAAATGTAAACGGTAATCAGTGATGTGGTTGAACCAGAAATATACTTGCACGCAAAATTGTAGCTTGCATAATTATCTATCAATACACAGCATCAAATAACCATGTAGTTGCTGACATATCCACCTGCAAGAAATGACAAGCATTTGCAATGCAATAGGTCTCACATTAGCAAGAGTTAGAGCTGTTGGCATTGTAAATAATAATGACAACCTTGCATTGGGGACCTTATAAATATTTAGCTATGCAGCACATTAAACCTTTATCAGAAATAAACTGTGTTTGTGCATTCCTTCATACAATTGACATGAGACTATAATGGTCTGAACAGCCCGACAGAGCACTGCAGTAAAAATAGCATTTGGAAGATACATGGTCATGTAAACATATATTCAGCCTCTAGAGGGCATAGTCACATACAAAGGAATGATAAAGAATGTTGCAGTGTAATCATATAATCATCCCCTTGAGGGCATAGGGACATATTTAAGACCCCCTAGTGCCACCGGAGTGTCACTTTTCGCAACGTTCTGGTGGTGCTATGCCCTGCCACTTTTGTGGCTTAATGCCATCTTGTAAATACGGCCCCTTCACTAACAGCACTTTGCATGGAAGGGGCGTGTAATGGGTGGTGCTGTGGGCGTGCCACAGCAACACCTATTGCAATTTGATGATGCCTCAGATTTACGAGTTTTCGTAAACCTGAGGCAGCGCCAAAATCTAATGCCACTCCAGGGGTGGTGCTAGCAGGGCGCAACACAGAGAAATACTTGTATTTCTCCTCAGTTTTTGCCGTTTCTTTGTGTGCTGCATTCTATTAAATATGGCACATCCCTGGGTTTTGAAAATGACGGAGAGCGGCGCAGCCAATTTTGAAGCAGCATCATGCTCCGTCCTTTTCTGTTAAAAATGGGCCACAGTGTATTACACATTTTCAGGTCTAGCAGACCTTTTAAATATCATTGAACTGTGAAGTTAGTGGTACAAGGGTGAGGTGCCAAAGATCGTTACTAAATGTCTCTGTAGAATCAATAGGAGAAGGTGCAGTTCCACTGGTCATGGCTAGATGTTCCTGCAGAGTCAACCCAGATGGTGCAGTACCACTGGTTACAGCTAAACATCACTGAAGAGTTAACAGCAGAAGGTGCAGTACTATTGGTGGTGACTAGATGTCCTTCTCAAACTAACTGATCAAGGAGTGTTTTCTCAAGCCAAGTTAGTAGTGCTATGGAACAATGACCATCTTTCAGCCCATAGAGAGCAAACAAGAGACTCTGAACAGAGCTCTCAAAATAGCAGTATAAAAAAGGCCCTTATAACACAACCTCCCTTCAACTACAAAAAAACAAAGTTTTAGCTACAAGAGAATTTAACTATGCATTCAATGGTGGAAGAGGTAATGATTTGTGGGCCCCCTCTTTGAGTGTGGTCCACAAGATTGTCTGAACAGAAAGAGCACATTGTTCTTAATGTTTTGGGGGTGGACTCATTGCCATAGGACCATCACAGGCTGAGTTATGGCAAAAACAATATTGTAAAAGGAATGTCTGCAAAGCATTATGGGGTGACTTTCCATGCAGATATTAAACCTTTATCAGAATTAAACTGTGCATAAGGAAAAGGTGCAATACCACTGGTAGTGGCTAGATGTCCCTGTCAAGCCAACTGAGTTAATAGTGCCTTGAAGTCATTATCATCCTTCAGAACTTCAAGAGCACAGCACATTACACAGTTACAGGCCAAGCAGAGCTGTTAGAAGACCCTTATAATTAAAACTCCTCTCAACAGGAGAAGGGAGAGTTTTACCTACAAGAGAATCTAAATACAGATTAGATGATGGCAAAGGTTATGATTTGTGGGCCTTTTCTCATCTAGTGTGACCCACAAGATTGCCTGTATAGAAAGAGCACATTGTTATGAATGTATTGGTGGTGGTCCCATTACCCTAGCATCACACAGGCTGAATTATTGGAAGGAATGTGTTGTAAAACTAATGCCTGCAAAGCAATGTGGGGTGGATTTCCGTGAATATTTCAAACCTTTATCAGAATTAAATTGTGTTCCTTCATTAGCAGAAGGTACCATACCACTGGTGATGGCTAGATGTCCCTCTCAGGCCAACTAAATTAATAGTGCCTTGAAGCAATTATCCTTTGGGGATTGAGAGCATGACAAGTGTAGCTCATTACACATTTGTAGGCCAAGCAGGGCTGTCAGAATACTAATATCAGCAAAGAATTTATAACACAAACTCCGATCAACCATATAAAAATAAAAAAAAGTTTAACCATGAGAGAACGTAAGTATGCATTGAATGGTGGAAGAGGTTATGCTATTTGGGCCCCCTCTCACCTTGTGTGACCCACAAGATGGCCTGAACAGAAATAATACATCTTTCTGAATGTTTTAGGGGTGGTCCCACTGCCCTAGGACCACCACAGGCTGAGTTATGGGCACCAATGTGTTGTAAAACAAATGACTGTAAAGCATTATGGGGTGAGTTTCAGTGAATACATTAAACCTTTATCAGAAATAAACTATGTTCATTAGCACAGATGCAATACCACTGGCAGTAGCTAAATGTCCCTGTTGAGCCAAGTAAGTTAATAGTGCCTTAGAGCAATTATCCTTTGGATAGCTAAATTAAATCTGCCTTGGAGCAATTATCCTTTGAAGATCAAAGGCCTGATTTATGAAAAGATAGCGCTGCCTTGGCAAAAATTTTGACGCAAATGCAGTGCAAACTTACAAAATATAACCATATTTTGAAAGTTTGCGCCGTTTTTTCATAAAGAAATAACACTAATGCAGCACTAACGTTTCATGAATCAGGCCCCAAGAGTATAGCACATGACACATTTGCAGGCCAAGCAGGACCATCAGAATACTTTTACAAATGAAACCTTTACAAGACAAACCTCTCTTAACTATAAAAAACAAACATTTCACCTACAAAAGAAGTTAAATATGCATTGAATGGTACTTGGCCAGTGCTCCTCAGCCAAGGAAGTGACGTATTGGCTGCCAAATCACCTAGGAGGCAGCACAACAAGACTGACCCTGCCGTTAAACTATTGGAAGTGGAGGCAGTGGCAGGCAGGAGCAAATGCCTATACTCCATGCAAAAGGTCTTCCAGACAGTGCATGCTCGCTGTCTAGGCACGACCGAAAAAAGGGAAATTTGAAAAGTTTAGATGCATTATGCCAAGTTAAATGATCAGGCTGGCATGAAAATAATACTTCACCTCTAGTTAAGATTTTCAATTACTTCGCTAATACTGCCTGGTTGTAAGCAAATACTTCACCCTAAGAGGAACTGGCAAGTCAAACAGAATAATATTTTCAGGAAAAGATTGAAACTATAAGGGAAAAATGGAAAATTCAATAAATATTGGAAACATTACACACGCTTCAGAGCAGCCATGATCTCTTGCCCCACCTTTGAAATTTCACTGAGGGTGCAGTGGACTGAAGTATACGAATTGCTCTCCAAAATGCGTGTCCTCTTTGTTATTAGACCTTTGTCCCATTTCTGCTGCCCAAGGTTCAGTGCCAACACTTACCATTGCTTGACTAATTGGCCAATAATGAGTAGTTGCCCTTTAAAGCTATGTAAGGACAAGAATACTTTGATCTACTCGACCTGAAATAATTGAACATTCAACCACCCCGAGTATAAGAAAATCCTGGAAAATGTGTGTGAAAAACAGCTTTGGGCACTTATCAAGGGACTAGAGCCAGGAAACTGTATTGTGACGGTATGCTGAATTGCAAAATGCCTGCTCTTGTCAGTCATATTTTTATTGAAAGTGTTAAAAAAACCAAATGTACAACTAGTTTTCTCTGTGACAATAGTGTTTTTTACAATTCTCATCCCAATTTTAGCAGCAATTACTATTCCCCCCTTCGTTCCTAATCCATCAAATCAAATCAAATCAAATCATTAACATTTATAAAGCGCGCTACTCACCCGTGCGGGTCTCAAGGCGCTAGGGGGAAGGGGTTACTGCTGCTCGAAGAGCCAGGTCTTGAGGAGTCTCCGGAATGCGGAGTGGTCCTGGGTGGTCCTGAGGATGGTGGGGAGGGTGTTCCAAGTCTTGGCCGCCAGGTAGGAGAAGGACCTCCCACCCGCAGTGGCGCGGCGGATGCGAGGGACGGCGGCGAGAGCGAGGCTGGTGGAGCGGAGAAGACGGGTGGGGGCGTAGAAGCTGAGGCGGCGGTTGAGGTATTCTGGTCCCTTGTTGTGGAGGGCTTTGTGTGCGTGCGTGAGGAGTTGGAAGGTGATCCTTTTGCTGATGGGAAGCCAATGCAGGTGTCTCAGGTGGGCGGAGATGTGGCTGTTGCGGGGTATGTCGGGGATGAGGCGGGCGGAGGCGTTTTGAATTCGTTGCAGACGTTTCTGGAGTTTTGCGGTGGTCCCAGCATAAAGGGTGTTGCCGTAGTCCAGGCGGCTAGTGACGAGGGCGTGGGTCACGGTCTTTCTGGTGTCGGCGGGGATCCAGCGGAAGATCTTCCGGAGCATGCGGAGGTTGAGGAAGCAGGAGGAGGACACGGCGTTGACTTGTTTGGTCATGGTGAGAAGTGGGTCCAAGATGAAGCCGAGGTTGCGAGCGTGGTCTGAGAGGGTCGGTGCGGTGCCAAGGGCCGTGGGCCACCAGGAGTCGTCCCAGGCGGTCGGGGTGTTACCGAGGATGAGGACCTCCGTTTTGTCTGAGTTCAGTTTCAGACAGCTGAGTCTCATCCAATCTGCGACGTCCTTCATACCATCTTGCAGGTTGGTCTTTGCGCTGGTGGGGTCCTTGGTGAGGGAGAGTATAAGTTGAGTGTCGTCGGCGTAGGAGGTGATGATGATGCTGTGCTAGCGTACAATGTCGGCGAGGGGGCTCATGTAGACATTGAAGAGTTTCGGGCTGAGCGAAAATCCATCAACGTTAAGTAGCTACCCTGATCCTGTTAGTGAAACCTCTGTCTTTCCATAAAGATGTATAGACTGGGAGATTAGATATACACACAAAGCTCCCCATGAATCCTATAAATGTTGATTGAGTGCGTACAAAGGGCCTGATTTAGGATTTGCTGGATGGTAGTTCGTCCATCAGGGCGGCGGAGGTCATTACCTTCCCCACCCTGGTGGATTATTGTCTGTCAAATCTATACAGTAAAAGGAACAGCTGTCACAGCAGTTACCTTAAGGTACAAAATGTTTGGTGGGTGGCCACCATTGGGTTTGATGGCCGTCCACCAAACTTTTACAAGGATTTTGTTTTTCAGAAACAAACTCCCAAAGCGGCAGTTTGTTTCTTAAGAACAAAACCCTAATGGCCCACAAACCCTGGGAACTTTTTTCAAGGTTATGTGGATCATTATTTGTTTTTTTTCTAACGGACAGAGAAAAGGGACATTATACAGTGCACCCTAAAAAGGGCAGGTGAGCAGGGTTAGTAATGTCCTTTCTCTGACAGCCCATTACTTCTGTCTACAGAGCTAATGGTTGCTTCGTCAACAGAAAGATTAGGCCCATATTTATACTTTTTTAGCACCGCATTTGCGCAATTTTTTGACGCAAAAGCAGCACAAACTTACAAAATATAATTGTATTTTGTAAGTTTGCACCGCATTTGCATAAAAAAATGACGCAAATGCGGCGCTAAAAAAAGCATAAATATGAGCCTTAGTGTTTATCATTTGCTAAATGAACCCGGTGGACGAAGAGTTTGACAGACAGTGTCCCACGTTGCATCTGCAACAGAATACTTAGTCTATCAAACTCTAAATCAGGCATCAAATTACAATATGAATGTCATACACAAACAGGTTGTTTTGCTCAGGTCACCCAAATGATTTTGTCTGTTTCTAAACATTGATTGTTTTTTGAGTTGGAGGAAACAACCCAGTGGCGAGGGGACAGATTTCGAGGTGGTAATGCTAACCATGTAGATCACCTTACGAAAGTCTAAGGGGCAGATTTATGGAAAGTGGTGCTTCACTCTGTGCAGCGCCACTTTCCTTGTGCCCCTTAGCACCCCCGTACCACAACCATGTGTGTGCCGTATTTAAAATACGGCGCACCATGGCGCAGGGTAGGGGGAAATAGAGTCATTTTATTCCCCGTTCCTGTCCAAGGCCTCCAAGACCATATGTGGCGTTCCTCAGGGATCCTCACTCAGCCCCACCCTCTTCAATGTCTACATGTCTCCACTCGCCAACATCGTCCGATCCCACGGCCTCAACATCGTCTCCTACGCAGACGACACACAGCTCATCCTCTCTCTCACGAAGGACGCCGCAAACGCTAAGATCATCCTCCACACTGGACTCCACGCCATGGCCAACTGGATGAAGGAAAGCCGCCTCAAGCTAAACTCAGAGAAAACTGAGATCATCATTTTCGGCCCCAGCAGATCAGCATGGGACGACTCCTGGTGGCCTGCCACCCTGGAGTCAGCACCAAAGCCCACCACCCACGCACGCAACCTCGGCTTCATACTGGACTCTTCTCGCTCCATGACCCAGCAGATCAACGCCATCACATCCTGATGCTACAACACCCTTCGCATACTCCGCAGCACCTTCAGATGGATTCCCGTAGAAACCAGAAGAACGGTCACACACGCCCTCGTCAGCAGAAGACTGGACTGTGGCAACGCCCTCTACGCGGGAATAACAGCCAAGCTCCAGAAGAAACTCCAGCGCATCTAGAATGCCGCTGCATGACTCATCAACCTCCCTCGCCACGAACACATCTCAGCTCACCTCAGACATCTCCATTGGCTCCCATCAACAAAAGGATCGCCTTCAAGCTCCTGATCCGCACTCACAAAACTCTCCACGACACCGGACCGGCCTACCTCAGCAAGCGCCTCAACTTCCACATCCCTGCACGCCAACTCCGCTCCGCCAACCTCGCTCTTGCTACCGTTCCTCACATTTACCGCACCACATCTGGCAGTAGATCCTTCTCCCACCTTGCCGCCAAAACCTGGAACTCCCTCCCTGTCAACCTACGTCTGACTCAGGACCTCCAGACCTTCAGGAAGCACCTCAAGACCTGGCTCTTCGAGCAGGAGCACCCCCACACACCCACCAACGCCTTGAGACCCTGCCGGGTGAGTAGCGCACTTAACAAATCACTGATTGATTATTTAAAATCATTACAAAGTGACAAATTAGCAAATTAATATTCCAATATGATAAAAACAAACAATCAAGAATTGTTCCCTGTTTGTTTCTGTTTTTCTGATGTTCCGTACTGTTACTAAAGTGGCAAAGCAAGCTAAAATCTCAAGTAGTAAAGTAGTCAAAAGGGTGGTCCGTGCTTGGTTCAATATCTGTTCATTTAACAATTGAATTTAAGTGAGATAGGTCATAGAAAAGCTAATGTGGCCATGTTTGTCACTGTTGCCAGAGAAAATAATAGATTTTGAGCCTATGTGACCCTTCGTATGTTGTGTTGTGTAAAGATTGACCTCACAAATTTACAACGCACTGTATAATGCTGGACAACACCGTAACAGTTGAACCAACAATTCAGTTCTGTATTCGCACAACCTGCAGTGTTCAATATTTCTGAGGAATTTCCAACCAAAGTTCAGATCTCTTATTGGGAGAGGCATGAGTCTTGCCCACAGTATCCTTAGACCACGTTTTCCCAGTGCTTGTTTTAGGTGCTGGCTATTTGACTGGGTTGTATAGAATGATATTAGGGAGGCTCGTGAGCCCCGTTCCTGAAGCGTCTTGATGTCAGCTTCTTGTGAGCAGAGGCAAAGTTGCCTTTTCATGGAGGCTTTGATGGCTGGGTGGCTGTTGAGGCTGTGAGTCAGCTTTCTACAACTAGTTGAATCTTCTCCACTGCCATTTCTAGATGCCTGTGCCACGGATTACCTTTGGTTGTAAAGATTATGTTTAAGACCTTGAAGGGCCGAATTCCAGTCTAATCAATGTATTCCATGTGTGGGCAGCTGGAAAATGTGCTTGTAGCACGTGCATTGAAGCTTGTCTAGTTCGGGTGCCAACATTCCCGGAAATGCTTGCTGTGCATAATTGATGGCATGGGTTTTGCTGTAAGAACCCTCCTGATGGCCGTGGTCGTCCAGCTACCAAGGGAGTTATTTAATTTTCAGACTTCGTGGGTAATACTTTTCCATTTAATCTTAATTCTTTGCACGGATATTTCCAGTTTCACATAGCCATGCCCCCAGATAGTTGTAACTATGCATGTAGTCTAGCCTTTGTGACCCCAGCCACCATGTTGTGTCCCTTTTTTTCCAGGTATTATCCGAAGATCACAACTTTGGTTTTACTTGCATTAGCAATAAATTTGTTTTTAACATGTATATGTTCAGTGAGTTCAACGCTTTCTGGAGGCCAACTCTGGTGTGACCTAATAGGATGAGGTAATCTGCATATTGCATGAGTTTGATTTTCTTTTTTCCAATCCTCGGGGTGGTAGGTTTGCATCTAGTAGGGCCAGGTCAGCTGTGTATAAATTGAATATAATAGGGACAAGCACACAGCCTGGTTTGAGCCCTCTATCCGTTGCAATTTGTGTTGTTGCTACTTTACCGGAGAGCTTGACCCGGACCCATGTCCTAGCGTAAAGTGACATTATGGCTCTTAATAGTTTAGAGGAGATGTTCCACTTCGCAAGCTTTTGACATAGGATGTTGCAGACTACATAGTCAAAAGCTAGAGAGTAGTCAGTGAAACAGGAAAAGAAAGGCAGCATATTTTGCATGACAACTTGGTGGGCTAAATTAGAGAGGGCCACAATATTATCAACTGTTGAACCTTCCACTCGGAATCCTTTTTTGATAGAAAGGGAGCAAGCCCTCATCAGGTACCTATTTGACTAAGTCTTGTAGTATGGGTCTGGCATAGGCTTTTCCCCCGATGTCTAACAGGGCAATAAAACTGTTGTTTTTATGGTGGATATTATCCCCCTTCTCGAAGATCGGCTGGAGAAGGGACCCCCGTCAGGAATCAGGGATATCTTCATGCAAGCTACACTCTGCATACAATTCACAAGGACAGATGCTCAGAACTCCGGGTCCTCTCTGAAGAGCGATCCTGGCAGGCCATTTTGGCCATGAGAACCCATCCTTTCGGATGTGCTTCAGGACCTTAATCACTGCCTATTTATCCATCTTAGTGGGGTCAACCTTTGCTTGTGCTAGCCCTTTGTCCGCACCCTTTCTGTGTCGTGGGGAGGGTGAAGTTGTTTTTGGTGCAAGTTGTATGGGGGCTCAATGTAGAGGGTTGTAACATGGGTTACCCATTTTTCTGCAGGAACTGAGTTGCCTCTTTTGCACTTCCCATGAAATATAGTGGAGATATAGGGACTGATTACAACTTTGGCAGAGGGAGTTAATCCATCCCAAATGTGACAGACATCCCACCCGCTGTATTACGAGTCCATTATATCCTATGGAACTCGTAATCCCGCTTGCGGGATACCCGTCACATTTGAGACGGATTAACCCCCTCCGCCAAAGTTGTAATCAGGCCCATATTGCCAGAATTGTTAGTGGTTGTTCCCTGCGATTAATTCAAAAAGTAAAAAAGTTTTAACCACTCGGCCTCATACATTTTTCTTTTATTTTTCCATATCATTTGTTTGTGCTTCCTTGATGCCTTTGCTAGCTCCAGACTCAAGAAGGTTGTTCTGAAGGTGTTATTTGCATTTACTGCAGCCCTTAATTTCTGAGAGCTCTTTTTAATCTCCGGGTCGAGTCCCGTGGTGTAACTGGTTGCCTTATTGGGTCTGTGCTGACTGTTTCCTTGCAGGTGGGCATGCAGTTCCAAAACCAAAAGTGGCCAGCCATTGATGAAATCTGCGTTTTGTGAGGAGAATGGCCGCCCACCCACTGGCTTTTCCACCAAGAAGTCTGTGCTGTTTGGTCCTCATCCTTCAATATACCTAGTGCAGGTATTCATTCACTGTTCCTCCTAATAAGGTCAATTGCATCATAAGAGCTACATGATCGCTCTCTCCCTGATGATGAAATTGATATTCTGAGACAGCCTCTCTCAGGCCCTGATTTAGGAAAACGTAGTCAATAGTAGTTTGATTGTTGAAAGTGTGAGAGTAGCTGTTCAACTTATTGGTCTTTTTTGCTGTCATCTGTGTCGACTCCAGCTTATATGTTTGTAAAAATGCAATGAATCTTTGAGTTAGTTTACTGGGGCCCTTATTACTTATACAGGCCTCCCCAAGTTGTGCATGTTAACGTCCCCCATTAGGATCATTTCAGAGGCGGTGTGGCTGCTAACTAGTTTTTCCATCTGGTTAATAAACTTATCTGCTTTTTCCTGTGTGTTTCTGTCTTGAGGATTGAACTAGATGTGAATGATTAGCGTCAGCTGTGAGCCCCTATAGCTTCTATAGCCCTTAATTATTCCTGCTTGTATCATTTCCGAGCCAAAGTTTAGGAGATGGAGATAGAATTATTCTGTGCAAGTTTGTGTTATTTCATAAATTGCACATTCTGAACTATTGAACCAAAGACGTAGTAATGCCCTTGGTAAATATTGCACCCAGAAATGTAGTGATCTCAAAAAATATTGTGTTATAGTAAAATAAAAAATAAGAAATTACCCCAAAAAACATTGTATTATTGTGAATCAAATAGCACTTTTTGTGCTAGACTATTACTGATATCAGACGTAATTTGTGTCCAGTAGAAATAACGTCCCTGCACACCAATGAAATACTATGCCCCCTGGGGCCACAATTAGAGAAGGTCAACCTGAGACTCGCTGTCCCACAACTGCTACGACTGCCAAGGGGGAGTGGCTTCCCTCATTAGCCTGGCGCCGCACACTTGAAAAGCGCCCTATAACCTCCCAATGCATGGGACGCAATTGGAGAAGGCTGACTTGGGGCTCGCTGTCCCACACCTTCTGTGACTGCTAAGGAGGTGTGGCTGCCCTGATCATCCACACACCACGTGTTTGCAAAGAGCCCTACCTCCTCCTGCGGCATAGGATGTGCATGGACTGCATCCGGGCAAAGCCGTGCCCCCTGTCGGACTGACAGCGGGCCCGTCCGTGCCCGTCTGCGGCCGGGTTGGGCCACCCCACTAACGTCCGTGCTTGGGCCTCTTCATTGCAAAGGAGCTGCAATGTGTGCTCCTGTACCATGGGTAAGAGAAAAGCAGTTAAGACTCCACCAGGGAAAAGGTCAAAAAGGTCAAAGCCCACCAGTTCTGCTGCATCTGCCACAATACAGAGGGGCTCTACATTTGAGGATATTGATAACCTGACAGCGGAAGATGAATCTCTATTGGGGAGACAAAGGTATGACAAAGACCCAAGCAAAAGCACATGGAAAAATTGCCCTTACCTTTGCAAATAAATCTAAACACGCATCTCTGAGAAAAGGGGTTCATCTGCTGTTATTGATTCTTCTGCACTTACCGCTACTCACAAGGCCCCTGAGGAAGCCGATATATCTAGTGAATTGGGCATTAGAACTCGATGTGTCCTGCAAAAATAGATGAGGTTCTTTGGGATCTCTCTACTGACAGTGCTTCAAAGTCCCCAGTGGAGCGATCACTAGAAGAGGAAAATTGGGTGTGTGCATCATGTAAGGGTCCATGTAATGGAAGCTTGGGGCTGGAGGAACTGCTTACCTTGGTTAAGAAACTACAATCAGAGGTCAATGATTGGAGGGCCCAAGTGGTGACCCTAGATGAAAAAGTTGGGATTCTAAGGCAATCGAAATCCTAATTTTGATGTTTGTCTATTGCAGGAGACATGATGTGTGGAGCAAGTATTTAAAGCAGGCTATTCCAATGTTCATATTCTAGCACAACACACTGGCAGTGGCGGTCCATCTGTTGCTCTAATAATATGGGTTTGCCTCTCATTAAATGTAGTGGTGAGATCACTTGAAATACCCTCTTCTGAAATACAGGGAATTTGTGTAACCAGTAAGGGAGGATGTCTACTGCATGTATGAAACATCTATGACAGAGGCATAAGAGGGGCAGGGGAGTCTCCAACAAGTAGCACTTCTTGGCATTTAGAGAAATTTCGATCCTAACGACCTCCAGGTTGTTGGGGTTGATTTTAACACTCCAGTGCAGCCTCTAGGCTAATGCTGCACACATATAGGAGAAAATGAGGTTGAGGAATAGGATATCCCATTGTTAGTATCCCATTGTTGGATATACCGCCCATTAAGTGGTGCACGAGGTAGCTCTTAAGTTCCTTTCATTCACACAATCCTGTGGCTTGAGAGCCTGTAATGCCCACACTAAGGAGCATATTTATACTCTGTTTGTGCTGAATTAGCCTAATTTATTTTACGCAAATTCAGTGCAAACTTAACTCCATATTTAAATTTTGACGCTAGACCCGGCTAGCATCAAAATGTAGGAGTTAACGTTATTTTGTGGGTGCATGAAACCACCTTGCGTTAATGAGATGCAAGGTAGGCGTTCCCATCCAAAAAATGACACTAAGCCCCCAGCGCCATATTTATCCCCGTGCAAAAAGACACACGATTGCTGGGTTTCCACAGCTGCTAGGTGCAATGGACTGCACCCATGTACGACTGGAGCCACCTGCAGCTACGGAACACCTATACAGGAACTGCAAGCACACACATTCAATAAATATGCAGGCCTTTGTGGACCACCGTGGGCTCTTCACCAACATCTCAGCCAAGTACCCTGGCAGCGTCCATGATGTTTACATATTCCGACTCTTCACCATCAAGGATTAGTTCCAGGATGGACAATATGGCAATGGCCTACTTGTCGGTCAAATAACCAATCAATACACACACAACACACCAACCCTGTAGGACAAACAACATATACACTACAACAAAGACGCATGGGCATGGTAACAACATATATGCAACATGCCGCAGTACACCACAATGATTGGACATCACAAGCGCAGACACCCACATGTACCTAACACAGCCACAAACTAACAGCCATACCACGTGAAGGACAGGAAGAGCTAATTTCTCTTTGCATTCAGAATAAGACCCCAAACCACTTCAATTGTCCACTGGTTGACTACTAAGTATACTTCACACACATTAGACCAAACCAACAATAGCTCTGCCATGACAACGGCCTATGGCATGAGCATGTAAAGAAAGTCACACCTAGGCACATCCCCACCTCATTCATGGTGTGCAAGACTCAGGCACATGCCACATCAAATGCCACCCAAGTGGTACCAACCACAACTACATCTCATCTACACATGCTTGACATACTTGCAGACTGCACATACATCTGACAAATACATCATATTACACACATAGGAAGGCTAATGTACCTGCCATTCTAGACAATGGGGCAGAATCATGAGAAATGGTGCTACAAATACTCAACTCACACTGCACATGCCCCACTTAGTGCCCCATAACACCATCATGCCTTTACTGTAGACTAAAAATAGTACATCATGGTTCAGATTCACTGCTAAACTAGAATGTACATGGATGCCATAGTAGACACCTGTAGGAGTATGGAGGACATGACTGGCAATACATGCACTCTACTAAGTGACCTTTCAGAAATATAGCTGGGCCCCCTCCTAAAGTCTGCACTGTGCATGTGTAGTAAGTCTGGCTGAAAAGCCAATCACTAAGAAGCTAGGACATACACCGGTACCAAATGTGATCCTCATGCTAATATATGACACACACCCTTGGACACCTGGACACTCATCATGAGTTTGTTGTCCGGCAGAGGTCGCTTGGTAAACTTCCACCACAGTTACACCTCCATTGTGGTTTAAACCCTGCTGGCCTAATTAGGAGTTCACTGCTGGGCCTGTCGGTGGAAACATAATTTTCTGTACGCCAGCCCAGCTGGGAAGAGGGTCAAAACATTGCAGCCGGTTTGTAAGTGATCCAATACAATGTGGCAACCTGGCGGGTGCAGCAGCACCGGTAGCGGATATTACTGCATGTAATTTGTGCATTGGAAAATGCTACAGGTCTGTCCATGTGGGCCCCAGCACTGCCCACATCACGTGCATGGCCAGTGCAGGGGCCTCCAGGAGGCACCTGACACCCCCATTCCGCCAACCCTTGAATGGTGGTGGAACCGCCATGCAAAGGCTGGTAGATTTGGGAGTCCAAATCCGAAGGGCTGCGCTGCTTGCAGCGCTGCCCTGGCAGATTAAGACCTCTGGGACTGCCAGGTAGCTGGCTGGTGGCAACCTCGCAATGTTGGCGGCCCAACCTTGGTGGGTCCAACACAGCCATAACGTGGGGGTCATAGTGCCACAACTGCAGTGGTCCAACTGTCACTGTGAGTCTGGCGTTCTTGAAACCACCAGATTTGTAATGAGGGCCAAGATGGTTGACACAACCATCCTCTGCCACTAAGGCCCAGTAAGTGTTGCACTGCATCCGTAATGTCACATGCCTACATCGATGGAATAGGCTGGCTTTGTAGGGCAACTATGCTGGCCACACATCTGACACCATTGTGCTCCAAGGAGGTGGTAGCCTCCATCTAATATGAGGACCCTGCTAATAAAATGGATGACTCAAAACATGTTACATACATGATGAGCACACGTATTGGAATCCAGGTGGTCACATACAGGGCCTTGAGTCAGTACCCAAGAATGACATGTACACCAACACAATCAAATTGAACCATATACAAGACCTGGAACATGCACAACACCACAAACACCTCTGAGGCACCATTCAAACTGCAACCTACTACTGCCATGGAATATTCATGGTCCCTCTCAACTCTTCACTAAATTCCTCCTTCTTATCTTTGCAGCTGAGGTTATGGCATACAGCCATGGGTCGTGATCCCATTTGCAAATCCAGATACCAATGAACAGTGTGCCTATATTGAAGCACACTAGAAAACACACAATGTTGTGGAGAGGAGCTTTGACCTTCTCAAATACGGTTCAGGTGCCTGGACATGACAGTGGGTCAGGACCCCATTTGCAAATCCAGATACCAATGAACAGCGTGCCTATAATAAAGCACACCGGAAAACATGCAATGTGGTGGAAAGGAGCTTTGACCTTCTCAAATCCCGGTTCAGGTGCCTTGACATGACAGGAGGAAGCCTCCTGTATGCTCCCCCACTGGTATACAAGATCATACTGGTATGTGCTAGCCTGCACAAAATGTGTGACAGAAACAATGTCCCCTGGGATGGACAAGTAGATGTCCACAATGAGAAGGAAGAGGATGGTGGGGCTGAGGACCTTGAGGGGGACCAACCAAACACAACAGCAGGAGTCCACAGGAGACAGACAATTGTTGACAACTTTTATACATAGTTAACCAAAAAAGTACTCTTTAACTACCTCAAATAAATGTTTTTCAACAACATAATCCTTGGTCTACTCATTGTCCAATACATATACTTTGGAATGTGAATCTAACCTGATGGAGTGTGTTAGAAACACAGAAACAACAAGTTTGGTACACACATCTTTGGTGATGTAGGGGGTTCTGCAGACTCCATCTCACATATCAGTGACGCCCAAATCCCTGGCATGTGACTTCTGAAGGCCGAGATCCATGCACCACTACATATATTGTTACATCGTGTGGGGAAATGTGCAATTTCATGGGCCATTCACCAACACAACACCATCCCTAACAGGTAGATAAGGTAAGGGTTGTCAGGAAATGGAGGTTAAGTAATGTCAGAACTGAACACCGTCACAACTCTGTGTGAGAGTAGCTTGGCCTGCACGGTACATGCGTGTGTCAAGGGGGGTCATCGTAGGCAACGTTGCTTGTTTAGTAATTGGCCGTGGTAATTAGTCAATGTTGGAAGCTGAGCCTGCGCAGTGTGTCCATGGGAATATGTACTGGCACTAGGCCAAATCCCTGACACATGAAAGACTGTAAATCATGTATGGCACATACACATTGGCTAGGAAATGGTTAATGGCTTAGCAGTGACATAAAGAAGCTAGGGGTGTTGAATCCATATACAAACACATTACAGATCGTATGGTCTATGATTTTCAATGGGAAAATGCATCTGCCAAATGATAGTCTGGCTGGAATGTAGGCAGAGTGTGTGACACACCCACCTGCATAGGATGCACACCTGTCGACCAAATAGGCTTGATTCACACATGCCCACTGCTAATAATGAGAAATACATGCAGACCAATGTATGGGTGTCCATCCTAGGTAGCTACGGGTATGCCATCATCCACAATGATTGACCTGTGTCTGCATGTCTACACAGTATACCCCATATAACAACATTACCTAGCACATAGCAATACAAACCACTCATTGTCACTTGCATGACAGATCCATTGCATGGTACGAAATGTAACTAAATTGCTCATACATGTAATGGCCTCCAAAATCACAATCATGTGTGCCATGTGTGAACATGTGTAGCATTCACCAATACAGTCAGGGACCCACATCACACTGAGAGGGAGTAGACACAGCCATTTCGTTAGCACCTGGCAAAGGATGAATACAGCACTAAGGAGATTATACACCTCAACATCAATCAGTCATGCTAAGAGTCAGCTAGATTGTGACATGCTGGGAGAATTGCATTGCCATGTTCAACGGTGGATGTGGATAAACAGCTCTGAGATACCCACAAATTTGTGCTGATACAACATGCCATGTCACGTGGAGACTACTCAAGTGCTGTGGCATGTGCAATGTCCTGTGTGTCTTGCACTCATTCCATCTCACTAATATCGCCAATGGGACATTGACTACTGAGTTGACAGTTGTAAGAGAAGGGAATATTTCCACATTACACAAGTCACATGTAGTATCCTCTCCCAAGATCACCTGACAATGTTGCTGTAGAAGATGTGTACAAGGTGCTAGCAGACAAAAGACTGGGAGCAATGGAGGACACAAACATACCTCACCAATCATGGCAGATATAAGGGATAATGAGCGGACAAACACCAAAACAGGCACTGTAGACACAAATGTCTACATACCAAACTCTAACTGATGCACAGAGAGGGTGGGCATGTTAGTACATGACCCAGACATGTTTGTCACCATCATACCATGGTAATTGCCCTTCGCGTGGTAATAGAACAGGAGACAGTCACAAACAACTCCATCTGAACAATTTCATTTGTCCAACCTTTACTTCACAACAGTCATGCAGCCCGTAAGCAGGCTGAACATGGACACAGCTTTGGACTCCTAAACATCCATACATGTCCTACATGTGCAAGCACACGGTTTCTGTACCTGAGAGGGGAAGGCTGACATCTCATACTGCACTGGAATTAATCACAGTGGGGTCGGTTTGTCCACTTATGTGCATGTCTCTACCTACTAGGGAGTGTGCACAGGCTGGAAATTAGCTTTCATAAATGGTAGCGATACCAGCTCAATAAACCCACGCACCTCTGCTCTGACAACATCAATGTATGATAGTGTCAGATGCTTGATACACGTGCACAGGGGACAGAGTGAAGTAGACCACCATTCACCTGCACCTTCACATGAAACCATGGGTTTGTGTCGCCTCACAAACTCACACATTGACGTAGATGGATAGGCCTGCCATCTATACTACACTGCAACCCTGCAACACAGTGGTGCCACATTGTATGTGACAGTCATAACTGACATGATGTTGACAGATCAGAAAACACATATGGAGGTAGGCACACATATCCCAAAGATCTCTGCACACATGTACCACCCTAATGGGCCAGCCACAGTAATTTGAATGGATTCAGTATAAAAACTAACCTAGCAGCAACATGATGGCATAGGTGTCACGAAACCTGTGAGAGTATGAATGTACCCATCAATTGTGTACTGACATACCGTACATATGTGCCAGTGATGTGACTACACATGCAATAGTTAAAAGGACATCCTCTGTCTATGCAGGAAGATGTCAATGTTAGCTTGCACATCCCCTTGACACAACAATGTTGTGAAGTATGACACAAACGACACAACACAAGGCATATAGTATTTGTTAGAAACGGGGTCTTTGGTTTGCAGTCAGGTTACCCCCGTCCAAGCAAAGACCCTCACTCTAGTCAGGGTAAAGGAGACTCACCCTCAATTAACCCCCATTCACCCATTATGTAGCTTGGCACGAGCAGGCAGGCTTAACTTCAGAAGCAATATGTAAAGTATCTGTACCAACACACACAGTAACTCAGTGAAAACGCTACAAAATGACACAACACAGGTTTAGAAAAATAGATAATATTTATCTAAACAAAACAAGACCAAAACGATAAAAATCCGACAAAAACAAGTCAAGTTCTGAATTTTTAAAAAGAATAAGAGTCTTAGGTGGTCATTCTGACCTCGGCGGTAAAAGGCGCCTACCGCCGGTCAGAAATCCTCCATAATCCCGCCGCGGTCGCGGAAACCCGCCACGGTCATTCTGACCCGCAGAAGGCAAACCTCCGAAAATCCGACCGCCACAACAGACCGCCAGACCAGCGGTCGGCGGAAAGGTGGAGGTGACAAAACCTCCACCGCCACGCCAACAGAAATACGCCCATGCCATTACGACCCACGAATCCACGCGGCGGTCTTTCAAACGCGGTATTCCATTGGCGGGACACACCGCCGCGGTCAGAATACACACAAACGAACAAAACTCAGCCACGTTGGACGATTTGAATCCCACACACCTGATACACATACACACACCACTCCCACACACACAATACAATATAAAACACACACCCACATCACCCACAAACCCCTACGCTAAAAAATTCTGAAAGAAGGCCAGAGCGAGACACCAGCATCCACAAACTAACAGCCACAGCCACTCAACACCATCACCCACACACTATCCACACACAAAACAACACACACCACCACACTCAACTCACTTAAATACACATACTCCACCCCACACATCATACACACCACCCCATGGCACCCCAAAGACAACCCCGCTTCACAGATGAAGAACTCAGGGTCATGGTGGAGGAAATCGTTCGGGTAGAGCCCCAGCTGTTCGGCACACAGATACAATACACCAGCATTGCCCGGAGGACGGAGCTATGGCAGAGGATTGTCGACAGGGTCAACGCAGTGGGACAGCACCCCAGAAATCGGGAAGACATCAGGAAGCGATGGAACGACCTACGGGGGAAGGTGCGTTCCATGGTATCCAGGCACAACATCGCCGTGCAGAAGACTGGCGGAGGACCCCCACCTCAACCCCCACAATTCACATCATGGGAGGAGGAAGTCTTGAACATCCTGCATCCTGACGGCCTCGCAGGAGTCGGCGGAGGAATGGATACTGGTAAGTTGAAGCTTCAATACTGCTTCCCCCCCACCTGCATGCCAAATCAGACCCCAACCCTCACCCCCATCCTCGAACCCCACCCTCACCCCCACCCCATCCTCACCCCCACCCTCACCCCCACCACCATCCTCACCCCCACCACCATCCTCACCCCCAGCACACCTATTCCCCGCCAATGTCTCACCATCACAACCCACACATCCCAAAACCTAGGCCTGCATGCGTCCACTAAGCATGGACACCCATCACCAAAGCATGCCCAATGCATATACACATCCCCCCCACAAGCCACCCTCACCAAAGCCCCCACACACGAATGCCAGCACTTGGGGACACGAGAACCCACAGATACACCCATATGCCACTCATTGAAACTATAACCATACCTCTATACCCCTGCAGGACCCGACCGTCAACACACCGCGGCGGAGGGGCCAGAATTCTCCACACCCCCCACCCAAGAGGCCGTCAGCGATGACAGCAGCTCTGTCGACCTGGACACCGATGACCAGCCCGGACCATCGGGGACCTCTGGACAGTCGGTTCCCCTCACACAGGCCCAGGCCACTACAGACCCTAACCCCTCTGGGAACACCAGCACAGCTCCCACCCAGCGGGCCCATGCCTCTGTCCCCAGGGCGCGTCAATCTGCGGTGTGTCTACCACTACAGGGCACCCAGGATAACCCACCACCCCAACAACAACAGGGACCTGGGGGCAGTGGTAGTGGGCACACCGGCCAGGGGGCAGAGGCCCAGGGAAACAGGGGAACTCGGAGGGCAGCTGTGCGACAGGGGGGGGAGGAGAGGCCCAGGGAACCCACTCTCCACGAGGTCCTCACCACCATCATGGGAGCATACAACCGCTCCCAGGAGACGATGGCGACGGTACTGGCCCGGTTCCAGGAGATCCAGGCACTGCAGGAGGAACACTATCGGGGGTACAGGGAGGACATCAGAGCCATCAACACCACCCTGGTTACCATGGTAGGGCTGCTGCAGGACCTCGTAAACACCAGGGCGGACACTGAACAACACCCAAGGGCCCCTGCCACTAGCCTGGACCAAGAACAGCCAACCACCTCCGCCGGCGCTAGTGGACAGGAGGCCTCCGCACAGCAGCAGCCCACCAGACCCCCACCTCCTGCAGGAGAAGAACCACCCCGCAAGAGGGCCCTGAGATCTCGCAAGAAGACAGAGTAGGATGTCAAGACCCCCGCCAGCAATGGATACCACCTGATGTCATCCCACTGTCCCACATTGTCACCCTGTCCATCCTTGAACTGCCCATGCTCCATCTCTCCACAGGCCTCTGGACAATGCACCTGTGTGACTGTTACTCTGGACTCTGCCATGGACATTCCTTCACCATAGCCCCCACCTACTTGAAACCACCCATCCCATTTTGAGCACTTAAATAAACACCTATTTTGCACCAAAATATCTGGAGTCTGGCTGTGATTTCAATATATTGTAATTGACATGACAGTGCAAATATGTCCTTGTACATGGTGAAGTCAACAAACAGCTGCCACAAAGCTGTAGTCCATGGGGAAACGAAGCACAGGACTCGTAGTGGGGACCCCAGATCTGAAATAGGGAGGGAAAAGCCAAAACTCAGTCATCATACACTGGGGCAAATAGACAGGCAGCAGAGATGCAGGAGAGTAGTTAACATTTACTAAATTATCTTTGAAATGTTACCTGTGTCCTATTGGAAGTACTGTTCAATGATTCTGTCCCTGTTGTCTGTTTCAGCCCCGTCGTCTTCCTCCTCGTCACTCTCCTCAGGTTCCACCGCTGCCACAACACCACCGTCTCGACCATCCTCCTGCAGGAAAGGCACCTGGCGGCGCAAAGCCAGGTTGTGAAGCATGCAGCAGGCCACGATGATGTGACACACCTTCTTAGGTGAGTACATTAGGGATCCACCTGTCATATGCAGGCACCTAAACCTGGCCTTTAGGAGGCCAAAGGTGCGTTCGATCACCCTCCTAGTACGCCCATGGGCCTCATTGTACCGTTCCTCTGCCCTGGTCCGGGGATTCCTTACTGGGGTCAGTAGCCACGACAGGTTGGGGTACCCAGAGTCCCCCACTAGCCATACACGGTGTCTCTGTAGCTGTTCCATCACGTAAGGGATGCTGCTATTCCTGAGGATGTAGGCGTCATGCACTGACCCTGGGAATTTGGCATTTACATGCGAGATGTACTGGTCAGCCAAACACACCACCTGGATGTTCATTGAATGGTAATTTTTTCTGTTCCTGTACACCTGCTCCCTGTCTCTTGGGGGAACCAAAGCCACATGGGTCCCATCAATGGCACCAATTACGTTGGGAATATGTCCAAGGGCGTAGAAATCACCCTTCACTGTAGCCAATTCGCCCACCTCAGGGAAAATGATGTAGCTCCTCACGGATTTCATCAGGGCAGACAACACTCTGGATAACACCTTCGAAAACATGGGCTGAGACATCCCAGAAGCAATTCCCACGGTTGTCTGAAATGACCCACTTGCCAAGAAATGGAGTACTGACATGACCTGCACCAGAGGGGGAATCCCTGTGGGTTGGCGGATGGGGGACATCAGGTCGGGCTCCAGCTGGGCACACAGTTCATGGATAGTGGCACGGTTAAGACGGTAGGTCAGGATAATGTGGCGTTCTTCCATTGTCGACAGGTCCACCAGCGGTCGGTACACGGGAGGATTCATCCGTCTCCTCGCCCAACCCAGCGGACGGTGCCTAGGAAGGACAACATGGAGCACACAGTCAAGCAACCCACAGGTACGTACTCACAGCTAGCACAGTAAACGATTCTCTATGCAGTGAATGGCGTGTCTGAGTGGCTATGCAAGGCCTAGGCCTGTGTGACGCAGTTGAAATTGAGTCATGTGGGCCCTGGAAATGGCGGCTGCCTGACCTGTGAAGTGTGACAATGGGATGTGAGGTCAATGCGCTGGCGTGGCACACCGCGGCGAGCGGCGGGCCAAGACCGCGGCGCCAAGCCGCATTGGTTAACATTGAAGCCTATGGGTTTCAGGAGCCAATGGCGAAGGGCGCCGGCGGTGGCGGGACGCACCGCCGCGGTACGCACCGCTGCGGACGTGACCGCCATTTTCTATCTACTTATCCACTTGCGACTTGAACTTTCACAGGAGAGTACCTATACTGCAAGTGTTGCTGTGACCTCGGTCTGGAAGGGACAATGGCTGCTGCACCTGGGGAAAGGGCCCCTGCCTTCACTGGAGAGGAGTTGGAGAAACTTGTGGATGGGGTCCCCCCCCAGTATGCGCTACTCTACGGTCCTCCAGACCAACAAGTGAGTTTAATTCAATCTGGATTTGGGGCCACTGGCTGGCTTGGGGGCCTGGCGGGGGGCCTGGCGGGGATGGGGGGCATGTTGGGCCTGGCGGGGGGCATGGCGGGGGGCCTGGCGGGGATGGGGGGCATGTTGGGCCTGGCGGGGGGCATGGCGGGGGGCCTGGCGGGGATGGGGGGCATGTTGGGCCTGGCGGGGGGCATGGCAGGGGGCCTGGCGGGGATGGGGGGCATGTTGGGCCTGGCGGGGGGCATGGCGGGGGGCCTGGCGGGGATGGGGGGCATGTTGGGCCTGGCGGGGGGCATGGCGGGGGGCCTGGCGGGGATGGGGGGCGTTGGGCCACTGGCAAGGAAAATGCTGACAAACTTGAACGTGGTATTTCTCCCTCCCTGTACGTGTCACATAGGTCCGCGCCCATGAGAAGATCGGGATTTGGCGTGCCATCGCCAAGGAAGTCCGGACCCTGGGGGTCCACCATCGACGGGGCACCCACTGCCGCAAGAGGTGGGAGGACATCCGCCGCGGGACCAAGAAGACCGCCGAGTCTCTGCTGGGGATGGCCTCCCAACGTAGGCGGGGTGCCTGCCGTCAACTGAGCCCCCTGATGTTCCGGATCCTGGCGGTGGCCTACCCTGATTTGGATGGGCGCGTGAGGGCAGCACAGCAGACACAAGGGGGTGAGTACAAGCATTATCTACTCTGTTGTCGCGCAGTGGAGGTGTCTGGGTGGGGGAGGAGGGCTGGGGGTCCCCCTAGGCCAGGGCGATATCTGTAGGCTGGGCACCCCCGTAAGCCCCTGTGTCCCCAGCCACCACCCTCAGTAGTTTGTCAGTACAGCCATCCCTGGGCCGTGTCATCCATGGGTGCAGTTGTCAACTCTAGGCGTGTAGGGCATGTTCCACGGAATGCGTAGCGGACCCCAAGTGCGCAACTTAGTGCAGGGGGCATCTGTGTCTGTCATGTCCGCTAACTGTACCGGAGATCCATGTAATCAATATCCCTTTATTTCTCTCTCCCCCCCCCTTTTTGTTTGTCTTTCTGTGCTTGTGTGCATCAGCATCATCAGGCGGAGGAGAAGTGGCATCGGGGCAGGAGGGAGCTGCATCTCACATGGCCCAGGAGGGCCATGCCACAGAGTCAGACTGGACCAGTGAGACGGAGGGCGAGGGGAGCTCCACGACGGGGACGACTGGACCCTGCAGCGACACGGACACGTCCTCGGAAGGGGGCTCCCTTGCGGGGGTGGCACCATCCGTGCCCCCCCGCCATTACAGGTACAGCCGCCACCCAGCGCACCATCTCCGCCCTCCCAGCAGCCCCTCAGCGTTCGCCCCGTGCCCGCTCTGCCAGGAAGCCGGGCATCTCCTTCGCCCCAGGCACCTCAGGCCCTGCCCCTGTTACCCCCGCTGCCCTCAGTGAGGAGGTCATTGACCTCCTCCGAACACTCATTGTTGGGCAGACTACCCTTTTGAATGCCATCCAGGGGGTGGAGAGGGAGGTTCATCGCAGCAATGCGTACCTGGAGGGCATTCATTCGGGTCAGGCTGCCCATCAGCGATCGTTCCAGGCTCTGGCCTCAGCACTGACGGCAGCCATTGTCCCTGTCTCCTGCCTGCCTCTACTAACTCCCTCCTCCCAGTCTCCTGTTCCTCTGCCTGTCCCACCCACACCATCAGACCAGCCTGCACACACCTCAACACCCAAGAGAAGCTCATCCAAACATAAGCACCACAGATCACGCAGACATTCACACACGCAACATTCCGATGCAGACATGCCAACAGTCACTACCACCTCTGTGACCCCCACCTCCTCGTCTCCCTCCTCCCTCCCTGTGACGTCTACACTCACACCTCCATTCACCTCACCATCAGCCAGTGTTTCCATCACCAGCACACCCTCCACTCCAGTCCGCACACGTGCAGTCACCACCCCCACTGCCATTTACACGTCCCCTGTGTCCTCTCCCACTGTGTCTGTCACCCCCTCTTCCACACCACACAAACGCAGCCACCCACCCACCCAACAGCCATCCACCTCACGACAGCCTATCCCTCCTGCACCTGCACCCAAAGACAGCAAACGTGACTCACCTACAACCACATCCTCTCCCTCCACTCCCATTCCCACTGTACCTACCACTCTCCATTGTCCCAAGAAGCTCTTCCTCGCCACTACTAACTTCTTTCCTGACCCTGAGCCCCCCCCTCCTTCTCGTCGGGGTAAGAAGAGCACCTCAGCCACCACCAGCCCTGCAGCCCCCTTGACAAGGGTGCAGGGGTATTGGAGCCCGCCAGCCCGCATGTCTGGATCTTCGCCCAGCAGCAAGGGGACAGCCAGCCCACCCCCTGGGAAGAGGAGCAGAAGACGGAAGGGGCGCCGCAGGAGCCCGCCTTCTACATCCCCCCCGGACACCACCCAGAGACAGTCATCAGCCACAGCTCCAAAGGGAGGAAAGGGCCACAGGCCCACGACTAAGGAGGGCAAGGGCAGCAAGTCGGAGAGGTCAGGCAGCAGGCCTGCTGCCCAGGAGGAGCCCACAACCCCCATAGCCGCTGCCCCGGGAGGAACCGGCACAGCTGCCCCGGGAGAGCCCACCACCCCCATAGCCGCTGCCCAGGGAGGACCCAGCCCAGCTGGCCAGGAGGGCCCCACCACCCACAGCCCAGGTGGGCATTGAAGGAGCACCATCCCCGCTGCCCAGGAGGGCACCACCAGGCAATGAACAGTTGGCCATAGACCGGCCGCCGTCACCGGAACCGCTGAACTGGGCCCCGCCGTCTCAAGCACCGCTCCGCTGGGCCCCGCCGTCTCCAGAACCGCTGAACTGGGCCCCGCCGTCTCAAGCACCGCTCCGCTGGGCCCCGCCGTCTCAAGAACCGCTGAACTGGGCCCCGCCGTCTCAAGCACCGCTCCGCTGGGCCCCGCCGTCTCAAGAACCGCTGAACTGGGCCCTTCAAGGCAAGGAGCGCTGAACTGGGCCCCGCCGTCTCAAGAACCGCTGAACTGGGCCCTTCAAGGCAAGGAGCGCTGAACTGGGCCCCGCCGTCTCAAGAACCGCTCCGCTGGGCCCCGCCGTCTCAAGAACCGCTGAACTGGGCCCCGCCGTCTCAAGCACCGCTCCGCTGGGCCCCGCCGTCTCAAGAACCGCTGAACTGGGCCCTTCAAGGCAAGGAGCGCTGAACTGGGCCCCGCCGTCTCAAGAACCGCTCCGCTGGGCCCCGCCGTCTCAAGAACCGCTGAACTGGGCCCTTCAAGGCAAGGAGCGCTGAACTGGGCCCCGCCGTCTCAAGAACCGCTGAACTGGGCCCTTCAAGGCAAGAACCGCTGGCCCTTTGGCAGACGTGGCAGGGCAGGATCTATCTCGGGCAGGGCTGCAGGATGTCCTCTGGCCAACTTGCCTCCTCCAGTGGCAGTGGGGTCTGTTATGGACTGTATGGACTGTGGCTTTGCTCTCCCCAGGATGGCCCAGTGGGCAGGCCACCCACTGTATGGACTGTATGGACTGTGGCTTTGCTCTCCCCAGGATGGCCCAGTGGGCAGGCCACCCACTGTATGGACTGTATGGACTGTGGCTTTGCTCTCCCCAGGATGGCCCAGTGGGCAGGCCACCCACTGTATGGACTGTTTGGACTGTGGCTTTGCTCTCCCCAGGATGGCCCAGTGGGCAGGCCACCCACTGTATGGACTCTATGGACTGTGGCTTTGCTCTCCCCAGGATGGCCCAGTGGGCAGGCCACCCACTGTATGGACTCTATGGACTGTGGCTTTGCTCTCCCCAGGATGGCCCAGTGGGCAGGCCACCCACTGTATGGACTGTTTGGACTGTGGCTTTGCTCTCCCCAGGATGGCCCAGTGGGCAGGCCACCCACTGTATGGACTGTTTGGACTGTGGCTTTGCTCTCCCCAGGATGGCCCAGTGGGCAGGCCACCCACTGTATGGACTGTTTGGACTGTGGCTTTGCTCTCCCCAGGATGGCCCAGTGGGCAGGCCACCCACTGTATGGACTGTTTGGACTGTGGCTTTGCTCTCCCCAGGATGGCCCAGTGGGCAGGCCACCCACTGTATGGACTGTTTGGACTGTGGCTTTGCTCTCCCCAGGATGGCCCAGTGGGCAGGCCACCCACTGTATGGACTGTTTGGACTGTGGCTTTGCTCTCCCCAGGATGGCCCAGTGGTCATGGAGTCCCCTTGTGGATCTGGCGTCGTGTACTCAAGTGGCTGAGGTGCCCACCCTTCCCTTCCCCCTGAGGTGCCTGTCCTATTTTCTTTCTGATGCCCCTGCAGTGTTCTCTCCGTGGAGTTCTTGTCGTGGGACTGGGCCTTGCCCCTTTGCACAGGACCCCTGTGATCCACGGACATTGGTTGGACTACATTTAGTAGCTGTATATATTTTGTACATAGTTTATTTATTTATGGGGATTACTGGTGTCCATATTTCAATATATCTGCCCGTTTATGATCTCTTCTTTTGGTATTTGCATTATTTCGGTGGGGGGTGGTTTGTGGGTTGTGACAGTGATCTGTGGGAATGCATTGATGTGTGTGTTGTAGTGGGTGTGGGTGGGTGGGTGTGTGCCGGTAATCTTTTCCCTCCCCTGTGTCGTAGGTGCAGTACTCACCGATGTCTTCCGCGCCGCCGGGCGTGCTCCTGGTATATGAGCAGGTATAGGAGTGCGGGGATGACCTGCAACTCTGGTTCCATACTGCCGGAATCTCGCGTGGAGTGCGTAGAGGTGAGCGTTTTCCCGTTCGTAGTCTGTTTCCGCCGTGTTCTTATCGGCGGTGCTCCCGCCCCGGAAAAGGTGGCGGATTGGTGGGTCGTAATAGGGTGGGCGGTACATTGTCTGCCGCCTGGCTGTTGGCGGGAACCGCCGCGCTGTTTGTTTGTACCGCCGTGGCGGGCGGAGTGTTAAGTTGGCGGGCTGTGTTGGCGGTTCCCACCAGGGTCAGAATTGCATATTTTAGACCGCCGGCCTGTTGGCGGCTTGGCCGCCGCTTTATCACCGACCGCCAGGGTCAGAATGAGGGCCTTAATCCTTAGAAAACTGTGAGAATGCTGTTATTGAACAAAAGTACCTGGGTAGCGTCAAAATAAAGCCGCAAGGGCAAGCGTGCATCGGAACAGGCCAGCGATGTGTCGATTTCTCACTCGCAAGCGATAACATGCGTTGTTCCTCCTCCGGTCAGTTGACGTGCATCGTTTTTCCTCTCCTGCAAGAGAGCGATGCGTCGATCCGGACGGGCACCTCGGGTCCAGGCAGTCTTTGCGTTGATTTTCCGCACCCATTGATGTGTTGAAAACCAGTCGCACGATGTGAAGAAACCACAGTACGTGGGGGCTTGCTTCGTCAACAGCAGCCTCTGCGGGTGTTGCACATCATTTCTCCAGCTGTGTTGCATAAATCTCCCAGCTGCGATGCAGCGTTGGTTTTATCCGCGAGGCCAGTGACGCATCGTTTAGCAGTCGTGAAGCAGGTGGTGTGTTGAAAGTTTCCCAGCACAGCACTCTTTGTGTGGATTTCTGTCCTTTTCCACCAGTTGCACCTTTCAAGGGCCCAGAGACAGGTTAGGGCACCACCTGGCAGGCAGGACTCTCACCAGAAAACCCAAATGCTGGTAGAGAGAGGCCTTTGTTGTCCCTGACACTTCAACAACAGGAGGCATGCTCAGTTCAAGCCCTCGGAGGTTCTTCACCAGTGGGAAGTCACACAAAAGTCAGTCTTTGTCTTCTCTCCGGTAGAAGCAGCTAGTGCAGGCCAACCTAGCAAAGCACAGTCACAGGCAAGGGGGCAGTACTCCTCCTCCAGCTTCTCCAGCTCTTCTCCTTGGAAGGGGTTTCTCTAAGTTCCAGAAGTAATCTGATTTTTGGGGGGTTTTGGGTGTTCTTCTTGTACTCCTTTCTGTCTTTGAAGTACGCCTACTTCAAAGAGAAGTCTGCTGTTTTCAAGATCCTGCCTTGCTCAGTCCAGGCACCAGAAACACACCAGGGGGTTGGAGACTGCATTGTGTGAGGGGAGGCACAGCCTTTTCAGGTGTACGTGACCACTCCTCCTCTCCCCTCAGCCCAGATGGCTAATCAGGATATGTAGGGTACACACCAACTCATTTTGTGTCCATGTCTAGAGGAGAGGTACAAACAGCCCAACTGCCAAACTGACCCAGACAGGGAATCCACAAATAAGCAGAGTCACAGAATGGTTTAAGCAAGAAAATGCCTACTTTTTAAAAGTGGCACTTTCAAACACACAATCTAAAAACCAACTTCACTAAAAGATGTATTTTTAAATTGTGAGTTTCAGAGCTAAACTCAATATCTCTATCTTCTCCGAAAGGGAAACTGAGCTTTAATTATATTTAAAGGCAGCCCCTGTGTTAATTTATGAGAGAGAGGGCCTTGCAACAGTAAAAATCTAATCTGGATGTATTTCACTGTCAGGGACATGTAAACCACTTAAGTAAATGTCCCACCTTTAACATACACTGCACCCTGCCTCCGGGGCTACCTAGGGCCTTCCTTAGGGGTGCCTTACATGTTTAAAAAGGGAAGGTTTAGGCCTGGCAAGTGGGTATACTTGCCAAGTCGAAGTGGCAGTTTAAAACTGCACACACAGACACTTCAGTGGCAGGTCTGAGCCATGTTTACAGGGCTACTGATGTGGGTGACATAAACAGTGCTGTAGGCCCACTAGCAGTATTTGATGTACAGGCCCTGGGTACTTCTAGTGCACTTTACTAGGGACTTACTAGTAAATCAAATATGCCAATTGCGGATAAGCCAAAGTACACATATAACTAATACAGGGAACACTTACACTTTAGCACTGGGCAGCAGTGTTAAAGTTTCCAGAGCAAACAAAACAGCAAAAACAGAGTCCAGCACACAGAGGCGACCTGGGAAGTAGAGGCAAAAAGTAAGGGGAGACCATGCCAATGATGCCAAGTCTAACAGCATTCTTCACCAACACATGTGTCCATAACATCTGCAGCAACTAAGATGCATAGGAAAATACATGGCACATGTGTTGCTGTCCTTTAACTAGTTAATTATCACAAGTAACCAGTGAATAGACACACATGCACACTCAACTTGACAGGGGACACGTGATGTCGATGCAGTCCCAGTCCACTGCATAGTGTACAAAATGTAATTGTTGACACATGCCTTAGCATGTGTATGACAGAGGGCCTAAATAAAAATATGTTTATAGGTATAACTATGTACTCCACCTGCTACTCATAAGTTAACACATAGCACACATGCGCCAACAGACATGAGGACAAAGTGTAGGACACAAGCACATATGCACAAAGTATGAGTGAGTATTATGAGTCATAAAAACAAGTATTGGTTGCACATACCAATGATAGCGCATTGACATTCATGCATAGACTTGCACATGTAGCCAAAAAACATATACCACATAGTAGAACAGGCCATGTAACATGTAAAAATGACTAAGGGTGCATTCAAGGGCTACAATGGAAAAAATGACGCTATTTCAATATGCGTTAAAAAAAAATGATGCTAATTTTGAGAAAGTATCCTCTTTCTAGCATGGTTACCCCCATTTTTGGCCAGTTTGTCAGGGTTTGTCACTGTGTTTTTACTGTGTTTCTAGGATCCTGCTAGTTAGGACCCCAGTGTTCATAGGTTGTGGCCTACTTGTCAGTCTGTTTCACTGTTTTTGTCAGTATGCCTAACTGTGTCACTGGAGTCCTGTTAACCAGAATGTGATAAGCTGGCCTGGTTTGTAGTGGGTACCAGAGATACTTACACCTTATACCAGGTCCAGTGATCCACCTTACTGAAATGTAGGCAGTGTCTAACAGCTTAGGCTGTCTAAAGGTAGCTGTAGCAGAGCTGCCAAGGCTGAACTAGGAGACGTGCAAAGCTCTTGCAATACCACTAGTCACAGAGTACTTATACACAAGAAAGACAATACTCAGTGTTACCAAAAATAAAGGTACTTTATTTTAGTGACACAAAGCCAAAAATATCTTAGAGGCTATACTCCCTCTGGAGATAAGCATTATACACAATATATACACTACTATACACTAGTAACCGAAATCAGGTAAGTAAACAGTCATAAAATAGTGCAAACAGTGAAAAACACAATAGGTTGCAAAGGGCCTAGGGGCAATACAAACCATATTCTATAATAGTGGAATGTAAATGTCGGTTCCCCCCCAGGCAAGTGTAGTGTGTTAGAGGGGCTCTGGGAGTGTAAAAAAGCACCAAAGGTAAGTAAAGTACCCCACCCCAGAGTCCAGGAAAACAGGAGTAAAGTACAGCAAGTTTCCTCAGAATACACTAAAAGTCGTGATAAACAATAATGCAAAAACCATGTAAGACTGCATGACACCAACAATGGATTCTTGGACCTGAAGACCTGTGGAGAGATGAGACTGCTGCATCCCATGTGTGGCAGATTTCCTAACGCCTGCTCTTTGCTGCCGTTAAATATAAGCTCCCATCATGATCAATGGGCCCCTGGGTGCTTAGCAGGACTTGGGAAAATACATACTCATGCTAATCCTGGAAAGTGCCAGACTACTGCCGAACAATTTTTACCCTACTCCCCCTAACTACCACCATGGTGCGCAGTCTATTGGAGATGGCAAACACATGGTGGTATCTGGAGTGCGCTAGGCCCCGCACTTCAACAGGCCCGGCCCTAGGTGCTGCACCACTTCCATATATATAACCTCAAGTGTAGTGATGCATGCACAATTTAACTTTCTAATTATACAGCTAGGAGTGACGCCTGTGCCATTACAAAGGCATGAATGGGTGTGTAAAAATTAGTTAGGGAGGGCAAACTCCAGACCTCACTGTCACAACAAATGTTCCAAAGTATGAATTCCAAACACTCTGTAGGGATGCCGAGTGAAGGTGGGAAATCTGTGTATAGAAATGTTTGAGAAGGGTCCCTATGTACTCAGCAGGAGTTTCTGTGATCTGTAGCATCTCCTGCTGACTGCTTTATTGGTCTTCACATGTAAACATGATGTTGGCCCACACTGCCAGCATGCTGTGACTTAATAATGACTATTCATACACGTGGATGTGAGTAAGGGGTGCACTAAAGCCCACAAGGATGCAAGAGGTGCTGTAATACTGTAGTTTTATCGGCCTGTTGGTGTCATTATGCAAGGCCATGTTAGGGAGCCTCACAATTCACTGGGTCCAGACTACTGGCAGTTCTATTTGACCTGTTCATTGTGTATCAGAGTCAGCCTGATACACTGAACTATGTTTTCAATTTGCATTAACTAGGATTTACACTATGCAATGTCCTACATTCATGTCTTACAGGTGGACCTGTCCCTTACACCATCGGAGAGGTGGCGAGATTTGAAGACCCCGATACATCAAGTAAGTGCCATATTGTGGCTCCTGTTAGCTACTCCAGGGTTTGGTGTGAGTCAGTCAGAAGAGTGGAATGCAATGAGTGATGTAGTTTTCTGGACGAATAATAAGAAATCATAGGAGGATGGATGGTGACATCATGGGCCATGTGTAAGAGGCCCAAGCACCACCAGAGCTTCTATATTTGAGAGCCTCCAGGGACGCTATTCCTCACACAACGTATACATGGTGGTCTTAGTACACATTTTGTGGCTTCACATGAACTTGTCAATACTGCCCCTTCACATGTAGTACTTTGCGTGGAAGGAGCGTGCAATGGGTGTTGCAGTTGCTGTGCCACAGAGACACCCATACCAATTAGACGGTGTCCCAGACCTACACATTTCCTTGCACAAGAGGCTGTAGCAAATCCTGAAAACACACCAAGGTGTGGCTTTGTTAGGCTACAACGAGCTAACACATCAAAAGTGCAACGTGCCTTTGTAGTTTTTTTTGTGTAGGAAGGTGTTCCTCCAGGCACAATGACTATCTCCCCCTCAATGCAGCCAGCTAAGCACCATGGGGTAAGGGTGGCTGGGTCGAGTACTGTAAGCAAGATTAGCGCCAGCGTAGGTGACAACACAGTGATGTGCCATCTCCTAATCAATACGGTGCATCCCAGCGTTGTGAATTTGTCAGAGTGCTGCACTGCCAATTGTCCGTCAGCATGGTGCTCTGTCACATTCCCATCATGTATGTTGTGGGGTTCTGCAATGAGATTGGTTTGCATGCAGTTCTAGGGGCAACGTATGCTAGCATGAAATTGTGTATAAAAGGAATAGTAATGGCTGACCACATATTTATGGATGTCTGCTATCATAGGTCACAGGCCAGATGTATATGTACATGGCATGCCTGTTGTTAACAACCCTGTCACAGCACCATGATCTGCAATGTGTGCCACACATAGCTCACACTTGATGACAAGATGGCACAGATGTTGGGTTCCAACTGCATTACTCTCTAGGGGGATTCTGTGGAAGACATACACACACCACAGGTGCCCCAGTACCCTCCAGAGATGATGAGGTAGTGGGACAGCAAGGAGCCATAATGTCCTGAACTGCAGTAATCAGTGTACACAGTGTGTAGCAACTCCACTCAAGATGTTTCAGGTCAACGTCTATTAATCTCCTAACACCAGATGCCAGCAGTGTAACCGATATGGTGCAGTCACCAAGTAAATTGTGACTGATGTAGGTTACATCACAGATGCATCAGAAGGCAATCCTGTGTGTGTAGCTGGTGGTGTGAGGATATCTGACATGCATCTGCTGATGAAGTGAGATGCCCCCGGATATAGTTGCAGCGCACAAAGCTGTGACACAATTGCTGTGGTCTTCAGGGCATCCAGACAGCCACCATGTGTGTGCAACTGAACACATGTAGCACTACATGGCACAGCATAGGAGGCTCCAGTGCTGTAATGTCTTGACAACAGTGATTGTGCAGGTCAGGGTTTACCCAACCTTTCTCATATCAAGGTAGCATCAGTTGAACATGTGGCCACAGTATGGGAAATGCATCTGGACCCCACCGCCACATGGCATGCCGTTTCCGTTCTGAGAAAGCATCTGGGAAATGGCGTTCATTTCCACACAGGGGACGCACTCACCCACCCAAGACAAAGGATGGAGCAGGAACATCTACAATGCAGGGGCTCCCAGCTGCACCCACCCCATCCACATCTGCAGCACAAGTCACCACCCGCACCAGTTATGCCACCACCAGCTCCTGGGCCATCACAATTGAAACAGGACTTACGTCAGGACATCAACCTGATACTCTAGCGTTTGGACAGGTTGGAGGAGGCACTGGCAGAGGACCGCAAACTCCTCAAGTATATTAAAAAGAAGGTCAAGAACTAAGACTGTGATGGGCAACCTCCCATTTCCTTCCCCTCCCTTTTAAAGTTGTACCATATTTTAGTTTTGGTTTTATTTACTTAGTGGTAGGTTAGTGTAGTGTAGCCATTAGTTAGGATAAGTGTAGTTGGGGGTGGGTTTCTATTCTTAGGTTTTTATTGGGGGGTTGTTGGATGGGGGGTCATGTTGGGGTTTATATCTGTTTTTATGAAAAATAAAAAATAAAATTACAAAAATGATATATTTGTTTAGGCCATAGGATTAGTTAGTACATGTGTAGTTATAGTAATTGTTGTCCTACTTGTTTCTTGTTTCTTAAGGGGTGGAGGGGCCAGTGTTTAGAGTGTGGTATGTTATGTGTAAGTTATGTTTAACATAGGTAGATCAATTGAGTTATATGATAAGTATAGTTAGCATAGGTTAGTTTAGAATAGGGTAGGTTTTAATTGTTTTTGAGTTGATCATTTTAATAATAAAATATCCTGTTATCATTGCAAACAGTTTGTGTAATTAGTGTGAGTCTCAGGATTCTCCCCATGTATGTACTGGCCAAACTGGGGAAATGGCCTATGGAATCTGCCCTGCCTACAAAAGCCTAATTTACCATGTGTTAGCCATATTGACAATGTAGCTGTTACATTAATTGCAGCATCACATCTACTAGTCCATGCATCTGCCATCCAGTGTTCCCACCACTCATGATGACTAAGGGCCTGATTCTAACTTTGGAGGACGGTGTTAAACCGTCCCAAAAGTGGCGGATATACCACCTACCGTATTACGAGTTCCATAGGATATAATGGACTCGTAATACGGTAGGTGGTATATCCGCCACTTTTGGGACGGTTTAACACCGTCCTCCAAAGTTAGAATCAGGCCCTAAGTATACTTTGTATTGGACAGGTAGGTCTGGTACTTCAGCTGTCAGTGTCGGGGTCCTATAGTAGGAATGTTGGGAACTGTGGCACATCTGACAACAGCCACAATTGGAACTCTATCCTGAAAAACTGACCGGTGGCCATCACTAATATGGTTAGCTACCTCTGTACCACACCAATGAGTTCTTCTGGTATTCTCAGCTGACGATATTGCCCTATACTTGCTTTTCAGCCATACCTGCCGAATGGCGAGGGAATCATATATGTGTCCTTCATTTGTGACATACTCAGTAAATTGGTTGTAGATGATGAGACCAGCATACACATTTGTCATGTTAGGAACCTTGTGCCACCACAGTCTTGAACTTTTGTGTTGATATGCTGTGACCAATGACATGGATTCACACATTACAATCATTTAGCTGAGTTGATGGATCACAATAGACGTAGACATGCTACTTGTGTTGTAGTAAGATATTTACAATATCCAGGCCAGTGACCCCATTTGTGAAATCCAGACATTCGTGACACGATACAAGTCCAGGGTTGAGGGACATGTCATGGGACATGCTTCGGAGTAGGAGGGGTTAATAAGTGTGGCTAAAGTATGATAAAATTGCCAATTGGCATGTGAGAGACAATAACAGTCCATAGCAGACAGGTCAACAGTGTGTGGGTGAAGAGTGCACGTATCCTACTGTGACAACACTGGCATGATCTTTAGCACAGAACTAAGGAGAATACTGCCCATGTGGCATAGGCTGGTGCTACCAGGTACTCTTCTGAGTGAAGGTGATCTGTTCAACATCTTCATCCTCCAATGTGTGTGGTGTCTCCTGTGCCATTGGTGGTGGGGGGGTAGAGGGGGCCATACACACTTCAGTGGTTGAAGATGTGGAGTCCCAATTCCCGGCAGCTGCCATTTGTGGTATAACATATGACATCACTGCAGCAAGGAGGAACTGCTGATTTTTCAGGATAGCAGCAACATCCCGGTGGTAGGCAGCCGTGTCTGCCCTGAGGGAGGCCACTTCACTCTGAATGGAGTCCAGCTTATTCCCTCTCATGCTGCTCCAGTTTGGGAGGGCAGTTGGTGTAGCATCTCCCTAATGGCGGCAATGGAGGACTCCACACAATGGGGAGTGTGTGCGTTGGTTGGCAGCTGTATGTTCATTAGCTGTCATGAGACATGTGCGCATTCCCACTAGGCTGGCTGCTACTGTCTCCATCCCAACCTGCACCTGCTTGGCCAGCTTCAGCTGGACTCTTACCACTGTCCTCTGGAAGCTTGTCCCTGGGTCCTTAGAGTCCAGAGCTGTGTCAGTGCTGACAGGTTGTAATTTTGGGTGTTGGGTGGGTCATCTGGGATGGCTGCTCCATTGGTTGTCCTCCTTGAAACTAGAGGTGGTGCCTGGAGGGATACCAGGACATCCTGGAGAGTCTCTTGACTGATGGTTGTCATCTGGTTATCCAGGTCATCGGAGAACTCCAGGACATGCAGATCAGCAGGAGAGTCATCATCCTCTGCAATGAGATGGTGTAAAATCAATCTTTCTATGTTGTGGCAGTTGACATGTCACGTCATTGAATTGCTATTGGAGGCTCAGTGACAATTTACAGCCCAAACATTGTTCTTGTACATTATGGGTGCAATGTATCAGCCCTTTGCCCCACCTGAGTGTCACGTAAAGGGAAGCTCAGGTGGTGCAATAGGCTGCATCATATTTACAAGGTGTGATGTATTTCCTTTTGGTGGCTTGACACCATCTTGGTATTGTGGACCCTGCTTATGCATCCATTTGCATGGTAGGGCCTTGCAATGGCTGTTGCAGTGGTCAAGCCACAGCAACACAGATTGCAATTGGCCCTTTCCCAGTTTTACGTGATTTATGCACCAGGGTAGCACCAATACCTTACACCACCCCAGGGATGGCATTACCAAGGCGCAATATTGTAGTTTCCTTTGATTGCTCCTCATGTTGATGTATGTGTATATGTGCTACATTGCACAGCACACATGGACCTAGCAGATTGCCTTTTCAGTTTCTCGTTGTGCTGGAAGGTGCTTCTTCCTACTCAACTATGATTTCCCCCTCAATGCAGCTATTCTTGCACTATAGTGCAAGAGATGCACCTTTGTGGCAGTGCAGCTAATTTGACACTGGCACAGGGGTGGACCCAGGGATGGCCAGCATGGGTATAATTTGTTGATGTGAACATCATTTTCTACATGACAGTGCCTGATGCAACAAAATAAGGGACATAGCCAGTTGACTAATGTTGAACTTCGATCAGGGGTTCTAGCTAGCTTGATTGAGATTTTGCAGGTAGTTGTACTGGTACATACATGGACCCTCATTACAAGTTTGGCAGTCCTAGGACCACCAGACTGCCATTGGTAATATGACCACCGCCAGCAGCACAGGTGGAAGTGGCACATGTTGTCCATGGGGAATGCCCCATGGGCCAAAGGCCTGGCACTGGAAGGTTGCCGGCAGCTTACAGACTGGCAATGCCTCCTGTCTTGTGACACAAGATCAGTATTACGATCAATGCTACCCTCCAGGTATGTTTCTGCTTTTTCGCCAGCCTTTGCATGGCTGTCAAACCATCATGCAAAGGTTGGAGGTAATGTGGTGTGGTGTGCCTCTGCACAGCCCATGCACCTGGCATGGGCAGTGGAGGGGGTCCCATGCCCAGGCCCTTTGTGGTTTCCACTGCCTGATTTACAGTGATAAGTGCAGTGTGTGCTGTCACACCCAATGCACCCCAAGATTGGTGCTCACTCTATTTGATCCGGCAACTATGTAGTGGTAACTGCCCTACAGAGCTGACATGAGGAGACAGATTTCCACCCGCCATTCCCGCGTGGTACTTATTCTGCTAACCGTGAAGGGTAAACTGCCCTGGCAGTCTTACCAATGCCAGACTTGCCCATGCACCACCCCCCACCCGTCAATGTGAAATTGTGTACCATGATGTTCACAGACATACACCATATTTTGTGTTTTGAGATTGTTTCCACATTCCTATGTGGCTCACATGGTTGTGTCAGAGTTGTTTTGGGCTCAACCTGTATGTGTTGTGACCTACAGATTGCAATCTCTAGCGCACATTTTCTCTATAGGCAGTTCATTCTGCAAGAGACAGTACCGTGATGTAACCCCAGGAACGGTATTGACTGACTTTCTAGTCTCTGATGTCTTAGTTGTTTTGATAGAGTATGTTTAACTATATGCAAGGGATGTTGTGATGACACAACCACAGGCACAGTAATTAGTCATGCATTCCATCCTATGTGCTGCATATGTACGTGTTGGTATTTAGCCCTGTTGATTAACATATGTCCAGGTTCTGTATGTGTTGTGGTGCATGGCACAACCAAGGCGTGTGTACATGTGCTGCTTATGTTTGAATGGTGCTACTTGGTTCATGGGCAATTTGTCTTGCTGCACTCCTTTTGCATGCATTGAGTGTGTCCTATGTGCCTCCCACTTCTTGCATTTGTTAAATTTGCATTTATTTAGCCCATACAGTTTACCCTGTATTTGTGGTGGTTGTACTAAGTCTGTGCTGTCCTGTCCTGCGATTTCAGTGACCTGTATCTCCATGATGACAACTGCAACCATCACCTTCATCTCATCCAGGTCCCCCTGTGGTGTTGGACTTCCACCTCCAGTTTTCAGTGCTGCCTTTCTGTTCCTTGCCATTTTCGCCTTAGTTCTTCGCTTACAATCATGCCAGCATTTCTTGCAGTTGGTGACAGTTGTCCTCACCTCTGCTACACTGTTAATTTTGTCTACTATTTGCTGCCATATTGCCTTTCTCCTGCATATTGACAATTTGGAGGTGATGAATAGCTGATGTTGGTGCTCCATCACCTCTCTCACAAGGATTTCATGCTCCTACACACCGAACTGACACTTTCTCTTTTTTTCTCCTTCCCCTGGGACTTCTGTGTGTCCTCCTGGCTGGTTCCTGGGTATATGGAGTCACCCTGTGGTCTCTCCTGGCCTGCTGCTTCCATCTTCCCTCTGCATTGCTAACTTTCCTGCATTAGTGACTAAAGTTGACGCAAATGCAGGGTTAAAATGGTGCATACCCGTTTGCGACATGTTTACGTGCCGAAAAACGGGTTAGAGTCAATTTTTCAGCATTAACGTCAGTTTGCTTTACGACCACACAAGGGTTAACGTCAATTTTTTTTACTCTAACCATTTCTTAGCACCATCCTATGTCATAGTATAAATTTGATGCCCGGGTGGTGCAAAATAAATGGCACAAGCCAGTGTTTGTGCAGTTTTGCATCAAAAAGTATAAATATGCCCCTAAGTTCCATCCCTTTGCCCATCACACTTACAACAGGCCTGGTCACTCTAGGAGGACTGACTATATACATGTTTCCCTGTCCCATCGGTGCTTGGTGGTTTATACGCGGGTGGTTATAAGGTCTGATAGCGACCATAATGTTATTCATTGCACTATGGCCAATATCGTAGCACACTGTAAGCCTCCTCCAGTATCCCTTGCCAGGGATATTGAGCCAGCAAACAACAGGCGTACCCGAAAATGGTCCAGAGTTGCACTCAGCCTAAGATTTTGGAGAGTATAAATGAGGCCCTTTACAATGCCATAGACCATATAGATAACCTGAATAATAACATCCTGAGAAATCAGGATATTCCAACATATACGAGTCCCTATTTTTCAGTGTCAGGGACCTTTTCCAGGCTAATGATAGCAGGATCCGCTTTTCGACCACAGTTACAGAAAAGTGGTTCAACAAGGTCTGTAGAGTAGCCAATAGGGATTTGCTCTTGGCCCTGAGAAGCAGGAAATGTGATTTGATAAAGGCTAGGAGGGCTCAGTACAAAGAAGTACAGCAGAAGCTGCAGATGGCATGGGATTCCTATTTTTGGGACCTCATGTCTGAGGCAGTTAAGTCTCCCAAAACATTCTGGAAGCTAGTGGCCCATGGGAGGCAGCTTGATCATGGTGTTTTGAATAACCACATCCAACCCAAGACATGGTTGGAGCACTTCTCAGCAATTTATGACATGACGGGTGAGGTAGACCACGTAATACCTGAAACAGTTAGGCTAAGGTGTTCTGGCTTAGACCTGACTCTCACTATAGATATAGAAACTACTAGGAAAGCAATCAAGTGCTTGTCCCAGGAAAGGCTGTAGGGCCAGATGGGATCACTGTGGATTTCTTCATTGCATATATGGATAACGGGGCGAAATATATTACAATCTTACTAAGGTGATTTTGGAGGGGGCTGAGATTGCAGCTTCTTGGAAAGCGGCCTAAATACTTCTGATCCACAAGAAAGGAACAAAGGACAACACATTAAAATAAAGGACAACTGGCATGCTAGATGTCTCTAAAAAAATATTCGCTAGACAGAACCCGTTTTCCATTGAGACATGGATAGATGAGGCTGATGCTCTGTCTATTTGCAGGCAGGATTTGGAAAACAGGTCAGCACCATAGACCAATCTTTTAGATTCATGGCTATTTCCTGGAAGACAGTGGTCATTCAGAATCAACATCTCTCTCTCATCTTCATGTATCTAAAAACAGCATTCATCTTTGTCCCACGAGCCAAACTGTGGGAGATGCCTAGATATATGGAAGTCCCTCCACCCCTACTTGATATCCTAATACGTTTCCATACCAACACATATGCACAAGTCAGGTGGGGTCAGCAACGGGAGCTTGCCGATCCAGTCAAGGTTAAACAGGGGGTGCGACAGGACTGCATGTTAGCCCCTACCCTTTATTCACTGTACCTGAATGATGTAATGGCCACCATGGAGTAATGTAGGGAGGATACACCTAGGATAACTGAGAATATCGATACTTCTTTTTGCAGAAGACACCCTGTTGGCCACTAGGTCCCCAATGGGCTTGAGTTTTGTAGGGAAAGGTGCCTGGTAATCAACTTGGGCAAAAGAAAATGTATGACCATTATTACCCACAGGTCTTTTAGGGGATCCAGGACTCTGGAGGGCACTACCCCGGCTCTCGACAGCCACCACTGTCCCTACAAAGAGATAGTGACCTTGGATATGGGAAAAAAAGATCAATTGGCTGACCTCCCTTACATCAACCCTAAATGAAATGGGTCTAGGAGGTACTTGGGACTTGGAGCCTTTATTAAATAAATTGTGAAAGGCCCATCTTCAAGAGCTTTATTGGGCACATGTATGGGGCTTAGAAGTACAGGATAAGAGATAAGGTCACTCGCTGTTGACTTTATGGACCTTAAGCACAACAGGCGATTGGAACCTTTCCTGGATTAATATATCTGTGCCGCAGCCAGGAAGTTGTATCTTCAGTTTCGAATAAGTACCTTACCTGTGATGTAATTTTGCCTAAACTGGGTTTGTCAGCCTAGCCATGGCAATTCATGCCCGGTCTGCTTACGTGCCAAAGAGAAACTCCTGCACTACTTTTTCTGTTGCCCAGAATACATTGGACCTAGGAAGAGGTGGATTTTACCTATCTGCAGACAACTTGGCTTGAGACAATATCACACTGCCCTCAGGTTGTTGCGTGCCGAAATAAACTTGGCTATAGTGTGTGTAGTTACCAAGTTCCGTCATTAGAGCTGGGCCATCCGCTCGAACTCTGTGGTCCCACAGTAGCCTATTGCAATCAGTGCTCCAAGGGGTTATACACCCTGAAGTTATGTCTTATATATGCACCTATAGGTTTGACCAATTTGCATTGCACTTTAATGTATGGCCACAGGCACATTTATGTGCCATTTTGTTTGTAGACAACTTGGCTTGAGACAATGTTACACTGCCCTCAGGTTCTTGGGTGCTGAATCAAAGGTGGCTACAATGTGTGCAGTTGCCAAGTTCCTTCACTGGAGCTGGGCCATCAGCTCCAACAATATGTTGCCACAGTAAACTGTTGTACTCAGTGCTTCATGAGGACACACAGGGTTAAACACCCCGAAGTAATTTCTTATATGTGTCCCTATTGACTTGAATCATTTGTATTGCACTTTAGTGTATGGCCACAGGCATTTTTTAAGCGCCGTTTTATAGTTCTGAGATGCTCCCAAACGTTATTGTGTATGCAGAGTGCTTTTTTTTTTTTTACTTCATGGTGCCGAGATGAAATGCTCTGTGGCATTCTCATGGATTTTATATACTGAATTTATGGTTTAAACCCGAAATAAAGTACGCTTGATGATGTGTGTATTATGCCTCAGTACTGAACCACAGATCTGTGTTTCATGCAATATGGGTTACATTTATTCTAGATACACCTGACCTCTCCAATTGAGACAGCAAGAGGAATAGTAGGGAATCTATATATCCAACCTAGCTCACTCGTAGACGAGACTTTCGGGTAAAATGGACCTACGAATATTAAAACAATTTCGAGAACATATTGAGGAAAATTGTAAACAAATGGCAGAGAGAAACAGAAATCAACTTCAATCTCAGAAAATGGGAATAGGTTTTCTCTTTTAATATTAGTGCATTAAGGGGGCCAGTTTCAACCGCATGCAAATATACGCTCAATTTGAGCTCTTTCCCGATTAGATACAAAAATAGAATATTACCTTTTCAAAGAAGTAATAAATTAGGGACTTGGGAGCATATCGTCTGGAGCTTTAAGTGGTTTGGGTGAAAAGTTCTAGCGTTCGTTACAAGGTTCAATTGAATCAATTTTACAGCTGATGCCTGGTTATTCTTATTGGGTAGCATGCGATATCTCGGAGCTGGAACAAGAGATATAAGATCCTGGTTGTTTATAGCTATTCTGTTTGCTCGTCCCATAATACCTTCTTAATGAAAGTGGCGGAACTCCAAGAGTTCCAATAATGGCTTACTAAGATATACAAAGTTTATGAAAAGAAGAAATTGTATGCAAAGAAGGTGGGTACAGTGAAAGGTTTTATCAGAACATGGAGGTTATTCACGGATGTAACTTTTTAATAGCAATATTTGATTTTGATGTTTAATTTGTAACAATTACTATAAAAAATATAGTCTCTATTTTTATTTTAGTTTTCTATAAACATATATGAATTATGTAACAACAGGCAACTGTCAAAAAAAGAAAAGAATATGGGACAAGACAAACAAGTAAGATATTAGGCAGGGGTGGCCCCTCCGTGTAGGCGGAGGAGCGTTGTCCCACCAAAAAATTGCCCCCGATACCAGAAAAATAAAATGGTAATAAACTTTAATTATTACCATTTTATTTTTCAGCGCCCGTCCTGAACCAAGAGTCAGGATGGGGCGTGTCAATTGCTGCCGAGTGGCAGCAGGGAGCTGTGCAAAGTCCCTTTGGCCGGCAGTCTTGCAACAGCTAGCCAGACATGCACACTTGACACATCTCTAACCCAGCTAGAGAAGGCACAGGCCTCTGGCACTCTTGTGAGCGCTGAAAGAGCCTGCTCCCACCAATCCTGACACCGGTATCATGCTGGTGAAACCAGCCTCAGGTTTGGCTTGTGCAGTTTCTTGGTTCCTGAGACAATGCGCGTCAGAGCTGGGAGAGACAACACAACTCAAGGAGAGAAGGTGCCTTTTTTTACTATTGTAACCCCCTTTTGCCCCCCCCATTTTAAATACGAGCTAGCCACCACTGATATTATGTCATTGGCTCATTCTAATTAAGCAGTGGTTTGTGCATGTGCATTCAACCTTTGGGTCGCAGATTACGTCTTGTTACTAGGACACCACGACCTGTATCAGCAAAAGGAACACCAGCAACTACTTTTTTGTGTCGACATTTGCACTAATCAGTATCATGCATTGTTGTTTTGCCACTCTGTTTCTGATTATTTATTGGTGCATTTGTTTGCACGAGGCATGTGTTTTTTTCTCATGTTCATATTTCATATTAGCTATCATGTTGCTCCGTAATTATGCTATTGAAAAAGGGTGTTGCGAGCACATACCTCAATTCACTCTGCACTCCATTTATCTGACTTCTGATGTGCGAAAATATAATTCAAGAACATTTTAACACAGAATAGCACTAGAGAACGTCCAGTGTGTAACACTGTGCTATGACAAAGCGCAATGCCGAAAACTGTTTGGTTTTAGTGGAGCTGCATTTGTTAATTTCAAACACAGTTTTTGTTCTTCAGTTGCTGTGGCATCAAAAGGTGTACTGGTGCACTTTGGAGTTGATAGAGCATAACTGAAAATGCATATGAGTAAAGTGCACAATGAATATAAACTTCTCACCTTCGAGCACACAACTTAATGTGCAAATAACGTCATTCCAATATGCCATTATTTTTGTCATAGGTAATCCAAGTATTGATATGGAAATAGAACCAAAACGTGTTTTGTCATCACTGCTTGTGTAGCAGCTGACTTCTTCAGTGCTAGTAAATATCATTAACAATGTATCCTTGTGATGGTAAATCAGAATCTTGCATAGCAAGCAGATTCAATCTCCAAATTATATATAAAAATCAGTATTGGCGAGAATCTCGCATGGATATAAGGCCAGGTGTTATGGAGTACTCTACTGTAGTTACAAGCTGATGTTTATGGCGGTCATTCCAATATTGGCGGGCGGCGGGCGCCGCCCGCCAAGCGGAAACCGCCAATTGGCCGCTCCGCGGTCAAAAGACCGCGGAGGCCATTCAGACTTTCCCGCTGGGCCGGCGGGTGCCCGCCAAGGGAGCGCCCGCCGGCCCAGCGGGAAAGGCCCTGCAACACAGAAGCCGGCTCCGAATGGAGCCGGCGGTGTTGCAGGGGTGCGACGGGTGCAGTTGCACCCGTCGCGATTTTCACTGTCTGCTATGCAGACAGTGAAAATCATGCTGGGGCCCTGTTAGGGGGCCCCTGCACTGTCCATGCCAGTGGCATGGGCAGTGCAGGGGCCCCCAGGGGCCCCACAACACCCGTTCCCGCCATCCTGTTCCTGGCGGTAAAAACCGCCAGGAACAGGCTGGCGGGAAGGGGGTCGGAATCCCCATGGCGGCGCTGCTTGCAGCGCCGCCATGGAGGATTTGGCCAACCGGGGGAATTCCGGCGGGAAACCGCCGGACCCGGTTTTCTGACCGCGGCTTTACCGCCGCGGTCAGAATTGGCCAGGAAGCACCGCCAGCCTGTTGGCGGTGCTTCCGTCATTTTAGCCCTGGCGGTCGCCGACCGCCAGGGTTAGAATGACCCCCTATGTATGCCAATACTGTTTTTTGTATATAATTTGGAGATTAAATCAGTTTACAAGTTTGTAAACTATTGAGGAAAATTTGGGTGTCTTTCCTTCCTTCTTGAGCACCAGTTCTTAACTGCAGTCTCTTTTTTATGATTATTATACCAAAAGGTGTGATATCCATTTATCGCAACCATCCATTGAACTTCAACTGCACAATGAATATAACTTTTATGTAACCACATTCATTCATCGTATTGCAAGTATGTTTATCTTGTAGTATTTTAGAAACGCTATTTTGTAATCATTTTATATTCTTGGTGTTTATGAGAAACATGTGGAAAATCATTTAAACTGAAATGTATTCATGTTCATTTTAAACTTGACCTGAGTGAAGGCCCCATTTCTTTGTATTTACAACCTTCAATGTGAAAGCTTGTTTTATTAAATATTTTACTAAAGCTGCAGGTCTCATGATACCAACTCCAAGAAGCCACTGTGAGCAAAGATAAAAGACTTGAAGAGACCTACTATCAAGGACAGAAGGAGTATCCTGAGTTGGCAGCTATAACTCTTTTGAAATTCCAAAGTTGGAGGGTGTACCAAACTTGATAAGACTAAAATGTCAATTGGGACTAGTTCAGATCTTGTTTTTTTCATTTTTTTCAGTTGAAAGTTTTGGCTGCGATGTCACCTGTCCTCATACTTTAATTCCGATGTGGCTTCATGCTACATCATCTCTTTTGATAGAACCTTCTACAGACGTTCTGTTGTTCTGACCTCTCTTTTTCTCTGAATCACATAGATATTAAAATAGTTAGGAATCTAGGTTTAAGGGTTAGGCAGGAAAACTTGGATTTGGATTTGATGTATCAAACGATTTTTCTTATTTTCTGCATTATCGCTATTGAAATATTGGTACTGTATATGATGAACAAATCCAATGTTGTGCAATGCTTTAATTCTCCTTTGGTAATTCTTTATCTATACTATGGTATTGAGACTCATTTATGTAAGCTTGGCTTTAAGTCTGTAATAAAGCCCTTTGAATTTTTTTTGGTTTCCGAGATTTACTGCATTGTAAATTGTATTGAGAAAATTAATGTATGTCTCCTCACCCGTTGGAAAGAAAGAAAGATTCATCAGACCTCAGAATCAGAGACAGGGCCCAGTGACGGATCACATTAATGATTGCGCACTATGTTCTCTCTCATTGGTGTTTCATTTCCCCATGGGTAATTTTTTTAAAGTACTGTGCCCATTCAACCATTAGCCATACTTTTAATTGCAATGACGTTTATTTCATTTTAATGCATGCTTATGTACTTGTTACTTGAGGGACATAAGGAGCAATTCTTTAACCAAGTAAAATGTCTTTAAAATAAATGTTTCAAAATGAAATGTGATCAACACTTCACTGGGCATTGTAGCTCAATGTAATAGAACTTCTAGAAAATAACTGTGCTGGACATAACAAGTATTCAGTAATAAAATGTGCACCTTCCTAAATGATAAATGCAAAAAAGGTAACAGTGAACCTGCATTGCACCTATCCTGCTGAAGAGCTATGACATTTTGACCGAATGCATGCTTTCAAATTAGTGCATAGCCTTGCACGCAGGCAATGCTCACAGACTGAAAGTCCACCAGTATTAATCCGTGTATTGGGTAGACATCATATGCTTCACTGTGTCTGAAGTAGATGGAAAAGGCACATAACATAGGTCAAAAATAACCTACAATGGGCTGAAAGAATGTGCAGTGTCCAAGATCACAAAAGTAAATTAGAACATTGGAATGATGGGAGCGCCACTGAAAACACTGGGGGGCATATTTATACTCTGTCTGCGCCTAATGTGCGTTAAAAGTTTTCACGCACATTCAGCGTAAACCTTGCCCCAGATTTATACAATGACACCCGACCCCGCGAATGTCAAAATCCCTCTGTGTGCATCATTTTCTGGATGCAGGAAACCGCGTTGCGTAAATGACATGCAAGGTAGGCGTTCCCATTCAAAAAATGACTTTAAGGCCTGTGCGCCTTATTTATACTACCGCGTCATTTTGACGCACGGGGATGGCGGGCTTAAAAAACGGCGCACAGCCTGACAGAAGTCCCCTGGGCATGGCCATTGGGCAAGGGGGCATGACTCCTGTCTTTGCTAAGACAGGAGTCATTTCAATGGGGGTTGTGGATCAAACAATGGGGCAAGACCGGTTTGAGCCATGATTTTTTACTCAAACCTGACTTGCACCATTTTTTGACACACAACCCCCATTTTTCCCTACGCCGGCGCTGCCTGGTTTGATTCATTTTTTTTTTACTCTGCCCAGCCCGCAGCGCCGGCTAACGGCAATCCTTAAATAAGGTACCCGCCTGGTGCGTAGGAATGGCGTTAGCCGGTGGTAAAAAAAATTCCGCAAACCAACGCCAGCGCTGGTTTGTGTCAAAAAGTGTAAATATGGGCCTGGAAGTGCTCCAGGCTTCTTACGGCCGTAGAAGCCGATGTGCCAACATTCCAATATTTTTGTTAACAGCTATTGTTGTGAATAAAGGCCTCACAGAGGCCGAGGGGATTTCAGTCCCCTCCGGCTTCCTGAGGTCTTATTGATTAGAACATTCGGCCCTTGCCGTCTAGTAGCAGGGCTATACAGGTATTAAAGTCCGGTTACCTTGTTAAAGGCAATCGCCTTCAGCTTGGGCCTTTAAGCTAGAGCTAGCCTTTAATGGCTAGTATAGCCTGCTACGGCCGACTACAAGGTCATAATAAGCACACTTTCGCACTTTTAGAGAAGAGGCAGAGGCCCTAATTCTGGGTGGGTCAGACGAGCGGGTGCTATTTATCGCACAGGGTAAAATCTGACTCTCTAGGGTTTGGAATTTATTGAGTGGGATAAATAGCATTTTTTCAGAGTTTTTATAGAATGACATGAGGATTTTGATGCTTCGCTCACGTTTGAGCTGCTAAAATATAATGCAGGTTGAGACACAGTCAGCAATTACCAGGTGCAGTAAACACTATCCTAAATGGAATTCCTCCCAAACAAAGGATGGCGTAGGGATCGGAGAATTGACCAACTCTGCAGGAGTGGTAAAGTTCCAAATACAATCTAGTTCAGTAAATACAGCAGAAACATGCCTATTTGGGCTATATTTTGATTCTGCGCTCATAATGTGGGCAATTACTAGTGATTACAAACGAAACATAACACTCCCTATATGTTTACTCGTTGCACAGCCCTGTAAAGGAATACTAATATATTTTTTATCACCTTTATTTTTAGACTTTTCAGAATAGAAATCACTGTGAAACAAGCACAGTGACCAAATAAAAACGGTTGCCCATATCATGCATCTCCCTCTCCTACCGCAGCCTGGTGCAATGCAGGATCGATATCGGATTTAAAGAAGCAGGAAGAGGTGAGGAGTCAAGACAGTGAGAGTGAAAATAGAAGTCACATAGAGGGACCCACAAGTGGCATCCACGGAATAAAATATCTCTCTCTGGGACAGCATGCAAGTACATTTTAATCCCCCTTATCGGTATCGTCCACCACCTCGGAAACAGCCTTCATCCCCATCATACGAAATTGTTCCAACACCAGTACCCAATTTGAAATCTCATCTTGAGCATGTTTATCGCATCCAGCTAGTCTAAGGTGCTGCTCTTCAGCTAACGCTCATTCCAGAACATCGTGGACCCAAGGGCGCTCAGACACCCATCCAGGAGATGGCCACCTGTCTCTTACCCAGGAGGAGAGCCACTTGAAAAAAACGGTAGTTCCTCTTCCTGCCTTTGGGTTTTGTCACCACGTCAAACAAACAAGTACAGCGTAGAACAAGTAGCAGGAGACCTCTAGTTGCAACACCATCACCCTCCAATATGCTAGAACTGCAACAAAGGGCCAAGTAAGGTGCAGGAAGGTGGCCTTTTCCTCTTCACACCTGCCACATATAGCTATCTGACCCAGGTAAATTTTACTGAGGGAATAGGGAGTAATGTCTTTGTGGGGAAGGTAATTAAAGTGTATCAGTTTAAACCTCCTGTTACATAAGACTCTATGGACCAGTGTGCAAACCCAATCACAGTTCAGATCAGAAAAGGGTTCCAACAGTTCCGCCTCCCATGCCTATCTAGACCTCACGGAAGGCCAGGATAAGTCACACCCAATGGCCCTGGAGAGGCGTGTTATCAAGTGTCTACTTTCACCCCATCTGAGGAGTCCACCAAACACCTATGTGGGCACTGGAACAGCAGGAAATGTTACCCATAGTTCTCTCGCAGTTTTCTCTAACTTTGCATATTTTAAATACTGTCCAGCGCCTGCCTGAAATGTGTCTTGTGCATCCGGGAACGTAATGAAGACCTCACTGGGATAGAGAGACCTTGCCAGTCTACAGCCTCCTTTCCTCCACTGCTTCATGAACCTATTAGCATCTTTAACATAAAAGGTGGCCAAGTCCCAAAGCCATAACTCTCTGTCAAAGGGGCCGTAGGGAGGACTTTAGCAACTGTTTTCTCCTAGATTGCCACCATCTAACGGATCAGGTTGGGAACAGGTTGATCTGCATGCCCACCATTCATGAGGAGCCTCGCCAAAGTCATGCCACCCCCTGCACCCTGCAGCAGCAGTGTTTCCTAGTTATCGGAGTCCGTAAGTCATTTCACTGCATGCTGCAAGTGGGCTGCAAAATAATAGTGCTGAACGTCCGGTAGAGCTAAGCCCCCATTCTCCATATCCTTCTTCAGGACCATTAGCCACCCTGCTACGGCCACCCGCCCACACCAAGGAGGCCAACAATTTGTCCAAACGTAAAAAAAAAAAACTCTGACCAATGGGGCATAAAAAGTGGTGCACCATATAGAGGCAACGGGAGAGGCACACCATCTTGGCAACAGTCACTCTACCGATGACCAAGAGTGGAAGCGTGTTCCAGAACTGCACCAATGCCTGTAGGCCTGTCAACAGTCTCTCTGTTATGTTTAAGTTGCAATGCCTCAGTACGGGCCACCCAGATTCCTAAATACCTGAAATTGTCAGTTTGCATCTAAATCCCAGTTTGGGCAGGTGCTCACCCGGCACATCCTCCAATCACCCTAAGAGGAACAAGATTGTCTTGCAAGAGTTGACCCGGAGCCCCGAAATGTCTCCAGAGGTCACCATGTGGCGCATCAGCAGAGGGACCGCTTCCCAAGGTGAGCTGACATACACCAGGGTGTTGTTCACATACAGCAAAATGACGTACATAGTCTCCTACCTGAAAGTCCCAGTCTCTCATATTCCAGTGCAATAAAATTGCAAGGGGCTCCAGCACCAATGCAGAGAGCAGCAGCAAGAGGGGGTATCCTTGCCTTGTGCCCCTCCTTATCCCTCCAGCTGTTGGAGACGGTGTTGCCTACCCTAACGAAGGCCAGTGGTTCTGGATAAAATAGCTTTACTCAGCCTAAAAAGGAGGGTCCAAAACCCATGGCTTCCAGAACCACTAGCAAATAGGTCCAGTTCATTCTATCAAACATGTTTTCCAGGTTGATGGCCACAAGTGCTATATCCTGTTCTCCATCAACCATCCCAATCAGTACATGGGTCAGCCTACAAAAATCATACGTTGTACTACATCCCAGAATGAAACCGCACTAGTCTTCATGAACCAGGTCAGGGATCACATACCGGAGCCTGGTTGCCAAAAACTTGCAAATCACTTTAACACCTGAATTAATCATAGTGAGGGGCCTGTGGGACGAAGGGTCTCCTATACCACTCCCAGGTTTGGGCATAAGGCATATAACACTCTCCCACATTGATGGGGGGAGAATCCCCCTATCCTGTGCCTCCTAAAATACCTCCAACAGCTGCTTCAACAGTTTGATAGAGTACGTTTGGGAAAACTCAATCCGGGAAGCCATCACATCCTGAAGACTCCGCAGGGCCCCCTCAGCTCCTCCAGCATTAGTTCAATGTCTAAGGCTTGCGCACACTCCACTGCAAGTTTGGGGATAGCGACCTTTCAGAGGAATTGACCTACTGCATCTCTGACTATCTGCACCTGAGCATTATACACCACCCTAAGATGTTCTTGGAAGGCCAGGAAGATGTCACATTGGACCATCACCACTCATCCTCCCGGATCCCAAGTGTGTAAAATAGGTGATGCTACCTTCTCGCTGTGGAGTATCCAGGCCAAGGGTTTCCCTGATTTGTCACCTTCACTGTATAGGTGTTGCCAATAGTGTGTGAGCGTATATTTAGCCAGTGTACCCTACAACTCGTGTAACCACCGCTGTGTGTCGGTAAACCCCCACCAACCTTCTACTGTGAGTATCTCCTCCCTTTGGGAGTCTGCTAGTTCCTCCTCACATCATGCCACGTTCTTTTCTAAGTGTTTGCACCTGCCATAAATAATCCCCATGCATGTGCCTGTTAAAACCGCCTTCGTGGTCTCCCACTCGTAGGCTCTGCTTGTCGATGTCCCCCAGTTAAGTGCCATATCAGTCAGTGTAGTATCTAAAGAGGGACGACACACAGCATCAGTCAGGACTCCTGGGGGCAGGTGCCCATTTCTCCTCTCCTGGGTGCCCTCATGCCAGATACAATGCAACAACATTGGGGCATGGTCTGACAAATACAGTTCCAAGTGCATACCTTCCCACAGAGAGGTGTAAGGGAGCCCTGTCGTTACAACACAGTCCAGGTGACTATAGGTATTGTGTGTTAAGGAATGGTAAGTGTATTCTCGTGCCTTTGGGTGGAGTGCCCTCCACCCGTCCAACAGGTCCAAGCTATGCATAACTTCCTGGAGTGTCCTGGTCATCAATGGTTTAATGTTTTGTCTGGGTGGATGAATTCCCTCAATTACACAATTAAAATTTTCTGCCTGAAAAATATGGTAACCAATGCTGTATTTTAGTAAGCTCTGCATCCTGCAGAAGAATTGTCGATTATCCATGTTGGGCTCATAAGTGTTCAGTATGGTAATATCTTTCCCATCTAACATGCCCTGCAGAAGAATATATCTCTCTTCCACATTCTCCTCAATGTGTGCATGCAGAAACGGTACCCCCGGTGTCACCCAGATGGCCACTCCACTAGAATATGAAGAATATGTGGCAAAGCATAGTTGCCCCCCTGCATTTCTTTGCCAGTTTTTGCATGCCACTGGCCATCAGATGTGTTTCCTGGAGGCATGCTATGTGGACTTTGGTATGCCTGATGAATGAATGCACCATTTACCTTTTATTGTAAGTACTCGGTCCTCTGACGTTCCAGAAGACAATATTTTTAGTGTCCTCCATGTTTAACTCTGCATATCCTCTCGCGTGGTCTCCCTCTGGCTCACCGCGGTCAGGATACGACACAGCCTCTCCCTTGGACTACAGTACAGAAATCGGCTTGAAGTGGCAACTGAACAAGGACAAAGACCCCAGAACACAATAGCAGAACAAAGCCTAAGACTAACACCCCATACCCCCTTCCCGAGGCAAACAATCAAGATACAGTCATGCTTGCCCATGAATGTGAAGCTGCCAAGGCTAGCAGCGTAACCTTCTACATGTAAAAGAAAATACAAAAGGCCTACCACCAAATGTGAGAGTGAGCTCTTGTCCCTGTACAGACTATACAAACATACATGACAAATGCAATCAAAGCTTCCAAATTGCTCCCTGAATAACCATCTGTCATCTGAAACAATGAAGAATCAACTGTCCCCGCTCCAATCGACCAGAAATCAGGACCACAGTAATGGTGAGGCTCTAAGCCTGCCATATACCTCCACTGACTTGATTAATGTCAGGACACCAAGCCCAGCAGGCACAGCAGGAGACCAACAGGGCCGGGTACGGGTCAGATGCACCCTCCAGTCTCACCAGGCACTGACTGTTTTGTCATGTTCGTGGCCCGTTGTTCCCCTCCAAGTCCACAGGAGTAGTGTCCATTTCCATGCTGCCAGCTCTCTGTATCACCACTGTGGGGGTGTCTGAAACTCCTGTGGGGGCAAGCATGGCCAGGCACTGCGATTCTGGCCCCTCTCCTGCCATCACACTGACCCCCCCATCATCGGACCGCTCCTCCAGTTGCTCTGCACATTTTGCGGCACCTTGCAAAATATTTTGAACCATCGACAAACATCCTCAGGGCTACTGCGAATAAGAACCCTCATCAGAGATCACCCTCAGTCTGGCTGGGTACAAGAGCATATATTTCAGACCAAAAGCCCACAACTATCTCTTAACCTCCAAAAAGGATTTCCTGCTCCCCTGCAGTTGGTGTGTATAGTCTAGGTATACTGAGGTTCTGTGACTGTCATAATGTGCACTGTCCAGTTCGTCAGGGGAGGTGCCCCCAGCGGCAGTGGGGCAACAAGCGCTCTGTGAGAATGTTCAATGACAGAAAAAATTTGAGAGGTCTCTCTGCTTCAGCATCTCGTGTACCCATTGCTCTATAAAATGCTCAGTTGATCTTCCCTCGGTCCACTCATGGAAGCCCAGCGGCCTGATAATGTTTCAGCACAAGCACCCCTCAGCTGTCCTCCACTTAGATATTAGCCATTTGCTTTTGAAGAGAGGTCACCTCTTGTTTAACAATGACTATGTATACCTTGGCTGCACCACCTTGTTGGTATCTTTGAGCAAGTCGGTGCAGAGGAAATTTACTTCAATGGAGACTGTTTACATTTTGCTCTATAGTGCAGTCCTGGAGCCCTGGATCGCTGCCAGTATATCTGCCCTGGATGGTTCCTCTACTAGGACTGCCGGACAAGAGCACCCTGGAGGCCCCAGGGTGCCTCTGTCTGAGGGTATCCAATTTGGGTGTTCTGGATTGGTCTATAGTATTGCCCTGGCAGGGGCCCTGGAATCTGTTCTTCCTCATGTGACCAGGTAGCTCTATATTCACCCTAAGGAGCAGCAAACTGACAAGGGAAGGAGGATAAGGTCACAAGATGGGAAGCAGGGGGGTGCCCCTTCAAGAGACACGGAGCCTGGAGCTTGCCTCGGGACTTCCCCTAGGGACCAGGTCAGTAGTCCCTTCCTTGTGACTGTTAACAGCTATGCCACACATGGCCTTCACTCCTGAGGGAGCCATGCAGCATCGTACTTAACCAAATACCTACAACCGGGCCTTGGTACATGCTGCAGGAGAGAGCCGCCCACACTCCTGAGCCACCAATGAAAGGGGCCCAAGATGGCACCCAGCACCCCCCTGGGGGTCTCCACAGGGCTCGTTCACTGTCTATTCACCCCTCTGAGACCCGCAACATGGGGAAAGGGGAAATGATGACCCTCCAATGTTACGCAAGTCTCCCTTGTCCACTAGACTGCACACCATCTGCTGCAGTTAGGCACTCAAAAAGGGCTTCCACCGGTTCGCACTGAACAGCTGCTGCCGTCTCCCCCCCGATCTCATCAGCAATCTCCTTCTTGACCCAGAGTGGAGCGCATCACCCTAGCCTTTGGCGCCACCGCCCTCTGGGTGGTCGTGTCACCCACGAGGATGGGTGCCGGCCACCTGACACCTAATGCTCCATGGAAGGCAGACCTTGCACCATGTGCCGCAGACCCACCAGTTACCACAGGACCTCCAACACCATCCTGATGACCCACAAGGCAGGCAGGACACTCTCTCAGGATCCAGGCACCAGCACCGGTTCAATGCAGGCAGGCCGCAGCCTGGGGTCTCGCTGCAGCATGCCTCAACAGGCCTCGCTGTGAATCCAGCCACAGCACTGTCATATGTGGGCCCCATTGACACCCGGGGGGAGCAGAAAGGGTCCCCCTTGATCACCTCTACAGAGATCCACAACTAGAAGCAAGGATTACAACAGGATAATGCAGGATTAGGATGGGGCTGTAGGAAGCTCCTCAGAGACACTTCCTGTTGGCCATCTTGCTTGGCCATGCCTCCTCAAAGGAATACTAATATCTAAGCAGGAAAGTACATGACCGACATACAGAAAATACATTGTACTTGTCCGTTATGCTACAAAGTTCATTGATATTACTAAAAATAAAACATATTAAAAAATATTATAAAATATCAAATTGCTTTTAATTAATCATTCATCAGAAAAATAAAATCCAACTTGTCCTGTTTTGTTTAAGCCTTTTTAAGATATGTGTTCTCATCATACTTCATGATTAAGAAAAATATGCCTCATTTGCACTTCACAAAGCAAGACAATGTTTTAAAACATGTGTGTTAGCTTTGAGCATACTGTAGCTGCTTCATTTCACATGTTAAAAAATATGTTGACGGGTAGAGCCAAGAGGGGGATCGGACCCTTCTTGAGCGAGCTATAAGCCAGCCTGCTGTGTTAGTCTGCAAATCCGTCTCAACCCACAGTCCATACTCTATAAGTTGTCCCCTGGTATGCCCTGCCTGCGGTGACTGACTTGCTGAGGGGAAATTGTTTGAGGTTGTTGAACAGTTGGGCTGCCACTTGACAACAGAGCTGGGACTCGCACTGAGCCACAAGGCTACAGTCAGCAGCGGGGAGGTGGTTTACAGCCTATCGCTGGCTGCTCCTCACCTGGCCCGGAAGCCACCCTCTCTTTAGGAGGTGACATGGACACACTGAAAAAGCCTCTGGGGTGCTTCTGGAGGCAGACCTACTCTGGTCCCAGCAACCATTGATCTGCGGAATCAGACATTGCGGTGAGAGTGAAGGGATTTGGGGCAGCATTGGCCCTCTGAAGCACAGGAAGATCCTTGTGGCAGCTAGAGGGCCAAACAGATGATCCTGGGGCTGCACACAGGGACACAGTGTTAACTAGCCCCGGGAGTAAGAATATCTGGCTGTCATGAAGTATAAGGCATTGCACTGGTGTATGAGTGGTTGCTCCCAGGTCGCCAGCGAGGTCGCGCCAGGAGGGTCCCTCTTCAGGGGGAGAGCTGAACACATCAGATAGGGGCTGAGACTGTGCTTCGAAGGGATAGCCCCTGAGATTTCCTGAACCCGGCTAGAGCCTTACAGTTGTGCCTACACAGTCTTGAGTTCCATGGGGGAGCCCAATGATCGACTTTACCCTGTCTGTGTTGGTTTCCTTGCTACACCCTTGCTGCTTGATTGAAGGGGTGATGTTTACTGGGAGGGATGCTACAGGTAATGATGAAAGATAAGTATCCCAAGCCCCCTCTTCAAGGAACAATGGATCGCTACACAAAGGATGAGAGCCCCCAGCGGAGCCAGACCCACCTGCAATGCAGGACAGTGCCACCCTTCTCCTGTCAATACAGTATTCCAGAGAGGCCCGGGAGGGAAGAGTCGGAGAGATACTGTCAGAGGTATACCTCCCGCAGTAGGCTCTCCAGAATGTGACGGAGAGGTTTACGTCAGCCGAAACTCCGATCCCGGAACTGGAGGATGCAGTCTGTGACCTCAGTCATGAAATGATAGAGACCTGGACCACCACCTAGGATATGATGTGAGAATGGAGGTTTCTGGGTTCCCTGAGGGGGTCGAGGGCACAAACATGGTCTAGTTCTTCGATTCTTGGCTATGAAGCATCATGCCCCCCAATAAATTATCCTCCTGCTTTGTAATGAACATGCCCACCGAGCACTGGGGAGCAAACCTTCACCGGTGACCACCAACACCAGTGATTTCTCGCTTCTTTTTTTCACGACCGTGATACAATCCTTGCAGAGGTACGCAAAATAGAAGTCTGACACAAGAACTCCAAGGTTCTCATTTTCCCCAATTATACCTGTGAGGTCCAAAAATACCGTTGTACCTTTGACTCAATGAAGGCTAAACTGCAGAGCCTCTAATTACAGTATATGGTCCTCTTTTCAGCTACATTGAAGGTACTGTTCCAGGGGAAGGCGTTCTTCTTTCAGACCTCAGAAGATGACTGGGCATGGTTGGAGGAGCATCCAAAGCTGTTGGGTCATGGGGGACCGGAAACAGGCCTGTAAAACACTGGGAGAGGAGCACATCCGAAAGACAGGCTGAGGCCCAAGAGGAAAAATCAGCAGCCGTGATGGAGAGGAGGAGAAATGCCATGGAAGACTACAAGGCCAATGGAGTAGCAAGAGGTTTCATTGGACTTGGAGGGAGGCCAGACTGCGGTCACCAGGAAAAAAAGCATGACTAGTGACTGTACAGGGGATACTACCCATGGCTACACTGAGGGGGACCAGGAGACGGGCTCAGATACCCTTCATCCTTTGGGAGAAGCCATTGCTCACTTGGAACATGAACAGAATGTACCCCCTCCGGCTGCAGCAACTTTGGGGACTAGCTCTGGCGACACAACCGTGGGATTGGTGCTGTGATCCAGGGCCAGAGAACATTAGACTGAATTTCTCCCTTCTTCCTTCTTGATTTTCAGACTAGGGTACCTGCTAACAGGAGCAGTTGACTCTAGTTGTTTTATAGTGTTTTGAGGGTTAAGGGTTCAGTTGGGGGTGGTGGGCTACAGACATCTCAATCCCCCTGTTGAGAGGTTCTGGTTGCATCATGGGGTCACATACTCACAAGGGTCTTTAATGGGTAGGGTGGATAGGGGAATAATACATGTTATGTCATTTACTTTTTAAAGTTTTTGTAGTTCAGAGTATTAGAGAACACAAAGGTAGACCATTTAGGAGTTCTTCACGCTATATATACCCCCATCACCAAACATCTGTAGCAAGCTCTTTAGGTACATTTCATGAGTTCCCCACTTCCTCCTATGCTACCGCCAAATAATTGGCAGAGACCCACATCCCCCACACCTAGGATAATTGGTGGCAGGTGCGAGTGGAGATGGTACTCACTCCGTAGTTGGTAGGACTCTTACAATCCTCTTTTTGATTGTGAATGGTTTGGTAGACACGGTCATGAGGGGCAAGCAAAATTAATACCTTAGGAGACTACACCCAGATGTGGTACTCTTACAGGAAACACACTTGAAAGGGACACAATGTAAACTCCTGGGAAAAGGAGCCTAAGTTACACTGGCACATGCAAACTTTACCTGTGGATCCAGAGGAGAGATGATTTTGATTAGAAGGAGCCCTCCTTTTCAGATGACGAAACAGTGGACAGAACCAGTATGGCAGATATGTAGTAGTGCACCGGTTCTGAGAACGACACGAGGTCATGCTCGTCATTGCATATGCCCCACCTAAACTCCAGGATCACACAATAGAGAAGTTTACTGAGATCTTATTGGAGGCCAACTCTCCGCTTCACACCCTGGGGGAGACTTCATTGATGTTATGGCACCAGACTCAGACAGGACATGGACTTTGGGGACACCAATAGCACCCACTCAGATTTCCTGCTGCACCATGACCCTCTGCCTATCTGACCTCTGTAGGTGAGCACATCCCAACAATAGGAAATATTCCTATTTTTCAAGGACCCACAAAGTATTTTCCAGGTTGGACACATTTGTGCCCCAGCTGGGGAGATAGGGGCTATACAGCAGGCAGATTATTTGGCATGGGGATTGTCTGAACACTCTTCCCTGATGCTGTGGCTAGAGGGATGGGGGGGTGGAGAGGCGGGGTGGCTGAACCCTTAAGGCCCAGGAACTGCAAGACCGAGAGGTGGCCATTGGGATCCAGGTAGATTCTGAACAATCTACAGTGGTGCTCCGGGAGACGTATAAGACAGTGCTCCAGGACAATGCCCAAAACCTGATCATCCGGGAAAGGAGGAAAGAGATGGGAGCCTTGGAGGATCTTGAGAGTCAGCTCCTAGATCTAGAAAGCACTCTGGAGCTGGACCTCCCCACCCTCAGGAAGCCGGATCTATTAAGGGCTGAATATCGAAAGTTGGTTCAGGAGGGGGCAAAGAACCAACTGCAGGCTACCAAACACAGATTACATGATACTGGGGATAAGGCCAGGAAGCTTATGGCATGTCGTAGAGGTTCAAGCTGCTAAGGCGAAGCTGAATTCCAATAAAGCCCCAGGAGCCAACAGAATTCCAATGGAACTATTTAAGCATTACATTAGGATACAGGGCCCCTATTGAACGTGTTCCTAGAGGCTACTCAACAGGGGCTCTCCCCTCTGACCTGAGATGGGCCGTCACAGTTGTAATCCACAAGGCCAGCAGACCAAGGGAGCAGTGTGACTCCTACAGATCGATCTCGCTCCTGAACGTAGAGGTGAAGGTCTTAGCTACAATACTTGCCACATGACTCCAACAAGCAATTACTCCCCGATACACAGGGACCAGTCTGACTTTATGCGGGGAAGGTCAACGAGATATAATTTACAGGGCACACACAATTAGTTGAATGAAATACAGCAACACTCTGACCCACATGTTTTTCTGGCGCTCAATGCTGAAAGGCCGTTTTATGCGGTGCACTGGTCCTTCTTAGAACTTGCATTGGTAAAGTTTGGCTTTGATCCCCGATATAGGGAGTCGCTGCCATCATTGTACCAGGCCCCGGTGGCAGCAGTTATCGGTGCTCTCTCCTCTAAGTTCCCAATTGGGAGGGGCTACTAGACATGGCTGCCCCCTATCTCCTCTGCTCTTTGCCCTTACTGTAGAGTCCTTTGCATGTGTGGTTCGTACCCATCCCGAGATACACAACTTTAAAATTGAGGTGGGGGACACAGAAGAGGAGAGGATTTCCCTGTATTTTGATGACATACTCCTGTATGTTACAGAACCACCAACCTCCCTTCTGTGAATCTTTCAACTGTTTCAGGAATATGGGAGTTATTCCGGCTATCAAATTAACTAGGATAAACCAGTCCTCTACACTCCACAGGGAGAGGTGGACATGCTCTCCCTAAACCGATGCCTTCAGCGTACACAGGTGGGTTTTAAATACCTAGGTATATTAATGATACATAAGGCAGACCTTGGGGAGAGTATGAGGGTATGCCGGACTTTTCTTGAAAGTTGGAGGGGACAACACCTTACATTGATGGGGCGTGCAGCAATGGTTAAAATGATTTCCCTCCCAAAGTTACTGTATGTTCTGCAAAATATGTATTATCGGGTCTCCCTGGAGGTCTTTACCACTATAGTGAGTGACATGCGTCTCTTCCTGTGGGATGGAAAACACCATAGAATTGCCCTGAAAACTCTTCAGCTTAACCAATTTAAATAGGGATTGTCCCTGTCTGACCCAGAAGAGTATTACTAGGCAGCCCACATAATTATTGTAAATGATTGGCTATTTGCCCTGTTGGACCACTCCACCTTTCAACTGGAACAGTCACAGTGGGAAGGCAAATCCTGTGCACACATCTCTATGGAGGAGGGGGGAGGAAGCGTCAGCTCCCAGCCACACAGGCCATACTAATATCGTGTGGTAAAGTTACCACTCTCCTGGCATGGAGCCACTGACCCACAAGGAAGACTCCCTTGTGGGAAGGACAATGGTTTTCGGAGATGCAGAAACCTCATGGCTTTAAGGCCTGGGTCTGCATCAGTATTTCTAAGAAAGGGGACTTGATGGAGGATGTAGATATCATGGCCTTTGCCTCTCTCCAGTGAGTGTTTGCCCTGAGCGCCACTCAATTTCTACATTATGTGTAAATACAGCATGCATGGAGGGCGGAGAGGCTCCCAGGGCGGAGGTCCCAGAATAAACCATGTTGGAGGGGAGATTATTAATTGAGGAGTTATCACTCAATAGTAATCAGTGGAAGGAATAAGCAAAATTGGTTTCTTAGATAATGAAATGCCTCCTCCAAACGTTCTGTGAAATTAGTCATGCTCTTATCTGATAAAATCTCAGGCTGCAGATTGGTTCCTTCTCAGTCCCATCCGGAAAGCCTTGCAGACTCTTCAAAGTTCTCAGGCTTTTCTGTGCATGTAATGTTTCAAACGCTTCACTGCCTTTGCACACTTTTGCCTTATTCCCCTACCACAAATAGTGTATCATCCCTTTCTGGAAGGAAAAGTCACATGCAGTACTCTTCCCCCACAAATTCTACATTTATGTACACAAGCCTTCTTCTTATGTCTGGCATAGAAAGCCCTTAGCATAAACACAGGTTAGTCACTGCTCTTATGTGACCATGAAGCGCTGTGCCACAAAGCCCATGCTCTGTATGGTGGGTATGGTGGTGACCTGCTTCCAACACTGGGTCTCTAAAGACTCCAGGGAGATGTGGGAATTTGGTGGCTTCTCCGTGCTACTAACTGCTGTCTTACTTCTCAGCCACAGGCCTATGCTGAACCACCTGGAAGGAAAAGTTTCACTCATGAGCCGCTCTCACATACATGCTGTAGGAACAGCACTGGCTCTACACTCCTAATATGAAAGCAGAGATGCCATCTTCTGTATGGGATTGTGAAGAAATGAGCTGCAGGTGTTGTAGGTGGATGGGAGGATGCCAGGTGCCTATTATCTGCATTGGGGAAGTAGGAGGGCAGGGTAATACTGAGGGTGGTGAGGAAAGGTGGAAGGACTCAAGGTGGTATTTTTATGTTTGGTAAGGAAAGGGTACTGCCGAACATGGTGGGGTTAACTGGCAGGGATCCAGGCAATTTGTTTATATTTGGATGGGAGAGTGGAGGGTAATATAGAGAGTGGTAGATGCCAATGGCGGGGCGCATGGTAATATTTTTATACATTTTAAGTGGTGTAGAGGAGGGTGATCTAGATGATAGTTGGATGAGTGGTAGGACTTCAAGTATTTTGGCCCATATATATGAAAAATGACGCAAAACTGTGCAAACACAGTTTTGCGTCATTTTTCTTAGCGTCATTCCTTAGCACCATCATAGTGCCATATTTATAAAATGACGTAGGATGGCGTTAAGGAATGGATAGTACCAAAAAAGGCGCTATCATCTGCACAAAGCCGTGAGGAAAAATTATGTTAATGCTGCAAAAATGGTGCAACACCGTTTTGTGGCACGTAAACATGCCGCAAAAGGGATAGGCCATTTTAACACTGCATTAGCATCAAAACAAAACGCTAAAGCAGGGAAGAGTACAATTGCAACAGAAGATGGAACCCCAAAACCCAAGTACCAGCCAGGAGGGTACAGAAACTCACAGGAGAAGGAGAAGATGTCGATTTAGTGAGGAGGAGCTGGTCAAGGTGGTGACGAAGCACCAACACCAGCTATTCATCACCTCCACATTATCAGTTGGAAAGAAAGATGCAATGTGGCAGCAAATAGTGGACAAAATAAACAGTGTCGCTGAGGTGAAGAGAACTGTCACTTAGGTCAAGAAGCGTTAGCACGATTGCAAGCACAGAACTAAGGAAAAGCTTACCAGGAACCGTAAGGCAGCACTGGAGACTGGAGGTGGAAGTCCTGCACCACAGGAGCACCTCGATGAGTTGGAGGAGATGGTTGCAGCAGTCATCCCAGAGGAGTTGGTCACTGGAATTGCAGTGCAGGCCATCGCAGACTACCAGGAACCAGCATAAATGCAGGGTAAGTTGCAAGGCACATAGGACACACTCAATGTATGCTAAAGGGTTGCATAGGGACACATAGGCTCTGAGTAAAGACGTACCATCCTCACCCAAGCCACTATGCACACCAACATATACACATCAACATAGGCCAATAACTATGGCTATACTCCACCATGTAAATATGCACCACATTGCCTAGGAGGCACGTGCAAATAGGGTGGCTGTGCCATCATAACACCCATTGCATATAGTCAAAGCCCCTGTACCAACACAACGTAGACATCAGAGTCTAGGACCAAAGTCAATACCACCGGGGGTGGTGTCAGGGTGGTGTATCAGGCCAAAATGCTTCCCTACCTCTATGTTGCATTGCCTTTACTCATGTGTGCTGTATTGTGCAGCACACATTGAAATGCCATCTCTCCCAAAATTGCTTGTACATGTGCAGACAGGGACACCTCCCTGTACATGAAAAAATCTTCTCTTCAAGTCAGCCACCACGTCATCATGCTGCAACAATGTCTGAGTTGGTGCAGGGAGCACGAAACTGTGCAGGCGCAGGGGTAATTGCAGGGCTGTACTGCATACAGGTAAATATGGCACATCACTGCCTATCAAAACTGCTGCAGTGTACTGCAACACATCTTGCAGCTGCCCTGAGCCATGCCAAATGAGAGAATATCAGCCCTAAAGCTTGCAACCTTTTGAACACAACCAATACAGGTTGAACCCACAACAACTCACACACAATCATATACGTCACATGGGAATGGCCACAGAATAAATGCATACAACACATTGTGCGTGTATGTGAACATCATGTGTGAAGCTGAACATGTGGCTGCAGTCTCACCATTTGACAAGTTAGAGGGCTAGATCAAACAGAAAATGATGGTGTGTGCTGCTGTGCAAAATTAGGCAGCATCAAGCACCGTTGTATTAAAAAAGGCAGGGATACACCATATACATTAGAATACACCCCTTACAGTACAAATGTAAGCATCATTCCTAGATCTTGACATGCGAAACCCACCCCTGGGCCGGTGTCAGGTATTGGGCCAGCATCCGGAATACAAATAGTCCAAAATCTGGGGCAGTGCCAAAACGCAATGGGTGTTGCTGTGGTACGCCCACTGCAACACCCATTGCATTTGGATGCTGCCTCAGATTTATGAGTATCAGTGAACATGTGGCAGCGCAAAAATCTAAGGCCATCCCAGGGGCGGTGTTAGCAAGGCCCAAAGAGGAGACATACATGTATTTCCCCTTGTTTAAAAGTTTCTATGTGTTCTGCATTCAGCAGCACACACAGAGGAGCCAAATTGCCATGAGTGATTGTGTATGTGCAGTAACGGGCACCTTTCCACACATAAACAATCAAATCTTTCAAAACAGACATCTTTGCACAATGGTGCAAGGATGCCTGCATTGGGACCAGGCAGCTCATGTAGTGCCAGTGCAGGGCATAACACAGGGGTGCACCAAATGCAAATGAATACGGCACATTCCTGTGTTGTGCAATTAAAGCAGCAGGGTGCTGCCACTCTGAGTGCTACGTTGCGCTCCGTCATATTCCATTACTAGTGATCTTGACCCATGTGCGATGCACAATGCTACATATAAGTACAACCACAACTTTGGGTCAGTGAACTGTCAGTGAGCCTCCAGTGTCAAATACGTGATGTCCCATGTCTACAGCCGATGCAATAGAATATTGATTTTACATTATCTCATTGCAGAGGGTCATGGCTTACCTCCTGCCGACCTGGCTGTCCTGGATTTCCCTGATGACATGGATGACCAGCTGCCAAGCCTCAATGAACAGACACTCCAGGATGTCATAGGATCACTCCATACACCACCTCCAGTTTCAGGGAGGACACACAGCGTTGCCAGGTCTCCACAGGAACCACCCAGCCACCAACAGATGCCACCAGCCGGCACTCACACAGCCCTGGATTCTGAGGACCCAGAGATCAGCTTTTCAGAGGCCAATGGTAGGAGTCCAGCAGGAGCTGGCAAAGCAGATTCGGTTGGGGATGGAGACCATGGCAGGCAGCCTAGAGGGAGTGCGGACGTGCCTCAGTCCAAATAAGGACAACTCAGCTGCCATCAGAGGCACCCACTCCCCACTACGTGGAGTCCTCTGGTGGACATAGCTGCAGTCATGAAGGAGAGGCTATGATAAATGCCCTCCCAAAATGCCAGCAGCATGCAGAATACCCTGGACTCCATAAAGCGGGAAGTGGCCTCCCTCAGGGAGAACATGGCTGCCTACCACTGAGATGTTGTTGCAGTCTTGAAGAATCAGCAGTTCCTCCTTGCAGCAGTGATGCCCTATGTGTTGCCACAAATGACAGGTGCCTGGTCCTTTGACTCCACATCTCTTTCCCCTGAAGTGTGTGTGGCCCCCTCTACCTCTGCAACACCGTCAGCCATGGCACAGGAGGCACCACACATATCAGAGGATGAATATGTGGAAGGAATAACATTCACAAGGAAAAGCATCCGGTAGCACCAGATTGTGCCACATGGACAGTTTCTCCTTAGTTCTGGGCTTAAGATCATGCCAGTGTTGTTACAGCATGAAATGTGCCCTCTTCGCCTAACCACTGTAGAAATGTCTGCTATGTGCTGTCATTGTCTCTACCATACTAAATGGCAATATTAGGCACTCCTCACTAATGGACACTACTCCTAACCATGTCTCATGTCATGTTCCTCAAACTTGGACTCTGATTGTGTTACATATGGCAATCGTTCACTCATGGGATCTATGAAATGGATATTGTATAGAAATCACAATAACAATTGCATCTGTAAATAAAGCACCTTGTACACATGTAGCATTTCTACGTTTACTGTGAACTATCTACTCAGCTAAACGTTTTCATTGTGTCAATTCATGCCAATGTGTACAGAATATCAGGACATGAGTACATGACTGTCAGACACCAAACCACACACTAGGATCCAAACAAGAGGAAGCTGAACAATGGCAACAACCGACTAACTGTGTTTACTAAATGCTTTGGAACCCATATCCTTTGAAGTAGATATACAGCATGTATGGCTCATTACCAAATCAATTATAATTAACTCAGATGGGTGTACCAGTACAACTGGTTTGTGCGGAATAAGAAAAGCTAACCTAATCTACGATGTCCACCTGTCAGTGTTGCAGAATACAGTTCAGAAATTGGGAGTTGTCAGATGTACCACACTTATCAACATTAAATTAGCAGGACCCCACCAATTGCAGGTGAAGTACCATGTTTACCTATCCAAGATAAAGATAGCAAACACATTGTGAATGGCTGGAACACAGGATGACAAATGTATGCACTAGTAGACAATATGTTGCTGCCATTCTGGCAGCTCCTTGGTCATGGGGGTGCATATGGGAAACCTGGCAAATCAAGACAGTAAGCATACCCTAGGCCATTCCCCCGACTTGGCCAGTGCACTCATGACAAGCCCCAGACCCAATCAATTACAAAACTAATTAGGCTAAGATGAACAATATTTAATATTAAAACCATCAAGCAAATGAAAACCTACCCTAATCTAAACTAACCTATACTAACTATCTTTAAATTAAAACTACACCTATCTAACCTAGTCTTAACTTATCCACACTCTAAACATTGCCCCCCCCAACTCACCTTAGGAGATGAGCTACAAATAGGACAACATAAACTATGACAATACATATACTAAGCTAACCTATGGTCTGAACATATATATATATATATTTTGGTATATGTATATATATTTTTTTTTAAATACACAAATACCCTAACATAACCCCCCAACAATGAAAACATGTAGAAAAACCACCTGCACTATACCTAACCTAACCTATGCCTACCTTACACTAACCTAACACTACACATCTAATAACCCATATAAAACTATACAAAACAGTAAAAGGGAGGGGAATGAACTTGGATGTTGTACAACACTTTAATAGTTCAATTCTTGCTTTTAAAAAAAAGAAATCTTGGTGTATCGCAATAACTCTGCAGCATTCCTCCTCCAATTTGGTCAGTCCGGCCAAAATCTGGCCAATGCCCATCCTCATGTCCTGCTCAAATGGCCTAGGGAATACTGCTGCATGTGACTGTTGTGGTGGTTGAGTTATCACTGGTGCAGCTGATGTTGAAGGCTGTGTTCCAGCTGTGGCCCCCTGCTCTCCCTGATGGCTTGTTTCCAGTGTCCTTTTGTGAATGTCTTGGAGGTCCCCCATGGGGAAGGACACGCCATTCCCCTGATGCTTTTTCCCTTTGGAATCTCCTGCCCATTCAGTGGTAGGCATCATAACCTCCATTATGTGGCGGTATCGTTTGGCCCTCTCATGGAAGTCTTGCCTCTGTGCCTCAGTCATGTTGGCAGCTGAAACATGAGGAGAAGCAAGCGTCAGTATCAGCATTGGGTGGAGGTTGTGCAGACATATAATGCACACTGCCACTGCAGATAACACACATTCCTCAAAAATGACATACTCCTCATCTATGACTATTTCCTACCAGCCATCATCAGTATCATGTACATGTCCCTGGGATGACTGAAATGTACTTGAAACAACAGGGCCCAGAGCTGAGTGGACAGAATTGTCCATGATCAACATTTGTGTCTTCTAACTTGTGAGGATCACATGCCCCAACAAGTCTGGATTTCCTGTGTCCCTATGCATAAGGGGGGTTATGCATGCAATCCATCACCTCAAAACACCTGATGAAACATCAATGGTTGCCAAGTCATCATGGAGGCAAGGTGTGGGCCGTATAATAAGGGGTAAGGTAACTTTCCACCTGCTATTCTAGGGTTTGGTTAATCAACACTAATGTGTCCTGACCTGAGCATACGTAATAAGGGGGCACGTCATTGCCCATGATGTGCCCACATGTACAACTGATTGAAACTTCCCAAAAACTTTGGCTTTAAGCCTGAGCTGCACATCAGAGTTTTCAACACATTCCAGAACTGAAACACCCTACCCTGTACAATGTAGTGATACATGTGTTAAACAGCACACACATGGTGAGTGTAGGGGTGCCCTTAGGCCCACTGTGAGTATGGCACTGCAGTGGGTGCTGGAACAGTATCCAGAAACATTGTACATCATTTGCACATGCATGTCAGACATCATCAAAGTACCAGGTACGCACACAGCATTCACATCATATCCATATGTGATGTAACCTACATCACTCACAAATATCATGGTGGCAGGACCATATTGTGAAAACTGCTTGAGATCTGGTGTGGGAAGAATCATAGACTTCTCACACAACCATCTGGAGGTTAGTTGTCTAATTAATGTGTACATTACTGATTGTTGTATAGCACAATATGGCTCCATGCAGTACTACAGACTCATTTTTTCTGAAGGGTACTGAGGCACCTGTGGTGTATGTGTCTCCTACATAAGCCCCTTAGAGACATCTGCAGATGTCACCCACATCTGTACCGTCTTGTCAGTAAGTTCAAGCTATGTGTGGCACACTGTGCTGACAATGGTGCTGTGACAAAGTAGCAGTAAACAGGCATGCTATGTATATAGACAGCTGCCCTGAGATCTATCATGGTAGACACCAATGACTAACTAGCCAGCCATGACAATCCCCATTTCACACAATTCCATGCCTGCACACATTGCCCCTTGAACTAAATGCAAGCCATTCTCATTGTACAACATTCCAACATACATGTTGTCACCATCCATTCTCCAATGCTATCAGATCATTGGTCAGGAAAAACCATCTTTCATGGCATTCCACTCTTCAGACTGACGCACACCAAACCCTGGATTGGCACCCATGACTCACAAGATGACAATTACTGGATGCATCAGGGTCTTCAAGTCCTGCAACCTCTCCTATGGTGTAGGGTGCAGGTCCACCTGCAAGATATGGATGGAAAACATTGGTTAGTGTGATTTGTACATTTCAGTAAATGGATGACATCGTATACTGTTAACTTGTTAGGCTGAGTGAGCACGTCATCCTACTGGTAGGGAAGAGCACCTAACAAACATCTGTGATCAGTCAATCACACATAGACTCAGATAATGTAGACCCACACACCTACAAACCGTCACTGTCCCTGACACTCCTGTGGTGCTTTTCACTGCACCATTTATACATAAAATTGTCATGCAGGTGTCTCTTAGCGCTACACTTCCATGACCATATGGGACTGCTTGACACTATATATTGCATCTGAGGGACATGCAATGGTTGTTACAGTAGCTGTCCCATTGGGACACCCATAGCAATTGGGGCTGCCTCAGATATCGTAGACATCTACCTCATTGTCACAGTAAACTGACAAACTACTGCATAAGGGTTGTGTGGGTATTCCAAGGTGTTGAGGAATGACGTGATACATCCTTCAGTGAAGTAAGTAATGTGTGTGTGCCATCACAAGGCACACACATGAGCAATAATGCAATGGGAGTATACTAATGTCAAGACAGTTGTACCTAACTGCACACTGACTGATTGAAATCATGGCTGTCTTGCCAAAAGTGTGTGGCCAGGCATTGTTGCTATGGTATACCATTATTTGTCTATGGAGGGATAAGGACACGGGCATAGAACATGCCTCAACACAGAAATACTTGCTCTATGGTGTAAGGATGCATTTGTTGGTGCAGTTTACTGAGTGATGTGCCAGTGAAGAAGCAGATGCAGGGCACCACCAAACTGTCAGTGAGAAAAGGTAGGCCTGTGGAACTGACTCTTCTCATGTGTGTGGTAACAGAAATAATATAAGGTGTATGTGATACACAAGGAACTGGAACAGGGAAGTGATAGTAGTCTGGACCCAGGTCATGGTCAAGCTCCCTTACATGGCCTTGGCCAATGACACAAAGGGGCCAATAGAACAACAGAGGTGTAGCACCAATTGCATTAATACAGTCCTTGTAACTCTCAGTGCACCCCTTACCCCCGCCATGTGTGCGCCTAATGGGAATTAAGGCACAGCATGACCATGGAGGGTCCAAATGGATCTATTTCTGTGTAGGTAAATGATATACTCAGCAGGAGTTTCAACAGAGTCTCACGACTTCTACTGATTACATTGGGGGCCCATCTCAAACATTTTCATCCCCCATATCACACCTGCTCTCAGCAGCTGTTCACAGTGCCGGTATAATAGTAATAAGGGATTTCTCAACTTACTCAGTGGCTATACATATGCCACCCATACAGGCTTTGGGACCCCCTTCCATACATGATGCATGGTGCTGGCCTCATTTGGTGCTGGTCATTACCGAGTTGCCCTATGCATGCATCATAACACTTTGAAATGGTTGTGCTGTGAAAATGGTACATCTGCCCAGCATCGGCTTCATCATTGTACATCTGACTTGCAGGCCTAAGGTGGCCTGGGACTCATCATACAGGTAGCATACAACATGTCCACATCCACGGGCATTACATGCAACACTCACCCATATCTAAAACTGTCATGCACATAAAAAAGTAAGGACTTTGAATGGAAATGTGAGACTTACCAACTGCTCCACCAAACTCAATTCCAAGATGATCCAGCAGATCCTGCTCCTTTGTCACCAGATCTGCTCATCGATATTTCAGTTGGTGATCGTTTCTTCCACTGCCGAAGATCCAGGTGAGATTATGGAGCACCTTGCCCCACCGCAGCCGCCATGCCTCTGTGGGCTATCCAAGGATTACCCGTCCACCCAGTTGCAGCATCAAAGGGAAGTAGTGCTGTACAAGCCAGATGAACCCCCCCCTAGCTCACTCACAGACATCCGCTGCATCCTAACCTTCCCAGACATACTGCAAATGCAGTTCAGCCTAAACAAAAAAATAGTGCAAACATTCCAAAATACACCAATCCAACTACAAAACCACATCCACACACTCTCACTCAGTCATAGACAATAAGACTGTGAAGTGAAAGGGAAAGTGAACTCATTGTACCATGTTTGGAGGCAGGATGTCCTCATGTGCATCATGTTTCCAGTCGTTTTTTCTGACGAATGACAGTCATGCGTCATTTTTCTCACCTTTAGCATGGAAAGGCCTGTGGACGTGTGAAAGATACTCAGGGGCTAGGTGTCTTTTAGCTTAGGGGTATGGTATATGGTATATGGTATGCATGAAAAATGTTGACGCATGACGGCCATGCGTGGATTATACACCATGGTGCGTTCAGAGGTGTGTGTACGTGCAATTGCCGCTCAGGGTCCAGGTGTCATTTTACAACTGTTGCAATATTTAGTTTATGCGTTTGCATCATACATTTTTGACGCATGACAAATTTGTGTGGATATTTTCATTGTAGGCCTTGAATGCACCCTGATTAACTTAACATGTTATATGGGCTGTGCAAGAATGTTGTATATGTGTTATGGCAACATGTGCGTGAATTTCCAGTACTGTGATTATGGTGACAATGGTATGTTGACCCTATAGGTTTGTTTATGAGTCTGCTGAATGTGACTACTCATACCTTGTGTATAAATGCATGTGTAGCTACACTGTGTCCACATACATGTTGGCACATTTGTGCTATGTGTGTACACATGTGTATGTATAGTAATTTGTGGGTGGACTAGATTGTTATGTCTGAGATACAAATGTACACATACCTACAACACAATATATTTGGTGGCCTTTGTCCAACACATGGTAAGGCATGTGACAACCATGACAGCTTCTACTCACAGTATTCAGTGGACTTGGACTGCAATGACATCACGTAAACCCTGCCAATTTGCGTGTGCATGCGTGTCTACTCTGTGGTGTGTTGTTAAATTTTGCTTTGTGTTGCTCTCCTAAATGTGTGCCATTTGGTCCATGCATCTTAGTTGCAGGAGATGTTATGTATACATGTGTTGGTGAAGATTGGTATAGGCTATGTGTGTGTATTGACATGTGTTTTGTAATATCTGTAACATATGACGACAGTGGTGTGTTCATGGGATACGAAACCTCATATTACTATCTTCCTGCATGGACACATGTTGGCATTTCACAAATGCATGCGTTGTCATATCAGTGCCACCTATGTTTCCGTATGTTGGAACACATGTGAAGGTCATTTCTTACAGTCACTGATCTTGTGATACCTATGTCCTTACTATTGTGCCAGGTTGCTTTTTGCACAGAATCCATACACATTGCCATGCCTGAGCCATTACGGTGGAACATGTGTCCTGAGATATGTGGCATATGTGTGCATGACATCAACTAGGCACTCACATTTGTCCACTTCATATTTGTTATGACAGTCACAAACAATGGCATGCAACCGTCTAACAGTGTTGCAGTCTGGCGCAGATGGCAGCCTACTCATCATCATAACTGTGTGAGTTTGTATGGTAACAACACAAACCCGTGGTTGCATGTGAAGGGGCAAGTTGAATGAGCTCCAGTTTACTTAGCCCCTGTGCACATGCATCAGGCCCCTGACAATGTAATTAGTTAATGTAGCGAGAGCAGTAGTGTGTGGGTTAATTGAGCAGGGACCTAGCCTCTTCATGATTGCTACTCAGCAGAACTATGCACACTCCCCAGCAGACAGACACATGCACAATTGTGGTCATACAGACCAGGATATCACATTTTCCTCTGCAGTCCTTTATGTTAGCTTTCCACTCTCATGTACAGAGCATGTGATATTATTTGATGTCCTTAGTAGTTTCCTTGGGTAGCTTGTTGGGCTTGTATATCTGTTGTAGCTTCAATATTGGAATCGTGGCAGGGTACAGATGGTGTTGTCTGTCACAGCCTCTTGTCATGGTGGCGTGCAATGGGCAAATACCATAGTATGCTACTGCCCAACATGCCTGGGTTTTGTACTGACCTGCCCACCCTCTCTGTACATATGTGAAATGTTGACATGTAGACATTGATGTGTTGTACAGTCAGTGTTGGTCTATGTGTGTCCTTTCTCCATGTATTCCTGCACTATTGGTAAGATATGTATATTCACCTAGATTGCTCCCATTCTTTAGGCTGCTTGCACTTTGTACACATCTTCTACAACAATATTGTCTGGCCATACATGGACATGATGTAACATGTGATTTGTGTAATTGGAAGATGTACATGTCTCCTTCTACTGGCTATTTGATAGTTAAGGTTCCGCTGACAATGTTTTTGACATGTCATGAGTTCCATACACACTTCCCATTACTTCGTCACAGCACTTATGTTGCCTTCATTTTACCTCCCATGTTGTATTTGCAAGTATCTGTAGGTGTCTCAAAGCTGTCCATCCACAACCTCCATCGAACACGGGCATGCATTTCTTCCAGCATGCCACAACCTAGGTAACTCTTACCATGACTGAATGGCATTGAGGTGAGAAATCATCTCAGTGCTGTACAGTACATTTGCATTTGCTACATATATGGCTAGGTCTACTCACGCTCAGATTGGTGTTGTGTCTCAGACATTTTTCAACAATACTGAACATAATAGCACATCCCACACCTGATTGCAATGTTGGAGGCCACAACATGTATGGGACAATGCATTACTGTTGCTATCATGCACTTGTTCTTTCATGTGAGTGGTAATGAGTGGTGTGTATTGCTTTGTGCTGTGTGATGTAGTTATACACAGCATACTAGGTATACACACAGACACGTCAAGAATTGTTGATACTGGCAAACCTGTTGCTACCTAGGACATACACCCGTACATCAGTCTTCACATGTGTGCCTGGATTTGCTCTAGGCATGTGTCAAGACGGCAGATTTGTGTGCCAAGTGTGCACCTCACGTACATAGTGAAAATTAGACACACAGCCTACATTCGACCCAGATAGAAATTTGGTGGTGCATTGTGCCAATAAATCCATGGATAGTGACAATGGGTCATGTGTTTGGATAGTGATTCTGCACCCATAGCTGATAATTTAGTCAGGCAACCCATTGCACACCCCATAGCCAACATTGGTGTGCCATAAGTGAGGTAGAGTCTACCATGTGCCAGAGTTGTGCTCAAAGGCAGCGCCAGGACACAATCCCATGGATACACTGTGCAGGCTCAGCATCTGACATTATTTACAATCCCTGGACATTTACTGAAGGACCACAGTTAGCAATGATGTTCCACACTTGTCACACATGTACGATGCAGGCAAAGCTACTGTCACCATGAGTTGTGTCAGTGTTCTTTTCCTACATAACTTGATATCCATTTGTTGACAGCCCCTACCTTATGTGTGCCTCCCTTGCAGAGATCCCTTTTATGCATGGTGTTGTTGTGGTGAATGGGCTAGATATTAGCACCTTGCCCACTTGACAGAACAAGATATGTAGTAGTGCAAGGATCAAGACCTTCAGGAGTCACATGGCCGCAAATTGCGTGTCACTGATATGTGAGATGGTGGCAGTAGCCCCTCTTACATCACAAACAATGTTGCTACCATACTGGTCACCTTTGTGCTACTTATCTGCTCACTGAGGTTTGAGTCACATTCCAATAGTGTATGTAGTGGAGAATGAGTAGACCAAGGAGAATCAGGTGCAAAGTGATCTATTTGCGCTATTTTTAATGTGATGGTTATAATATAGTGACTGTGTAGAACTTCTCAACAATGTAGAGTCCCCTAGGAACTCCTGCAGCAGTTTTCAGTTGTTCCCCCTCCACATCTGCTCCATCGTCATCCTCCTCCTCATTGGGGACATTAACCTGTTCATCCCAGGGGATATTTGCCTGAACGCAAATATTGTGCAGGATTGCACATACCAGAATTATCTTGCAAACAAGTGGTTGAGCATACAAGAGGCTTCCTCCTATCAGGGCCAGTCACCTGAACCTGGATTTCAGGAGCCCAAATGTCCTCTCCACCACATTGTGAGTTTTCCTGTGTCCCTCATTGTAGGGCTGCTCTTCTGCCATTGTGGGATTGGCAAATAGGGTCATCACCCACAGCTATATGGCATACCCTTGATCAGCTGCAAAGGATAGAGAGAAGATGTATTGGTAAGTGTTGATAGTGATTTGGAACATACCATGGCAGTTGTACTTTTTAGTTGGAGTGGTGATACAGACTTGCTTGTGGTATAGTGTATGTTCCTGCTCTTGTGAAATGGTTTGACTGTGTTGATGGACATGACAATCTTAGGTAAAGGCTCAAGGGCCTGGGTAAATTTATGTTGATCCAAAAATGATGGTCATGTGTTGTGTAGTCCATATTTTAAGCAGCGTTCTATTGGCACCACAATGGTGTCAGATGTTGAAACACCATACTTGCCCTACAAAGCAAGACTGTGCCCTCCATGTCACCATGTGGCACTACGCATCCAGTGTGACACTTTGTGACGCTTTGTGGCAGATGCTGGTTGTGCCAGGCATCAAGTGTACATGAGTATGTACAAACACATTAGTAGGATGATGTCATTTGGTCCAGTAGTATCTTCTAGTTTCCAATAGATGATTTCTAACAGACACTTTCTACACATGCACAGAGCAGGCTTTGGGAGGGTGCACAGCAATTCTTAACATGGGTCCCTTAGTACGGTTCATGTAAGGTCAGGTATGTCTTCTAGACTCCTACTGAGTCCTACTATGACATCCATGATTGTTAATATTGTTTTTACAGACTCAGAACCATGGTGGACTGTTTCTGTTATTTGTAATGGACATGGGGGGTCATTCTGACCCTGGCGGTCATGGACCGCCAGGGCCAACGACCGCGGGAGCACCGCCAACAGGCTGGCGGTGCTCCCATGGGCAGTCAGAAACGGGAAACCGGCGGTGTCCCGCCGGTTTCCCGCTGCCCAAGGGAATCCTCCATGGCGGCGCTGCAAGCAGCGCCGGCATGGGATTCCAACCCCCTTACCGCCAGCCTGGTTCTGGCGGTTTTGACCGCCAGAACCTGGCTGGCGGTAACGGGTGTCGTGGGGCCCCTGGGGGCCCATGCAGTGCCCATGCCAATGGCATGGGCACTGCAGGGGCCCCCTAACAGGGCCCCACCAAGATTTTCAGTGTCTGCCAAGCAGACACTGAAAATCGCGACGGGTGCAACTGCACCCGTCGCACCCCTTCCACTCCGCCGGCTCCATTCGGAGCCGGCATCCTCATGGAAGGGGGTTTCCCGCTGGGCTGGCGGGCGGCCTTCTGGCGGTCGCCCGCCAGCCCAGCGGGAAACTCAGAATAACCGCGGCGGTCTTTTGACCGCACAGCGGTATTCTGACAGTTCCCGCTTGGCGGGCGGCTCCCGCCGCCCGCCAAGCTCAGAATGACCCCCATGGTGTTGTTAGGGGGCATTAAGGGTGCATGTGAGGTGGCACTGGAATAGGTGCTGCCCCATTTCTCATGATTCAGCCCCACGGTCTTTCATGGCAGGTAATTTTGTACTTGTATGTGTGCGACACAATGCAGCAGACAGGTGTATGTGCACACTACAGGTATGTCAGGTATGTGTAGCTGATATATATTTGGTTATATCACCACTTGGGTGGCATTTGATTTAGGTTCTGCCAGAGGCTTGCACACAATGGTTTATGTTGGACTGTGTCTATGTGTGGCTTCCTAAAAATGACCATGGCCTCTGCCCTTGACATGCCTGTGTGGTTTTGTTTGGTGTAATGTGTGTGTAATATCTGTATTTAGTTGTCAACCTTTGGACACTTAGGGGGTTATTACAACTTTGGAGGAAGTGGTAATCCGTCCCAAAAGTGACGGTAAAGTGACGGATATACCACCAGCCGTATTACGAGTCCATTATATCCTATGGAAGTCGTAATACGTCTGGTGGTATATCCGTCACATTTGGGACGGATTACCACCTCCTCCAAAGTTGTAATAACCCCCTTATAGTGGTTTGGGAGCAGCTTCTGTATACAAAGGAGACTTGGCTCCACCTGTCCACATGTGGTGTGCCAGTCAGGGTGTGGCTGTGTTATGAACATTTGGGTGTATGTGTTTGGGACATGCAAGGTATCCAGTGTAGTGTGGCATGTTGCATATGTATTGTTGCCCGTACATCTCTATGGCCCTGCCCATGTGTATTTAGTGTGATGTTTGTCTTGTTTGTCCTAGATGATTGGTGTGTTGTGTGCAATGATTGGTATGGTGGCTTACCTCTGAGTAGCCCATTGCCTTATTGGCCACCCTAGAACCTCTGGTTGATGGTGCAGTAGCAAAAGATGTATGCGCCATGGACGCTGCTGGGCTATTTCGCCAGGATGTTGCTGAAGACCCCACGGTGGTCCATGATGGCCTGCGCATTGATAGAATGTGTGTGGTTGCGGTTCCTATATAGGTGTTCTGTTGCTGCAGGTGGCACTAGTTGCACATGGGTACAGTCCATTGCACCCAGCAGATGCAGAAACCCAGCAATTTGATAGAAACCTTGCGTGGTCTCCTGCTGCAGAAGCTAGGCATTTGGGAAGCAGATGTGGTAGGGCATGATGCTTAGGATTACAATCAAGACCTTTAGTAGGAAGTCAGAGAAGAATGACTGGGAGATGCCAGCCACTTGTGCACCTGTTATCTGGAATGATCCAGACTTCATCATATGGAGGACAGCGAGGAGTATTGTCATCAGTGGAATGTTATTGGGAGTTTGCACCCTTGCCGTTATGTGTGGCGCAATATGGTGCAGTAGGCGTAAAATGGACTCCCGGTTGAGTCTGTACATCCGGACCACATCTTGTTCCCTCATTCAAAGGATGGTTGTCCGCTGTCTGAATATCCTCTCCTTCCTTCTGCACTGCCTTTGTGGCTGCTGTGGTAGTGTTTGTGGTTACTATGGTGGTGCTGGAGGGATCTGCTGTCTTCACAGACGTCTGTGGCGTGTACCAAGCTAGAGCAGTATGACTTCCATGTTGACCTGGACGTTTCCAAAGCTCCTTCTGTGTCTTTTCCTTGAGTGGTGGTGAGTGAACCTCTTTTTAACGCAAGGTCTGACCAAGTGTTAAAATTTGACGCTAATCAGTCTTAGCACCATTTTTTGAATCTGCTTCCTTAGTTAGCGTTGTTGTTGCGTCAGGAGGTAAATATGGTGCTAGGGGTTTAACGGTGTGTTGAGGACGGGAACACCTACCTTGCATCTCATTGACACAAGGCGGTTTCGCATATCCTAGAAATGGCGCTAACCCCAACACTGTAACGCTAGACAGGTCTAGCATCAAAATATAAATATGGAGTTAGGTTAGCGCTGTTGTAGCGCCAAAATAAATGGTGCTAAGGCTATGCTAACTAGCCATAAATATGGGCCTTTGTTTATATATTAGGGGCCAGATGTAGGAAAAATAAAAATTGCGAGTCGCATTTTGCGAGTCAATGCGACTCGCAAAATGCGACTCGCAATTTGGTATGCCAGGAAATAAACCGGTCCGATTTAGCGACTCGCATCCGGACTCGCAACGCTGTGTGCGAGTCCGCAGATTGCGAGGTCGCTGTTTGCGAGTGTGCAAAAAACGAACTCGCAATTAGCGAGTTGGTGTCGCAAATTGCGAGTTCCCTCAAAATTGCTTGCAGGTGCAGCAGAACACTCCAGAAAGCACACCAAAACACTCTGGAAACACTTCCTTGCACATGACGATGACATCACAGCCAGGAAGTTAACAAATACACCTGGGAGGAGGCTGGACCACACCCTTTTACAACTGCCAGTCTGCACAATGAGCTAGCTGCACCAGCCATGGAGGGAACCCCCCGAAAAAGGAAAATTAAATTCTCTGAGAGGGAGCTTGAGGTGCTGACCGAAGAATGTTGTCAGCACCATGATGAGCTCTTTGGGAGAGCTGCCCTCACTGTTCCAGAGGCCACCAAAAAGAAAATCTGGCAGGAAATGCAAGAGAAAATCAATACCCTGGGGGTGAGCCACAGGACAATTGAGGACATAAGGAAGAGGTGGTATGACCTCCGCTCCCGGACCAAGGAGAGGGTGGCAGAAAGGCTCCGGGAGATGAGAGGCACTGGAGGGGGACCATCATCTGTGCCACCACCCACACCCCTTGAAGACAGGATTGAGCAAACCTTTGAGCCGGAGGCAGTGTGTGGATTTGGGGACCTGGACACTTCAGAGCCCAGCACATCAACCGGTGAGTACCATGTGATAAGCCTGTACCCCTATCAATGTCATACCCCACCCACCATGTACACATGCGCATGCACAACCAAATTAGCTCCATTTCAGGGTAGAAAAAGCCAGAATGATGCATTATGGGAAATGTAGTCCAATAGGCAGTGCATAGGCAAATGTTTATTAGGAATTGTGCAAAAGATACTAGACACTGACAGTGTGTTCCCCATGTCCCACAGGTCTCCAGCAAGACACCCCCTACACCCCAAGCACCCAGGCCCAGGAGGACACCCCAGGACCCTCCAGCACCCCCACATGCACAGTCAGCAGCATTCCTGCAGTTGTAACGCCTGCTGCAACAGCAACGCCAGGAGCTGCCCCAGCAACAGCCAGGGAGGATACAGGTGCGAGGACAGGGCAGCCACCACTGCGCAGGCGTCGCAGGGCAAGAGCGTCTGATTTCCGGATTCATCCTCCAACCAGCAGTGAGGCACATCTGCTGCGGGGTCAGCGCCTGCAGAACACAATATTGGGCAGGATCAGTGGGGTGCTGCACCGCATTGAAAGACAAAACCATGCAAGCATGCGGCACCTCAACAGGCGGATGGACCTGATGTGCCAGAACACTGGGGACATTGCCTCTGCCATCAGGGAACTGGCGGCCGGACTGCTGGGTCAGGCAGAGGCTGGGCGGCGCAGGGATCGGCAGATTATGTTAAGACTGGACAGGATGGCCACATCAATCGGCAGGCTAGCCATCAACACAACAGGCCTGTCAAGGAGGACAGTTGGCCTGCAAATTGAGATGGGCCATTTTGCTGGGGATGTTGCCAGGGGCCTGGGACGTCTCAAACATATCATAGAACTAATGGAGACACGTGAGATGTCGAGGGCCACCGGGGAAACACCCCAAGATAGTGAAGAGGGCTCCACAGTGAGCAGTGTATCTGCCACTGACAGTAGGGTGCTAAGGAGTGGGAGGCAGAGCACCTTAGATGCGGCTGGGACCAGCCAGGCTGGCAGGAGGGGCAGGAGAAGTTAGCAAACAGCCCGAACAAACAAATGTGGCACATGGCTTTAATGTGCCACATGAGTGGTTGGCATTTCCCTGCCCATGGACAATTTCATCTTGTATATAGTTCATGCATTACATTATTAAAACAGTTATTTTTCTTCCACTTAACAAAAGGAGTGTTTGGTTAATGGGTGAGTATGGTGGGAGTTTACACGTACCGTCCAAAATATTGCGTTGCAATGTGTTCCCGTCTCAGTCTGCCTTGATTAGCTAGACTCCTATCCCCATGATGGCGGTGTGGTTGTTCTTGCTCTTCCTCATCAGGATCTGGGTCTGCAGGGGTGAGAGGTAGGCCACGTCTGGTGGCTATGTTGTGGAGGATGGCGCATGCGACCACAATTTTGAAGGCGGTAATGGGGGTGTATTGGAGTGCGCCTCCGCTGCGGTGGAGGCATCGGAATCTTGCCTTCAGGAGTCCGAAGGTGCGCTCTATGAGGTTCCTGGTCCTCTTATGCGCACTGTTGTATTGCCTCTCTGAATCATTGCTGGGTGTTAAAAATGGAGTCATGATCCATGGCCTTAGAGCATATGCACTGTCACCTGTTGGGCACAAAAGTACACTGTTAGTAAGTCCAGATAGTCGTGCACAGTGACCTGTGTGTATGTCTGCAAGGTGTATGCAGCTCTACCTAGGAGGTATCCGTCTCCAAACTCCCCACGTTCCAGGCGTTGATGTATCCCACTATGTCTAAAAATGTATGAGTCATGGGTACTGCCTGGAAACTTAGCTACGATGTCCGTGATGACGTAATGGGCATCACAAACAACCTGTATGTTGAGTGAGTGGGTACACTTTCTGTTGCGGAAAATATGTTCCAGATTAGCGGGGGGCATATTTGAATGTGTGTCCCATCTACACATCCAATGACATGGGGGAAGTGGGCAATGCGGTAAAAGTCCAGCTTCGTGCTGTTAATTTCTGCCTCATTCCTTGGTAAGTATATGAACTGAGACCTGTGCGCTACTAAGGCATCTAGGAATGCCCTGAGGAACCTTGACACTGCACTTTGGGATACCCCACCTGCCACGGCAATGACCCCCTGATAGCTCCCTGAGGCCAAGAGGTGCAGTGCGCATAGTACTTGCACATGCGTAGGGATGGCGCAGCCACGCAGAGTCTTGTGTTCTAGCTGTGGTTTTAGTAAATCTATTAATTCTAGAATGGCAGCGCTGCTAAGGCGGTATTTATCATAGATCTCCTCTTCAGTTTGCTGGAAAAGGGTCTGCCTTGTTCTATATATCTTCTCCTGTCTGTGGCCCCTCCTCTTCCTCTGCTGGGCTGCGTAGACTCTCCTCCTCACTGCTATCAGGTATATGTCCGCCATCTTGAGTGACCCAGATGCCTTCTGGGTCTCCTTTTATACTTTGGTAATGGTTACCACCTGCTCTGAGTTAGTGGTAAATGCGACTTGCAAACTGGGTTTTTTGCGACTAGTCGCAATTTGCGAGTTGCAATTGCATATGGGTTGTGACTCGCAAATTGCGACTCGCACATTGCGGGTCGCAAAAGGGTGTCGCAACGGGTGCGACTCGCAAACGGGGCACATCGCTTTTTGCAAGTCGGAAATGGGCTTTTTGCATCCCATTTCCGATTTTGCACTGTCGCAAATTGCGATTCGGCCCGTTTGCGAGTCGCAAAGTTTGCTACATCTGGCCCTTAGACCCATATTTACACTTTTTTTGCACTGCATTTGCGTAACTTTTTTGATTTTGATGCAAAAGCGGCGCAAACTTACAAAATATAATTGTATTTTGTAAGTTTTCGCCACTTTTGCATCAAAAAGTGATGCAAATGCGGCGCAAAAAAGTATAAATATGGGCCTTAGTGAGTGGAGACTAATATAGAAGGCAGTGGTGGAGTGACTGGTGTGAAAGCCAGTTGTACATGGCTCTCTAATTACTCTTTTCCCTCCACAGTTGTCATCTGAGCGGGGAAAGATGGTAGGTTGGTGGCCACAGTGGCCTCAAAAGGGTGTGGATGAATGGGGCAACTGTACTTCAATAAGGGCATGCCCATCAAGATTATTTTCCAAGATAACTGGAGTGAATGCTGTGCAGTTTGCATACTTCAGTTTTTTTAAGGCACATTTGATCAGTGGTTTCTCATGTGGGAAAGAGTTAGTTTGGTTGGGTAGTGCTGATAGTGATCAGGTTGTTTGCACATATCAGTCTACGAATAGATCTAGGTATAGTACATATAGAATTGGTATGGGTAAATCTATTTTTTTCGTGTAACAAACATTGATTTTTTATGATTATATGCGGTGGAAAGGACAATGTCATCAAAGAAAGCTGGGGATGGAACAGTTGACAATTTGATATATATGTGCATTTCACCAGGAGGCTTAGATGTATTCATAGGGTCTTGAAAATAGAACTTAACCTGCAATGTAATATTTGAAGTAATCAGTAAAGAGTGAGGGGTGTCAAAGCATGGATAGTATCCAAGGAGGCATTAATGTTGAGCTAGAATGTTGTTAAGCAGATTGTGTATAGCTGGCAATCATCTGTGTATGGTTCCGTGGATGTAATATATGAGGAAGGCATTATGCTGGCTGGGTCAGGTAAAGTTTTTTTACAGTCTTGGTCAAGGGAATGGATGGTCAGAGGTAGCAATGAGTAATGATTATTGAGCCTGACTAGTTCCTTAACAAGATCAATTTTGATGATGGTTATTATTGCTTCATTCCAAGACATTGGCAAACGGGATTCTCCCCTCCAGATTGAGTTAAAAAGGTCTTTGAGGAATGGGGTTAAGATGCTACATAATTTTAAATAAAAGTCTGCGGGTAAGCCATCAGGGCCCGCTGCTGTCTCTTTTTTAGTTTTTGAGATGGCCTGTGCTATTTCCTCCTCCAGAAAAGACTGCCCTTCCTCATCAAGCTTTCCTATCATTAGTTTTTCTACATTTGACATCCTATCTTCTGCCACTTCTGATAAATCCTCTTTATATAGAACTTCAAAAAAAACCTGAAATGCTCTTTGAATCTCTAGAGGACCCGCTACAATCACCCCTGTAGTAGGGTATCTTATCTCTGAAATCTGGTTTCGAGTGAGATCAGATTTTGTTTTGCATGCCAGTAGTTTCCCCGCACTTTCCCCATATTCAAAATTTGCAAATGTACTTGCTTCCCATCTTTTCCCTTACTCGCGTTTCTGTTACTGCTGAAAGAGCTGCCCGCTTAGACACCAATTCTAACATGATTGTGTCTTCGTTTCTCCCTTCAATCTGTGCCTCGACCAGTTTTTTTTTCAGACCCTGAAATCTTTCTCAATATTCTGAATATCCGACCTGTATTCCCTATTCCTCTGAGCAGAGATAGTGATCAGGATCCCTCTAATAAAAGCTTTATAAGAATCCCACACCACATAAGGAGAAGCAGAATGCAGATTGTCTTCAAAGAACCACTTAGTTTCACTAGACAGGTGTTCTACCACTTCAATATTGCTTAAGAGAGAGCGGTCTAACATCCACCTCTTTGCCGGCCGTGGTCCTACTTCCTTCAAAATCAGCATCACTGCAGCATGATAAGATAAGTGAGCTGGAATGTGTTGGACATCCACCACGGATGCCTTGAGAGTCTTAGTCAGTAAAAAATAATCTATCCTGGAGTGATGTCTATACTTTTTATTATGAAAAGTAAAACTGCGAGAGCGAGCGTGTAAATCTCTCCAGATATCAATCAGAGCATAACTCTCCATTATTTCTTTGATGTACACCAGGGATTTTTGACATCCACATGCTTTACTACCAGTGGATTTATCCAGAGCATAATTTAGTACCACAAGGAAATCTCCCGCTATTATGATTGGATGCTGAGTCTCCGAAAGTGCATTACATATTTCTTGTAATAAAACTGTATCATCTATATTAGGGCCATAATAGGATACTAAAGTATAAATAACCTGATTAATCCTAACATCTGCCGTAACCCATCTACCTTTTGTATCCATCTTGGAACACAGAATCAAAGCATTAGCAACACTTTTCACCAAAATTATCACCCCCTTCGAGTGTGATGTGTTATTAGAACAGATCATTTGCTTAACCCAGGTCAAAGGTTTAAAGATCTCCTGTGCTTCCGCGGATGTCAGGTGAGACTCTTGCATCATTATAATTTGTGCTGTGAATCCTTAATATATTGTAAAATATGATTTCTTCTTAGCCTTACTCTCAACCCGTTCACATTCCATGAAAGAATCTGAAAATTACCTGCAACCATCTCTGTTATGTGATTTTCCAAAAGTTACAGACATCCTAATTACGTTAATTGCATTATTACGGGTCAGGCCATCATGCAATGAGGAACACATTTTCCAAACTCCCAAAACCCCTCCCCTCCTGCCAGAACCCCTGCCCCACCTTCCCGACTCTCTTCCCAACACCCTTCCCCTCTCCTCCCTGGGGAGCTCCCCCATCTTCTTGTCTGTTAAGACATTTTGGCGCTGCTTGGACCCTTCCACCTGTTTTCAGAAAAACCCAATGTGAAGGAACAAGAATAGAAAAATAAAAAACTGCGAATCATATAGGCCAATCTCTCTACTGAATAATGATTTAAAATATTCACTAGTATTCTCGCCAGCAGACTAGGAAAGAGTATTGCACCGTTGATTCATGAGGATCAGAAGGGTTTAAAAAAAAATAGATATATGCATCAATTATCCCATGAATTAATAGGGGCGATTGATATAGCAACGGTATTTGACCTCCCTTTAGCCGTTATTACCCTGGACACTACTAAGGCGTTTGATCGAGTGAATTGGAATTTTTTTAATGACATTTTAGCACACTTGAATTTTGGACCAAGGTTTTTGGGGGTCTTAAAAATAATTTATGCCAATCCATCAACGAGAGTCCTGCTAAATGGGAATGTAACTCTTCCCTTTTCCATCACTAGAGGGACCAGACAGGGATGCCCTCTCTCTCCGCTGCTCTTTGATTTGTATATAGAACCACTCGCTCGCATGAATAAAAGTGACACTTTGATAAAACCTTTTGCTTATATGGGATGGGAGAAAAAAGTATCCTTGTACGCTGACGACATTATGATCTATAGACTAGACCTTCCCTCGACATTAGACAGAATTGAGGTGATAACACGAAGCTTTGGTCAGGTATCAGGATACCTGGTTAATATGTCAAAGACGGAAATAATTCTATGGAATATGAAAGTTCACCACAAACTAATAAAAGAGGAGATAAAAATACCTTGGAGTTAAGATACCGCACAATTTGGAAGAGACGCCGTTAGTAAATTTGAAGTATTTAACGCAACAGATAGATAAACTTCTATTAAGCTGGGTACATCTTTCTTTAACCTTATACGGTAGGGCGAATTTAGCAAAGATGTTTATTCTCCTGAAACATACTTTTCTTTTTAATATGATTCCGTTGGGATTTGAGGGAAAAAAGATACGAGAATTGCAATCAAAATTAGATAGCTTTATATGGGCCTATAAGGGAATCAGGATTGCCAGGAAGAAACTTTGTAGGAGCTATGTTAAGGGAGGGATTGCCCTCCCGGATATTCAGTTATATGCATGGGCATTCCAGTTAAAGAATGTTAAAGATTTACTAGTAGAAGAGGAGGTCTCCCCCCAGAAGAAGGTTATGTTAAATGGTGAAGGGAAAGGAGAACGGAAATTCCTGTACAAATTCGGTCACCCAAGGTTTTACAAAAGAGTAAGGCTGAAGACATTACAAGCAGCCGCTTTTTTGTGGGCCAGAATAAGGAAAATCACAAGGTTATCATATTACAGTATTCACGCCCCTATCTGTGATTCCCCTGGAACCCCAGATTGTCTGAAAGATGCTTTATCTCGTCCTTTGAAGGAGGTAGGTATTATGGAATGGGGACAAGTATTACAGGATGGAGTGTTGAAACCCTGGGGAACCTTTATCTCTGAGAGGCAGTGTTCGATGTCTAGATTCAAATATTATCAATTACAAGCATGGGCAAGATCTCTACAAATAACGGACAAAGAGACTAATGAGTTAGAGGAGCTATTATACAAGAACCAGCTATGTAAGAAGGAAGTCGCTGTCTATTATGGAATATTCGTGGATAGTCTAGATGACAAACAGAATCTTCCCGGTTCTTTATGGGACGAAGTGGCAAGCAAGGAGAAGATCATACACTATGGGCAGGATCCTGGCAGCGTCTTTATAGGGTGGTCGAGTCCTAATGGAGGTACTTTAAGAAATATGAGGACACAAAAAAAAAAAGATCAATTATGGTTTTAGCTGTAAAGGATCCATGAGCATTGAGAGACAAGAGTTACAATCAGAATGGGGAGCATTTGGAACATGAGGGATTGCAGATCTGTCAATGGGCATCATAGTGTTTGGTGCATCTCTCATGTACATTATGGACGGTCATTGCTGAAAGCGATTTTCATCTAGGTTTAGGGTATTCCAAGAGGCAGGTTTCCTTTAAGAGGAACAATGTTAACACCAGTGGAGGTAGAGTTAGTGTAGGAGGTGTAGGATGAGTTGTTTTGTGAGTTAGTGGCAGTTCATATAGGATCTTTAAGTTGGAGAAAGATGGTAGTAAGAATTTGGACATGTGTCATCACCTGAAGCACAATCTTACCATTGTTAGAGAGGTTGATTTGGAGTTCACAGTCTTAGTCCCCAAAAGCTGCATCTTTTTAGGTCTCTTGCCAAATCGAATATTGCAGTTTCTTTGTGATTTTTGAAAAAAGACAGAAAAAGTTCCTGGCCTTATTTGTGTGTCAAAAGTTTAAAAATAAATCAAGAGGTCAGCTTTGATAAGTCCATGTCTATAGCCATGATGTACATTAGCTAGCATGCATTGAGATGTATGATAACAGTCTTATGCTGGATTTCTTTGCATTTTTTGCTTTTCTAGAAAAACCAGAAGTGTATATAACTTCTTAGGTTTCGCTTTCAGCATTGCAGTGGATTATTCTTTGGCAAAGTCTTCTATTTTTTGGAGTACACTCTGTGGTACGGCAGCATGGAGGATCTGAATGAGAGAGTAGACTAAGGGCCTGACTTAAATCCTGGCAGACGACAATAGGTCCGTTAGGGCAAAGAAGTAAATTATTTTGGTGCCCTAGTGGGTGAGTCGCCCGCTGGATTTACAAATGATCACCTAGCTGGCGGTCATTTATAAAGGCATTGGCAGGAATCATCTGCATGGTGGTTGTAGGAATAGCATTCACAGCAGTTCCTGTCAATTAAGCTTACTGTTTGCTGCACGGCTGTGTCAGACAGATGCTCTACTGCAGGCAAACAGTGGGAGGCTGCCCCCATGGTGGGGGAAGCAGTGAATTATTTTCACTGTTCTGCTGTACAGCCATTTTAGTTAGGGTTTAGATACGTTGTTTAAGCTAACTAGGCCTGCCCCTGTGCACTTTCACTCTGTTACATTTTACACGACATTGCTTCATTTTTCTAGCAATAAGCTTCAATTGCGGTGCTGTTTTATTTCTCTTTATTTTATTATCCTTTCGCCTAAGGAAAGCATTGAGCTCTTAGTAGAACATGTAGTTCACTTTGTGCTTTCTGCAAGGCTACAGTCAGATAGGGTTGCCGACAAACATGGTATGCTATGTATCAAGGGTTCACAGAAACACACTCATACGTGGGAACAGTTTCTTAAAATGTTAGCTGTTTTATTATATAAACACCACTTGGTCCCCGACACGTTAGAGGGAGATTCCATCCAGATGACCATGAATGTATGCTGATCGCTGCAAGCTTTGCTACAGCTACCTGCTTAGACGACAGAGCCCTGAACCAGATGGGGACGGTGTCTTTTTAGAACTCAGACTTTTTCATCAGGTATGAGGGATGATGTTCTCCCAGGGGGAACCCGAAGGGCAGATTGGGCTTAGTATGCTGTGCTCAGACTTAGCATAGGTGAGGGGCTTTAGATCCACTCCCCTGTTTAGACAGCATGGTAGGACTGTTCTTGTGTTTTACATTTTTAGTCACATGCCTGCTCCTATTGTTTTCTATCATTCTTGTTATTGCTATGCACCTGCTTCTATCTAAGATGCAGATATTTTAATAAATGCTTATTTAAATATATTCTGCCCTCTGTTGTCTTTGCCTGAGTGAGATCTTGGCTGCTGAGAGAAAGGGATGCGATCTGATGTACCAGGATTCCCTGGGGAGTCAATCTTACCGTGAGCTCAGTTGCCACAATCATCTCTGTCGGAGATGGGGCGCTGCTAGTTAGCCGGAAACCTGGATTAAGCCGAAAGGTGTCACCTGGAGTGGAATTGTTCTCAGTACCTAAAACCCAGGCGATCCTACCGCCCAAATCTAGTAGCCTCATTACCCGAATGAGAACCTATGCAATATGGCGTCACCAATGTTTGGTCAGGCATGAAAAATCATATCCTCCTAAGCATCTGTTTCACTGAAGGCTAAAGACACCTCAATACTATATACGGAGACGTCCGTGGTATTGAGGATTTCCTCCTCAGCTAGGTAGGTGGGATCTATCATGAGCTGTAGGTTGTTCAAGCTTGAACCATAAAAGGATTAATCCCCAGTTAGTATCTTTATCTCTGAATGCATAAATCAGTAATATGGTGAACCCTCAATGAGTAGCAATAGCAGTAAATATGAGAGCCCCTCTTACTGCACGTTTATTGGCAAACAGCTTAACGGCCCAGGGAGGTCCACACAATTTTACCTGTTAGGTTAGGTCCATTGAGTAATGCTGGCCCGACCTGGCCTTTATTGGTCACATATACACTCCATCCTGATGCAGGAGCAATGGCGGTAGCTGAGGTCCACCACTTATGTACAGAAGTCACAACGACCTATAGGTTGTTAGTAAAATTTGTTATGCAAATGTTAAACACAAACCCAGCACAAGCTGCTCCAGCACAAGCACATGCAGCAACGCCAGGTATAAATCCTGCAACTGTACATTCGATCATGGGTTCAGTACCCACCAAACGGGAAGAGATTCCATTTTGGTTAGCTCAATAAATAAATGCACTGGAAGCAGTCTTTCCCCATACGGACCTCAGGATAAAAATAGAATTTTGACAATGTGCTTGCCTTTCGGGATGGTTCCCACAATTGAAAACTGTAATACATGTATTTGCCGTGCTCTACACAACCGCACATGGTACACCAACACTTGCCAATCTTCTGGAGGTGTTGAAACAAATTCAAGATAAATACGGCGCAGCCCCTGCACTAGATTTGGGGATGCAATTAATAGGTAATTTTGCCACTGTATCTTCAATCATATTAAGTAACATTAAAGGGGAAGCAGTTGTACGGACAGTGCACATGCGGCTCCATGATGTTCTGGCACATGATCAAGAACGTGAGCTCCCAAACATTATCGCTGAAACTTACTCCAGTATAGGTCGAAATAGTTTGGGAGCCAGACCGACTAAACCCCAAGTACAAGGTAGATCCAATTGGGATGCTGCCAAGCAAACGCCTGAGGGATCTAAAAAATACTTGGATAAAAAACAACAAACACCTAGAAAAGAGAGGGGAGAATCTCCGCATTCGGAGACCCCACAAAATAGATACAAGCTTAGAAATAGGAATAATATAAAAACGCCTGACAGATATCAGTATACTGATACACGCCAATCTCGTTCCTTTCAGGACTCACCAGAAGAACGTAGTGAGAGAGGTGGGCGGTCAGATCAGCGGACAAAATAAATGAAAAAGAGAAAGGACTCACAACATTGGTCAGAAGTTTCTGTTAAAAAAGAAGAGAAACTTCCACAACAAAAAACACAATTTAAAAAGAAAAAAGTGGCAGCAGTTTCAATACGACATGCGGCTCAAGAAAAGGGCTTTCCTAAAGAACAAGAAGTGGACACTAGCACTGCTAGACAGTGCAGCAGAAGTCACAATCGTTCGCCAGAATCTTCTAGAGCATCTGGAGGTGAAAGCAACTGATGACTATCTACAAGTAGAGACTGCGGGCATGAGTGTCTCCACACCGGATAGAGTGTATAAAGTAACTATTCAGCTAGAAGGGGACATCGAACACATAACAGACGCCATCTTTTGGGATCACGTTGTCTCTATTTATGATATTCTGCTGGCTGAAAAACATTGGCCACCCATATTTGTCCAAGTTCTCCCATATGGAGAGGACATTATTGAAAAATTTACCTCACAGATGATGACCTCACGCAACATTTAAGATGGGTGGCCCGTGTTGTTGTAGGGTTTGCCGAAATCGGCTACAAATGTAATTTCAGAAAAACCAAAATAGCCTTTCACAATGTCCTGTTTCTGGGATATGAGTTGTCACATGAAGGCAAAAGCCTGGTGTCCCAATTTTTAGAAAAATGTGCACAGCTACAACCACCAAATACAATAAAAAAGCTCCAATCAGTATTGGGGTTTCTAAATTATGGAAGAACCTATATTATAGATTATGCACAATGCATTAAACCATTATGGGGGTCATTCCAACCCTGGCGGTCGGTGTTAAAGCGGCGGCCAACCCGCCAACAGGCAGGTGGTGCAAAAAATTGAATTCTGACCCTGGCGGAAACCGCCAACACAGACCGCCACTTTAACACTCCGACCGCCACGGCGGGAAAAAAAAAAAGGGCGGCAGTCACCGCCAAAAGACAGGTGGGAGACAATGTACCGCCCACCCTATCACAACTCACCAATCCGCCACCTTTTCCGGGGCGGGAGCCCCGCCGATAAAAACACGGCGGAAACCGACTACGAACGGGAAAATGCTCACCTCTACACACTCCACAAGGAATCTGGACAGCATGGAACCAGAACTACACATCCTACCAGCTATTGTCTACCTGCTCCTCTACCAGGAGCACGAACCCCGGCGCAGAAGACAACGGTGAGTACTGCACCTACGACACAGGGGAGGGGGGAGGAGAAAAGATTACGGGCACACACATACGCGACACACCCACCCTCACCCACAACTACCTACACATCAATGCAGAGCAACAACTCAGAGTGACACCCCCCAAACCCCCCGGAAGAATGCAAAGACAAAATAAAATGATCATGAAATTCAAATATATTGTAAGGCTACGTAAAACTTTTTTTTCAAACATCTATAACTATATACACATATGTAAATTGTCCTGTCCTAATTGGGTTTCAGTCATTGTACGTGGGCCGATGGGCCTCAACACATGGGCAAAGCCCACACAGGAGACCCGAAGCCATTGGAGAGAACACTGCAGGGGCATCAGATAGAAAAACTACAGGCACCTCAGGGGGAAGGGAAGGGGAGGCACCTCAGCCACATGATTCCACGACACCAGATCCACGAGGGGCCTCCATGCCCACTGTCCCATCCAGGGGAGTGCAAAGCCACAGTCTCACAAGTCTCTACAGTGGGTGGGTTGCCCACTGTGCCATCCTGGGGAGTGCAAAGCCACAGTCTCACAAGTCTCTACAGTGGGTGGCTTGCCCACTGTGCCATCCTGGGGAGTGCAAAGCCACAGTCTCTCAAGTCTCTACAGTGGGTGGCTTGCCCACTGTGCAATCCTGGGGAGTGCAAAGCCACAGTCTCTCAAGTGGATTACAGACTCCACTGGTACTGGAGGAGGCATGGTGCCCAGAGTGCATCGTGCAGCCCTGCCCGACACAGATCCGGGCCTGCCCCTTCTGCCAATGGGCCAGCGGTGCTTGAGACGGCGGTGCCCAGCGCAGCGGTGCTTGAGACGGCGGTGCCCAGCGGAGTGGTGCTTGAGACGGTGGTGCCCAGCGGAGCAGTGATTGAGATGAAGGGCCCAGCGGAGCGGTGCTTGAGATGAAGGGCCCAGCGGAGCGGTGCTTGTCTTGAAGGGCCTAGCGCAGCGGTGCTTGAGATGAAGGGCCCAGCGGAGCGGTGCTTGAGATGAAGGGCCCAGCGGAGCGGTGCTTGAGATGAAGGGCCCAGCGGAGCGTTGCTTGAGAGGAAGGGCCCAGCGGAGCGGGGCTTGAGATGAAGGGCCCAGCGGAGCGGTGCTTGAGATGAGGGGTCCAGCGGAGCGGTGCTTGTCTTGAAGGGCCCAGCGGAGCGGTGCTTGTCTTGAAGGGACCAGAGGAGCGGTGCTTGAGATGAAGGGCCCAGCGGAGCGGTGCTTGTCTTGAAGGGTCCAGCGGAGCGGTGCTTGAGATGAAGGGCCCAGCGGAGCGGTGCTTGTCTTGAAGGGCCCAGCGGAGCGGTGCTTGTCTTGAAGGGCCCAGCGGAGCGGTGCTTGAGATGAAGGGCCCAGCGGAGCGGTGCTTGTCTTGAAGGGCCCTGTTCAGCGGTTCTTGAGACGGCGGTGGCCTGTTCAGCGGTGCTTGTCTTGAAGGGCCCTGTTCAGCGGTTCTTGACATGTGTCTCCAGGGCACCATATCTGGCCAATATATGGAGTTCACTCGCCATCCGACTTCTCGCTTCCGGGGCCCTCCTGTGCTGGAGTCCCGAGCCCGTGGGTGTCCTCCTTCACACCCGGAATGGGGCTGGTGGGGCCCTCCTGGGCAGCTCGCCTGCTGCCGGACTTGTCAGCCGTGCTGCCCTTGCCATTCTTCCGTGATTCTCTGTGGCCCTTGCCTCCCTTTGTAGATGTGCCAGGTGGCACCCCACATCCTGACGGTGCCAGGGTAGTGCGTTTGGAGGCTGCCGTCTCTGGCCTCTCGCGCCGGGCCTTGCCTTTCTTGGTTTTCTTCCCAGGGGGTGGGCTGGCTGTCCCTTTACTGCTTGCCGATGTTGCTGCCCTTGAAGGTGGTGGACTCCAATATCCCTGTACTATGGTCCTTGTAGGTCCAGGGGTTGTGGTGGCTGAGGTGCTGATTGGACTCTTACGAGATGGAGGGGGTGGGTCAGGTGATGGAAAGAGGTTAATTTTGGACAGGAAAAACTTTTTAGGAGCAGTGGGAAGGGTAGGTGCAGTGGGTATGGGAGTGGAGGAAGAGGATGTGGTTGTAGGAGAGTCAAGTGTGGTGTCTTTGGGTGCAGGTGCTTGTGATGGAGGCTGTCGTGAGGTGGATGGCTGTTGGGTGGGTGGCTGCCTGCGTTTGTGTGGTTTGGAAGAGGGGGTGACAGACACACTGGGAGAGGACACAGGGGACGTGTAAATGGCAGTGGGGGTGGTGACTGCACGTGTGCGGAGTGTTCTGGTGGGTGTGCTGGTGATGGACGTAGTGGCTGATGATGTTGTGCATGCAAGTGTGAGTGGAGACGTCACAGGGAGGGAGGAGGGAGACGAGGAGGAGGGGGACACAGAGGAGGCAGTGTCTGTTGGTATGTCTGCATGTGGCTGTTGCTTGTGTAAATGCTTGTGTGATTTGTGGTGCTTATGTCTGGATGAGCTGCCCGTGGGTGTTGAGGTGTGTGCAGGCTGGTCTGTAGGTGTGTCTGGGATAGGCAGAGGAACAGGGGATTGGGACTGGGTGGAGGAAGTTGGAGGAGGGAGGCAGGAGACAGGGACAATGGCTGCCGTCAGTGCTGAGGCCAGAGCGTTGAACGATCGCTGATGGGCAGCCTGACCCGAATGAATGCCCTCCAGGTATGCATTGCTCCGGTGCACCTCCCTTTCTACCCCCTGGATGGCATTCAAAAGGGTAGACTGCCCAACAATGAGCGTCTTGAGGAGGTCAATGACCTACTCACTGAGGGCAGCAGGGGTAACTGGGGCAGGGCCTGAGGTGCCTGGGGCGAAGGAGATGCCCGCCTTCGTGTGCGAGCGGGCACGGGGCGATCGCAGAGGGGCTGCTGGGATGGCGGAGCTGGTGCGCTGAGTGGCGGCTGTACCTGTTGTTGCGGTGGGCACGGATTTTGCCGCCACCACAAGGGAGCTCCCTTCCGAGGACGTGTCTGTGTCGCTGATGTCTCCACGTGTCCCCATTGTGGAGTTCCCCTCGCCCTCCGTCTCACTGGTGAACTCCGAGTAGGTTGCATGGCCCTCCAGGGCCATGTGAGATGCAGCTCTCTCGTGCTCCGATGCCACTTCTCCTCCGCCTGATGATGCTAATGCACACATGAACAGGAAGAGCAGCAAAAAAGGGGGGGGGGGGAACGAAGACATGTTGAGTGCATCCATTGGCAACACAGTTGGCGGAGAGGACAGACACAGAAGCCCCCTGCACTTCGCCGCGCACTTGGGGTACACTACTCAATCATTGGGACTTGGCCTACAAGGCTATGGACGACAACTGCATGGATAGCTGTACTTGGCACCCTACAGAGGTGGGGGGCGGGGGCACAGGGCCATGCCTTACGGAGGGGCCTAGCCTACAGAAATCGCCCTGGCCTAGGGATACCCACAGCCCTCCTCCCCCACCCAGACACCTCCACTGCGCGCTAAGATAGCAGAATGTGCTGGTACTCACCCCCTTGTGTCTGCTGTGATATCCTCACGCGCCCATCCAAATCTGGGTAGGCCACCGCCAGGATCCGAGATATCAGGGGGGTCAATTGACGAGTGGCACCCCTCCTACGTTGGGAGGCCATCCCCAGCAGAGCCTCAGCGGTCTTCCTGCTCCCGCGGCGGATGTCCTCCCACCTCTTGCGGCAGTGGGTGCCCCGTCTGTTGTGGACCCCCAGGGTCCGGGCGTCCTTGGCGATGGCACGCCAAATGTCGATTTTGTGATGGGCGCTGACCTATGTGACATGTACAGGGGGGGAAATGACATTATTATGATTTTCCGCATGCTCGATGTGGGTGGCCCCCCCATCCTCACCCTTGCCATGTGGCACATGCTCTTATCCGTCGTTTGATGCGTGCCTCAATCGCTCCCCTCCCCACCATCTTACATCCACCCGACTCAACACAGGCATTGCCCCCAAAGCATGCTCCCAGTGTACTTACCTGTTGGTCTGGAGGACCGTAGAGTAGCGCATACTGGGGGAGGACCCCATCCACGAGTTTCTCCAATTCTTCAGAAGTGAAGGCAGGGGCCCTTTCCCCAGTCGCAGCAGCCATTGTATCTTCCAGACCGAGGTCACAGCAGCCCTTGCAGTATAGGTCCTCTCCTGTGGATGATCAGGTCTCAAGTGATTAAGCAGATAGAAAATGGCGGTCACGTCCGCGGTGGTGTGTACCGCGGCGGTGCATCCTGCGACCGCCGGCGCACTTCGTCATTGGCTCCTGAAACGCATAGGGTTCAATGTTAACCAATGCGGCTTTGCGCCGTGGTCTTCGACCGCCTACCGCCACGGTGTGCCACGCCAGCGCATTGACCTCACATCCCATTGTCGCACTTCACAGGTCAGGCAGCCGCCATTTCAAGGGCCCACATGGCTTAATTTCTACTGCGTCACACATGCCTAGGCCTTGCATCGACACTCATACAAGCCATTCAATGCATAGAGAATCATGTACTGTGCAAGCTGTGGGAACTTACCTGTGGGTTGATTGACTCTGTGCTCGCTGTTGTCCTTCCTAGGCACCGTCCGCTGGGACTTGCGAGGAGATGGAGGAATGTTCCTGTGTACAGACCGCTGGTGGACCTGTCGACAATGGAGGAACGACATGTCATTCTGACATACAGGCTTGACCGAGCCACTATACATGAACTGTGTGCCCAGCTGAAGGCAGACCTGATGTCACCCATCCGCCAACCCACAGGGATCCCCCCTCTAGTGCAGGTGCTGTCAGTACTCCATTTCTTAGCAAGTGGGTCATTTCAAACAACAGTGGCCATTTCATCAGGGATGTCTCAGCCTATATTTTCCAAGGTGTTGTCCAGAGTGTTGTCTGCCCTGCTCAAACACATGCGGAGATACATTGTTTTCCCTGAGGTGGGGGATTTGCCTACAGTGAAGGGTGATTTATATGCCCTTGGACATATTCCCAACATCATTGGTGCCATTGATGGGACACATGTGGCTTTGGTACCCCCCAGTGAAAGTGAACAGGTGTACAGGAACAGAAAAAGGTTTTCATTCCATGAATGTCTAGGTGGTCTGTTTGGCTGACCAGTACATCCCCCTTTTAAATGCCAAGTTCCCTGGGTCAGTGCATGACGCGTACATCATGCGAAATAGCAGCATCCCTTATGTGATGGAACAACTACGGAGACACCGTGCGTTGCTAATTGGTGTCTCAGGTTACCCCAACCTGTCGTGGTTACTGACCCCAGTGAGGAATCCCAGGACAAGGGCAGAGGAACGCTACAATGAGGCCCATGGGCGAACTAGGAGGATTATAGAAAGAACCTTCGGCCTCCTGAAGGCCAGGTTTAGGTGCCTGCATATGACAGGTGGATCCCTAATGTACTCACCAAAGAAGGTGTGCCAGATCATCGTGGCCTGCTGTATGCTTCACAACCTGGCATTGCGACGCCAGGTGCCTTTACTGCAGGAGGATGATCCAGATGGTGGTGTTGAAGCAGCTGTGGAGCCTGCGGAGAGTGAAGAGGAGGAAGACGAAGAGGACGACACAGACAACAGGGACACAGTGATTCAGCAGTATTTTCAATAACACACAGGTAAGAATCAACACCGGCATTTTACATTTACTTACAGTCTCCTGCCTCTCTACCGTCTGTCCTTTTCACCCAGTGGATGCTAACAGAGTTGTGACTTTCCCTTCCAATTTCAGAGATGTGTGCCCCACTGCGTGACCTCTGCTTTGTTTGCCCATGGACTACAGCTGTGTGACAGTGGTATGTTGTCATCACAATGTAACTGGTCATTTTTGCACGTTTATGTCTAATACATATTTTCAACAAAAAAAGGCAGACTCCAGATTATTTGTGTGCAATAAGTGTGTTTATTAAAGTGCTCAATTTTGGGACATGGTTGAAAATCGGTGATGGGTGATGGTGGAGGAATGTCCATGGCAGAGTCCAGATTCTCAGTCTCACAGGTGCATTGTCCATATGCCTGTGGAAGGTGGAGCAGGGGCAGTTTAAGGTTGGACAGGGTGACAATGTGGGACAGTGGGATGACATCAGGGGGTATCCTTTCCTGGCGGGGGTCTTGGCATCCTCCTCTGTCTCTTCCTAGTTCTCAGGCCCCGCTTGCGGGGTGGTTCTTCTTCTGCAGGAAATGGGGTTCTGGTGGCAGGTTGTTGCTGTGTCGGGGCCTCCTGTCCACTAGCGCCGGCGGAGGTGGTAGGCTGTTCTTGGTCCATGCTAGTGACAGGGGCCCTTTGTGGTGCCACATGGTCCCGCAATGTGGTGACAATCTGGTTGAGAGCCACAGCGATGGTGCCCATTGCGGAACTAATGTTTCTCAGTTCTTCCCTGAACCCCATAAACTGTTCCTCCTGCAGTACCTGGATCTCCTGGAACCTGGCCAGGACCGTTGCCATCGTCTCCTGGGAGTGGTGGTATGCTCCCATGATGGAGGTGAGGGCCTCGTGGGTTCCCTGGGCCTGTCCCCCCCCTGTCGCACAGCAGCCCTCCCAGTTCCCCTGTTTCCCTGGGCCTCTGTCCCCTGGACCGTGTGCCCACTACCACTGCCCCCAGGTCCCTGTTGTTGTTGGGGTGGTGGGTTAACCTGGGTGCCCTGTAGTGGTGGACACACCGCTGATTGACGTGTCCTGGAGACAGAGGCATGGGCCCGCTGGGTGGGTGCTGTGCTGGTGTTCCCAGAGGGGGGTAGGTCTGCTGTAGCCTGTGGCTGTCTGAGGGGAACCGACTGTCCCGAGGTCCCCGATGGGCCGGGCTGGTCATCTGGGTCCAGGGAGACAGAGCTGCTGTCATCACTGGGGGCCTCTTCTGGGGGTGGGATGGACATTTCTGGACCCTCCTGGGCGGTGTGGTGGCGTTCGGGTCCTGCAGGGGTATAAGAGTATGGTTATTGCTTCTGTGTGTGCCATTTCGTGCAATGGGTGGGTGCCCGTGTACCCCAGTGCTGGCATTCCTTTGTGGGGGCTGTTGTGACAGCGGTTTGTGGGGGAGATGGGTATGTGCAGTGGGCATGCTTAGGTGATGGCTGTCAATGGTTTGTGGTGGCATGCAGGGTTTGGCGTTGGGATGGGTGGGTTGTGATGGTGAGACATTAGCAATGAGGATGTGTGATGGTGGTGGGGGGGAGGGTTGGGGTATGAGTTGGCATGCTGGTGGGGTGGGGGCGATGAAGTAGTGGAGATTCTACTTACCAGAGTCCATTCCTCCGCCTACTCCTGCGAGGCCCTCAGGATGCAGGATGTTCAAGACCTGTTCCTCCCATGTTGTAAATTCTGGGGGTTGAGGTGGGGGTCCGCCGCCAGTCCGCTGCACCGCGATGTTGTGCCTGGATACCATGGAACGCACCTTCCCCCGTAGGTCGTTCCACTGCTTCCTGATGTCGTCCCGATTTCGTGGATGCTGTCCCACAGCGTTGACCCTGTCCACTATTCTTTGCCATAGCTCCATCTTCCTGGCAATGGTGGTGTGCTACCCGAACTATTTCCTCTACCATGACCCTGAGTTCTGCGTCTGAGAACCTGGGGTGTCTTTGGGGTGCCATGGGGTGGTGTGGATGAGGTGTGGGGTGGTGTTTGCGGTGATGAGTGTGGTGAGTGTAGTGGTGTGTGGTGTTTTGTGCGTGGTTGTTGTGTGGGTGATGGTGTAGTGTGCCTCTGTGTGATGGTGTTCTCTATTCTGTGCTGTCTCTCTCTGGGCTTCTTCTCTGATTTGTGGTCCTAGGGGTTTGTGGGTGATGTGGGTGTGTGTTTTATAGTTAATTGGGTGTGTGGGAGTGTTGTGTGTATGTGTCTCAGGTGTGTGTATTTCAAATTGTCCAATGTGGCTGTGTTTTGGAGCTGTATGTGTATTTTGAGCGCGGCGGTGTGTACCGCCAATGGAATACTGCGGTTGAAAGACCGCCGCGTGGATTCGTGGGTCGTAATGGCATGGGCGTTTTTCTGTTGGCGTGACGGTGGAGGTTTGGTCTTCGCCAGTTTAACGCTGGCCGTTGGTGTGGCGGACTTTTGCTGATGTCGGGTTTTTGGCGGTTTGCCTCTTGAGGGTCAGAATGACCGTGGCGGTTTACCGCGACCGCGGTGGTGTTGTGGCGGCCTTCTGACCGGCGGTAAGCGCCTTTTACCGCCGAGGTCAGAATGACCCCCTATATGATCTAATACTTCCTGACTTTACCGGCAAACACTGAACAGTCGAACACACATGCATTCTCAAAGCACTACAAAAAGACATGCTTGAAGCGAAAGATTTACACACAAGGGACAACAAAAAACATTTGGTCATCAGAGTAATTGCTGGCGCCATTGGTTTCACCTACGTGACTTTCAATGAGAGTGAGACCGTCCCAATAGTATATAAATCAAACTTATATTCTACAGCTGAACAACGTTTTGTTCCCAGTGAGAAAATCCTCACTGCTGTTCAGATGACAGTCCTTAAAGGGAGGCCGCTGGTCCAAGGGAATCGCATTATTGTCATATCTCCAGTCCCAGCCCTTGAAACTGTCACCAAGCGAGCATTCCAAACACTGAAGCATTCCATCCACGTTGGATTCAATGGGCAATGTCTCTGACTGCCACTGATGTTGATTATGTGTTTCATTCCAAAATACAGACTCAAGAATTCCTACAATATGAACCTGAATATCCTGTTCCAGCAAATACACTACCTATTGAACAATACAAAACAATCTTAAACACCAATGGTTCAGCACTGCCAGCTATAGGCACCAAACTCCAATACTCAGCTGCTTGTGCAGTTGTGAGTGGGTATATGAAAGATGGCAGGTTCCATCCAGAAAAAACATACACACAGACTCAAGGGGACAGTACAGCACAACGTACAGAGTTTAGGGCTCTGGTGATGGCACTGGAACATATGGATCCGGAGAAGATGACTCTAATTGTCTGTGATTTGTACTACTGTGTCCAGTCCTTCAATTAATATTTGCATTACTGGCGACAGTATGGGTTCAGATATTCAAAAGGGAATACCATAAAACACAGACTTCTGTGGGGGAAGGTAGCGGATCTGAAGGTGAAACTATCGAATGTGCATGTTGCACATACACTAGGACGCCAACGTGTCAATACACATCACTACACGTTGAAGACAATACTTTGGCTGATGAAGCAGCAAAGTCGGCAGTAGCAATGGCTTCTGTCTCAGCAGTAACATGCTCTCAAACAAGAGTGGATGATAAAGTTTAGCAGCATTTGGAGCGATGGCTGAAGGCACACCTATACCCAAAGCCTATCCCGCTAAATATTCCTACGGAATGGGAGGCATGTTTGATGCAGAAGTAAAAATTCCAGGCGTGGGTGTCCGAGTGGTTCTCAACGAAGAAAGACGTAAGACCAGAGTTAGTAAAAGCAGCGTATGAGGGAATTGCATCGGCACACGGTGGTGTGGCCCCTACAATTTCAATATTACAATGACGCTGTTGGTGGCCAGGTCTTTACAAACAGGCCAAGCAGTATGTACTTTGTTGTGACATCTGCCAACAATAAAAGGCTCCAGTGTTAAGCGCCCACCACAGACACCCCTCTTAATTTCCAACAAACCTTTACAATGTGTGTACTTGGACCACTGTGGTCCCCTGACACCAGACATTGCATACAAATACATTCTAGTCGCTGTAGACTCATGGTCCAGATTTCTATGGGTCTGGCCACAATGCTCGGCTAACGCTTGAATTGCTATTAAAGATTTGCAAGTCTTTGTCGGTACGTATGCTGTTGCAGCTTTCCATTCGGACCCGGGCCCTGCTTTTGCCTCAAGGACTTACAGGGATACTATGGCTTAGTTAGTTGTCCAACTGCATTACTCATTTCCATTTCATCCAGAGGGAAATAGTGTCATGGAGCGTCGAAACCATGATTTAAACAATCCTAAACAGCTAGAACATTAGGCACGGGTTGTAGTTGGCTTACACACCTGTATGGAGTTCAGAGAGCACTTAATAATCTGCCTAGAAGGTCCCTGAGAGGACATACTTCATACGAGTGCCTGATCAGAACTCAGATGTATGTTCCAGTTGTTGATGGTCCTGGCATGGAGGCGGCAGATACACCTCTTGACATAAATGAATGTGTCACTGTCTTGCAGGAGTTCTGTGACGACAATGCATCAGCCAGTCCCGCCTCCTCTGGAATTAGGGATGTACCAGTAGCATCTACCACATAGATTCCCAAACTAGGGGATCTAGCATGTGAAAAGATTGCTGTGAAAAAGGAGTTTGGTCCTTCTTATCATGCACCGGTCCCAGTCCTGGGAATACACAGTACCAGAACCGTTATTCTACCACCACTGCCTGGTTCTAAGGAAAATCGTTTTGTCTCCATTGACAATGTCAAGCTACACCATGTGGCCGATCCTGCATAGCAGACCTAGGGGGCTCCAAGGTATTACCCGAATCCCTCCCACTACCAACGAGGATCTTCTCCTACAAGTCATCTTCAATAATACTGATACCTCTCTGAGCTTGGGGATGGTGAAAAATTAGCTTTCATTGGTTCCACTGACGACTACTACTTTGTTGAGTTCTGCTGATATAGAGCAACCTTCTACAAATTCAACACAAACGGATGTTGTAACATACTACACACCACTGAGGAAATCTTCAGCAGTTTCTGCTCCTCCCACTACACCTCCAGCATTTGTTTGTACAGATGATGGTTACTTCGTCGATGCTGACGACTTTTCTTCTGACCCATCCGCCACAACGGTGACTGAACTGTCAAGAGCAGGTAAGCTAATACATTGGCTAAAAATGAACTATCTCACTCCGTCCTTGAAACTATCTATGGTTCTCACTGACTGTGGTTGCCTTTCACCTTTGGATTGGGTTTGTCATTGCTTTCTTTCTTCTTATACATGGTCATTACCTTCCTGATCGCTCTACAGTTGAACTGGTGCATGAAGTCTTGAAACCACATTACTCTTCACATAAAGTATACAGAGACTTGTCCCTAGTGAACATCACAGCAGTGCCAGTTCCCAATGGGATTGTTTGGGATAAAGTCTTATTTGACATATAGGGGGTGATTCTAACCCTGGCGGTCGGTGTTAAAGCGGCGGCCAACCCGCCAACAGGCTGGCGGTAAAAAAAATGGGATTCTGAGCCTGGCGGGAACCGCCAACACAGACAGCCACCTTAACACTCCGACCGCCACGGCGGTACAAACAAACAGCGCGGCGGTCACCGCCAACAGACAGGCGGGAGACAATGTACCGCCCACACTATTCCAACTCACCAATACGCCACCTTTTCCGGGGCGGGAGCACCGCCGATAAAAACACGGCGGAAACAGACTACGGACGGGAAAACGCTCACCACTACGCACTCCAGGAGGAAGGAGGAAAGCATGGAACCCGAATTAAACATCCTACCTGCTCTCGTCTACCTTCTCATCTACCACGAGTACGAACTCCGGCGCAGACGACAACGGTGAGTACTGCACCTACGACACACGGGAGGGGGAGGACGAAAGGTCACGGGCACACACATATGCGACCCCCCCCCCCAACTATGTACTCACCAATGCAGAGCACCAAGTCACAGTGACACCACCCAAACACCCCAGAAAAATGCCAGGACATAATCATATTTGGAATAAATATTTATGTACCAAAAAGCTCCAGAAAATTAGCGTACAACCATGAAAGATATCCACAACAAAACTAATGACATACACATCAGTGTATAACTGAAGTAACAAGTCCTGCACATCCTACGAATTCAGCATGTCCGTGGGCCAAAGTCTTGAGAAACAAGGGCAAAGCCCACACAGGAGACCTGAGTCCTTTGGAGAGAACACTGCAGGGGCATCAGATGTAAAAACTACAGGCACCTCAGGGGGAAGGGAAGGAGGGGGCACCACAGCCACATGAGTCCACGACGCCAGATCCACGAGGAGCCACCATGCCCACTGGACCATCCTGGGGAGTGCAAAGCCACAGTCTCTCAATGTCTCTACAGTGGGTGGGCTGCCCACTGGACCATCCTGGGGAGTGCAAAGCCACAGTCTCTCAATGTCTCTACAGTGGGTGGGCTGCCCACTGGACCATCCTGGGGAGTGCAAAGCCACAGTCTCTCAATGTCTCTACAGTGGGTGGGCTGCCCACTGGACCATCCTGGGGAGTGCAAAGCCACAGTCTCTCAATGTCTCTACAGTGGGTGGGCTGCCCACTGGACCATCCTGGGGAGTGCAAAGCCACAGTCTCTCAATGTCTCTACAGTTGGTGGGCTGCCCACTGGACCATCCTGGGGAGTGCAAAGCCACAGTCCATCAGGTGGATGACAGTCTCCACTGGTCAAGGAGGAGGCATGGTGGGCACAGTGAACCATAAACGGTGCTTGAGACGGCGGTGCCCAGCGGAGCGGTGCTTGAGACGGCGGTGCCCAGCGGAGCGGTGCTTGAGACGGCGGGGCCCAGCGGAGCGGTGCTTGAGAGGAAGGGCCCAGCGGAGCGGTGCTTGAGAGGAAGGGCCCAGCGGAGCGGTGCTTGAGAGGAAGGGCCCAGCGGAGCGGTGCTTGAGAGGAAGGGCCCAGCGGAGCGGTGCTTGAGACGGCGGTGCCCAGCGGAGCGGTGCTTGAGACGGCGGTGCCCAGCGGAGCGGTGCTTGAGAGGAAGGGCCCAGCGGAGCGGTGCTTGAGAGGAAGGGCCCAGCGGAGCGGTGCTTGAGAGGAAGGGCCCAGCGGAGCGGTGCTTGAGACGGCGGTGCCCAGCGGAGCGGTGCTTGAGACGGCGGTGCCCAGCGGAGCGGTGCTTGAGAGGAAGGGCCCAGCGGAGCGGTGTTTGAGACGGCGGTGCCCAGCGGAGCGGTGCTTGAGAGGAAGGGCCCAGCGGAGCGGTGCCTCAGAGGAAGGGCCCAGCGGAGCGGTGCTTGAGACGGCGGGGCCCAGCGGAGCGGTGCTTGAGACGGCGGTGCCCAGCGGAGCGGGGCTTGAGACGGCTGGGCCCAGCGGAGCGGTGCTTGAGAGGAAGGGCCCAGCGGAGCGGTGCTTGAGAGGAAGGGCCCAGCGGAGCGGTGCTTGAGAGGAAGGGCCCAGCGGAGCGGTGCTTGAGAGGAAGGGCCCAGCGGAGCGGTGCTTGAGAGGAAGGGCCCAGCGGAGCGGTGCTTGAGAGGAAGGGCCCAGCGGAGCGGTGCTTGAGACGGCGGTGCCCAGCGGAGCGGTGCTTGAGACGGCGGTGCCCAGCGGAGCGGTGCTTGAGAGGAAGGGCCCAGCGGAGCGGTGTTTGAGACGGCAGTGCCCAGCGGAGCGGTGCTTGAGAGGAAGGGCCCAGCGGAGCGGTGCCTCAGAGGAAGGGCCCAGCGGAGCGGTGCTTGAGACGGCGGGGCCCAGCGGAGCGGTGCTTGAGAGGAAGGGCCCAGCGGAGCGGTGCCTCAGAGGAAGGGCCCAGCGGAGCGGTGCTTGAGACGGCGGGGCCCTGTTCAGCGGTGCTCTTCTCCACGGCGGGGCCCGGTTCAGCGGTGCCTATCTCCACGGCGGGGCCCTGTTCAGCGGTGCTCTTCTGCACCGCGGGCCCTGTTCAGCGGTGCTCTTCTGCACCGCGGGCCCTGTTCAGCGGTGCTCTTCTCCACGGCGGGGCCCTGTTCAGCGGTGCTCTTCTGCATGGCGGGCCCTGTTCAGCGGTGCCTATCTTCACGGCGGGGCCCTGTTCAGCGGTGCTCTTCTGCACCGCGGGCCCTGTTCAGCGGTGCTCTTCTGCACCACGGGCCCTGTTCAGCGGTGCTCTTCTCCACGGCGGGGCCCTGTTCAGCGGTGCTCTTCTCCACGGCGGGGCCCTGTTCAGCGGTGCTCTTCTGCACCACGGGCCCTGTTCAGCGGTGCTCTTCTGCACCGCGGGCCCTGTTCAGCGGTGCTCTTCTCCACGGCGGGGCCCTGTTCAGCGGTGCTCTTCTCCACGGCGGGGCCCTGTTCAGCGGTGCTCATCTCCACGGCGGGGCCCGGTTCAGCGGTGCTCTTCTGCACCGCGGGCCCTGTTCAGCGGTGCTCATCCAGCAGGTCAAGGGAGCCAGACCTGGCCTCGACTCCCTGCTCAGTCGCCCTCGGACCGTGACGTTTCTGGACCCTTCGGGGACGGACTCCTGGCCTCCTTAGTGTCCTCCTTCCCAGCTGGGATGTGGCATGTGGGGTCCACCTTCTCCGCGCTCCTGCTGCCCTTCCGCTCCTTTGATGGGGCTCTCGGGCCCTTGCCTCCCCTAGATGGTGTGGGTGGTGAAGTGGCCGCACATTGCTCCTTGGGGTCAGCCCTGTCGGTCCTCGCACGGCGGTCCTTGTTTTTGCGGGTCCTCTTGCCGGGGGGGGGCTGGACGTGTCCTTGCTGCTGATCGATGTGTCACTGCTGGCAAAGGGTGGGCTCCAGAACCCAGGCACAACAGTGACACCCGAAGCTGGGCTGGTGGTGGCTGCGGTGCTCTTGGGACTCTTTGAAGATGGATGGGGGAGGTCATCGGGGGGAAAGAGGTTAAGGTTAGCCAGGAAAAGTTTTTTAGGGCCAAGGTAAAGGGTAGGAGAAGTGGAGATGGAAGTGGAGGTAGAGGAGGTGGTTGTAGGAGAGTCAGGTGTGCTGTCATTGGGTGAAGGTGCTGGTGCTGTAGGCTGTCGTGAGGTGGATGGCTGTTGGGTGGGTGGCTGCCTGCGTTTGTGTGTCTTGGAAGAGGGGGTGACAGACACAGTGGGAGAGGACACAGGGGACGTGTACATGGCAGTGGGGGTGGTGACTGCACGAGTGTGGACTGTACTGGAGGGTGAGGTGGTGATGGAAGCACTGGCTGATGTTGGGGTGCATGCAGGTGTGAGTGTAGACGTCACAGGGAGGGAGGAGGGAGACGAGGAGGAGGGGGACACAGGAGTGGCAGTGGCTGTTGGCATGTCTGCATCTGGGTGTTGCTCGGGTGAGTGTTTGCGGGATCTGTGGTGCTTGTGTTTGGATGAGCTGCTCTTGGGTGTTGAGGTGTGTGCAGGATGGTCTGATGGTGTGGATGGGATAGGCTGAGGAACAGGAGACAGAGACAGGCTGGAGGCAGTCAGAAGAGGGAGGCTGGAAACAGGGACAATGGCTGCCGTCAGTGCTGAGGCCAGAGCAGTGAACGCTCGTTGATGGGCAGCCTGACCCGAATGAATGCCCTCCAGGTACGCATTGCTCTGTTGCACCTCCCTTTGCACACCCTGGATGGCATTCAAAAGGGTCGTCTGCCCAACAATGAGTGTCCTTACCAGGTCAATGAGCTCCGCACTGAGGGCAGCAGGGGCAACAGGGGCAGGGGCTGAGGTGCCTGGGGCGAAGGAGACGCGCGCCTTCCTGGGCGAACCGGCACGGAGCGAAGACTGAGGGGCTGCTGGGAGGGCGGGGCTGGTGCGCTGGGTGGCGGCTGTACCTGTAGAGGCGGGGGGCACGGATGTTGCCGCCACCCCTAGGGAGCTCCCATCCGAGGACGTGTCGCTTTCGCTGCTCTCACCAGCGGTCCCCGTCGTGGTGCTCCCCTCGCCCTCCGGATCACTGGTGCCCTCGGTGTCTGTTCCTGGGCCCACCGGGGCCTTGTGTCCTGCAGCTCCCTCGTGCTCCGATGCCATATCTCCTCCGCCTGATGATGCTAATGCACACATGCACAAGAAGATGAAGAGAAAGGGTGGGGGGAGAAAAAAGAAGACCAGGTTGAGTGCATGCAATGTCAACACCGTTGGCGGAGAGGACAGACACAGGTGCCTAATGCACTAAGCCGCGCATTCGGGGTACACTACTCAGTACTACTGACTAAGACAACAGGCCAAGAGACGTGAAACGCGCACATGGGAGATGCTGGACCTTCAATGGCTGTACTTGTCACCCTACAGAGGTGGGGGCCGGGGGCACAGGGCCATGCCTAAGGGAGAGGACTACACTACAGAAAGCGCCCTGGCCTAATGTCACCCACAGCCCTCCTCCCCCACCCAGACGCCTCCACTGCGCAGAAAGATAGGAGAATGTGCTGATACTCACCCCCTTGTGTCTGCTGTGATGTCTTAAAGCGCCCATCCAATTCAGGGTAGGCCACCGCCAGGATCCGGGACATCAGGGGGGTCATGGTGCGACTGGCACCCCTCCTAGGTTGGGAGGCCATCCCCAGCAGTGTTTCTGCGGTCTTCCTTGTTCTGCGGCGGATGTCCTCCCACCTCTTGCGGCAGTGGGTGCCCCGTCTGTTGTGGACCCCCAAGGTCCGGACTTCCTTGGCGATGGCACGCCAAATCTCGATCTTCTGATGGGCGCTGACCTATTAGACATGTACAGGGTGGAAAGGAGGAAATCATCAATGACCTGCATGTTAGATGTAATTGGCCCCCACCCACCCACTTTGCCATATGGCACATGCTCTCATCTGTCGGGCGTTGCACTCCTCATTCGCCCCCCACCCCACCAACTTACATCCACCCCAATCCACACAGGCATAGCCCATTCCATTAGCACCCGGTGTACTCACTTGTTGGTCTGGAGGACCGTATAGTAGCGCATACTGGGGGAGGACCCCATCCACGAGCTTCTCCAACTCTTCAGACGTGAAGGCAGGGGCCCTTTCCCCAGTCGCAGCAGCCATTGTATCTTCCAGACCGAGGTCACAGCAGCACTTGCAGTATAGGTCCTCTCCTGTGGATGATCAGGTCTCGAGTGATTAAGCAGATAGAAAATGGCGGTCACGCCCGCGGCGGTGCGTACCGCGGCGGTGCGTACCGCGACCGCCGGCGCACTTCGTCATTGGCTCCTGAAACCCATAGGCTTCAATGTTAACCAATGCGGCTTTGCGCCGCGGTCTTCGACCGCCTACCGCCACGGTGTGCCCCGCCAGCGCATTGACCTCACATCCCATTGTCCCACTTCACAGGTCAGGCAGCCGCCATTTCAAGGGCCCACATGGCTTAATTTTGACTGCGACACACAGGCCTAGGCCTTGCATTGCCACACATACACGCCTTTCAACCCATTGCCATTCTTTAACTGTGCAAGCTGTCTGTACGTACCTGTGGTTTGCCTGACTCTGTGCTCCATGTTGTCCTTCCTAGGCACCGTCCGCTGGGACTTGCGATGAGAAGGAGGAATCCTCGCGTGTACCGACCGCTGGTGGACCTGTCGACAATGGAAGAACGCCATATAATACTTCGATACAGACTTGACCGTGCCACTATCCATGAACTGTGTGCCCAGCTGGAGCCAGCCCTGATGTCCCCCATCCGCCAACCCACAGGGATTCCCCCTCTGGTGCAGGTTTTGTCAGTCCTCCATTTTTTGGCCAGTGGGTCATTCCAGACCACAGTGGCCATGTCATCTGGAATGTCTCAGCCTATGTTTTCTAAGATTTTGAGCAGAGTGTTGTCTGCCCTGATGAAACTCATGCGGAGCTACATCATTTTCCCCGAGGAGGGTGACTTGCCTACAGTGAAGGGTGATTTCTATGCCCTTGGACATATCCCCAACATCATTGGTGCCATTGATGGGACCCATGTGGCTTTGGTACCCCCAAAAGACGATGAGCAGGTGTACCGAAACAGAAAAAAATATCATTCGATGAATGTCCAGGTGGTCTGTTTGGCTGACCAGTACATCTCCCATGTAAATGCCAAGTTCCCAGGGTCATTGCATGACGCGTATGTGATGAGAAATAGCAGCATCCCCTATGTGATGGAGCAGCTACAGAGACAACGTGTGTGGCTAATAGGTGACTCTGGTTACCCCAACCTTCCGTGGCTACTGACCCCAGTAAGGAATCCCCGGACAAGGGCAGAGGAACGCTACAATGAGGCCCATGGGCGTACTAGGAGGGTGATTGAGCGAACCTTTGGCCTCCTGAAGGCCAGGTTTAGGTGCCTGCATATGACAGGTGGATCCCTAATGTACTCACCAAAGAAGGTGTGCCATATCATCGTGGCGTGCTGTATGCTTCACAACCTGGCTTTGCGACGCCAGGTGCCTTTCCTGCAGGAGGATGGTCCAGATGGTGGTGTTGTAGAAGCCGTGGAGCCTGTGGAGAGTGAAGAGGAGGAAGACTCAGAGGACGACACAGACAATAGGGACAGAGTGATACAACAGTATTTCCAGTAACACCCAGGTAAGAATCACCCACCCCATTTCACAATTGCTTATAGCCTCCTGCATCTGTACTTTCTGTAGTTCCCCACAGATGTTTTTCATTGATTTTTGCCTTTCCCTTCCCTTCTCAGTGCTGTCTGACTCAGTACCTGACTTCTGCTTGGTTCGCCCATGAAATACAGCGTATTGACATTGGTATGTTGTCATGACTAATTGACAGAACAGAAATCAAACAGTAATATGTAATACATTTGTCAATAATACAGCATGACTCAAAACAGATTTGTGTGCAAAATGTGATTTATTTACAGTGCTAGATATTGGTACATGTGATTCTAAGGGTGATGGGTGGGGGTGGAGGAATATCCATGGCAGAGTCCAGTTCTCAGTCTCACAGGTGCATTGTCCTTTTGCCTGTGGAAGGATGGAGCATAGGCAGTTCATGGTTGGACAGGGTGGCAATGTGGGACAGTGGGAAGACTTGAGGGGGTATGTCCTGCAGGCGGGGGTCTTGACATCCTACTCTGTCTTTTTCTTTGGTCTCAGGCTCCTCTTACGGGGTGGTTGTTCTTCAGCAGGAGGTGGGGTTCTGGGGGGCTGTCGAGGTGTTGGGACCTCCTGTCCACTAGCGCCGGCGGAGGTGGTAGGCTGTTCCTGGTCCGGGCTAGTGACAGGGGCCCTGTGTGGTGCACCATGGTCCCGCAATGCGTCCTCTATCCTGTGGAGGGCCAGGACGATGGTCCCCATTGCGGTCCCGATGATTCTCAGCTCCTCCCTGAATCCCATGTAGCGTTCCTCCTGCTGTGCCTGGATCTCAGTGAACCTGGCCAGTACCATCGCCATCGTTTCTTGGGAGTGGTGGTATGCCCCCATGATGGTGGTGAGGGCCTCTTGGAGAGTGGGTTCCCTGGGCCTCTCCTCCCCCCCCTGTCGCACAGCAGCCCTCCGAGCTGCCCGGTTTCCCCCGGCCTCTGTCCCCTGGACGGTGTGCCCGCTACCACTGCCCCCAGGTCCCTGTTGTTGTTGGGGTGTTGGGTTAGCCTGGGTGCCCTGTAGTGGCAGACACACCGCTGATTGAGCTGTCCTAGAGACAGAGGCATGGGCCCGCTGGGTGGGAGCTGTGCTGGTGTCGGCAGAGGGGGTCGGGTCTGGTGTGGCCTGTGGCTGCCTGAGGGGAACCGACTGCCCAGAGGTCCCCGATGGTCCGGGCTGGTCATCAGGTTCACTGTCGACAGAGCTGCTATCCTCAGTGTGGGCCTGTTCCGGTGGTGGGATGGACACTTCTGGACCCTCCTGGCTGGTGTGTTGTCGTTCGGGTCCTGCATGGGGTAAGAGAGTTTGGTTATTATTTCTGTGTGTGCAATAGCATGCGTGTTGTGGGTGCCCTTGTCCCCCAGTGCAGGCATTCCCTGGAGGGAGGTGTTGTGAGGGTATTTAGTGGGGGGGGAGGGGTTAGTGCAGTGGTCATGCTTAGGTGATGGGTGCCCATGATTTGTGTTGGCATGCAGGAGTTGGTGTTGGGATGGGTGGGTTGTGCTGGTGAGACATTGTCAGGGAGGATGTGTGCTGGGGGGTTGGGGGTGAGGGTGGGGGTGTGGGTTGGCATGCTGGTAGGGTGGGGGGGGATATAGTAATTGAGATGGGACTTACCAGAGTCCATTCCTCCGGCTACTCCAGCGAGGCCCTGAGGATGCAGGATGGTCAAGACCTCTTGCTCCCACGATGTAAATTCGGGAGGGGTGGGTGGGGGTCCGCCGCCAGTCTTCTGGACCGCGATGTTGTGCCTGGAGACCATCGATCGGACCTTCCCCCGTAGGTCGTTCCATCTTTTGCGGATGTCCTCCCTATTCCTGGGATGCTGTCCCACCGCGTTGACCCTGTCCACGATCCGCTGCCATAGCTCCGCCTTCCTGGCTATACTGGTGTGCTGCACCTGCGAGCCGAAGAGCTGGGGTTCCACTCTTAGGATTTCCTCCACCATGACCCGGAGTTCTTGGTCCGAAAAGCGTGGGTGCCTTTGGGGTGCCATGGGGTGGTGTGGGTGAGGTGTGGGGTGGTGTATGTGATGAGGAGTGTGTTGGTGAGTGGTGCTTTGTGCTACTATGTGGTGTGTGTGATGGTGTAGTGTGCCTCAGTGTGTCTTGCTATGGATTGTCTGCTGTGTCTCTCTCTCCTTCTCTCAGTAATTAGGGTCGCAGGGGTTTGTGGGTGATGTGGGTGTGTGTTTTATAGTTGGTTGATTGTGTGGGAGTGGTGTGTGTATGTGTATCAGGTGTGTGTATTTCAAATTGTCCAATGTGGCTGTGTTTTGGTGATGTGTGTGTATTCTGACCGCGGCGGTGTGTACCGCCAATGGAATACCGCGTTTGAATGACCGCCGTGTGGATTCGTGGGTCGTAATGGCATGGGCGTATTTCTGTTGGCGTGACGGTGGAGGTTTGGTCATCTCCAGTTTATCGCTGCCCGCCGATGTGGCGGGCTGCAGTGGAGGACGGATTTTTGGAGGTTTGGCCGTTGTGGGTCAGAATGACCGTGGCGGTTGACCGCGGCCGCGGTGGTGTTATGGCGGTCTTATGACCGGCGGTAAGGGCATTTTACCGCCGAGGTCAGAATGACCCCCATATTGTCCTACAGAGATCATTCAGATTCCTTATGTGTTCAAACTTTCATTGACTGATGTAATTACACCCAGAGTGATTTCTGATGATTGGGATGTAAAACCAGTTGATACTATGATGTCTGATCTACAGTATTATACAGTTTCTGAAGATGAGGATGTGTACCATTTTTTATTTTTATTTTTATTTTATGATTTGCAGGCAAGACAGCATTACCAAAAGAGAAAAAACAAAAAAAGAGAAAAAAAAAAAAAAATCTCAAATCAGAAAGAAAGAAAAGACATACTGGATGTCAGTATTAAAAGACATAACACCGCAGCATCGCCCAAAAACAGTTAATAACAGACTGTACCCCAATTTACATCATAGTTTCATCCAACCACTTACTCAATGCTGACCAGATACGCTGACCCCAATGTCGCTTTCTATAACCTTTGAGCCTATATAAGCTCAGCTCCAAGATCTGGAGGGCCAGCAATCTCGTCCTCCAGTACTCAAATGCTGGAGACTCGACCCTTAACCAATCTGAGGCAATACACAACCGCCATATCGCCATGGCCATAAACAGAAGGTATTTTTCTTTTTTCAGGCACCCATTTATCTGTGCAGGATCCAGCACCCCCAGCAGTACTAATGTACGTGTAAGAATGACCCGCACCGATAAAGCCCCCTAAAAAATGCTCAATTGCCGGTAACGATGGTTTCAGCTTAGGGTAGGCATAAAATATATAAACAATCTCCGCCTCCGGTTTCCCGCAGCGATTGCATGTGCCAATAGAGCCAGCCCACTTACAGACCTTAGCCGTCGTATAATACAAATTGAACATCGTCTTGAAATGTTGGGTTTTTAAACTGGATGCAAGAAATACTATTTCTGCCATTTCCAAAGATTGTTCCACCCAGTTTCCCTGCTTCCCAAAACAAATACTACATTTTTCATTCTGCAGCTCCATATCATCCATCTGCTTGTCTAATAGCGGATTATAGAGTGCCGCTATCCTAACCTTAATGCCTAACTGCTTCTATTTTTGGAATCTTACCTAAAAGGGGAATTTCCCTTTTGTGACAGTGGAGAAAATTTTGAATTTGCATGAATTTTAAAAAGTGGGACCGAGGTAGATCATATTGATCTTGAAATTCAGTAAAGGTCTTGCAGTGTTGGGGCATAGATCACCAATACTAGTTATTCCTTGTTGCTTCCAGATATCCACTATAGGGCCGTGAAAAATACAGGAAGGAAGGGGGGAGCTGACATTGGTGTATAGCTTTTTATCCTTCCCATAGAACACCACTGCTTCAATTCAATTGCCGCCATATCACCTGGACTGCCCTTAAAACCTTGAATCTTGTTTTCTTATGGTAACTTGGTTCTATGTGCCTCCGACCCCAGCATCATCTCATAAATAGAAGGAGAGTCAGTATAAGAACAACCCTTCATTTCTCCAGTAATCAAGACATTCATCTGCTGCAGGGTGCACACATAATAGTATAGTGTGAACTGGGGGACGGATGACCCGCTCTGGGATCTTGGGAGTGTCATATTCTTCAAAGCCCTTCTTGGCTTAGTATATAATCACAGAAAATTATTTGTGATACTCTCCAATTTGGTCATCCAGTTCTTAGTGAACTCCAGGGGGATGGCATGGAAAAGATACAGTATTTTTTTGGCAGAATATTCATTTTTAATACATAGCAGCGACCTAGAAGAGACAACTGTAGATGGTTTATCCTATCTAAATCTTTCTTGATTTTTGGCCAGCATCTGGGCCACATTTCGCACCACAACTTGACCTACTGCACCAGTTATTCTTATCCCCAAATATACAGCATCAGATACAACCAGCTTGTCTCTAATAATAGTCTTGGGAGAACATATAATCTGAGTCTTTTCCTTATTCAGTGTATAGCCGGAATATGTTCCAAATACATTGGCCAGTTTTTCAATTTCCTTAACCTCTGCCTCCGGGTTAGTTGCAACTACCGACACATCATCTGCATATACCAGCACCTTGTAGCTCTCCCCACAACAAATGACTGGGTTAATATCCTTACACTCTTCTAATTTACTTAAGAAGGGGTCTATATATAATGCAAATAATAACGGAGAACAGGGACATCTCTGCCTCGTTCCCCGTGAGATAGATATCAGGTCAGATTCTAAGCCAGCCAAGCATAGCCAGGCTTTGGGGGTTTTGTACAATCTCTTAATAGCTGTTAAAAACCCTCCCCAAACCCCTTCCATCTCAAGACCTCCCATAAAAAGGGCCAAGCCATGCAATTAAATGCTTTCTCAGCCTCCAGCAACATCAAGCCCAGAGATGTTTGTTGTACTGCTGAAAAATCAAGCAGGGATATAACTCTTCTAATATGGTCTACCGTCCCTATTTCAGCAATAAAACCATGTTGTCTTCTAGATACTAACGGAGCAATAACCCGTGCCAACCTACTTGCTAAGATCTTGGCATATATTTTCCCATCGCAATTCAGCAGTGAGCTAGGTCTATAAGACCCCGGGTCTTTTGCAGCTCTATCTTTCTTTTAACACTACTACGATAGCTAATTCCCAAGAGGGTGGGATCTGCCCCAGCTGGGCCGTTACAAACAATAATAGCATATCATTTCATAGTTCTTGCCAAAATACTCTAAAAAACTCTGGTGGCAAGGCATTTGGCCCTGGAGCTTTTCCTGAGGCCAGGGATTTCATAAATATCTTCCAATGATATTGGGACATCCAGTATATTTTGCTCCTCCTGAATAAGTTTGCCTGTTTGTAGTTTCCTCAGGAACTCCACGGATCCCCCATAACCCCCAGCTAGTTGTTGTACGTCATCAGAGTATAACTTCTCGTAAAAGTCTCTAAAGACTTTCATAATCTCTTCCGGATTGTCCACCTTGCACTTCTGAGAATCCACCATCTCTGCTATATCCCTGTCTAAGGCCTTCTGCCTAACCCGCCTGGCTAAGATATTACCCGTAGTTTCCCCATACGCATAGCATTCAGCTCTAAACATCTGGTACTTCTCTGCTACTGCCCTGCTAAGGTGCTGGTTGGCCTTTGCCTTGAGTATTGTTACCTTGGCTTGATTGGCGCTGGCCTCTTCTCCCTTCTTTATGCGCTGTACTAGTTTCCTCTCAGCCTGCATGAGTTCTTGAGTTAAACTCATAATCTCAGCCTCCCTCTCTTTCTGCAAATGTAAGTCAAAGCTCAAAGTCTCCCCTCTTATCCTAGCCTTTAATGCATCCCAAATTATTCCCGGAGACGCAGTATCTCTGTTATTGTCTAAAAACTGTATCAAACATGCTTGCATATGGTCTACATAGGCTGGCTCCCATAACAGTTTTCTATCAAATGTCCAAACACGGCGCGGCCTGCAGAATCAAGTTAGCGTTCTAGCCAGACACAATGGGTTATGATCTGATAAAATTCTAGGGGTAAGTTCTATCTCTGCTCCAGAAATTAATGTTAGTGAGGTAAAACACTAATCAAGGCGTACCAACTTGTTGTGAGGGAAAGAGTAGTATGTATAGCCAGGGCCAAAGGATTTGAGTTTTTTCCATACATCCAGCAAGACATGACCTTGTATCAAATCACACAGAGCCTTATACACCTTGGGTTTGCGTCCATAATATCTAACCGGTGATGTAAAGCCTTTTTTAACTTCAAGATGAATATTAAAATCCACACACAACACCAAAGGGAGTGGCCAGGGGGCTAATTCTAAATTTAACGTATCAAGTACTTCAGCTTCATCAAAATTAGAGCCATAAACGGTACAAAGGGTAAATCTATTTGCGCCTGCTTTGCATTCTGTAATGATCCAACGTTGCTTGTCCAAAAAAGCTTATCCTCCAACGACTTTTGCCATCCAATTTTACTACAGTCCCAACAGAAACAGCCTGTCTATATACCGTCATGTGGTTATTCTCCTTGCCCTTCCTTAACCCCGACTTCCCCCCTAACTCCCCAACCCTCCCCAACTGCCTCCCTTCTCTCCCTACCAACCCATCCCCCAACCCTTGAGCCCCCCGAGCTCCCCATCACACTCTCTACCCATTAGAAGGCACAAGACCATCCTCTGATGGATTTGTGCTCCCCTCCCATCTCCCCCAAACCACAACCCATCTACCTTAACGCAATATAACCAAAACTGTATTTCCACCCCTCATGTATTGCCAGAAAAAAACAGAAACTTCTTAGCCTTTACTTCCGATAGAAAAAAGAGAGTCCTGCCACCAGCGATCACTTTCAGTTTGGCTGGGTTCATCAAAAAGGCCTGAGCGCCTTTGTTCTGCAGCGGTGAGATTAATTGTCTAAGCCTCCATCTTCTCTCCACCGTGGCATAACAATAATCCAGCCTGACGAAAAAATCACATCCTAGAGCAGTACGTTTGCGATCCGGATGAGCGAGGTCATACACCGCCTGTCTTGCCAGAAAATTATGAAGGCATATCAATTCAATATGACCCTGGGTTTCCCTCCTTCCTTATCCGTTTTTCTCAGGTTGAAAGGGAATCTATGGGCTCTCTGAACTTCCTTATCCCAATCCCATTGCACTAGATCTGGGAAAGCTTCCTTAAAGTGATTCACCACAAAGTTCCGTTGGTCTGCCCCTTCCACCCCCTCTGGAATGCCCGGACTCGGAGGTTATTTTGCTGTGCTCTGTTTTCAAGATCTGCCAGTTTCGAATGAGTATCCTCCATCTGGCTTCTCAAAGATTTTCTAATCTATCCCTTACACAACGATATCATCCTCCAATTTCGATATACGGGTTTCAGCCTCTCCCATGCGTATTGCAAAGTCGGTGCAAGTCTTAGCCACCCGTCGAATAGCTCCCCGCATTTTACGAAAGCTAGTTGTGTTCTGCGACTTTCAGCCTTTGTCTCTGCCCGATTCTCCATAATACTCTGATGTATCATCTTCAGGGAAATTTGAGCTGTGTCGGTTAAAGAGTCACCCAGAGAGCCAAGGCCACTAAGCCCAGATGCAGAGGAGTAATCCCATTGAAAGGCTTTAGATGCTTTGGCAGCAAATTGACGGGCAGGTGAGCCTAAGCAAGAAATTCTCTTCATCTTTATTTTTACCGTGGCCGCTTTAAAGCTTTCAGGTTGACCTGACCATTTCCCCCATTCAGAATTCTCATCTTCATCCTCACCCAGCGTGGTTGTCTCAGAGCCCGCTTCGGACCAGGAAGTTTTCCAAGGCTGACTGCTTCCCTCCCTAGATTCAGTAGCTTCTTCACTGATCCAACTAGATTGGTCTGATAGAGAAAAAAATGTTTCCCCCAGATCTAAATCCTGACCGATTTTCAGGGTCAGTCCCCTTTCACCCGGGATTTGTTCGCCCTTCTGTACTTTCACACCCATATTTACTGGTGATAAATCATGAGTCAGGGCCTGAGTCAGAGCCTGTGCTTCTGCCTGGGCTGAAGTGTCTCTAGGAGCAGAATCGCTACTTGGTTCAGATTTCCTGCCCTTCTCGTATACTACTTCAACTGCTTCTTCAGTGTGCAAATTTATATGTGCAGGGATGGGGGAAGGGCCACAATTCACCGCTTGTAAAGACTCTTTGGGGCATATTTATACTCCGTTTGCGCCGAATTTGCGTCGTTTTTTTTTACGCAAATTTGACGCAAAACTAACTCCATATTTATACTTTGGCGTTAGACACGTCTAGCGCCAAAGTTCATGGAGTTAGCGTCATTTTTTTGCGTGAACACCTTCCTTGCGTTAATGATATGCAAGGTAGGCGTTCCCGTCTTAAAAAATGACTCCGATGCATATGCGTCGTATTTATACTCCCGGGCAAAAATGACGCCCGGGAGTGGGCGGGTCTAAAAAACCCGCATTAGCGCCGGATTTTAGCGCCTGGGTCAGGGCAGGCGTTAAGGGACCTGTGGGCTCAGAATGAGCCCAGAGGTGCCCTCCCCTGCCCCCAGGGACACCCCCTGCCACCCTTGCCCACCCCAGGAGGACACCCAAGGATGGAGGGACCCACCCCAGGGACATTAAGGTAAGTCCAGGTAAGTATTGTTTTTTATTTTTTTTGTGGCATAGGGGGGCCTGATTTGTGCCCCCCTACATGCCACTATGCCCAATGACCATGCCCAGGGGACAGAAGTCCCCTGGGCATGGCCATTGGGCAAGGGGGCATGACTCCTGTCTTTGCTAAGACAGGAGTCATTTCAATGGGGGATGGGCGTCGTAAAAAAATGGCGCAAATCGGGTTGTGGCGATTTTTTTGCCTCAGCCTGACTTGCACCATTTGTGGACGCCCATACGCCATTTTCCCCCTACGCCGGCGCTGCCTGGTGTACGTCGTTTTTTTTAACGCACACCAGACAGCGCCGGCGGCTAACGCTGGCTAACGTCATTGAATAAATACGGCGCCCGCATGGCGCTTCAGAATGGCGTTAGCCGGCGCTATTTATTTTGGCGCAAAACTGCGTTTTGCGTCAAAAAGTATAAATATGGCCCTTTGTGTATCCTTTCGTCCTCTTGCTCGACCAAACAGTCACCACTTAATGTATTCTCACTTGACTCCACAGTCCCACATGTATCAATAATATTGGCAGTAGTCTCATTTCGTTTTACTACCAGATCAGCGTGTGCTTTCGTTTTAAAATATTTCTCTAAAGGAGCACTCACTCATTTTGCACAAGATGCCATCTTTTTTTTATCCGGCTCACCTGCCATCCGTGTAGAAGGTCTCACAATCTTGCATTCTTCTGCACCACCAGAGCCACAGGATCTCTCCTGCCTCTCAGCGGCTCCAGCGGGTGCCACCTTTGATCCTCTCGCCGGCATCCATGTTACACGTCTCTTCACCAATGTAATAGAACAATGTAGCACACTCACTGCTGGGCATGTTGAGAAGCAAATGGAACCCAGAAACCGAGACGAACTCGGTCCCGCCTGTAATTAGATCGGAAAATGCTCATAGCCAGTAACACATTTGGAAGCGGGGGCGGGCATCTGTATCCAGTAGGTCAGGCAGAGGGGGACCACAGTACGACCAAATCACTCTGCTGCCATCTTTCCTCCTTTCTTCTTCTCCTGATGTGTACCAATTTAAAGGAAATTATGGAGATATGTTCTGTTATAATCTTTATGGACATTATTTCATTCACAGAGCTAGTACCCCGAAAAATGTTTTTAAATATGCACAATGGGAACACTGCCCGATTCCACCAATAGGCAGTTCAAAAACGTATAATGAAAAGTTTGCATATTTTTCTGGACAGAATGTCAAGAATCCTGAGCCATATTATTTCAAATTGCCAGTGATGGAACAGTTGCATGTATTATTGACTGATACAAAATTGATATATTCTGACTCCTTTGTTTCCTGATTGGCCATAGAAGGTTATGAACATTGGGTTAATTCAATTGACTTGAAAGTGTGTGGGGAACAAGAAATTGGCAAATTAGATGTATAAAAGCTTTATTTTAGAGCTTGTGTGATTCCTGTTCAGATGATATTCTTAAATGAAACAGTACAACAAATGAGCTGTTTAGGCTTAGCAAATAGTAAAGAACTGAATGTGCCCAGTATTCTAGTCCCTGCAAAATGTAACAAATGGCAAAAGTACATAAACGCATCTGAAGACCAACTTAATGAATGGGTACAAAATGGAACATATAACATGTCATTATCATAGCCTGGTGGGTGGTTATTGTGGCCTGTAGACACCAATGGGTGCCATACTCGTTTTGTAAACTCCTCGGGTGCGGCCGGAGCCTCGCTATATATCGTCAGAGCACTCGGGTATTGTGACAACATATAGTGTAGGGAAGCTATGCCAGCAATGGATGAAGGTCTCCTCACTCAGTGCTGTTAAAGAACATCTTGGTCTCCCATCCAATAACACAGATTTACAAGACTTCCTGATAGGCCCCTGAAGACAGCACAGAAGACGCTTCATAAATGAAACATACAATGAAATTTGGAAACTTTCCCAACAAGAAGCGGCTGCCCGGTTAAGGCAAATAGATCAGGAAAACTTACAGAAAGCATTAGCTGTCGTAGATAATGGAATAAACACCTAGTCTGACCGCATTTACACTCTAAATTACATTGTGTCCTCTGCAATACATATAATAGAGAGTGATGTGTTGTTTCTGCAAGATGGACAAAGTCACGGGGAACGTAAGGCCTCTGCAGCAAATTTGGCTTGTTATCTGAAGGGAGTCCCGGTATCCTTAATTAGACCTGCGTTCCAGGTGCTCGCTAATGGCAGCTATGTGCTCCTTAACAGTGAGAGCTGTTGTGGAATACGAGCCGGAATACTTATGTCGTTTCTGTCTCCAAAATTGTTATCTGTTTCAGGAATGTCCTTTTTCCCTCGTACAATTCAAAGGAGTAACAGACATCTGGCCCATATTGCTACTTCTGATGCTAGTTTTGATGAGGTAAGCAGACTGAAGGCCTTATTGTTCCAAAAACATGTGGCACTTTCATCAGCCCGCAAGGCCTATGCGCTTCAAGTTGTGCGGTCATCGGCAGAGATTCAGTCCCTTTTAAGTACTAAGGGCCATATTTATACTTTTTGACGCAAAACTGCGCTAATGCAGTTTTGCGTCAAAAAAATTAGCGTTAGCCGCCGGCGCTGCCTGGTGTGCGTGAAAAAAAACGACGTACACCAGGCAGCGCCGGCGTAGGGGGATATGGAGCTTGGGCGCCAAAAAATGGGGCAAGTCAGGCTGAGGCAAATTTTTCGGCTCAACCCGATTTGCGCCATTTTTTCCGACTCCCAACCCCCATTGAAATGACTCCTGTCTTAGCAAAGACAGGAGTCATGCCCCCTTGCCCAATGGCCATGCCCAGGGGACTTCTGTCCCCTGGGCATGGTCATTGGGCATAGTGGCATGTAGGGGGGGCACAAATCAGGCCCCCCTATGCCACAAAAAAATAAAATAAAAAAACTTACCTGAACTTACCATAATGTCCCTGGGATGGGTCCCTCCAGCCTTGGGTGTCCTCCTGGGGTGGGCAAGGGTGGCAGGGGGTGTCCCTGGGGGCATGGGAGGGCACCTCTGGGCTCCTTTCGAGCCCACAGGTCCCTTAACGCCTGCCCTGACCAGGCGCTAAAAAACGGCGCAAAAGCGGCCGGACGTCATTTTTTTAGACGTGAATTTTGCCCGGAGTGTAAATACGGCACACATGCCTCGGAGTCAATTTTTTAGACGGGAACGCCTACCTTGCATATCATTAACGCAAAGTAGGTGTCCACGCTAAAAAATGACGCAAACTCCATGGACTTTGGCGCTAGACGCGTCTAACGCCAAAGTATAAATATGGAGTTAGTTTTGCGTCGGAATTGCGTAAAAAAAAACGACGCAATTCCGGCGCAAACAGAGTATAAATATGCCCCTAACTTTCCAAGACACTTTGGTGAACTCGTGGGATGAATATTCAATTCATCTAGTACTAGTGAAATCGCCCACTGTTTCAAGGCTGTTGGTTCTGGTTTCGTTAACAGTCTCCTTTATATTTGGTTTAATACCTTTGGCCATACATTCACTTTTTCAAGTATTTTTTGGGGATTCCTGATCACTTTGGCTTTAATTGGTGGCATTCTGCTGTTGCTACTTTTTCTGCGCAAAGGCTGCTTCTTCACAGCGAGGAGGACTGAAAGCCCTACCACCAGCGCAACTGTGTCGTGAACGCATGATGCAGTATTTCGGAGCACCTCTCCTGCAGCAGCTTGAGTTTGACTGGTCTTTGTCATTCCAACCAGTTTTGGATTGGGTGCAGCCCGTGTTTCGATGTCTCTGATGCCTTTTTGAATGTGCACTGGAAGTCTGTCTTTCTACACAGCATTTACTTTCATTGGATGCTGATCTGTTGATGTTCTCGATGAGGGCTCATCATCAGATATGCGCGTTGAGGATGTTTTTCCTACGGGAAGCCGTGTATGAGTTGCCCTTTGTGGATTCAACGACTCTTAACTCTACAGTGGGCATGACAAGTTATGCTGCTGCCGAGGCTGGCGCTCAGGCTCTGGAACACGAGTACTCTGTGGTCTTCCCTGGACATGACTTAGATATTTTGTCACTTGCTGAAGTTGACTATCTCCTGGATTCTGTTGTCCTGGATATAATTGGTGATATCCAAAATTACTTTGACTTTTGGAATTTGGTTCCACATGCCACGCTGTGATATTTAAAATTGTTATTTTCTACGCAAGTGCTTCCTGAACTTATCATAATTAACGCCTTGGTTGATGCTTTAGTTTAGGGTTTTATATGCCTTATTTCCGCATTAGGTTTGAACCACGTTTGATCGGCAAGGGGAGGGTGTTGTATAGCCATTTTAGTTAGGATTTAGACAAGTTGTGTAAGCCAGTTAGGCATGTTGCTGTGCACTTTCAACCTATTACATTTTACACAGCATTGATTTATTTTTCTAGCAATAAGATTCAATTGCGATGCTGTTTTATCTTATTCTCCTTTTGCCTAAGGAAAACATCATGTTCTTAGTAGTTCACTTTGTGCCAACCAACATGGTATGCTGTGTCTCCAGCATTCACAAAAAACACACTCATACGTTTCTTAGAATTTTAGCTGTTTTATTATATAAACACCACTTGGTCCCCAACACGTTAGAGGGAGATTCCATCCAGATGACCACGACTGTATGCTGATCGCTGCAAGCTTCGCTACAGCTACCTGCTTAGACGACGAACCCTGAACCAGATGGGGATGGTGTCTTTTTAGACCTCAGGCTTTTTCATCAGGTATGAGGGATGATGTTCTCCCAGGGGGAAACCCGAAGGGCAGATTGGGCTTAGTATGCTCTGCTCATACTTAGTGTACGTGAGGGGCCAAAGATCCACTCCCCTGTTTCAACAGCATGGTAGGACTGTTCTTGAGTTTTACATTTTTAGTTACATGCCTGCTCCTATTGCTTTCTATCATTCTTGTTATTGATATGCCCCTGCTTCTAGCTAAGATGCAGATATTTTAATAAATGCTTATTTAAATATATTCTGCCTCTGTTGTCATTGCCTGAGAGAGATCTTGGTAAGTGAGAGAAAGGGATGCGATCTGATGTACCACAATTCCCTGGGGAGTCTAGCATACAATGAGCTTGGTTGCCACAATCATCTCTGTCGGATATGGGGTGCTGCTAGTTAGCCGGAAACCCCGGATTCGGCCAACAGGTGTCAACTGGAGTGGAATTGTACTCATTACCCACAACCTAGGCGATCCTACCGCACAAATCTAGTAGCCTCATTACCCGAATGAGAACCTATGCGACATGGCGTCACCAATGTTTGGTGAGGCATGAAAAATCATATCCTCCTAAGCATCTCTGTCTCACTGAAGGCTAAAGACACCTCAATACTATATACGGCGACGTCCGTGGTATTGAGGAGTTCCTCCTCAGCTAGGTAGCTGGGACCTATCATGTGCTTTAGGTTGTTCAAGCTTGAACCATTACCTTAATGAGAACCTACGGGACAGTTCCCTACCTCTGTATTTTACCTGGTGATAAGGAACGGTAAAAAATTAATACATGCCTGCCCATCTAAATTGAGTGGGCAGTCATGTAGTCATTTCTCCAACAGCCCTTACCGCCTAGGGCTGTAGGAGAAATTTGAGTAGGAGAAAGAGTAGTCTCCACCATGACCAAACTTACGGTCTGCCCGCAATTACATTTGGTGGGCTGAAAACTATGATTGGTGGGAAGGGAACTCTGTCACAGTTGCAATGGAGTACCTTTCCTCCAATATTTAAATCAGGCCCTAAGGTATAGATGAGGTGAATAAAGTTCAGAGACCACATAAATCACATTTGGGAGATACAGATGAATTAGAGACAAAAATAACAAAAGGGGTCATTACGACCCTGGCGGCCGGCGGTAAGTTGGCGGTAACACCGCCAACAGGATGGCGGTGTTCCGCCAGCAATTATGACCGTGGCGGAATTGCCACAGCCATACCGCCGGCTCTTCCAATATCCCGCCAGGATTCCGCCTGGCGGTCATAATCCCCAGGGCAGCGGTGCGAGCACCGCTGCCCTGGGGATTATGAGTCCCCGACCGCCAGCCTGTCCGTGGCGGTAAACACCGCCATTGAAAGGCTGGCGGAAAGGGGACTTGGGGTGCCCCTGTGGGCCCCTGCACTGCCCATGCACTTGGCATGGGCAGTGCAGGGGCCCCCAGCCATAGCCCCGTCGCGCATTTCACTGCCCGAATTTCGGGCAGTGAAATGCGCGACGGTGCTACTGCACCCGCTGCACATCAGCATTGCCGCGGGCTCTATTACGAGCCGGCAGCAATGTTGATGTGACATTTCCGCTGGGCCAGCGGACGGTAACACTGTTACCGTCCGCTGGCCCAGCGGAAATGTCATAATAGGGAGCCAGGAATACCGCCGGCAATGGCGGTATTCTGTCTCCCGCGGCCTCGGTGGTCTTTTTGCAAGACCGCCGAGGTAGTAATGACCCCCAAAGTGTCTATATTGCAGAGTGGTGCAGTGGACAGCCAAATGTGTGCTCATCCACCGAAATGAATAATTTAACTCAGATCTGAGTAAACAGAATTGTAGCATGATTTGTGTGTCAAAAGTTTGGCAAAATGTGTGCCATTTCAGCCTCGTACACAGCTTGAAAGTACAGTGGAATAAGTCTTGCCTCATAGCTCCTTTCAACAATATGTTGTGACCGACTGATTTGTGCACCCATCTCATTTAAATGACAGGGGGGTACACATTTATCATTCTAAATCAGATATTGTATATGACAATCGCCATAGAATGCTTTCAGTTGGAAACATTATTTGTAGAGACATAAGAAAGCAGTGGCCTTTGCTCCCAATATTCCTTTGTGGTGTGAATCAAGGTTGCACAAAACTGTGGGGGCATGGAATAGGTCTGGCATATTGTCGAGGGGGACAACTTTATTATGATCAGTGTTGCGCACTTTAGTTGATAACAAATCTCAAAATATTGTAGGTCATTTTCTAGGCCGAAGGCAGTGCCAGAGACATAGGGTTGTGGAACAACTGAATTTGAAACACAGGAGTTGTGCTTGGTACTGGAAAATGATACTAGATGATAGGCTGTGACATGCCTGTATCAAGCACGACTTAAGTCCTGCACAAATGACCTAAGCAAATTGAAGGCCTGCAAGGAGTTGCTAGCAGGCCGGCATATGATGGACAACAGCTGGTCTAAGGCAGTTGGTAATGCCTCCAGAGTTTCCTTGAATGATAGGTTTAAACTGCTTCTGTTCAACATCCTTCATCAGACATGTTTATCTTTGAAAAGGGGAGAGTAACATTTCTAGTGGGAGCTGCCAGTAAGTGCCAGAGATGCAGTTCTGAAGGAACTGATTTTTACCATATGATGTGGGTTTGCCCAACTATCATTCATTTCTGGATAGACCCTGTGCTATTGGTGGTGAAGGAGATTAGTAGCGCACCTGAAGGTTGCTTCTTGAGGCTCTTCCCATGATCTAAGAGGTGGAAATATGAACTTAACTAAGTAAACTTGGCATGTTTCCTTGTCAGCAGCTATATTACAATGACATGCAATTCCTCATGGCCTGTAAAAAATGTATTGACTATGAGAGGTGTGGAGATGCATTGTTCTGTTTTGAGACAAGTGTGACTGAGTCATGGTAAAACAGATATGGCCCCCTGAGAGGACATCTTGGTTTGCTTGGTTTGGATGACCTCCTAAATCCTCAACTTTCCCAAGTGAAATTGCTGACTTGTGATGTGTTGACTTTGTGTTATTATTGGTTATGCAACTCCCAGTGATGGATCCCAAAATGCAAGAATGTATCATTGTTTTCATTGTGACACCATACTACATTGACACAAACTCTGAACTGTGCAATAGATAATGACGCCGCTTCAAGTGTACTGAATGATTATTCCTTCACAGGAGAGATTTAATAAGTAATACCAGAACACTTCCTCACTACAGCACACCCATGTGTATAAGGTTAATCTCTTAAAAATTTAAGTAATGCACAGAAGAATCAGGGTTGCTACGTTACTAGAAAAGGTTTTATTTTTTTACTGTTATTAAAGAACAAGGGCCAGATGGTTTAACCATTTTTATGAACACACATACTACAATTCGGCTTTTGAAAATGTAATGATTTTTCAGATGTATAAATCACACTTTAAGAGTTGGAAAAGTTTTTCCGATTTCTAAAATTGGATTTCTGAATGGATATCAATTTGTTATATAGAAGGAGTGTGTTGGAGGTGTCTTGTATGCGTCCCCTCCAAATACCGAATCAGTATTTTATGTACAAATGTTTTGGGACTGAAATTTAGTAGTGAAACATTGAAAAGTTACCAAGACACCTCAAAGACAGTGGAAACCTATTTGCAAAAGAACAGCTGCCCCTTCCCCTTTGTAAATTAAAAAAATGTTTGTTGAGGAATACTGCGGATCAGTGCCAACTCTCAAAGAAACAAAAACAAAAAAGGAGTTTTTCTTTGTACATACAGCCCTTTCCCTTTAAGAGACATATGCTCTATTTATAAAAAATGTATGCTTTATTCAAAAGCATTCAAACATAGTGGTCTGCTGACCCCAGCAGGGAGCCATTGCTGTGATGGCCTGTAGTCGGAGTAAGTCGCAATTTGCTGCCTAAGTCATGAATATTAATGAGGTAGATCATATTGAGACCTACTCCGAATCTGAATTTTCACAACCAACCTATTTGTACACAGGTCAGTTCAGAAAATTATTTACTAATCACAAAAATACTGGTCACATATTGAGACCAGTGTTTTGTGAGCAGTAACCGGTACAACTGCACCAGGATATGTTACCTGGTATAACGTGAGAAATGTGTTCTGTGAAATTAACTGAAATAGTGGTATTCTGTCCATTTATCACTTTAAACGTGAATATATACAATAAAAATATTGATATTAACCACATTTATCACTTTAAGCACATATAAATGCAAAAAATATTATCCAACTCAACAGCATCCATTTTAATAACCTTTGAAAAATGAATGACAGAGTTCAAACCTGCAGGGATTTATGGCCGAACAAGGGTACAATGTATGATAAAGCATACAAACATTGGCAAAGGCAATAGGTCTCACCTACGCAAGAGCTATTGGCTTTGCAAATGTGTTTTAGCCATGTTATAGACCTTCCTGGTTGCAAATGTGTTTTAGCCTTGTTTTAGACCTTCCTGGCTGCTGTTCAGCATGACTAAAAGTTAGTAGCATAAGGAGAGTAGTGTGGAGTATCATAGACTGGAATAGTGAAGAGTGGAATAGAGTGTTGTAGAGTAGAGTGGAATAGAGTGTCGTGTATTGGAGTGGCATAGAGTGGAGTTGCATTGAGTGGCATACATTGGAGTGGTGTAAAATAGAGTGGACTGGTGTAGAGTGTGCATTGGCGTAGAATGCGTCAGAGTACAGTGGTGTAGAGTGCAGCGGCATCAAAATTCAGCAGCGTACAATGCAGGATAGTAGAATGCAGTAGTGTAGATTAGAGTGTTGCAAAGTAGAGTGCAGTGGCATAGAGTGCAGTGATGCAGGGTACAGTAGAGTAGCATAGAGTGCTGCAGCGTAGAGTGGCATAGAGTGCTGCAGAATAGAGTGGTATAGAGTGCTGCAGAGTACAGTATAGTGCCGAAGAGTGCAGTGGCATACAGTGCAGTGGAGTAGAGTGGAGTGCTGCAGACTGCTGTGGTATAGACTTGAGTGATGTAGAGTAGACTGCAGTAGCATAGAGTTCATTGACATAGAAGGCAGTAGTGCAATGTAAAGTGGTGTAGAGTCCAGTGTTGAAGAGTAGAGTGGCATAGAGTACAGTGTGTAGAGTGGCATAGATTCAGTGACACTGAGTGCACTAGAATATAGTACAGTAGCAGAGAGTGGTGCGGAGTAGAGTAGAGTGCAGTGGCGTAGAGTGGACTGGTGTAGAGTGCATTGGTGTACAGTGCTACTGAGTATAATGGCATGGAGTGCAGTGCAGCAGAGTGCAGTGACATAGAATTCAGAACCATACAATGCAGCATCATAGAATGCAGTGGTGTAGGTTAAAGTGCAAGGGTGTAGAGTGCAGTGGTGCAAGGTGGAATGGTGAGAGTAGAGTAGTATAGAGTGCAGTGGAGGAGAATACAATGATGTAGGGTGCAGTGGTGTAGAGTAGAGTAGCAGAAAGTGCAGTGTCATAGAGTAGTGCAGAGTGAAGTGGCATAGAGTGGAGTGATAAAGAGTTCAGCGATGTAGAGTGCAGTGATGCAGAGTAGAGTGGAGTGCATTGGCATTGAGTGCATTAGTGCAGAGTAGAGTGGCATAGGGTTCAGTGGTGGAGACGGCATTGTTGCACAGTAGAGTGTAATACAGTGCAGTGGTGTAGAGTGATATAGAGTGCATTGGTGTAGAGTGCAGTGGCATAGAGTAGGGTGGCATGGAATACGTGGGTGCAGACTAAAGTGCAGTAGCGTAGACTGCAGTGACAGAATGCAGCTGCGTAGGGTGTAGTGGTTTAGGGTACAGTGGCGCAGAGTGCAGTGGCAGTGAAAGGGGAGTGGCACAGAGCAGGGTAGAGCGACATAGAGTGCAGTGGTGAAGAGTGGATTCAGAGAGGAGTGGTGCGGGGTAGAGTGCAGTGGCATAGAGTAGAGTGGCATAGAGTGTAAGTATAAAGTGTAATGGCATAAAGTAAAGTGGTGTAGAGTGCAGTGGCACAGTGTGAAGTGGTGCAGAGTAGATTAGAGTGGTGTACACGGGACTGGTGTAGAATACAGAGGTGTGCAGTGGTACAGAGTTGAGTGCATTGGCAAAGAGTGCAGTGACATAGAGTGCAGTGTTGCAAAGTGGAATGGAGTAGAGTTAAGTAGAATCGAGTTGTGCCGAGTAGAGTGGAGTGGACTAGACTGGAGTGGTATAGAGTGCAGTGACGAAGAGTGTAGTGGTGTACAGCTGCGTATAGTACATTGGCCTACAGTAGAGTGGTGCACTGTAGAACAGAGAGGCATAAAGTGGGGTGGTTCAGAGTGGAGTAGAGTGCAGTGGTTAGAGTGCAGTGTTGCAAAGTGGCATGGAGTGGAGTAGAATCAAGTTGTGCAGAGTAGAGTTGAGTGGATAGGCTGGAGTGGCATAGGGTGCAGTGACGAAGAGTGCAGTGGTGTAGAGCTGCGTAGAGTACATTGGCTTACAGTAGAGTGGTGCACTGTAGAGTAGAGAGGCATAAAGTGGAGTTGTGCAGAGTGCAGTGGCACAGAGTGCGGTGGCGTGGATTGGAGTAAAGTGGAATGCCGCAGAGTAGAGTTCAGTAGCATTGAGTGGTGCAGAGTGAAGTGGCGCAGAGTGAAGTATACATGGTGTGATAGCACACTGCCACTATACACAGCACATTTTCATTTTAAATGACCATTACATTTGCATAGACATACAGTTCAACTAATAAAACTATACAGTGCACAAACAATAATTTGTGGAAATGGTATCACATAGTGTATTGATTTGTTTTGATCATATTAAAGTATAAGTTTCCAATAGACTTCAAAATTAACAAAAATTTGCTTTATTTATGCTTTCCTAATTCTGATACATTCTGAAATACTTGCAGTTCATTTAAATGTTGTTGTGTACTAGAAAAAAAAACTTCCTCCACCCAGTATCCAGCAAGAGTGTCACATAAATCCTCTCACTTTGAAGTCCGAGAAAGAAAAATAAACACAAAGCTCCCTCAGAAGGAAGAGCCTGACATTTGACCTCTGTCTTTGAATGCACAAAAATAGACATGAATAAGATTTATAGACACGTTTACAGAAAGGAGCACTTGTGGAAGAATACAAGGAGAGGTAGTGTGAAAAGGCTTTACTCCTTTGGAGGGATAAGCTCATACTGGACGGCCTAAATCAAACAAAGACAGCAAACAGAAGGCCGTAAAAAATTATTTACAACCCATAGAGCAAATGGTAAGAAACAGGCAGAATACATTCCTAGGGAAGCTTTCTGAGTGTCCCCAAGATGACTTAAGCAAACCAGACAGCCTGGTAGGCTTCAACCTAAAAAAGGAAAATGTTGCCCCATCCCATAGTTTGGTAGTAAAAGAGAAGCTATAATTTAGGTCCTAAAAATCAGTCCCCTTGGCTCTGCTCCATTCTTTATGATGTGTGACAACAATGTAGTGCAGCGTTGGATCGCGCAAGGGCAGATCCCTTCGTCCAGCTCCTATTAAGGATAATGAATGTCCTCTTATCTAGCGTGGGACTTTAGAGACAGGGGTTGGAATGCAGACCTTGAGCATATCATAATTGGTTGTGTTGGATCAGTGCTGAGTGTTGTTTTTATGGTTCTGCAGTGTGTAAAGTGAATTAAATTAACCTAATATTTCTCTGAGGTAGTGCATTATCTTAGACAGTGCAACTCAAAAACAGAAAGAGACACTACTCACTGCTTCCGAGCTGTTCTTTCTGAAAACCAAGCCAGGGAGACATACTGGGTTAATTCTCTAAACTTTAAACGCTGCAGGTGCAAAAAACAGGCCTCTTCTCTGCTGAGCCAGCGCAGCCCATCATCATTAGACTCCTTAGATTTATAAGAAATATTTAAAGACTGTTTATTTCCTCCACTGAGGAAAGCTACATTTAGAATTGAGAGGGCATAACTTGACTATGACATTATGCATTCCAGAAGAGGAAGTGAAAGATACTCAATGGCATATATTATGTGTGCTTAAATGTATTCGTGCAAATGAAGTAAACTGAAAGTTGTAAGCTGAAGTATACCTATAAGTAAAAATGTAAAATTATCATATGCAAATGACATGTATGCAGTATTATTCAATGTGCGAATATTATGGTAACCTAGTTAACTGACATTTCCTAATTATTCCCCATTTAAAATACTTATGTGAAATACACGATTAACCATGTATTTCAATGTGCATTGAGATTTATGTTAAGTTGGCTGGAGTTAAGAACTGAAATGTTTTTCTGTTTTTAAACTTCAATGTGGACATTTTGCTCTTGCTGTGTATTTCTTTATTTGCAGTTGTGTCTGCAGAAGTCTTCAGTTAAGGAAAAGCTTATTGTTAGTGGTAGATAAAAGTTATGGGAAGACCAGTTGCCAAGGATGGAATGTGTTAACAAGGAGTTGTGAAGAAGAACTCCCCCTGAAGATTCCTGAAGGCAAGAACGATCTAAGGTAGTCCTGATGCTTGAACCGAAAGATGAAAGTCTAAAGAGAAGATACCATTCACGTTCACGTACAAACTATGGAAAGCTACTGGAGTGACATCAACTATCTGAGTTTCGGAAGAATAAGAGTGTTTTAGACAATTAGAGTTTCAGATTCCCTTAGCCTTTTTACTACAGCGGACTCTTAGAGACTTAGGGAGGTACAGACTTCCGTTTTTCCCTTGCTTTGGCTCATGTGGCTTTATGCTATGCACATCTCTCCTTACAGGAACTTCTACTGAGGCTTCCTGTTTTGCTGACACTTTTAATTCATTCCCTATTGCCCTAAATTAGACAATTCTCAAGTCTCCTATAGCCAATTAGAGAAGTTAGACTTCTTGGATTCAACGGTTAGACATGAGAATCAAAGTTTGTTTACTGAGCACCAAATATTGGCCCTCATTACAACTTCCGCAGTCTTTTAAAAAGAATGCCGAAGATGCGGGCGCCAGTATACCGCCAGTGCTGGAGGTATATCTGGCTCCCTATTATGACATTTCTGCTGGGCCAGTGAACGGAAACAGCATTTCCGTCCGCTGGCCCAGTGGAAAAGTCACATCAGCATTGCAGCCGGCTCGAAATAGAGCCGGCAGCAATGTTGATGTGCAGCGGGTGCAGCAGCACCCGTCGCGCAGTTCACTGCCTGAAATTCGGGCAGTGAAATGCGCGATGGGGCTGTGCCTGGGGGCCCCTGCACTGCCCATGCCAAGTGCATGGGCAGTGCTGGGGCCCCCAGGAGCACCCCAATTCCCCCTTACCGCCAGCCTCTCCATGGCGGTGTTTACAATCATGGACAGGCTGGCGGTTGGGGATGATGACCGCCATGCGGAAGCCTGTCGGTATGTTGGAGGGGCCGGCGGTATGGCCATGGCTAATGTGCCACAGTCATAATACGCTGGCGGTACACAAGCGGTGTTACCGCCAGCTTACTACCGCCCGCCAGGGTCGTAATGAGGCCTATTGTTTCTTATCTTCAGTATTGCTGCTACTAAGGAATTGGAATGTCTCATGTTAGTGCACTTTAACCTGATTTAACGCTTTAAATCATTTTTGGTAATTCTGTATTTGTATAGTATGTTTTTGAAACTCATTCACATACGTTTAGCTTTGATCTTTTAAGAAAGCTTTTGAACTGTGATTTTGCTTCCGAAATTCAATGTGTGACCAAATGAGTTGCACTGTAAATTGATTTGAATGGTTTAATGTGCTTCTCCTCACCACTCAGAACCTTCAAAAAGATTCATTGGACCCAGAAAACTAGTAAGAGTGCCAGGCACTGGATCAGATGGTAGCAGATAAGAATGGTTGATAATTCAAAGTGAGGAGAATTATTCTAGATTAGTTAGTCCCCACATTCCATTTCCAGTACCTTTCCTCCAATATTTAAATCAGGCCCTAAGATATAGATGAGGTGAATAAAGTTCAGAGACCACATAAATCACATTTGGGAGATACAGATGAATTAGAGACAAAAATAACAAAAGGGGTCATTACGACCCTGGCGGCCGGCGGTAAGTTGGCGGTAACACCGCCAACAGGATGGCGGTGTTCCGCCAGCAATTATGACCGTGGCGGAATTGCCACAGCCATACCGCCGGCTCTTCCAATATCCCGCCAGGATTCCGCCTGGCGGTCATAATCCCCAGGGCAGCGGTGCGAGCACCGCTGCCCTGGGGATTATGAGTCCCCGACCGCCAGCCTGTCCGTGGCGGTAAACACCGCCATTGAAAGGCTGGCGGAAAGGGGACTTGGGGTGCCCCTGTGGGCCCCTGCACTGCCCATGCACTTGGCATGGGCAGTGCAGGGGCCCCCAGGCATAGCCCCGTCGCGCATTTCACTGCCCGAATTTCGGGCAGTGAAATGCGCGACGGTGCTACTGCACCCGCTGCACATCAGCATTGCCGCGGGCTCTATTACGAGCCGGCAGCAATGTTGATGTGACATTTCCGCTGGGCCAGCGGACGGTAACACTGTTACCGTCCGCTGGCCCAGCGGAAATGTCATAATAGGGAGCCAGGAATACCGCCGGCAATGGCGGTATTCTGTCTCCCGCGGCCTCGGTGGTCTTTTTGCAAGACCGCCGAGGTAGTAATGACCCCCAAAGTGTCTATATTGCAGAGTGGTGCAGTGGACAGCCAAATGTGTGCTCATCCACCGAAATGAATAATTTAACTCAGATCTGAGTAAACAGAATTGTAGCATGATTTGTGTGTCAAAAGTTTGGCAAAATGTGTGCCATTTCAGCCTCGTACACAGCTTGAAAGTACAGTGGAATAAGTCTTGCCTCATAGCTCCTTTCAACAATATGTTGTGACCGACTGATTTGTGCACCCATCTCATTTAAATGACAGGGGGGTACACATTTATCATTCTAAATCAGATATTGTATATGACAATCGCCATAGAATGCTTTCAGTTGGAAACATTATTTGTAGAGACATAAGAAAGCAGTGGCCTTTGCTCCCAATATTCCTTTGTGGTGTGAATCAAGGTTGCACAAAACTGTGGGGGCATGGAATAGGTCTGGCATATTGTCGAGGGGGACAACTTTATTATGATCAGTGTTGCGCACTTTAGTTGATAACAAATCTCAAAATATTGTAGGTCATTTTCTAGGCCGAAGGCAGTGCCAGAGACATAGGGTTGTGGAACAACTGAATTTGAAACACAGGAGTTGTGCTTGGTACTGGAAAATGATACTAGATGATAGGCTGTGACATGCCTGTATCAAGCACGACTTAAGTCCTGCACAAATGACCTAAGCAAATTGAAGGCCTGCAAGGAGTTGCTAGCAGGCCGGCATATGATGGACAACAGCTGGTCTAAGGCAGTTGGTAATGCCTCCAGAGTTTCCTTGAATGATAGGTTTAAACTGCTTCTGTTCAACATCCTTCATCAGACATGTTTATCTTTGAAAAGGGGAGAGTAACATTTCTAGTGGGAGCTGCCAGTAAGTGCCAGAGATGCAGTTCTGAAGGAACTGATTTTTACCATATGATGTGGGTTTGCCCAACTATCATTCATTTCTGGATAGACCCTGTGCTATTGGTGGTGAAGGAGATTAGTAGCGCACCTGAAGGTTGCTTCTTGAGGCTCTTCCCATGATCTAAGAGGTGGAAATATGAACTTAACTAAGTAAACTTGGCATGTTTCCTTGTCAGCAGCTATATTACAATGACATGCAATTCCTCATGGCCTGTAAAAAATGTATTGACTATGAGAGGTGTGGAGATGCATTGTTCTGTTTTGAGACAAGTGTGACTGAGTCATGGTAAAACAGATATGGCCCCCTGAGAGGACATCTTGGTTTGCTTGGTTTGGATGACCTCCTAAATCCTCAACTTTCCCAAGTGAAATTGCTGACTTGTGATGTGTTGACTTTGTGTTATTATTGGTTATGCAACTCCCAGTGATGGATCCCAAAATGCAAGAATGTATCATTGTTTTCATTGTGACACCATACTACATTGACACAAACTCTGAACTGTGCAATAGATAATGACGCCGCTTCAAGTGTACTGAATGATTATTCCTTCACAGGAGAGATTTAATAAGTAATACCAGAACACTTCCTCACTACAGCACACCCATGTGTATAAGGTTAATCTCTTAAAAATTTAAGTAATGCACAGAAGAATCAGGGTTGCTACGTTACTAGAAAAGGTTTTATTTTTTTACTGTTATTAAAGAACAAGGGCCAGATGGTTTAACCATTTTTATGAACACACATACTACAATTCGGCTTTTGAAAATGTAATGATTTTTCAGATGTATAAATCACACTTTAAGAGTTGGAAAAGTTTTTCCGATTTCTAAAATTGGATTTCTGAATGGATATCAATTTGTTATATAGAAGGAGTGTGTTGGAGGTGTCTTGTATGCGTCCCCTCCAAATACCGAATCAGTATTTTATGTACAAATGTTTTGGGACTGAAATTTAGTAGTGAAACATTGAAAAGTTACCAAGACACCTCAAAGACAGTGGAAACCTATTTGCAAAAGAACAGCTGCCCCTTCCCCTTTGTAAATTAAAAAAATGTTTGTTGAGGAATACTGCGGATCAGTGCCAACTCTCAAAGAAACAAAAACAAAAAAGGAGTTTTTCTTTGTACATACAGCCCTTTCCCTTTAAGAGACATATGCTCTATTTATAAAAAATGTATGCTTTATTCAAAAGCATTCAAACATAGTGGTCTGCTGACCCCAGCAGGGAGCCATTGCTGTGATGGCCTGTAGTCGGAGTAAGTCGCAATTTGCTGCCTAAGTCATGAATATTAATGAGGTAGATCATATTGAGACCTACTCCGAATCTGAATTTTCACAACCAACCTATTTGTACACAGGTCAGTTCAGAAAATTATTTACTAATCACAAAAATACTGGTCACATATTGAGACCAGTGTTTTGTGAGCAGTAACCGGTACAACTGCACCAGGATATGTTACCTGGTATAACGTGAGAAATGTGTTCTGTGAAATTAACTGAAATAGTGGTATTCTGTCCATTTATCACTTTAAACGTGAATATATACAATAAAAATATTGATATTAACCACATTTATCACTTTAAGCACATATAAATGCAAAAAATATTATCCAACTCAACAGCATCCATTTTAATAACCTTTGAAAAATGAATGACAGAGTTCAAACCTGCAGGGATTTATGGCCGAACAAGGGTACAATGTATGATAAAGCATACAAACATTGGCAAAGGCAATAGGTCTCACCTACGCAAGAGCTATTGGCTTTGCAAATGTGTTTTAGCCATGTTATAGACCTTCCTGGTTGCAAATGTGTTTTAGCCTTGTTTTAGACCTTCCTGGCTGCTGTTCAGCATGACTAAAAGTTAGTAGCATAAGGAGAGTAGTGTGGAGTATCATAGACTGGAATAGTGAAGAGTGGAATAGAGTGTTGTAGAGTAGAGTGGAATAGAGTGTCGTGTATTGGAGTGGCATAGAGTGGAGTTGCATTGAGTGGCATACATTGGAGTGGTGTAAAATAGAGTGGACTGGTGTAGAGTGTGCATTGGCGTAGAATGCGTCAGAGTACAGTGGTGTAGAGTGCAGCGGCATCAAAATTCAGCAGCGTACAATGCAGGATAGTAGAATGCAGTAGTGTAGATTAGAGTGTTGCAAAGTAGAGTGCAGTGGCATAGAGTGCAGTGATGCAGGGTACAGTAGAGTAGCATAGAGTGCTGCAGCGTAGAGTGGCATAGAGTGCTGCAGAATAGAGTGGTATAGAGTGCTGCAGAGTACAGTATAGTGCCGAAGAGTGCAGTGGCATACAGTGCAGTGGAGTAGAGTGGAGTGCTGCAGACTGCTGTGGTATAGACTTGAGTGATGTAGAGTAGACTGCAGTAGCATAGAGTTCATTGACATAGAAGGCAGTAGTGCAATGTAAAGTGGTGTAGAGTCCAGTGTTGAAGAGTAGAGTGGCATAGAGTACAGTGTGTAGAGTGGCATAGATTCAGTGACACTGAGTGCACTAGAATATAGTACAGTAGCAGAGAGTGGTGCGGAGTAGAGTAGAGTGCAGTGGCGTAGAGTGGACTGGTGTAGAGTGCATTGGTGTACAGTGCTACTGAGTATAATGGCATGGAGTGCAGTGCAGCAGAGTGCAGTGACATAGAATTCAGAACCATACAATGCAGCATCATAGAATGCAGTGGTGTAGGTTAAAGTGCAAGGGTGTAGAGTGCAGTGGTGCAAGGTGGAATGGTGAGAGTAGAGTAGTATAGAGTGCAGTGGAGGAGAATACAATGATGTAGGGTGCAGTGGTGTAGAGTAGAGTAGCAGAAAGTGCAGTGTCATAGAGTAGTGCAGAGTGAAGTGGCATAGAGTGGAGTGATAAAGAGTTCAGCGATGTAGAGTGCAGTGATGCAGAGTAGAGTGGAGTGCATTGGCATTGAGTGCATTAGTGCAGAGTAGAGTGGCATAGGGTTCAGTGGTGGAGACGGCATTGTTGCACAGTAGAGTGTAATACAGTGCAGTGGTGTAGAGTGATATAGAGTGCATTGGTGTAGAGTGCAGTGGCATAGAGTAGGGTGGCATGGAATACGTGGGTGCAGACTAAAGTGCAGTAGCGTAGACTGCAGTGACAGAATGCAGCTGCGTAGGGTGTAGTGGTTTAGGGTACAGTGGCGCAGAGTGCAGTGGCAGTGAAAGGGGAGTGGCACAGAGCAGGGTAGAGCGACATAGAGTGCAGTGGTGAAGAGTGGATTCAGAGAGGAGTGGTGCGGGGTAGAGTGCAGTGGCATAGAGTAGAGTGGCATAGAGTGTAAGTATAAAGTGTAATGGCATAAAGTAAAGTGGTGTAGAGTGCAGTGGCACAGTGTGAAGTGGTGCAGAGTAGATTAGAGTGGTGTACACGGGACTGGTGTAGAATACAGAGGTGTGCAGTGGTACAGAGTTGAGTGCATTGGCAAAGAGTGCAGTGACATAGAGTGCAGTGTTGCAAAGTGGAATGGAGTAGAGTTAAGTAGAATCGAGTTGTGCCGAGTAGAGTGGAGTGGACTAGACTGGAGTGGTATAGAGTGCAGTGACGAAGAGTGTAGTGGTGTACAGCTGAGTATAGTACATTGGCCTACAGTAGAGTGGTGCACTGTAGAACAGAGAGGCATAAAGTGGGGTGGTTCAGAGTGGAGTAGAGTGCAGTGGTTAGAGTGCAGTGTTGCAAAGTGGCATGGAGTGGAGTAGAATCAAGTTGTGCAGAGTAGAGTTGAGTGGATAGGCTGGAGTGGCATAGGGTGCAGTGACGAAGAGTGCAGTGGTGTAGAGCTGCGTAGAGTACATTGGCTTACAGTAGAGTGGTGCACTGTAGAGTAGAGAGGCATAAAGTGGAGTTGTGCAGAGTGCAGTGGCACAGAGTGCGGTGGCGTGGATTGGAGTAAAGTGGAATGCCGCAGAGTAGAGTTCAGTAGCATTGAGTGGTGCAGAGTGAAGTGGCGCAGAGTGAAGTATACATGGTGTGATAGCACACTGCCACTATACACAGCACATTTTCATTTTAAATGACCATTACATTTGCATAGACATACAGTTCAACTAATAAAACTATACAGTGCACAAACAATAATTTGTGGAAATGGTATCACATAGTGTATTGATTTGTTTTGATCATATTAAAGTATAAGTTTCCAATAGACTTCAAAATTAACAAAAATTTGCTTTATTTATGCTTTCCTAATTCTGATACATTCTGAAATACTTGCAGTTCATTTAAATGTTGTTGTGTACTAGAAAAAAAAACTTCCTCCACCCAGTATCCAGCAAGAGTGTCACATAAATCCTCTCACTTTGAAGTCCGAGAAAGAAAAATAAACACAAAGCTCCCTCAGAAGGAAGAGCCTGACATTTGACCTCTGTCTTTGAATGCACAAAAATAGACATGAATAAGATTTATAGACACGTTTACAGAAAGGAGCACTTGTGGAAGAATACAAGGAGAGGTAGTGTGAAAAGGCTTTACTCCTTTGGAGGGATAAGCTCATACTGGACGGCCTAAATCAAACAAAGACAGCAAACAGAAGGCCGTAAAAAATGATTTACAACCCATAGAGCAAATGGTAAGAAACAGGCAGAATACATTCCTAGGGAAGCTTTCTGAGTGTCCCCAAGATGACTTAAGCAAACCAGACAGCCTGGTAGGCTTCAACCTAAAAAAGGAAAATGTTGCCCCATCCCATAGTTTGGTAGTAAAAGAGAAGCTATAATTTAGGTCCTAAAAATCAGTCCCCTTGGCTCTGCTCCATTCTTTATGATGTGTGACAACAATGTAGTGCAGCGTTGGATCGCGCAAGGGCAGATCCCTTCGTCCAGCTCCTATTAAGGATAATGAATGTCCTCTTATCTAGCGTGGGACTTTAGAGACAGGGGTTGGAATGCAGACCTTGAGCATATCATAATTGGTTGTGTTGGATCAGTGCTGAGTGTTGTTTTTATGGTTCTGCAGTGTGTAAAGTGAATTAAATTAACCTAATATTTCTCTGAGGTAGTGCATTATCTTAGACAGTGCAACTCAAAAACAGAAAGAGACACTACTCACTGCTTCCGAGCTGTTCTTTCTGAAAACCAAGCCAGGGAGACATACTGGGTTAATTCTCTAAACTTTAAACGCTGCAGGTGCAAAAAACAGGCCTCTTCTCTGCTGAGCCAGCGCAGCCCATCATCATTAGACTCCTTAGATTTATAAGAAATATTTAAAGACTGTTTATTTCCTCCACTGAGGAAAGCTACATTTAGAATTGAGAGGGCATAACTTGACTATGACATTATGCATTCCAGAAGAGGAAGTGAAAGATACTCAATGGCATATATTATGTGTGCTTAAATGTATTCGTGCAAATGAAGTAAACTGAAAGTTGTAAGCTGAAGTATACCTATAAGTAAAAATGTAAAATTATCATATGCAAATGACATGTATGCAGTATTATTCAATGTGCGAATATTATGGTAACCTAGTTAACTGACATTTCCTAATTATTCCCCATTTAAAATACTTATGTGAAATACACGATTAACCATGTATTTCAATGTGCATTGAGATTTATGTTAAGTTGGCTGGAGTTAAGAACTGAAATGTTTTTCTGTTTTTAAACTTCAATGTGGACATTTTGCTCTTGCTGTGTATTTCTTTATTTGCAGTTGTGTCTGCAGAAGTCTTCAGTTAAGGAAAAGCTTATTGTTAGTGGTAGATAAAAGTTATGGGAAGACCAGTTGCCAAGGATGGAATGTGTTAACAAGGAGTTGTGAAGAAGAACTCCCCCTGAAGATTCCTGAAGGCAAGAACGATCTAAGGTAGTCCTGATGCTTGAACCGAAAGATGAAAGTCTAAAGAGAAGATACCATTCACGTTCACGTACAAACTATGGAAAGCTACTGGAGTGACATCAACTATCTGAGTTTCGGAAGAATAAGAGTGTTTTAGACAATTAGAGTTTCAGATTCCCTTAGCCTTTTTACTACAGCGGACTCTTAGAGACTTAGGGAGGTACAGACTTCCGTTTTTCCCTTGCTTTGGCTCATGTGGCTTTATGCTATGCACATCTCTCCTTACAGGAACTTCTACTGAGGCTTCCTGTTTTGCTGACACTTTTAATTCATTCCCTATTGCCCTAAATTAGACAATTCTCAAGTCTCCTATAGCCAATTAGAGAAGTTAGACTTCTTGGATTCAACGGTTAGACATGAGAATCAAAGTTTGTTTACTGAGCACCAAATATTGGCCCTCATTACAACTTCCGCAGTCTTTTAAAAAGAATGCCGAAGATGCGGGCGCCAGTATACCGCCAGTGCTGGAGGTATATCTGGCTCCCTATTATGACATTTCTGCTGGGCCAGTGAACGGAAACAGCATTTCCGTCCGCTGGCCCAGTGGAAAAGTCACATCAGCATTGCAGCCGGCTCGAAATAGAGCCGGCAGCAATGTTGATGTGCAGCGGGTGCAGCAGCACCCGTCGCGCAGTTCACTGCCTGAAATTCGGGCAGTGAAATGCGCGATGGGGCTGTGCCTGGGGGCCCCTGCACTGCCCATGCCAAGTGCATGGGCAGTGCTGGGGCCCCCAGGAGCACCCCAATTCCCCCTTACCGCCAGCCTCTCCATGGCGGTGTTTACAATCATGGACAGGCTGGCGGTTGGGGATGATGACCGCCATGCGGAAGCCTGTCGGTATGTTGGAGGGGCCGGCGGTATGGCCATGGCTAATGTGCCACAGTCATAATACGCTGGCGGTACACAAGCGGTGTTACCGCCAGCTTACTACCGCCCGCCAGGGTCGTAATGAGGCCTATTGTTTCTTATCTTCAGTATTGCTGCTACTAAGGAATTGGAATGTCTCATGTTAGTGCACTTTAACCTGATTTAACGCTTTAAATCATTTTTGGTAATTCTGTATTTGTATAGTATGTTTTTGAAACTCATTCACATACGTTTAGCTTTGATCTTTTAAGAAAGCTTTTGAACTGTGATTTTGCTTCCGAAATTCAATGTGTGACCAAATGAGTTGCACTGTAAATTGATTTGAATGGTTTAATGTGCTTCTCCTCACCACTCAGAACCTTCAAAAAGATTCATTGGACCCAGAAAACTAGTAAGAGTGCCAGGCACTGGATCAGATGGTAGCAGATAAGAATGGTTGATAATTCAAAGTGAGGAGAATTATTCTAGATTAGTTAGTCCCCACATTCCATTTCCAGTACCTTTCCTCCAATATTTAAATCAGGCCCTAAGATATAGATGAGGTGAATAAAGTTCAGAGACCACATAAATCACATTTGGGAGATACAGATGAATTAGAGACAAAAATAACAAAAGGGGTCATTACGACCCTGGCGGCCGGCGGTAAGTTGGCGGTAACACCGCCAACAGGATGGCGGTGTTCCGCCAGCAATTATGACCGTGGCGGAATTGCCACAGCCATACCGCCGGCTCTTCCAATATCCCGCCAGGATTCCGCCTGGCGGTCATAATCCCCAGGGCAGCGGTGCGAGCACCGCTGCCCTGGGGATTATGAGTCCCCGACCGCCAGCCTGTCCGTGGCGGTAAACACCGCCATTGAAAGGCTGGCGGAAAGGGGACTTGGGGTGCCCCTGTGGGCCCCTGCACTGCCCATGCACTTGGCATGGGCAGTGCAGGGGCCCCCAGGCATAGCCCCGTCGCGCATTTCACTGCCCGAATTTCGGGCAGTGAAATGCGCGACGGTGCTACTGCACCCGCTGCACATCAGCATTGCCGCGGGCTCTATTACGAGCCGGCAGCAATGTTGATGTGACATTTCCGCTGGGCCAGCGGACGGTAACACTGTTACCGTCCGCTGGCCCAGCGGAAATGTCATAATAGGGAGCCAGGAATACCGCCGGCAATGGCGGTATTCTGTCTCCCGCGGCCTCGGTGGTCTTTTTGCAAGACCGCCGAGGTAGTAATGACCCCCAAAGTGTCTATATTGCAGAGTGGTGCAGTGGACAGCCAAATGTGTGCTCATCCACCGAAATGAATAATTTAACTCAGATCTGAGTAAACAGAATTGTAGCATGATTTGTGTGTCAAAAGTTTGGCAAAATGTGTGCCATTTCAGCCTCGTACACAGCTTGAAAGTACAGTGGAATAAGTCTTGCCTCATAGCTCCTTTCAACAATATGTTGTGACCGACTGATTTGTGCACCCATCTCATTTAAATGACAGGGGGGTACACATTTATCATTCTAAATCAGATATTGTATATGACAATCGCCATAGAATGCTTTCAGTTGGAAACATTATTTGTAGAGACATAAGAAAGCAGTGGCCTTTGCTCCCAATATTCCTTTGTGGTGTGAATCAAGGTTGCACAAAACTGTGGGGGCATGGAATAGGTCTGGCATATTGTCGAGGGGGACAACTTTATTATGATCAGTGTTGCGCACTTTAGTTGATAACAAATCTCAAAATATTGTAGGTCATTTTCTAGGCCGAAGGCAGTGCCAGAGACATAGGGTTGTGGAACAACTGAATTTGAAACACAGGAGTTGTGCTTGGTACTGGAAAATGATACTAGATGATAGGCTGTGACATGCCTGTATCAAGCACGACTTAAGTCCTGCACAAATGACCTAAGCAAATTGAAGGCCTGCAAGGAGTTGCTAGCAGGCCGGCATATGATGGACAACAGCTGGTCTAAGGCAGTTGGTAATGCCTCCAGAGTTTCCTTGAATGATAGGTTTAAACTGCTTCTGTTCAACATCCTTCATCAGACATGTTTATCTTTGAAAAGGGGAGAGTAACATTTCTAGTGGGAGCTGCCAGTAAGTGCCAGAGATGCAGTTCTGAAGGAACTGATTTTTACCATATGATGTGGGTTTGCCCAACTATCATTCATTTCTGGATAGACCCTGTGCTATTGGTGGTGAAGGAGATTAGTAGCGCACCTGAAGGTTGCTTCTTGAGGCTCTTCCCATGATCTAAGAGGTGGAAATATGAACTTAACTAAGTAAACTTGGCATGTTTCCTTGTCAGCAGCTATATTACAATGACATGCAATTCCTCATGGCCTGTAAAAAATGTATTGACTATGAGAGGTGTGGAGATGCATTGTTCTGTTTTGAGACAAGTGTGACTGAGTCATGGTAAAACAGATATGGCCCCCTGAGAGGACATCTTGGTTTGCTTGGTTTGGATGACCTCCTAAATCCTCAACTTTCCCAAGTGAAATTGCTGACTTGTGATGTGTTGACTTTGTGTTATTATTGGTTATGCAACTCCCAGTGATGGATCCCAAAATGCAAGAATGTATCATTGTTTTCATTGTGACACCATACTACATTGACACAAACTCTGAACTGTGCAATAGATAATGACGCCGCTTCAAGTGTACTGAATGATTATTCCTTCACAGGAGAGATTTAATAAGTAATACCAGAACACTTCCTCACTACAGCACACCCATGTGTATAAGGTTAATCTCTTAAAAATTTAAGTAATGCACAGAAGAATCAGGGTTGCTACGTTACTAGAAAAGGTTTTATTTTTTTACTGTTATTAAAGAACAAGGGCCAGATGGTTTAACCATTTTTATGAACACACATACTACAATTCGGCTTTTGAAAATGTAATGATTTTTCAGATGTATAAATCACACTTTAAGAGTTGGAAAAGTTTTTCCGATTTCTAAAATTGGATTTCTGAATGGATATCAATTTGTGATATAGAAGGAGTGTGTTGGAGGTGTCTTGTATGCGTCCCCTCCAAATACCGAATCAGTATTTTATGTACAAATGTTTTGGGACTGAAATTTAGTAGTGAAACATTGAAAAGTTACCAAGACACCTCAAAGACAGTGGAAACCTATTTGCAAAAGAACAGCTGCCCCTTCCCCTTTGTAAATTAAAAAAATGTTTGTTGAGGAATACTGCGGATCAGTGCCAACTCTCAAAGAAACAAAAACAAAAAAGGAGTTTTTCTTTGTACATACAGCCCTTTCCCTTTAAGAGACATATGCTCTATTTATAAAAAATGTATGCTTTATTCAAAAGCATTCAAACATAGTGGTCTGCTGACCCCAGCAGGGAGCCATTGCTGTGATGGCCTGTAGTCGGAGTAAGTCGCAATTTGCTGCCTAAGTCATGAATATTAATGAGGTAGATCATATTGAGACCTACTCCGAATCTGAATTTTCACAACCAACCTATTTGTACACAGGTCAGTTCAGAAAATTATTTACTAATCACAAAAATACTGGTCACATATTGAGACCAGTGTTTTGTGAGCAGTAACCGGTACAACTGCACCAGGATATGTTACCTGGTATAACGTGAGAAATGTGTTCTGTGAAATTAACTGAAATAGTGGTATTCTGTCCATTTATCACTTTAAACGTGAATATATACAATAAAAATATTGATATTAACCACATTTATCACTTTAAGCACATATAAATGCAAAAAATATTATCCAACTCAACAGCATCCATTTTAATAACCTTTGAAAAATGAATGACAGAGTTCAAACCTGCAGGGATTTATGGCCGAACAAGGGTACAATGTATGATAAAGCATACAAACATTGGCAAAGGCAATAGGTCTCACCTACGCAAGAGCTATTGGCTTTGCAAATGTGTTTTAGCCATGTTATAGACCTTCCTGGTTGCAAATGTGTTTTAGCCTTGTTTTAGACCTTCCTGGCTGCTGTTCAGCATGACTAAAAGTTAGTAGCATAAGGAGAGTAGTGTGGAGTATCATAGACTGGAATAGTGAAGAGTGGAATAGAGTGTTGTAGAGTAGAGTGGAATAGAGTGTCGTGTATTGGAGTGGCATAGAGTGGAGTTGCATTGAGTGGCATACATTGGAGTGGTGTAAAATAGAGTGGACTGGTGTAGAGTGTGCATTGGCGTAGAATGCGTCAGAGTACAGTGGTGTAGAGTGCAGCGGCATCAAAATTCAGCAGCGTACAATGCAGGATAGTAGAATGCAGTAGTGTAGATTAGAGTGTTGCAAAGTAGAGTGCAGTGGCATAGAGTGCAGTGATGCAGGGTACAGTAGAGTAGCATAGAGTGCTGCAGCGTAGAGTGGCATAGAGTGCTGCAGAATAGAGTGGTATAGAGTGCTGCAGAGTACAGTATAGTGCCGAAGAGTGCAGTGGCATACAGTGCAGTGGAGTAGAGTGGAGTGCTGCAGACTGCTGTGGTATAGACTTGAGTGATGTAGAGTAGACTGCAGTAGCATAGAGTTCATTGACATAGAAGGCAGTAGTGCAATGTAAAGTGGTGTAGAGTCCAGTGTTGAAGAGTAGAGTGGCATAGAGTACAGTGTGTAGAGTGGCATAGATTCAGTGACACTGAGTGCACTAGAATATAGTACAGTAGCAGAGAGTGGTGCGGAGTAGAGTAGAGTGCAGTGGCGTAGAGTGGACTGGTGTAGAGTGCATTGGTGTACAGTGCTACTGAGTATAATGGCATGGAGTGCAGTGCAGCAGAGTGCAGTGACATAGAATTCAGAACCATACAATGCAGCATCATAGAATGCAGTGGTGTAGGTTAAAGTGCAAGGGTGTAGAGTGCAGTGGTGCAAGGTGGAATGGTGAGAGTAGAGTAGTATAGAGTGCAGTGGAGGAGAATACAATGATGTAGGGTGCAGTGGTGTAGAGTAGAGTAGCAGAAAGTGCAGTGTCATAGAGTAGTGCAGAGTGAAGTGGCATAGAGTGGAGTGATAAAGAGTTCAGCGATGTAGAGTGCAGTGATGCAGAGTAGAGTGGAGTGCATTGGCATTGAGTGCATTAGTGCAGAGTAGAGTGGCATAGGGTTCAGTGGTGGAGACGGCATTGTTGCACAGTAGAGTGTAATACAGTGCAGTGGTGTAGAGTGATATAGAGTGCATTGGTGTAGAGTGCAGTGGCATAGAGTAGGGTGGCATGGAATACGTGGGTGCAGACTAAAGTGCAGTAGCGTAGACTGCAGTGACAGAATGCAGCTGCGTAGGGTGTAGTGGTTTAGGGTACAGTGGCGCAGAGTGCAGTGGCAGTGAAAGGGGAGTGGCACAGAGCAGGGTAGAGCGACATAGAGTGCAGTGGTGAAGAGTGGATTCAGAGAGGAGTGGTGCGGGGTAGAGTGCAGTGGCATAGAGTAGAGTGGCATAGAGTGTAAGTATAAAGTGTAATGGCATAAAGTAAAGTGGTGTAGAGTGCAGTGGCACAGTGTGAAGTGGTGCAGAGTAGATTAGAGTGGTGTACACGGGACTGGTGTAGAATACAGAGGTGTGCAGTGGTACAGAGTTGAGTGCATTGGCAAAGAGTGCAGTGACATAGAGTGCAGTGTTGCAAAGTGGAATGGAGTAGAGTTAAGTAGAATCGAGTTGTGCCGAGTAGAGTGGAGTGGACTAGACTGGAGTGGTATAGAGTGCAGTGACGAAGAGTGTAGTGGTGTACAGCTGCGTATAGTACATTGGCCTACAGTAGAGTGGTGCACTGTAGAACAGAGAGGCATAAAGTGGGGTGGTTCAGAGTGGAGTAGAGTGCAGTGGTTAGAGTGCAGTGTTGCAAAGTGGCATGGAGTGGAGTAGAATCAAGTTGTGCAGAGTAGAGTTGAGTGGATAGGCTGGAGTGGCATAGGGTGCAGTGACGAAGAGTGCAGTGGTGTAGAGCTGCGTAGAGTACATTGGCTTACAGTAGAGTGGTGCACTGTAGAGTAGAGAGGCATAAAGTGGAGTTGTGCAGAGTGCAGTGGCACAGAGTGCGGTGGCGTGGATTGGAGTAAAGTGGAATGCCGCAGAGTAGAGTTCAGTAGCATTGAGTGGTGCAGAGTGAAGTGGCGCAGAGTGAAGTATACATGGTGTGATAGCACACTGCCACTATACACAGCACATTTTCATTTTAAATGACCATTACATTTGCATAGACATACAGTTCAACTAATAAAACTATACAGTGCACAAACAATAATTTGTGGAAATGGTATCACATAGTGTATTGATTTGTTTTGATCATATTAAAGTATAAGTTTCCAATAGACTTCAAAATTAACAAAAATTTGCTTTATTTATGCTTTCCTAATTCTGATACATTCTGAAATACTTGCAGTTCATTTAAATGTTGTTGTGTACTAGAAAAAAAAACTTCCTCCACCCAGTATCCAGCAAGAGTGTCACATAAATCCTCTCACTTTGAAGTCCGAGAAAGAAAAATAAACACAAAGCTCCCTCAGAAGGAAGAGCCTGACATTTGACCTCTGTCTTTGAATGCACAAAAATAGACATGAATAAGATTTATAGACACGTTTACAGAAAGGAGCACTTGTGGAAGAATACAAGGAGAGGTAGTGTGAAAAGGCTTTACTCCTTTGGAGGGATAAGCTCATACTGGACGGCCTAAATCAAACAAAGACAGCAAACAGAAGGCCGTAAAAAATTATTTACAACCCATAGAGCAAATGGTAAGAAACAGGCAGAATACATTCCTAGGGAAGCTTTCTGAGTGTCCCCAAGATGACTTAAGCAAACCAGACAGCCTGGTAGGCTTCAACCTAAAAAAGGAAAATGTTGCCCCATCCCATAGTTTGGTAGTAAAAGAGAAGCTATAATTTAGGTCCTAAAAATCAGTCCCCTTGGCTCTGCTCCATTCTTTATGATGTGTGACAACAATGTAGTGCAGCGTTGGATCGCGCAAGGGCAGATCCCTTCGTCCAGCTCCTATTAAGGATAATGAATGTCCTCTTATCTAGCGTGGGACTTTAGAGACAGGGGTTGGAATGCAGACCTTGAGCATATCATAATTGGTTGTGTTGGATCAGTGCTGAGTGTTGTTTTTATGGTTCTGCAGTGTGTAAAGTGAATTAAATTAACCTAATATTTCTCTGAGGTAGTGCATTATCTTAGACAGTGCAACTCAAAAACAGAAAGAGACACTACTCACTGCTTCCGAGCTGTTCTTTCTGAAAACCAAGCCAGGGAGACATACTGGGTTAATTCTCTAAACTTTAAACGCTGCAGGTGCAAAAAACAGGCCTCTTCTCTGCTGAGCCAGCGCAGCCCATCATCATTAGACTCCTTAGATTTATAAGAAATATTTAAAGACTGTTTATTTCCTCCACTGAGGAAAGCTACATTTAGAATTGAGAGGGCATAACTTGACTATGACATTATGCATTCCAGAAGAGGAAGTGAAAGATACTCAATGGCATATATTATGTGTGCTTAAATGTATTCGTGCAAATGAAGTAAACTGAAAGTTGTAAGCTGAAGTATACCTATAAGTAAAAATGTAAAATTATCATATGCAAATGACATGTATGCAGTATTATTCAATGTGCGAATATTATGGTAACCTAGTTAACTGACATTTCCTAATTATTCCCCATTTAAAATACTTATGTGAAATACACGATTAACCATGTATTTCAATGTGCATTGAGATTTATGTTAAGTTGGCTGGAGTTAAGAACTGAAATGTTTTTCTGTTTTTAAACTTCAATGTGGACATTTTGCTCTTGCTGTGTATTTCTTTATTTGCAGTTGTGTCTGCAGAAGTCTTCAGTTAAGGAAAAGCTTATTGTTAGTGGTAGATAAAAGTTATGGGAAGACCAGTTGCCAAGGATGGAATGTGTTAACAAGGAGTTGTGAAGAAGAACTCCCCCTGAAGATTCCTGAAGGCAAGAACGATCTAAGGTAGTCCTGATGCTTGAACCGAAAGATGAAAGTCTAAAGAGAAGATACCATTCACGTTCACGTACAAACTATGGAAAGCTACTGGAGTGACATCAACTATCTGAGTTTCGGAAGAATAAGAGTGTTTTAGACAATTAGAGTTTCAGATTCCCTTAGCCTTTTTACTACAGCGGACTCTTAGAGACTTAGGGAGGTACAGACTTCCGTTTTTCCCTTGCTTTGGCTCATGTGGCTTTATGCTATGCACATCTCTCCTTACAGGAACTTCTACTGAGGCTTCCTGTTTTGCTGACACTTTTAATTCATTCCCTATTGCCCTAAATTAGACAATTCTCAAGTCTCCTATAGCCAATTAGAGAAGTTAGACTTCTTGGATTCAACGGTTAGACATGAGAATCAAAGTTTGTTTACTGAGCACCAAATATTGGCCCTCATTACAACTTCCGCAGTCTTTTAAAAAGAATGCCGAAGATGCGGGCGCCAGTATACCGCCAGTGCTGGAGGTATATCTGGCTCCCTATTATGACATTTCTGCTGGGCCAGTGAACGGAAACAGCATTTCCGTCCGCTGGCCCAGTGGAAAAGTCACATCAGCATTGCAGCCGGCTCGAAATAGAGCCGGCAGCAATGTTGATGTGCAGCGGGTGCAGCAGCACCCGTCGCGCAGTTCACTGCCTGAAATTCGGGCAGTGAAATGCGCGATGGGGCTGTGCCTGGGGGCCCCTGCACTGCCCATGCCAAGTGCATGGGCAGTGCTGGGGCCCCCAGGAGCACCCCAATTCCCCCTTACCGCCAGCCTCTCCATGGCGGTGTTTACAATCATGGACAGGCTGGCGGTTGGGGATGATGACCGCCATGCGGAAGCCTGTCGGTATGTTGGAGGGGCCGGCGGTATGGCCATGGCTAATGTGCCACAGTCATAATACGCTGGCGGTACACAAGCGGTGTTACCGCCAGCTTACTACCGCCCGCCAGGGTCGTAATGAGGCCCATTGTTTCTTATCTTCAGTATTGCTGCTACTAAGGAATTGGAATGTCTCATGTTAGTGCACTTTAACCTGATTTAACGCTTTAAATCATTTTTGGTAATTCTGTATTTGTATAGTATGTTTTTGAAACTCATTCACATACGTTTAGCTTTGATCTTTTAAGAAAGCTTTTGAACTGTGATTTTGCTTCCGAAATTCAATGTGTGACCAAATGAGTTGCACTGTAAATTGATTTGAATGGTTTAATGTGCTTCTCCTCACCACTCAGAACCTTCAAAAAGATTCATTGGACCCAGAAAACTAGTAAGAGTGCCAGGCACTGGATCAGATGGTAGCAGATAAGAATGGTTGATAATTCAAAGTGAGGAGAATTATTCTAGATTAGTTAGTCCCCACATTCCATTTCCTAGTGCCCATGTCCAAGGCCATGGAGGATCGACGGAGTTGTGAAGATTCAGAAGAGAGTTATATTGGCGACAGAGTACTAGGTATCAATAGAATAGTAAATTGTAGCAGTTCATGTTAGTTTGAGCTGTTTGTGAGATTGGGTGGTGTCTTGCAGAGATGTTCTGAATGTTGTGTGAGTGTGGTTGATTTGTAAAGAAGTTGAAGAGGTTATCAGGTCCGACATGACCAAAGATCCCGGGATAGTACTAAAAGGTGCAGAAGACACCATAGTATAATTGTCTGCTAAGTGGTTGTGTTCGTTGTGAGACATCATAAACTGCACAGTTGAGATAGAGACCTATCGTTGTGTGAATGTAAGATGTTTGGCATAGTGGATCTTAATGCGCAAAGTGAATCTATACTTCTGTGGGTAATACCACCAGGTCAAGGGTTCATTTGAAGTGTTTGGAAAACATCTTGTGTGACTTAAAACTGTTGATATTTTAGTGAAGCAGGCGAAAGTTATTGTATTATATTTGTTATATCTGTGTGACAGTGAGAAGGGAGTGTGTGTGCAGATTGTAAAGGAGGGAGAACTGCTGCGAGGAGAAAGATTGATGTAATAGTTTGCAGCGCTGGTGTAGGTTGGTTGGTGTTTGCCGTGCTGCTATTGATCGAAGACGTCATAAGGGGTCGAGCTGCAATTGGTGGTTGTTTCAGAAAAAGAGATTGTGAATACAGTGTTGTTTTTTTAATCTAAACAGAATGTTGTGGTGATTACTGATATTTGTTTAGGAAATATGAAATGTTTTATAATCATGCAAGATTTTTTTAGAGGAGACGTTCATATACCTAACAGAGAGGGAGAAGAGGCACCTCCCAAAGATACTCCAGGTCACTATGAAGCAATTAAAGTAGGGCTTTAAGGAGTGTGTTGTACAAGATGAAATTGCCTCGCACAATATGAAGACCTCAATGCTTGGGAACATGCTGCTCTTGCTAGAGAGAGAGAAAAGTATCAGGGTAGAGCACAAAAGGTTGTACGCACCTATGTGGATGCTAGATGGGATGCCAAGCACCAAAGGTGGAGAAATGACATTATAGAGGGAGTTAGGTTGTACCCAGCCCTAACAACTGAAACAGCTGAGGGAGAAAAAAAAAGAACAAGATTAAGAAACAAGAAAGAGGAAAAACAAAAAGAAACAGATGGCATGAGTGAAGTTAGAGACAACGATTCTGGAGCTAGTCTTTTGAATGTGATGCGGTCTGAATGACCATCTCCTTATATTGAAGTTAGGGAATAAGGTGGGAATGGTGGTATTAGTGGTAATGGTAAGATTGTATTTGCCACTGCACCGGCAAATGTGATCACAAGTCATGTGGAGGCCACTTCAGTTAATGTGTCTTATGAAACAAGAAGTGATGGTTTGAGAGTGTGTGCCCTGGTTGAGCCTACTTTGGGTACTGTTGATGTTTTAACTAAGTCCCAGTTACTATTGGCCCAGTAGTCCCTGTGTATAAACCTGACTGCCCGGGAACCGCTTGTAATTTTGCTGTACCAAATATTGCCAGTGAACAGAATTAAGTCCCAACCAGTCCTGATACCAAAGAATTTGTTCCTTGGATCCAACACATACAAGTACTCCATGTGTGGCTAGTGCAGGTTTGACTTTGAATATTTCCAGATCCACATCTATAGGTACTTACCAGAAAATGACAACTACTGAAACCCCTATAAGGGATCTGCCTTTAAATCATAGCAATGGTGCACAGGGAAATGAGTCCGGTAGTGACTACAACTATCAGTGCTAAGGAATTAGATGACTCAGTGAAGATTTTCAATGAGGGTACCCATTCTAGAGAAAGTGTGAGTATGAAGTTGAGTCAGGAAACCATTCGGTCACCGAAAAGGGAGAATTTGGTGGACGTGGTGAAACTTAAATTAGAATTGGATAAAATGATCAGTGGGAACCTTGTTTTGGATTGATCATGAGGATGAACTTGTATTTATATGCAGGGATATTACTAAGCAAGCAGGACATGTTCAAAACAAATTAGTGAAATTGGCCCAAAAGTACAGGGTGGATTTGAATAAAACCCAAAAGCTTTACAGAGGAGTTATCAAGTGAGCTTTAACAAAAGGGACATTAACCCCTTCGCTGCCAGGGCTTTTCCCCTCCTGTGCCGAGCCTTTTTTGGCTATATTTGCAGTTTGCGCTTAGGCCCTCATGACTTTTTCTCCACATAAACTACCCATGCCAAATTTGCGTCCTTTTTTTCCAACATCCTAGGGACTCTAGAGGTACCCAGACTTTGTGGGGTCCCCGGAAGGAGACCAAGAAATTGGCCAAAATACAGCAAAAATTCTTTTTTTTTTTAAATGGGAAAAAAGGGCTGCAGAAAAAGGTTTGTGGTTTTTTCCCTGAAAATGGCATCAACAAAGGGTTTGCAGTGGTAAAATCACCATCTTCCCAGCTTTCAGGAACAGGCAGACTTGAATTAGAAAACCCAATTTTTTAACAACATTTTGACATTTTTTTCTGGGACATACCCCATTTTTACTATTTTGTGTGCTTTCAGCCTCCTTCCAGTTAGTGACAGAAATGGATGAGAAACCAATGCTTAATCCCAGACAGCTAAACATTTCTAAAAAGTAGACAAGATTCTGAATTCAGCAAGGGGTCATTTGTGTAGATCCTACAAGTGTTTCTTACAGAAAATAACAGCTGAAATAAAAGAATATTGAAATTGAGGTAAAAAAACTGCCATTTTTCTCCACGTTTTACTCTGTAACTTTTTCCTACGATGTCAGATTTTTTAAAGCAATATACTGTTACGTCAGCTGGATTCTTCTGGTTGCGGGGATATACAGGGCTTGTAGGTTCATCAAGAACCCTAGGTACCCAGAGCCAATAAATGAGCTGCACCTTGCAATGGGTTTTCACCTTATACTGGGTATACAGAAAATCATTTGCTGAAATATAAAAAGTGAAAAATAGGTATCAAGAAAACCTTTGTATTTCCAAAATGGCCACAAGATAAGGTGTTGAGAAGCAGTGGTTATTTGCACATCTCTGAATTCCGGGGTGCCCATACCAGCATGTGAATTACAGGGCATTTCTCAAATAGATGTCTTTTTTACACACTGTCTGACATTTGGAAGGACAAAAATGTAGAGAAAGACAAGGGGCAATAACACTTGTTTTGCTATTCTGTGTTCCCCCAAGTCTCCCGATAAAAATGGTGATACCTCACTTGCGTGGGTAGGGCTAGCGCCCGCAACAGGAAATGCCCCAAAACACAACATGGACACATCACATTTTGACAAAGAAAAAAGAGCTGTTTTTTGCAAAGTGCCTAGCTGTGGATTTTGGCCTCTAGCTCAGCCGGCACCTGGGGAAACCTAGCAAACCTGCGCAGTTATGAAAACTAGACACCTAGGGGAATCCATAATGGGGTGGCTTGTGGGGCTCTGACCAGGTTCTGTTACCCAGAATCCTTTGCAAACCTCAAAATCTGGCCAAAAAAACACTTTTTCCTCTCATTTCGGTGAGAGAAAGTTCTGGAATCAGAGAGGAGCCACAAATTTCCCTCCACACAGCGTTCCCCCAAGTCTTCCGATAAAAATGGTACCTCACTTTTGTGGGCAGGCCTACTGCCCGCGAAAGGAAATGCCCCAAAACACAACGTGGACACATCACATTTTCACAAAGAAAACAGAGTTGTTTTTTGCAAAGTGCCTAGCTGTGGATTGTGGCCTCTAGCTCAGCCGGCACCTAGGGAAACCTAGCAAACCTGTGCATTTTTTAAAACTAGACCCCTAGGGGAATCCAAGATGGGGTGACTTGTGGGGCTCTGACCAGGTTCTGTTAACCAGAATCCTTTGCAAACCTCATAATTTGCCCTAAAAAACACTTTTTCCTCTCATTTCGGTGACAGAAAGTTCTGGAATCAGAGGGGAGGCACAAATTTCCTTCCACCCAGTGTTCCCCTAAATTTCCCGATAAAAATGGTACCTCACTTTTGTGGGCAGGCCTACTGCCCGCGAAAGGAAATGCCCCAAAACACTATCTGGACACATCAAAATTATCAAATACAAAACTACCTGTTTTTGTGGGGGGGTGCCTTCGTTTTTGGTCCTGGGCTCAGCAGCCATCTAGGGAAACCTACCAAACCCAGACATTTCTGAAAACTAGACACCCGAGGGAGTCCAGGGAGGTGTGACTTGCGTGGATCCCCCAATGTTTTCTTACCCAGAATCCTCAGCAAACCTCAAACGTAGCTAAAAAATCATATTTTTCCCACATTTCTGTGTAGGATCACCACACCGAGACAAATTTCATACCACCCAATGTTCCCCTCAGTCTCCCGGTAAAAATGATACCACGTTTGTGTAGGTGGGCCAAGTGCTTGTGACAGGGAAGAGCCAAAAACATGTCGAAATTGAGAGGGAACCAAAGCGGGTCCAAAAGGGCAGTTTGAAAAAAAACATTTCTAGGCTGACAAGTGCAGCAGAATTATTATCGGTATAGATGAGACAATGCTGGGTGGTAGGAATTTTGTGGATTCTTGCAGATTCCGGAAGGATCCATCACAAAAACGTGGGAAAAATATGTGATTTCCAGAAAAGTTGGAGGTTTGCAGGGCATTGTGTGTAAGAAAATGGTGCGGAGTGCATGTGAAACACACCACCCTGGATTCACCCAGATGTTTAGTTTTCAGATGTGTCTAGGTCTTGTGGATTTTTCTACATGGCAGTGTCCCAAAGTCCATAAAGTGCAGCCCTCACCATTCCAAGGGGGCCGATTTTGAGAGTTAGCAAAGCTCTCATGGCCCTAATGTAAAACCAAAACCCAAAATAATCAAATGTCTTCTTGCTTGCTCTGGGATAAGATGTTTTAGAGTGCGGGGGAGAGCTGAAAGACTGTTACCCACCTCTGTTGGGGTGGGGGCATAACCAGGCCCATTCTGGTTGGTAGCCACCACCCCACTATTTTTTTTTAATACCCTGGCATCTAGTAGACTTTCTGCCCCCCAGGGAGTGGATCAGGGGTAATTGCCCCATCTGCCCACTGGTGGGCAGAACAACTTTGGCCCCATTTATTTGGGGTGGGGTATAGCCATACCCCCACCCTCTTATTTTGAAAAAAAAACTTCCCTGGGATCTGGTGGGCTTTCTGCCCCTCCCTTGGGGGCAGATGGGCCTTCCAAAAGTAGGCAAATCTGCCCCCCCAGGGGGGGCAGATATGGCCAACAGTAGTGTTCCCCCATGGGGAGCGACCCTTACCCAAGGGGCTGCCCCCCTAAAAAAGACACACACATACACACACACCAATCCCTGTTGCCTAAGTGGTTTCTGCCCCCCTCCCCAGGGGCAGATCAGCCTAATAGAAATTGCCTAAGGGGTCGCTCCCCACCTCTAAAAAACAAAAACCAAAAAAATGATCCCTGTCACCTAGAGGTTTCTGCCCCCCTGGGGGCAGATCGGCCTAATAACAATAGGCCGATCCGCCCCTGGGGGAGCAGAAATGGCCTAAAATAAATCCCCCCCCACATCCCCGGGGAGCGACCCTTGCCTAAGGGGTCACTCCCCACCTCTAAAAATAAAAAACAATAAAAAATGATCCCTGGCGCCTAGAGGTTTCTTCCCCCTCTGGGGGCAGATCGGACTAATAACAATAGGCCGATGAGCCCCCAGGGGGGGCAGAAATTGCCTAAAATAAATTTGCCCCCACAGGGAGCTACCCTTGCCTAATGGATCGCTCCCCTTCCGTGAATTTGCCATAAAAAAAAACCCTCCCTGGTGTCTAGTGGTTTCTTCTCCCCTTGGGGGAAGACTGGCCTCATAAAAATAGGCCATTCTGCCCCCAAGGGGGGCATAAATGGCCTAAATATAATGTGCCCCCTAGGGGAGTGACCCTTGCCTAAGGGGTCGCTTCCCAACTCTAAAAAACAAAAACAAACAAAAAATTATTCCTGGCGCCTAGTGGTTTCTGCTCCCCCTGGGGGCAGATCGGCCTAATAACAATAGGCCGATCTGCCCACAGTGGGGGCAGAAAAGGCCTTGAAAAAAATTGCCCCCCTGGGGAGCGAACCTTGCCCAAGGGGTCGCTCCCCTTATGCCAGTTTCTGTTGTACAATAAATCCCTGCTGTCTACTGGGTATTTCAGAAGCTGGATTCTTTACGATCTGGCTTTCCTTCCCTTTGAAGCCTCTCAGGCCCCCATCACATGATCGGAAGAGAAATGCTTTGCATTTCTCTTCCGATCAGGAATTGGCCTCTGATTAAGTCAGCGTGCGAATGTGCGCTGACGTCATCAGACGTCACTGGGGGAGACTGGGGGGGGGTCAGTGGGGGTCAGGGGTAGAAGGGCAAGGGCTTCTCCTTCCATCCCTGCCTCTGAGCTCCGTGCCGAGGACGTAATGGTTAAGTCCTCAGCACAGCCCAGCAACCATTACATCCCCGGGCACAGAAGGGGTTAATGACATATGAATTTGGTGAATGAAAACCCAGATTAGAGGATTAATTAAAAATATTCAGAAGTATAATGAATTCAGTGGGAAGCTAAATGGGAGAACAAAAAAGATATAAAGAAACCCACAGGAGAACCACCTCTGGTAGCAGGAGAGGGGGATCTAAGAACTTTCGAGTTGACAGAAGTGCCTGGTGGAGGTTATGTAGATTTGCCATGGAGTAAAAGTGATCTTGCATCATTTACTAACAATTTTCCAAAACTGAAAGAGAAACCATTGGAATGGTACAAGCAAGTGGAGCGATTTGTGAATGTATTGCATGTGGTGTGGGTCGATTTGAACACCTTCTTTGACACTGTAGTTACAAATGATAAGTGGCCTGAGACAGAGCTGACTAGAAGTGAAGTGACGAAAGGTCACTCGTCGTTGGTGATGAAAAAGTATCAACAAGTTATGACATTGTTAAAGGTGAAGGTACCACCCCAAGATAAAGATTGGGTTAAGATTGACAGAACGACACAGGAACTGAAAGAGTTGAGTCATGCTTATTATGAAAGACTGCTGCAAGCTTTCAAACAGTATACTGAAATGGAGATTCTTGGAGCTAAAGATATGGGACATTTTATGTCAAGGTTTGTGACAGGATTAAGTTTAGAATAATGATTCAACAGCAGTTGATTTGTTGGCAGAAGACCTCAGTTGACAACATTTGAGGTATGTTAAATACTGAAGTGAAGAGTTTGAGATGAAACAGAAAAAATTAAAAGAGAAGTTGATGGTTGCTCAGATGAAGGCAGCACAGAGAACTAATCAGATTTAGCCATTTGTAGAGAATGTTGGTACCATGCAAGGTATGTCTTAGCAAGGACCTCATCCATTGCAGGGTAGAGGTTGAGGAGCCTCTATCGATCCTCAGACGGGAATGGATGGCAATAGTTTGGAAAGGTCAGTCCTGTGTCACATCAGTACTAAGGTAGGATATTGGAAGAGGGAATGTCGATTAAATTCATCTAATCAGATTCCAAAATTCAGGATGTGTTCCTTCACAGAATAATAGCTCTGTGCAAATCAGAGACCTAGGAGTTTGATGTGCCCCAAGCTCCAGTGATGCAAGTCCCACAACATTCGATGCCCCAGCAAAATGCTTTAGGGCCTCAACAAAATCTGGATAATTGTTCAAGAATGAATACGGATGTGGTTCATGAGGATAACAATTTCCTCTGTTTGATACTCATGAGAGCTATGGCTCTGATCAGTCAGCTTGATGGTGCCTGAGAGAGGAGGAAGACTGCATATTTGGCACAATGTTGGAGGTAGACCAGAGCGGACCATTCATACATAGTGAAGAGGATGGCCACCTGTGTCATTTCTGGTTGACACTGATACTATCCGTTCTACTATAAGAACAGTAGAAGTCCCAAACCTATCCCTCTAGGGAAAAGTAGTTCAAGTTATAGGTGTAGCAAGCAAACAAATGACGACTCAAGAAACTGCACCAATTTCAGTGAAATAAGGTCCTGTGAGAATAAACATAAGTTTGTGATATGTGATTCTAACCCAGAGGACCTCTTATGAAGGAATCTGCTTTGCAAATCAAACTGCACCAACTTTTGTACACCGGCACGCATAGAGATGCAGACACATGATGAGGATGATGCTTTTAAATTGACTAGTAATCACATTGTACATTGCTAACTCTGCTGACAGTTGGTGATTTACCTCCAGATCTGAAAGAGACAGTTAAATCTGAAGCGTGGGATTTTTCAGGAAAAGACAATGGCCAGATCAAAGGTGTTGAGCTTGGTCACTTACACCTGAAGGGGCTGTGCCTGCCCTCTCACAGTGAAGCCCCCAATTCCCTGATGTGTGTCTGGGGCATGGCCTGGGCAAGGTAGGATCTTGTGAACAGCAGAGACCTTCCTTTGAAGTAGGCCTACTTCAGAGGCAGAAAGGGTTATCAGTATTGGACCCAAAACCCCTAAAAATTAGATCACTTCTGGATTCAAGAGGAACCTCTGCCAAGGAGAAGAGCTGAAGAGCTGAAGAGCTGAGGAGGAGTGCTTCCCCTGCCTGTGACTGTGCTTTGTTGGGATATCCTGCAGTTGCTGCTTCTGCCTATTACAGTGGACAAAAACTAGACTTTGTGGTATATTCCTGCTTGTGAAGAATCTCCAAGGATTTAAACTGAGCTTGCCTCCTGTTTTGAAGTCTCATGTCCATCAAAGACTTCCTCTGCTAACATCTGGACTCTTTGCTGAGACTCCTGCCCTGCCAAGTGGTGTTCTATCCAGTCCCTGGGGACTTAAGAGGTGAAGTTGGGAGACAAGAGCTTAAAATCCACGCACAGAATGCCGTGCAGGGAAATTTTCGATGCACCATCCGCAAGGCGGCTGATAAACAATGTGCCGCCGGCCTCACGGCTAAAATCAATGTTCCCCCTGCATCGTGGCTGGGAGATTGATGCATTGTGGCTAGAGAAACGACATACAACACCCGCTTGCGACTGTTGATAACGACACAAACTCCAGGCAGCACAGTTTTCTAACACTGTGCAACAGGATTTTCCATGCATCGTCCCTGGGCATCAAAGTCAACCTGACTCTGCATGGATCTAAGGTGCCCGACGGAAATCAACGCATTACTCTCTTGTGAGGGAGAAAAACAACGCATTGCCGACCCGACCGGAGAAGAAATGATGCACGGCCTCCCTTGCGAGGAAGGTATTGAGGCATCGCTGCCTTTTCCAATGCACACTCGTCAGTGCAACTTTATTTTTTATGCTAAACAGGTACTTTATGCAAAATCATTGTTTCCATTGGTTTCTATTGAGTAAGACTCTTATTATTTTTAAAATTCATATTTTAACTTGTGTAAGTTGGATTTTTGTCGTTCTGGCCTTGTTTGATTTAGATAAATATTCCCTATTTTTCTAAACTGGTGTGGTGTCCATTTTGTAATGTGTTCCCTGTATTACTGTGTGTGTTGGTACAAACACTTTAAACATTGTTTCTGAGTTAAGCCTGCTTGCTCGTGCCAAGCTACCAAGGGGGTGAGTGTGGGTTAACCAGGTGTGTTTCTCCTGTGCCCTTACTAGAGTGAGGGTCCTTGCTTGGACAGGGGGTAACCTGACTGCCAAACAAAGACCCCATTTCTAACATTGAGCCATTTTGTGAATGAATCAGCCAGCCATGCAGAGAGAAGTCAGGATGCTTCTGGGAATGGTGGGCTACTGTCAACAGTGGTTACTCAACTTTTCCCTAGTGGCCAAGCCTTTACAGAGGCTAACCCAATGTTATTCATTGCTTGAACTTTGTTTTGCCTAGGTGAAATTTATATAGAAGAAAAACTATGTTGCTGCTATGTTTCACCCTAAGGAGATATGGTTGTAGAGAAGCCATACAAGCATATTAGAAGAGTACATGCAAATACATAATGGGTGCAGTATTGCTTGTTTCCTTTGAAGTATTAGAAGTACTATTAATAGGAGTATTTTATCTACCCCTGCAATAGAGGAGACATTATCTTCTAGTGTTCCACCAGACACATTAGGTCCTAGAAATAGCAACACCTACACGTTAGATGAAAAGGCTTTACATGTAGATGATTCAAGGGGCAATTATTCTGCAAATATGATTGATGTGAGAGATTGCTATGTGTGCACGCAATTGCCTGTATCAGCTGCAGAGGGTATTATATACCATCATATTCCTTTGACTTATGGGCTTATCCATAAGGCCTCATTACGTTCTTGGCGGTCTTTTCGCAAGACCACTGTGGTGGAGGCCGCCAAAAGACCGCCATGTTGGTGGTATTCCGACCGCCGTATTAAGAGTCAAACACTGAAGGCCACCAAAAAACAGCCACAAATCCGACACCGCATGAACACTGTAGGGTGGGAAAGAGGCGGTTCCACCACCAGTACCGCCAGCCCGACAACCTTCCACCCACCAGATTACAACCCACAAATCAGCACAGCGGTTCTTCCATGGCGGAAACCCATTGGTGGTCCGAACCACTGCGCTCAAAAACTCACTTCAGACAGAACACAGCACCACATTGGACAATACGAATACACACACCAGACACACCTACTCACTGCTCTATATAACACACCCCCACATAACCCACAATCCTTTGTGACAAAAATCACATACAGAGACAGCAAGTAACTACAAACTTACAACTTATAATCACAGGCCCATAGACATTTGACACTCAGCACACAACTGTATGATCAACACTATACACACATCACTACTGCACACAAACACCACAACCAACCAGCACACACAAACACCTCCACCTCACCAAGCACCCTACACACACAATACCCACCCCACCTACAGCAGTCTCCATAAACATAACGTGTATTTGTAAAGCACACGTTCACCCATAGGCCTCTTGGTGCTGAATAACAGATGTTTATTGTTACCCAACTCAATGGTACTCATTTTATCAACCTCAGAACTTGGATGAAAGGCTGAGAGGACCTACTGGGATTTGAACCTTTGACCATGAAGTCAAACACAGGCCATTATAGTGGATTCATTAGTCCACTAAGCCACAAGATCCAGGATCCATGTCCTGTCAAATGCACCCATGTTTCACAGATGATAAGTTGAGGGTCATGGTCGATGAAATCATCAGGGTAGAGCCACAACTGATTGGAGCACAGGGACGGCAAACCTCCATTGACAGGAAAATGGAGCTATGGCACAGAATTGTCGACAGGGTCAACTCAGTGGGCAACCATCCACGCACAAGGGAGGGCATCAGGAAGAGGTTGAATGACCTACGGGGGAAGGTGCAGTCCATGGCATCACATCACCAAATTGCCGTGCCGAAGACTGCCCACCACCTCCTCCCCCAGAGTTCACATCGTGGGAGGAGAAGGTCTTGGACATCCTGCATCCAGAGGGCCTGACTGAAATACCCGGAGGACTGGACTCTGGTGAGTAACTAACACTGTGCTAGCACAAATCGTCCAGTCGAGCATGTTCTTACACCACCCAATCACTCCCCAATTTACCCTATATTTCACTGAACTTCCCACCTAATCACCTGGTGCCACTCCCTGGCATACCACACTACCACACAGCCCCAGTGCCTGCACAGTCCCTGCCAAGTGCACGGATAACACTGCCAATCACAAGCACCTGCCCATAACCATAAAAACCTGCAAGGTGCACATCACATTGCATCTCTTGCATGTATGACCATTGCACCAGCTACACCAACTGGATGCTTCGACTGAGGACCACTACATGGCAATGACACCAATGCTATGGCACAACACAATGCCAAACTCAGACACAGCACTGTCACCAAACCAAAGGACCACCTATCCAGATCAACACCCCTGAAATGGACTGGTGATGGCCATGAAAGTAAGAAGGTATACTCCATCCACAACATGCACAGACAGGACAAGCAATCCTGCATGCACATAAACCCTCCTCCCACTTGGACACCATGCTGCAATGTACAGTCATACCCACTCACATCAAGCAAGCTTGAATTGTCATCTGCTAACAGGGCACACCTGGCATATGAACCATCACACAAGGACAGAACCCACCCACCGATCAAAAGTTACCAAGCCTGATTGACCACAACCCCTATGAAGCATAGTAATATGTCACAATCCACTATCCACAAACTGTGTTAGCAGTGCTGCACCTGTCATTGCCATTGCTGGGAATCAAGTCAATGCATCGGACAAAGTGACAACCATTCACGCCTCCACCATTCAACACACTCTCATTCCATCCACAGGTACCCCTGCCAGTGCCACCATGGAGAGGATACCAGAGACTGCCAGCTTTCCTCAGGATAAAGGTCCCAGTGAGGACAACGTCGCTGGATTTCAGGACAGTGACAACCTACCTGGCCCATCTGGGACCACTGGCTAGTCTACCTCTCTCTGTCTTACCCTGTCCACATCAACCCCACCACCCTGTGGCACCAACATCACAGCCAACCCTTCGTCCCCAAACCTGTGTACCAAGGACTGTTCATTCAATAGAGTGCCCCACAGTACAGGTACCTGAGTCGACCACTCACACCCAAGACAATGAAGGTCCTGGTGAGACTGGGAGTGGGCACACCATGTCAGGGGCACAGGCACATGGGGGCAGGAGGCATGGGAGGGAACCTGTGGGGCAGAGGAAGGGGCACCCAAGGCAGTCATGTGAGCAGGAAGCCATCTCCTAAGTCCTGGGAGCATACCATCTTTTCCGGGAGAGGATGGGCCAGATCATTAACATGTTGGAGGAAAACCAGAGGCTGCAGAGGGAATACTACCAGGAGGTCATGCAGCAGTGGCAGGCCCACAATGCCACCATGGCCTCCATTGCAGAGGTGCTCAGGCACATTAACACCACCCTGCGTGCTTCCTCTACCCCATCCACTAGCCACATCACATCTGAGCCTTCAATGTCTGTAGCAGCTAGTAGAATGGACTCCCTGCCAGGGGAACCACAGGCCTCTGACAGCCCTCCCTCTGCAGCTGAAGTACCCCCCGCAAACGTGGACGTCGATTCAGACACCCAGCTGGATCAGATGCCAAGTCCGAACCCACTGCCAGGAATTGACCCTTTCCTGATTTATTTCTCTTGTGTTCCACTAGACATGTGCTACCTACAGCTGTGCCACCTACTCTGATGATTTTATCCACCATGACCCCACTCATCATCTGTTTGTCACTGTATGCACAATAAACACTGCAGATCACAGCAATTGCATATGTGTCCTCATATTAATATAAGTATGACAGCAAAATGTTATGTGGGTATGACCCCCTAAACCAACAGGCAGTGTAATGGATAGCTGAGGGAGGCATCCTCTGCATGAGACACAGTACAACAGACATGTCCCAGGGCAGATGTAAGGGAGCCACTAGGCCAGGCACACACCAGAGTATATTGACTTATCCAACCTGTAAAAAGACCATGGCAGAGGCTTCTATCAGGATAGTAGGCATGGTGGCACACAAAGCACATATGCAGTTCATGGTTGTACCCAGTGTAGATGTCCAATGAAACAGGGAACAACAGATGTCACTTATACATCACCAGTCTCATGAAATACATCCCAAAATCTGTAGCTGGCATCTATCATGGGCAAACCTCTACTCTGTAAACAGTTACCAAATGCTAAACATGAATGCCTCAAGCAATAGGTAGGAGAGGCAAAGATTCACAGTACACTGTTACTCGCTGGAATGACATGAGAACAGGAGAATGCAGGACACATAGCACAATATAGGCCTGTCCATAGGAGATGTGGTTCTTGCAACCTGCATAGAGTACACATGTTAGAGATAAGATATTTGAACTCTGCACCTTACATGCAATCAGTCACCTCCCACAACACACACTTAGGAATAGGAACACATCACTCCAACACTGATGATCCAAATCAGGAGGACCATTGACACCAATCAATGTGGAAATACAACTCTTGCAAATACCCACACAACATACCTGTATGTTACTGGAAGTACTGATTGATGAGCTTAGTCTCAGAGTCAGCTGCACTTTCCTCATCTGCCTCCGCATCACATTCCATGTTGGTATCACCAGCTACTGGTCAAGCTTCCTTCACATCATCAGCTAGTAATGGTATCTGGCGTCTCCGGGCTAGACTGTGGAGCATACAGCATGCAACTATGATCTGGCATACCTATTGGGGAATGTAGAGGACGGAACCTTCAGAGATGTCGAGGCACCTGAATCTGGTCTTCAGTAGGCCAACTGTCCTTTCAATTACACACCCTCTCCTGTCGTGGGCCTCGTTGAAACTGCCAGGGAAGGTTAGGATAGCCAGAGTCAATAGCCAGGGAAGGATAGGATAGCCAGAGTCACCTGTAACGGAGGTAGGAGCTGTTACAATACAGGTACAGCCACAGGGTAGATCGTGATGACAGGTGCCATGACAGAAACACACACATCCAAATGAATACATACCAATGAGCCAAGCCCTCTCTTTGTGTAGTCCAGCCATCGTGTTGGGGACACTGCTGTTCCTCAGGATGTAGGAGTCATGCACAGATCCTGGAAACCTGGCCGTCACTTAGAAGATGTACTGGTTTGCCACACACACCACCTGAACATTGATGAAGCGGTAGTGTTTCCTGTTCCTATACACCTGTTCATTGGCACTGGGCGGGACCAAAGCAATATGAGTGCCATCTATGGTCCCTATCACATGAGGGATCTGTTCCATATCATAGAAGTCTGCCTTCACATAGGCCAAATCGGCACGTTGGGGGAACCTGATGTAGCTATACATCTGTTTCAAGAAAGCACACAGTACATCCTTCAACACAAGACTGAACATGGGCTGTGACATCCCTGCTGCCAAACCCACTGTGTTCTGAAAGGAGCCTGTGGCAAGAAAGTGTAGCACTGACAGGACTTGGACTGTGAAAGGGATGGCATAGGCATTACGTATGGCAGGCAATAGATCTGTCTCCAACTGGGTATATAGATCCGTGATAGTCAGACAATTCAGATGATAGGTCATGATGATATTCCTGTCCTCCAGGGTAGCAAGGTCGTCTAGTGGATGGTACACTGGTGCATGTCTCAATCTCCTCATGACGGTATCTAGGATAGAGAAGAGAGAATGCACAACGTGACAAGCACTCCACACTCGTTAGCTGAACATGTCCTTATCACACACAACTAACAATGCAGACATGCCTAGCACTGCTAACACATACTATATTGAGCATGCTGATGTGGCATGGACACCATCCTTGCTGCACATTGCTTGCTCTGATCAATACTTTGTGACACACATCACATGTGTAATGTTCCATATGTGGTACACAGACCTATCCTGCACTGACCATGTAATTAGTCGTTCTGTATACCTATATGGTTACACTGCCTACAAGGCTCCGAGTATCAGGACATGCACTTCATTAGACAACCGGCCATATGCGTCACTATGTCATGCATGTCACATGTATTAGCCTAACCACGATGGCACAACTAAGGCCTGCTCCGCATTCTGGATAAAAAATGTGTATGGCACACTTATTTTGCTGCAGCAAGGCATGATAGGTGCATAAAATGGCAACCGCCTGTCCTGCATGCACTGGACAGAAGGAAGTGACCTAAGTCCACTGGCATACGTCATCATGGTGGTAGGTGGTTGCAACCACAGTGAAACTTCTCATTGGTTAACACTGCTGCCTATGGGGGACTGGAGCCTATGGCGATCACCGCCAGCGGTGACGGTCCTGTATGTGGCGGCCATGAACGAATTTTCTGCAGCCTTGCTCACTTGACTCCTGACACTCTTGCAAGCAAGACTTCAATGATGTGAGCTGCTGTGTACTGTCTCTGGGAGCCATCATGCCACGTCCTGCAGGTGACAGGGCCCCAGCCTTCACCCAAGAAGAGCTGGAGAAGCTGGAGGAAGGGGTCCTACCCCTGTATGGACAGCTGTATGGGGCATCAGAGAAGCAGGTGAGCCCAATGCCATAGTCATGTGTGATAGGGGTGTGTCTGAGGGTGAGTGTACCAGTCAGAAAGTACATGCGTGCAGAGGGCATGGAGTTAAGGCATGTGAACTGTGACGATGGGCATGTGTGGGCATTTGGTGAGTCTGATGTTTCTAGTCCACTGCTGTTGGTATGGTGCCTGTATACATGACTTTCTCCTTCTGTCTGGGTCACCCATGTAGGTAAATGCCCATCAGAAGAAGGGTATATGGTGTGCCATCGTCAAACAAGTCTGGACCCTGGGGATCTTTACCCGGTGGAGCACCCATTGTCAGAAGCGGTGGGAGGACCTGAGAAGCTGGGCCCGGAAGACCGCAGCAGCCCATCTGAGGATGTCCTCCCAATGAGGGAAGGGTGCCCGTCAGGCCCTGACTCCCTAATGGCCTGCATTTTGGCGGTGGCCTACTCTGATGTGGTGGGGTATTTGAGGACAGCACAGCAGCCACAGGGGAGTTAGTACTGACTGTATACAGGGACTTGGCAGGTCTTAAATAGGATTTGGTGCCTCACTGCAGGCAAAGTGACATGGTCGTTTTTGCTACATGTGTCTCTACAATTGGAAATGGATATTAGGCACCCTGGCAGAGTATCTGTTGTAGATGTGTGCCCATGCTTTACTGTCAGAGGATGTACATCTCCCATTTCCATACTTCTGCATGTCTGTAATGTAGAGATGCACTAATGACATAGGCATACGTGTGACACAATCCTGGCCGTACAATGGATGTGAGTGTTTGGATCACCCGAAGCATTGTGTATGACCAGCTCCATCCATCTGCATTAGTGGCTCTGAGGTGTCAGTCCATTCTCATCTGTGTAGCCTACCTGTATATGCTACTGTGTGACACTTCTTTTATCACTGGGCCTATATACATCATGTACTGTAGCTGGTATTGACAGATTGTGGGGCTGGCATTACAGTTCCACCACATGAATGGACTTCATTGGACAGGAGCATTGGCCTGATAGCTGACTAGGCATATATAGGTGATCTCCTGGCTGTAGGGCATGTGTAGGTAGCCAACCTGGGATACTGATACATGTAGAATTTATGAGGCCTGATTGCACAGATAATGCATTCCTAGGAGCTATATTTGTGGGGATTTAGCCTTTAAACATATGAGATGTTACTAGAGGTGGCAAGTGCCTTGGGAGATCCCTAATTTGTCACCATGGTGTGCATATGGCATGTATGACAAAGCCCTAGCAATTCCTATGCTAAGTAACCGCCTACGTCATGTCATAATGGAAATTTGTGGGCACATCAGACTTGGGTAATAGGTAGTGGCAGATTAGGAGTGGTTTTGGCATAGCATGACACATGGCGTGTAGATGTGATTCACATTTTGGCCCTCATTACAACCCTGGCAGTCAAAGACAGCCAGGGCTGTTTTGGAGTTTGTACTGCCAACAGGCGGGTTTCCCGCCACTTTGGTCCCTGCGGTTTACCTCCACTTTGGTCACGGCGGTTGTAATCCCCCAGGGCAGTGCTGCTCAGGGGATTACGAGTCCCCCTCCCGCCAACATTTTCATGGCGGTATGAACCACCAAGAAAAGGCTGGCGAAAAGGGGAGCCGCGGTGCCCCTGGGGGCCCCTGCACTGCCCATGCCACTGGCATGGGCAGTGCAGGGGCCCCCTGCCACAGCCCCATGGAGCTTTTCACTGTCTGCTTAGCAGACAGTGAAAAGCGCGACGGGTGCAACTGCACCAGTCGCACAGTCGCAACACCGCTGGCTCCATTTGGAGCCGGCTCCTGTGTTGCGGCCGAGATCCCCGCTGGGCCGGCGGGGATCTCAAAATAGACCACGCGGGAGTGTGGCCGCATTGGCGGCCGCCCGGCGGTTTCAACTTGGCGGGCGGCAGTTGCCGCCCGCCCAGGTTGAAATGAGGGCCTTTGTATTCAGTCTCCTCAGGCTGCCTTATGAAGTAGTGGGATGTGTAATTGGTGTTTGTCCATGTGTACCTCATGAATGCAAATATTTCCCCTCTGAGATGTATGTCGTCTGAGCTCAGTGACAGGTTTTGCCATTTGTGAAATGGTGTGTGTGAGGCTGGAGTTGTCATGGTGCGTAGTACAACTGGTGTACTTGCATGTGTGGTGGCATTGGTAGTAGTCCATGATGTGATATGTGGGTTCCAGAGGACATCTTTTGTGACACTGCACTCAGTGGATGTGTGATATGTGGAACATGGCCCATTGCAGATGCACTTAGCAGTATGCTGAGTAGTGATATGTGTTGGATGTCAGCTGCTCTTGCTACATGATAGGGTCTGACTGATCACATGGCTATACCACAGATTCACATAGTATACATCAGATGTGAACTGTTTGGGTGTCTAACCTGTATTGGCTAAAACTGAGTTGTTCTCCATAATGGCATCACTGTACAGAGTGGCCAGCCATGTAATATGACAGGTAGGTGCTGTGCAGTCTGTGAGGGGACTTGTCTTCACTGTAATAGACATATTACAGAGGACATGGACTAATCAGGTGTTGTTTCTGTGGAGGCCTGAAATGTTGTGTTCAGTCAGCTGCACACCCAATGGGTTAAAGGGGTATGAAGAAGTAAGATGTGCATTCAAGCATACTATTGATACAGCATCCAGGGCATGCTTTGCAAGCTACTATGGCTTTGGTTGGCATCATGAGGATGACTCTAGTAGTGTAGCCTTACTTAGGTATTGATGTAGGTGTGAGGGTTGTCATAGAGCTGTGGGTAGGAGTGACATGTAATGACATGATGTAGGTAATGTGTATTGGCAAATGTAGTTACCTCAAAGAGGAGCAAAAGGAGGCCCACGCAGCATTACAACAAGGGATCCCATGCTGCCGGAGAACCACTCACGAAGCTGTGAGTCGCAGAATAGAGCGCTGGGGGCCAGAGCTGCACGGTGCACGAATAACTTTGTGGAAGGATGCCAACAAGCCTTGGCAACTGCAAAACATGCAGTGCACGGTGGTACTGTCTTGCATGGGGAGGCAAGCTCTTACCTGCACCAAAATTGGACAGTAGGATGTCAGGACCGTTGGGACCACTTCAGTCTACCACCCGGGATGCTGGATCCACGCACTTCATCAGGAGAGGGAGCCCACACCACCGGTCGTCGTTGCAGAGGGGTGCCTGCTGAAGCAGGGGAGTGACTCCTTCACTCAAAGGGAGATTCCTCCATTCTTCTGGTGAAGGCTTAAGACAGGCTGTCGTCGGAGGATGCACAACCTGGAAACCGTTGCAGTTGCCGGCAGGAGCTGAAGATACAATGTTGCAGAAGTCATCTTTGCTTATTTGTTGCAGTTTGTGGAGTTCCTGGAGGGTCCAGATGCAGTTTCTTCGGTAAGAAGGTGAAGTAAAGGATGCAGAGGATTCCTGCTGGAGTCTTGCAATCCGAATCTGAAGAACCACACAAGAGAGAGACCCTAAATAGCCCTGAAAGGAGGTTTGGTCAAGTACACAGGGAAGCACCTATTAGGGAAGGAGGGCTCTGACGTCACCTGCTGGCAGTGGCCACTCAGATGCACCCAGAGTGTCCTGCCAACTTGGAATCCAAGATGGCAAAACCCAGCAACCCTCTGGAGGAGCTCTGAGTACCACCCCTGGGGTGATGATGGACAGGGGAGTGGTCACTCCCATTTCCTTTGTCCAGTTTTGCACCAGAGCAGGGACTGGAGGGCCCTGAACCAGTGTAGGCTGGATTATGCAAGGAGCCTGTAACACCTATTTCCAAAGGAAGAGGGTGTAACACCCCTCTCCCAAAGGAAATCCTTTGTTCTGCCTTCTTGGGCTTGAGCTACTAAAGCAAGAGGAGGGTGGAGACCTGTCTGAGAGGTGTCAGCAGCTGGGGCTGCCTGGAAAACCTCAGAAGGCTGGAGTGGCAGTACTGGGGGTCCTCTAAGGAGACCCTAGAGATCATGGAATCATACAATCAATGCTTGCAAAAACACTGGGGAATGATTCCAACATGTTTGATACCAAACATGTCTATGTTGGGAGCTACCATTATGTAGCCGGACATAGGTAGTGACCTATGTCCAGTACACGCGTAAAATGGCATCCCGCACTCACGAAGTCCGGGACAATGGTCCTGGAGGTCCTGGGAGCACCTCTGCTAGTGCAGTGGTTCCCTTACACACTTGTACTCTGCACCCTGCCCTCAGGGCTGAAGGGCCTGCTACAGGGGTGACTTATAAGAGACCTAGTGCAGTGTAAATGGCAGTGCAGTAGTATGCATGCAAAGCTCTTGTAATACCACCATGGTCACACAGTACTTATACACAATAAAAGACAATACTCAGTGTTACCAAGAATAAAGGTACTTTATTTTAGTGAGACAAGGCCAAAAATATCTTAGAGGCGATACTTCTTCTGGAGGTAAGTATTATACACAATATATTCACTAGTAACCAAAATCAGGTAAGTAAACAGTCATAGAATAGTGCAAACAGTGAAAAACACAATAGATTGCAAAGGGCCTAGGGGCAGCACAAACCATATACTAAAATAGTGGAATGCGAAGGTCAGATTCCCCCTTAGGCAAGTGTAGTGTGTAGAGGGGCAATGGGAGTGTAAGAAAACACCAAAGGTAAGTAAATTACCCCACCCCAGAGCCCAGGAAAGCAGGAGTAAAGTACAGCAAGTTTGCTCTGAACACACTACAAGTTGTGATGAAGAGTTATGCAAGAACCAAGCAAGACTGCAAGTAACCAACAATGGATTCCTGGACCTGAAGACCTGTGGAGAGAGGAGCCCAAGTCCAGAAGTCGATGAAGAGTCCAGGAGGAAGAGGAGCCCCTGCCCACCTGGGAGAAGGTGCAAAAGTGGATTCTACGGTTGGAAGAAAAGTACAGAAATGCACAAAAGAAGAAAGCTGTGGGTTCCTACTTGGTGCAAGAAATGTCTCACGTTGAGTTGTTGGATGCAGGCTGTTTGCATCGCTGGATTCTGCCAACAAGCCTAGGCTCACACAAGAACGTGTCAAAGAGGAGCTGCCCGGACCCAGGAGGGTTCTGGGGGTCTCAATTCAGACTGAGGAGACAGAGGGGGCTCTCAGCACTTCAGAGAGCCCTCAGAAGACCAGGCAGCACCCACGGGAGTCCCAGGGCATGGGGACAAAGGAGTTACAAAGTGGGTTTGTCGCAACACTACACAGAAGGATTTCACGCTGCCAGAGAAAGATTCAGAGAGCTGTGCATCACAGGATGGAGTGCTGGGGACCTGGGCTACGCTGTGCACGAAGAACCTTTGGAAGAAGTGCACAGAAGCCCAAGGATCTGCAGAGGACACGATGCACAGGGGTACTGTCTGGCACGGGAGGCAAGCCCTTACCTCCACCAAATTTGGACAGCTGGACCTTTGGACAGTCAGGATCACTTCAGTCCACCACCTGTGTTCCAAGGATCACACTCGTCGACAGGAGAGGAGTCCCAGAGTACCGGTTGTTGTCACAGAGAGGCACCTGCTGAAGCAGGAAAGTGACTCTGTCACTCCACGGGAGATTCCTTCAGTTCTTCTGGTGCAGGGTGAAGACAGGCAGTCCTCAGAGCGTGCACACCTTGGAAACTGTTGCATTTGCTGGCTGGAGCTGAAGTTGCAGATCACAGCAGCCTTCCTGGATAATTTGTTGCAGTTACAGCAGTTCCTGGAGCAGTCTGTGGTTGATCCGTTGGTCAGAAGCTGAAGCAGAGGATGCAGAGGAGGTCTGGTGGAGTCTTGCAAATGTAATCTGAGGAAACACCGATGAAGACCCTAAATGGCCCTGAGAGGGGGATTGGCTACCTACCCAGGTATGCATCTATCAGGAGGGGTATCGGACGTCACCTGCTGGCACTGGCCACTCAGATGCTCCCAGAGGGCCCCCACACCTTGGAATTCAAGGTGGCTAATGCCTGGGACACTCTGGAGGAGCTCTGGGCACCACACGTGGGGAGATGATGTACAGGAGAGTGGTCACTCCCCTTTCCTTTGTCCAGTTTCATGCCAGAGCAGGGACTGGGAGTCACTGAACTGGTGTAGACTGGATTATGCAAAGAGGGCACCGTTTGAGCCCTTCAAAGCGTTTCCAGAGGCTTTAGGAGGATACCCCTCCCATGCTAGTAAAACACATATTTCCAATGGGAAAGGGTGTAACACCCCTAACCTAAAGGAAATGCATTGTTCTGCCTTCCTGGGATTGAGCTGGAGGGCAGAAACCTGTCTGCGAGGTGGCAGCATCTGGGGCTGCAGTGGAAACCTCAGAGAGCTGGTTTGGTAGTACTAGGGGTCCGTGGTGGATCCCCCAGGGTGCATGGAAATTGGCCCCCCAATACCAGATTTGGATTGGGGGTTCAATTCTGCAATCTTAGACACCTCACATGGCCATATTCGAAGTTACTTTTGTGAAGCTAAATATATGTATTGACATATATGTAGTGCATGCTTATAATGGTGTCCCCGCACTCATGAAGTCTGGGGAATTGGCCCTGGACTACATGGGGGCACCTTTGCTAGTGCAAGGGTGCCCTCACTGTAGGAAAGTACCATCTTGCCTGGCATGTTACCCCCATTTTTCACTGTATATATGTTGTTTTAGTTGTATGTGTCACTGGGACCCTGGTAACCCAGGGCCCCAGTGCTCATAAGTGTGCCTGAATGTGTTACCTGTGTAGTGACTAACTGTCTCACTGAGGCTCTGCTAATCAGAACCTCAGTGGTTATGCTCTCTCATTTCTTTCCAAATTGTCACTAACAGGCTAGTGACCATTTTTACCAATTTACATTGGCTTACTGGAACACCCTTATAATTCCCTAGTATATGGTACTGAGGTACCCAGGGTATTGGGGTTCCAGGAGATCCCTATGGGCTGCAGCATTTCTTTTGCCACCCATAGGGAGCTCTGACAATTCTTACACAGGCCTGCCACTGCAGCCTGAGTGAAATAACGTCCACGTTATTTCACAGCCATTTTACACTGCACTTAAGTAACTTATAAGTCACCTATATGTCTAACCTTTACCTGGTAAAGGTTAGGTGCAAAGTTACTTAGTGTGAGGGCACCCTGGCACTAGCCAAGGTGCCCCCACATTGTTCAGAGCCAATTCCCTGAACTTTGTGAGTGCGGGGACACCATTACACGCGTGCACTACATATAGGTCACTACCTATATGTAGCTTCACAATGGTAACTCCGAATATGGCCATGTAACATGTCTAAGATCATGGAATTGCCCCCTCTATGCCATCCTGGCATTGTTGGTACAATTCCATGATCCCAGTGGTCTGTAGCACAGACCCTGGTACTGCCAAACTGCCCTTCCTGGGGTTTCACTGCAGCTGCTGCTGCTGCCAACCCCTCAGACAGGCATCTGCCCTCCTGGGGTCCAGCCAGGCCTGGCCCAGGATGGCAGAACAAAGAACTTCCTCTGAGAGAGGGTGTGACACCCTCTCCCTTTGGAAAATGGTGTGAAGGCAGGGGAGGAGTAGCCTCCCCCAGCCTCTGGAAATGCTTTGTTGGGCACAGATGTGCCCAATTCTGCATAAGCTAGTCTACACCGGTTCAGGGACCCCTTAGCCCCTGCTCTGGCGCGAAACTGGACAAAGGAAAGGGGAGTGACCACTCCCCTGACCTGCACCTCCCCTGGGAGGTGTCCAGAGCTCCTCCAGTGTGCTCCAGACCTCTGCCATCTTGGAAACAGAGGTGCTGCTGGCACACTGGACTGCTCTGAGTGGCCAGTGCCACCAGGTGACGTCAGAGACTCCTTCTGATAGGCTCCTTCAGGTGTTAGTAGCCTATCCTCTCTCCTAAGTAGCCAAACCCTCTTTTCTGGCTATTTAGGGTCTCTGTCTCTGGGGAAACTTCAAATAACGAATGCATGAGCTCAGCCGAGTTCCTCTGCATCTCTCTCTTCACCTTCTGATAAGGAATCGACTGCTGACCGCGCTGGAAGCCTGCAAACCTGCAACATAGTAGCAAAGACGACTACTGCAACTCTGTAACGCTGATCCTGCCGCCTTCTCGACTGTTTTCCTGCTTGTGCATGCTGTGGGGGTAGTCTGCCTCCTCTCTGCACCAGAAGCTCCGAAGAAATCTCCCGTGGGTCGACGGAATCTTCCCCCTGCAACCGCAGGCACCAAAAAGCTGCATTACCGGTCCCTTGGGTCTCCTCTCAGCACGACGAGCGAGGTCCCTCGAATCCAGCGACTCTGTCCAAGTGACCCCCACAGTCCAGTGACTCTTCAGTCCACGTTTGGTGGAGGTAAGTCCTTGCCTCACCTCGCTGGGCTGCATTGCTGGGAACCGCGACTTTGCAGCTACTCCGGCCCCTGTGCACTCCCGGCGGAAATCCTTTGTGCACAGCCAAGCCTGGGTCCACGGCACTCTAACCTGCATTGCACGACTTTCTAAGTTGGTCTCCGGCGACGTGGGACTCCTTTGTGCAACTTCGGCGAGCACCGTTTCACGCATCCTCATAGTGCCTGTTTCTGGCACTTCTCCGGGTGCTACCTGCTTCAGAGAGGGCTCCTTGTCTTGCTCGACGTCCCCTCTCTCTGCTGGTCCAATTTGCGACCTCCTGGTCCCTCCTGGGCCTCAGCAACGTCCAAAAACGCTAACCGCACGATTTGCAGCTAGCAAGGCTTGTTGGCATTCTTTCGGCGGGAAAACACTTCTGCACGACTCTCCACGGCGAGAGGGATCCGTCCACCAAAGGGGAAGTCTCTAGCCCTTTTCGTTCCTGCAGAAACCTCAGCTTCTTTGCACCCGCAGCTGGCATTTCCTGGGCATTTTCCCATCTCCGACTTGCTTGTGACTTTTGGACTTGGTCCCCTTGTTCCACAGGTACCCTAAATTGGAAACCCACAGTTGTTGCATTGCTGGTTTGTGTCTTTCCTGCATTATTCCTCTAACACGACTTCTTTGTCCTTAGGGGAACTTTAGTGCACTTTGCACTCACTTTTCAGGGTCTTGGGGAGGGTTATTTTTCTAACTCTCACTATTTTCTAATAGTCCCAGCGACCCTCTACAAGGTCACATAGGTTTGGGGTCCATTCGTGGTTCGCATTCCACTTTTGGAGTATATGGTTTGTGTTGCCCCTATCCCTATGTTTCCCCATTGCATCCTATTGTAACTATACATTGTTTGCACTGTTTTCTAAGACTATACTGCATATTTTTGCTATTGTGTATATATATCTTGTGTATATTTCCTATCCTCTCACTGAGGGTACACTCTAAGATACTTTGGCATATTGTCATAAAAATAAAGGACCTTTATTTTTAGTATAACTGTGTATTGTGTTTTCTTATGATATTGTGCATATGACACTAAGTGGTACTGTAGTAGCTTCACACGTCTCCTAGTTCACCCTAAGCTGCTCTGCTAAGCTACCATTATCTATCAGCCTAAGCTGCTAGACACCCTATACACTAATAAGGGATAACTGGGCCTGGTGCAAGGTGCAAGTACCCCTTGGTACTCACTACAAGCCAGTCCAGCCTCCTACACTCACACACAGTAACTTTGCACCTAGCCTTCAGTAACTGAAGGTTAGACATATAGGTGACTTTTAAGTTACCTGGTGCAGTGAAAAATGACTGTGAAATAGTGTGTGCACTATTTCACTCAGGCTGCAGTAGCAGTCCTGAAGGAGTGTTTGTATGAGCTCCTTATGGGTGACAAAAGAAATGCTGCGGCCCATAAGGATCTCCTGGAACCCCAATACCCTGGGTACCGAAGTACCATATGCTAGGGACTTATAAGGGGGGTCCAGTGTGCCAATTAGAATTGGACTATGGAGTCACTAAACTATAGTGACAAATTTGGTACACAGAGAGAGCATAAGCACTGGAGTTCTGGTTAGCAGAACTCCAGTGACACAGTCAAGCATACTGATGACACATATAGGCCACAAACTATGAGCACTGGGGTCCTGACTAGCAGGATCCCAGTGAGACAGTAAAAACACACTTACAAACAGGCTGAAATTGGGGGTCACATGCCAACAAAGATGGTACTTTCCTACACCGCCCCATGTGTCTAAGAAGCATTTCCTCTTGGAGTTTTCCCTGTTCCCTACCACTATCCCAACCTGTGATACCCCCAAGCGATCTGTGTCCCTCTCCAAGTCCAGCCCTTCCACCTTAAAGTCCTCCCCTGTCTCCCCTGGTAGTGCCCATGCCCCCCGCCAAGAAGGCTTCCCCTCCCAAGCCCAGGCCCAAGGAGCCCTCTTCCCAATCCCAAGCCCCCCCCAAATATGAACCCAAGCCCAAGGACCCCCCTCCCAAGCCCAAACACAACCTCCAATCCCCCTTACCCCTAGGTGCTTGCCTGCCCTTTTGATGCCCCTACCCTGTGAATGTCATTTTGCAGTCAGGAGTCAAGTAGGGGTACAGTGAAGTGCCATTTGTGCTTTTGGCAAAATGTACGTTGGACTGGCCAATTGCCTTATTATTGTAAATAGTATTTACTTTAATTCCATTTCATCTTCGTAATACATCTGGGCCAACCTGGATTCGATGGAAAAATACTTGTCCTGCCTTTCTTTCTAATTTACTGTTTAGTGGTTTGTGTGTGAGACATGCGTGTGTGTGTTGGTTGTGCTAGCTGTTGGGCCTAGCCTGCATTTGTGTGCATGTTGCCCTGTCATTAGTCCCCCTGTCATTGCTGTGTATTGTGTGTAGGATATGTTTGTGTTTGGTACATGAATGTGTGTAGCTAAATTGTGTATTGTTTGTGTTGCCATATGTTATGATGGTGGTGTTTACCCATGTGTGGTTGTTGTGTGTGCGTCCGTGTGTGTGGTGATGGCTATGTCATATGCATTGTGTGTTGTGTGGGCGTGGTGTGACATATGTAATGTTGTATGGCAGTGTGGTAGTGTTGATTGGTTGTGTGGTAATATTATGTGCTGTTGTCAGTATGGGTTGTCATGTTTAGGTGTGCAGTGACATTGTTTGCTGAAGCATTTGTGTAGTTGTGGTTGTGATGTCATTGTGTGACTCAGTGGTGTTGTGTATGATTGTGTTAGGCAGTGGCGGTGATGTGTGTGTGCAGGCTGATGTGTGTATGGCACGTGTGTGTTGGCCATGGTGTGTGTATAGTTTGGGTGTGCGTGTGTGTAGTATGCGTGTGCAGGTATGTATGAAAGTGTATGTGTATGTTCGTTTGGGTGTGTGTTTACGTGTGTGTGGCCGTCGCAAGCCATCCCCACTGTGTAAGATGTGTGTGCATGTGTACTAATGTCTTTCCTTCCAGTGTGTGCTTGGTGGGTGTACTTACGGTTGTGGTCTTCGTCGCAGTCAATAGTTCCAGAGTCATTGTGCGAGAAGGAGTTTTGGGAGGACTTCAATTTGAGGTTCCATGGCAGTACTGGTGATAGTGTGGCTGTGTTCTGTTGGGAACACCGCCATTGTTATAATTTGGTGGTCTTCACCGCCGGGCGGTCTGCGGTACCGATGCCACCAACATGGCGGTCCTGAGACTGCCAAACTCGTAATGACCCCCATAGTCGTTTGTTTTATGGGACAGGACATTATCAATATTATTTTTCAATTTTTGATTTAGTTCTTTCAGAGATTCCTATAATTGAAAACCTGAATCACCGTCCTGTCCTTCTAGAGTTTAAAATAACTGCAATATTCTTTAAACCTATTACATTATTAGACACATTTTATGCTCACCAACACAACTCAACAAGAATTTTGACAGAGGTTAAGAAAAGATTTCCAAATTTAGCTGAAGACAGGGAAGAGAACTAGGAGCTAGTTTAAAAATAGAGAAGAATTTTAGGATCCAACATAAGTGGACTAATGAGGAGAATGGAAATCTGATAGCTGGAAATGTGTCTGCCTTGACATTAGATTTGAAACATAGGGGAAGATTGTGTATTCAGATGGAGAGATCTGAAGTGGACAATATATTCTCAGGAAAGAGTGAATGTGATCATACCTTTGAGGTGCGAGGGAATTATGACATTACTTGGGTGGGGAGGATTCTGTTATTCCTGGAGTTTATGTTATCTGTAGAGAACATGCTTATTTTAAGCTGCCTAACGGATGGTATTAGGGTGTAGTCTTCCTCAAGATGTATCATGTAGAACATCTTGATGACCCTGTTTGGACAAAAGGTTCTAGACCTAAGAGAGGTATTAGTGCTGGACAAATAGTAGGGGATGTATTTGGTGCATTGATCTCATCTGTGGGAGTAATTTTAAATGATTTAAAGATTTGAAGGTTGTCCACCAAAGTGGGTAAGTTAGTTACTAGTACAGCTGGAGCCTTATTGGTTGTAGACTATGAGACAACAGCTATAAGATCTATGGTTTTGCCAAATTGTCTTGTGTTAGACATCTTACTTGCAAAGGAGGAAAGAGTCTGCCAGATGTTGAAGGTTCAGCAATTTTGTACTTACATCCCAGACAAAAGTAGGGACTTGGGGAACTATATTCAGAATATTTCTGGGTTGATGGAGGATTTGAAAAGTTTGGAAGCAAATGGTGCATGTGAAGCCACTGGAGATGGATTTGCTGATAAAGGCAGGTGGCTTGGAAAGCTAGGAAATGGAGTTTTGGGTTTTCTTCCAAAGTCTTTATTGGTTATTGCTATATGAGCAATAGTCCTGCTAGTGGGATTCTGAATTTTCCAGAGAATGAAGATTGAGAAGATGAGGAAGAGGGTAGATCTTGAGCTGGAGGATAGCCAGTGTAAATATTATGATGATAGGAAACGTCTGGAGGAGTCTAGTTGAAAGCTGATGAAAACGACAAGGTACTAGAGAGTCTCATTTGAGAAGGAAGTGAGTTTGTGATGACTTAATACATCATCAGACGTGGGGGGGTTGATAGGGCATAGCTTGGCTGCACCATTATGCGTGCAAGAAGAGGAAATGAAATGAACTCAATAACATATATAATAATGTGTGCCTAAATGCATTCATGCAAATGAAGTAAAGTGAAAATTGTGAGTAGTAGTATACCTATAAGTAGAAATGTAGAATGACCATATGCAAATCACAAGTATGCTGTATTATTCAATATACGAATATTATGATGATCTAGTTAATTTACATTTCAATAGTTATTTCCCATTTATTGTACTTATGTGAAATGTATGTATAACCATGTATTTGAATGAGAATTGAGATCTATGTTAAGTTGGCTAGAGTTAAGGCCTGAAATGTTTTTCTGTGTTTAACCTTCAACATGGAAGTTTTGTTTTTGCTGTGTATTTCTTTATCTGAGTTTGTATCTGCAGAAGTCTACAGTTAATTAAATGCTTATTGTTAGGTGTAGAAAAAGGAGTAAAGGGAGACAGGTTGCCAAGGACGGGGAGTGTTAACGAGGAGTTGTGAGGAAGTACTCTACTTCGGATTCCTGAAGGTGAGAACAATCCAAGGCCGCCCTCATGCTTGGACCGAGAGATGAAAGTCTAATGAGAAGATCTTATTCACATTCATGTACAAACCATGGAAGGTTAGTGGCAGTGATGTCAACTATCTGAGTTTCTTTAGAATAAGATTTTTTTAGCCAGTTAGAGAATCAGATTCCCTTAGCCCTTTGACTAGAGCTGACTCTTAGAGGCTTGGGGAGGTATCAACTTCCATTTTTCCCTTGCTTTGGACAATGTGGCTTTATTCTACGCCCCTCTCCCTCACTGGAAGTTCCACTGAGATTTCCCATAATGCTGGCACTTTTATTTAATTCCCTATTGCCTCAAATCAGACAATTCTCAACTTTCCTATAGCCAATTAGAGTAGTTAGACTTCTAAAGATTTAGTGGTTAGGTAGGAGAATCAAAGCTTGAATTCTGAGCTCCAAATATTGTTTCTTATCTTCTTTATTGCTGCTACTGAAATATTGGTATGTCTCCTGTTAATGCGCTTTAAACTGATTCAACGCTTTAACTAATCTTTGGTAAGTCTGTATTTGTATAGTATGTTTTTGAGACTCATTTATATAAGATTAGCTTTGAACTTGTAATAAACTTTTGACCTTTGACTTCACCTCCGAGTTCAATGTGTGACCAAATGGGTTGGACTGTAAATTGATTTGAATAGTTTAATGTGTGTCTCCTCACCTTTACGAACTTTCAAAAAGATTCATCGGATACAGAAAAGTAGTAAGAGTGCCAGACGCTGGATCAGAGTTCAGGACTTGTTCCTGGGCAAAAGAATCCTGAAACAAGATACGCTGGTTAGCCACATCAAGATGGAACTCTCAACGTTTAAGTATTTAGTGGCATATTTATACTCCGTTTGCGCCAGAATTGCGTCGTTTTTTTTGACGCAATTTCGACGCAAAACGAACTCCATATTTATACTTTGGCTTTAGACGCGTCTAGCGCCAAAGTCCATGGATTTAGCGTCATTTTTTAGCGTGGACACCTACTTTGCGTTAATTATATGCAAGGTAGGCGTTCCCGTCTAAAAAATCGACTCCGAGGCATGTGCGTCGGATTTATACTCCCGGGCAAAATTCACGCCCGGGAGTGGGCGGGTCAAAAAAAATTACGTACGGCCGCTTTTGCGCCGTTTTATAGCGCCTGCAAAAGGCAGGCGTTAAGGGACCTGTGGGCTCTGAAGGAGCCCAGAGGTGCCCTCCCATGCCCCCAGGGACACCCCCTGTCACCCTTGCCCACCCCAGGAGGACACCCAAGGCTGGAGGGACCCATCCCAGGGACATTAAGGTAAGTTCAGGTAAGTGTTTTAAAAAAAAAAAAATTGTGGCATAGGGGGGCCTGATTTGTGCCCCCCTACATGCCACTATGCCCAATGACCATGCCCAGGGGACAGAAGTCCCCTGGGCATGGTCATTGGGCAAGGGGGCATGACTCCTGTCTTTGCTAAGACAGGAGTCATTTCTATGGGGGTTGGGAGTCGAAAAAAATGGCGCAAATCGGGTTGAGGCGAAAAAATTGCCTCAACCTGACTTGCCCCATTTCTTGACGCCCAAGCCCCATATCCCCCTACGCCGGCGCTGCCTGGTGTATGTCGTTTTTTTCCACGCACACCAGGCAGCGCTGGCGGCTAACGCCGGCTAACGTCATTGATTAAATACGGCGCCCGCATGGCGCTTCAGAATGACGTTAGCCGGCGCTAATTTTTTTGACGCAAAACTGCGTTAGCGCAGTTTTGCGTCAAAAAGTATAAATATGGCCCTTAGAGTTCAGAGGTTTGAGGTCAACTTTGCAATAACAAGATTGGACTATTAATGGAGCGACCTTTGAAGAAAAAAGTGGACCCCTTTGTCAGAATCTAAGAAGGTGGGATCCAGAAAATATGTTTTATTCATGGACGTGACATGCAAATTTCAAGTGGAAGGATGAATTTTGCTCCCCCTAAAAGATGAGCACAGACAAAAATAATTTTATTATATCCATGAGATTTTAAGATCCACATTTTACTAGAAACACCACTCTTTTGTCTTTCCTCATTTGTATTTCACTCCTGCTGAGATGGTAAAGATCTTGCATGTTACAAATACATGGAAGAGGTGCCGTCATCCAGACTCCTCTCTAAATCATAGGCTGTGCTTTGTGAAATACAATTGATAAACTATGCAGTCATTTGTTTGACAGAGAGATCAGGTTATACCATCTTAAATCATTTTTCGACTGGAGCCGGATTGGAACATCAGAAAAGGTTAATATCTGATCATTTATCTTCTAAGAATAACTTTGATGCAAATAATAAGGGCATGGTTGCAGAGCAAGGGGGCCTTCACTGACAGCCGAATAAGAGATGACTGTAGATTTATGGGTATGGATTTACATATGTTCTATAGTAGGCATACAATATCTGAACTAGTTTGGAAGAGGCAATGGACATATTAAAAACTGATATGGGAAACATAAGATATTGGGTTAGGTGAGAAGGTCACATAGTTGTCCTGTTCTGTTATTCTACTTCTTCATATGAACACCCTATCTAATCCGTTTACCCTTTCCCCAAATGTTCTTGGTTTTATGACTTCTTATCTCATTGTTTCCTCTCTTACCTTGCTTCTCTTCTCTTTGTTGTTTTCTCTAATTTTCTCGCTCTTATTTCCTTCTACTTGTCTTTTACTTTATTCTCTCTGTGGGGGCTACCTTCCTCTTCTCCCTTTCTTCTGCCTTACTGTCTTTCAATCATGTTTTCCACATATCCCAAGTTGTTGTAGTCACAAAGGTTCCTGTCAATATGTTTCTCTTTCCATTCTTGTTTTTCCCCTGAATTCCTTTTTCCCTCCTCTCCTTCGATCACGTCTGTTGTTGTGAAACACTGCAATAGCTTATTGATTTTTTGCGAGGTTACAATTGATGTTCTTGGTGAATGACATGGTCTATCTTTTCGTCACTTCTCTCACCTATCAGTTCTGTACCTAATTGCAAGTTGCATAGTTGCCTCTGTGTAGTGTCCTAAAATGTGATTGCCAGGATTTTATTAAGATCTGTTAGGTACTATCTTCTGGGCCTCATACCATGGCCCAACAACTTTACTGTGAGGCTGGGTGAGCCTGGGTTTCATAGGTATTATGGCTGTAGTTGGTGTTCCAAAGGGACTCCTGTTTGGTTGCCGGATAGGAGTTCATTCTGAGAAGGTCAGCAAAAGGGGTAGCATGTTTGCTTTCTTTAATTGTCCAACTACCTTCATGCACTTTGGCTAGAGGACCACACTGTAACTTTAGGCAGCTAAAAGTCCAGTCAAAGAGTTGGTAGTCATTGGGGAGGGTGATATATGAAGCCAGGATCTTTGCAAGTGTGGCATACTACTTTTGTAGTTGGGAAGCACTTTATTATGGCTGGGTAAGCAATTAGATTCACCTTTCACCTCCCAGCTCCAGGAAGCAGTGGCTGTTTCTTCTTTAGAGCGTTGGGGCACTGCCCTACCGGTTTACAGGCATGTAGAACTTCAGACTGGCACTAATAATTGCCTGGCTGCCTCACCTTCCCTCCAATAACGGGATGACAATTGTGCATGTGTGGGAATCTTTCTCTTTAAGGCTTACCTTTTAGAGCCCTTGATTTTCTAAAGATGCTGCAGGAGTGATGCCATCACATTGATGAAATTCAACCCCACAGGGCGAGATACAGTGAAGCCCTGCGTACAGCTGGCAGGCCCATATCACTCGTTCGGTGAGAAACATTTGTTCAGTATTTTAAGAGAACACACTGCTTGCTTTGATTGTGTTGTGCTCAGGGCAATTGGGAACACACAATAAATGCTGCCATATCATTTCTTTATTTACAGGTTTAACAATGATCTGCATAATAGGTGCTTCATTTTTTTTCAGGGTAATTCATCCTTGAGCCTTTTACTCAGTAAGTGATATAAATTGCACCTTTAATTACTAGATGTTAGAGAGCCCGAGCAAGCCATGAATCTTCTTTCATTTCTTGTAACGCATTGTTTCATATGATTGTAATTCTCTTAATTTGAGGAAAAGCAGTTGTTCTGAATAGTGCAATCAAGGAAATTAATGCATGTTTGTTAAATTTGCTTGAAAGATTTTTAAGGCATGAGCTAAGGTGCTGTTTCTTATCATTTTTACAGGCCTATCTGAGAAAATACAAGCCCATGCAGCTCTGTGTACTAGATGTGGTGCTGATGACAGGAATATATTTCTTTCATGATACATGGTCTCATAATAGTACTGTTCCTGGGAGGAAAAATTACTTCCGTCTTATGAATACCATCTTCTAAGAATTGGGGTCCCTTGTTCTGCTGGCTCTTTCAGAGCATTTCACTTTGGTTCGTTCTTCTCCACCATCTTCAAATTTCATCCGCCCTCACAGTCAAGAAGCCTCTATTAGACCTGACATCCTTGGAATGACATTCCCCCATACTTTATGCTTTCACTTCCTGATTTTTGGCTGAACTTGTTTTATTTTTACATTAGGACTCTGTGTAAATTGACCCTGCTAAGTAGCGCTAAAGTGCTTCTGCTCAAACTATGGTGCAACTGGCTTACACCTATTTGGCACATTTAGTTTACTTGTTAGTCCCTAATAAATGGTACTGCCAGTACCCACAGCCTGTAAATAATGCTACTTGTGCACTGAAACACCCATTGTGCCACCCACTGAAGTAGCATTCTAACACTTGCCTCAGGTATGCTGCTGCATCCTGTAGTGCAGTCATCCTTAAGGTAGGCCCTTCCCACCCTTAGGGCAGGGTGCATGGTATTTCAAAAGTAAGACGTGTGTTTAAGTTTTAAATGTCCTAAAGTGAAAAATTCATAAAAGTAATTTTCACTGCTGTGAGGCCTGTCTCTCCCAAAGACTAACACTGGGTTACCATATTACCTAATAGAGCAGATACAGAAATTATGTTTACACTCAAACAAATTGTATTTTGAAATCCTCTTTAACTATGAAGTTGGTTTTCTAGTACTATTTTTAAAATGCCAGTTTTACAAAGTTGGTATTTTTTCTGCCCAAACCAACTGTCTTCCTGCCAGTGTCCCAGGTCACATCACTGTGAAAGGCTCTGCTGTTGAGGTCTATGTATTGCTTCCAGACATAGGCACAAAGAAGGCCTAGTTGTGAGGGGAGTGGATCTTCCTGACAAGATGGCTGGGGAGGGACGGTACCCTGCCTTGATTAAATTTCAAAGGGCCCTGCCGGGAGCACACACAAAGGAACCTGACACCAAATCTCTGCTTGCCTTAGCACCCCTTTACCTTTTAGAGCCATGATGAGGAGAAGGAGGAAGAACTGACCAGACCCCGTTTTTGGAGTAGGTCAGGGAATTTCTCAAATAAAGGATGGCAGCCAGTATAAAAGTGGGATTTTTGGAACCTCTCATCAGAACAATGCTGGACATGTGGCAGATCCAGAAGGACTGCCCTTCTGTTGGAAGGAATGCCTTGCTGACTAAAGAAGGAAGATTGGACCTGCATGCCTTGATCCCAGGCTACCCAGGGTGACTCTAAGGGTCAATTGGCTGACCTCCACTGTGAGCTACAAGGAGACAACAAACTTCCAGAGGCCTACCTGCAACTGCACAGCTGTCCAACACCAACCAGAATGTGCCTGGGCATGCCTGAGACCTGTTGCCTGCCTCTGCTGGAGGGAGTCCTGGCCTCAGAGGTGTCCCCCAGGTCCTGGATGCTTGCCAGGCATCAGTGTGAAGACATCCTCAAGAAAAGATGAGAATGTTGAAGTTTAGGCTCTGCAACCGTGAAGTGACCTCTTTGTGCCAAGAATGGACTATCCGAGATGACCACCAACACAAAGCTCCAGAGGGTCCTGCTTTTTGCGCTGACAGCAACCGTCCATGACGACTGGCCATGCAAGACCTATACTTCATGCTAGCAGTGACTGTCTGAGAAGTTCAATCAACGCAAAGCTCCAGCAATGGCCAGCTCTTTTTGCAACAAATATGACTACTCACGACTGTTGGACCTGACATTCTTGGCATGGTTTTCTCCCAATTTTTTGCCTTCCACCCTTCTGTTTGTGCTGACTTCGATTTTGCTGGCTAAAGGACTCTTCACACTTTACCACTGCTAACCGGTGCTAAAGTGCTTGCACTCTCTCCTTTCAACATGATAACATTGGCTTATACCCAATTGGTATATTTAGGCCATAGTTATGAAAAGTTTGTGCCGCATTTGCGTCTTTTTTTTAAGCAAAAGTGGCGCAAACCTACCGCCGTATTTATATTTTGACGCTACACCTGTCTAGTGTCAAAATATCAGAGTTAGCGTAATTTTTGGGAAGCGTCAACCCACCTTGCTTCGTATTGCGACAATAATATGCAAGGTAGGAATTTTCTTCCAAAACATTACGCTAGCCCTCCTGCCCCATATTTACCCCCCAATGCTAAAACGATGCACAGAAAGGAAGTGGACCCAAAAAATTACGCATAGCCCGATTTGCATACATTTTAATGCCTGGTCAGACCAGGCATTAAAATGAGGCCCACACACCATTACTTAAGGAAACCACACAAAAAGAGCATTGACAACCTCCTGGACAACATTGAACTGTTATTGCTCCAGCTTGGCACACACTGCAGAACTCAGCAACTACCACAGGTCCCTCCACCACCACCACAGCAATGCCAAACACCACCACAGCAGCCACAAAGGCAGCGCAGAAGACGGGAGAGGATCTTTCAACAGCGTACAACCATCCTTAGGCTCAGGGAACAAGATCAGGAATTACCATCTGAACCAGAGTCAATTGTATGCCTGCTGCACCACATTGCGCTAGCCATCACTGCAAGGGTGGAAACTCCAAAAAACATACCACCCATTACCAAACTCCTCGCTGTCCTCCATATGCTGGCTTCAGGATCTTTTCAGACAATGGGTGCACAAGTGGCTGGTATCTCCCAGCCATCCTTCTTGGTTTTCCTTCAAAAGTTTCTGGACACAATCATACACCTCACACCCCACCACATTTGCTTCCCCAACACCCAGCAACTGCAGCAGGAGACCAAGCAAGGTCTCTGTCTAATTGCTGGGTCCCAGTATGTGCTGGGTGAAATGGACTGCACCCCTGTCCAACTGGTGCCACCTGTAGCAACGGAACACCTGTACAGGAACTGCAAGCACATCCATTCGATAAATGTGCAGTCCATTGTGGATCACCATTTCTCAAACATCCTTGCCAAATACCCCGGCAGCGTCCATGATGCCTACATATTCCGTCATTGCATCATCAATGAGCAGTTCCAGGATGGGCAATATTGCAATGGCCTACTCATAGGTAAGCCACCATACCAATCAGTACACAGACAACACAACGTAGGACAAACAAGACATACACTCACTAAACACAAATGGGCAGGGGAACACAGATGTACAGACATCAACACATATGCCACATGCCACACTATACTGCAATCATTGCACATCACACACACATACACCCACATGTACATAAAATAGCCACAACCTGACTGGCACTCCACGTGAAGACAGGTGGAGCTATGTCCTATTTGCATACAAAAGCTGGGCCCAAACCACTACTAGTATCCACTGGTTGACACCTAAATACAAATCCCACACACATTACACCAAACAATGAATGGCTCAGCTATGTGAAGCCTCTGGCAGCACCAATATCAACAGCCACCCAATGTGGGGACATGTTTGGAAGGGACTCGCTGTCCCAGGAGCCCTCAGTCCAGGGGGTGGTGCTAGGAACCTGCATCACCACACCAACAGCGCTTAAAAGTGCAGCAGCTTCCTCGCAGCGCGGAATGTGTTTGGAAGGGACTTGGGGCCAGATGTAGCAACCCGTTTGCGAGTCGCAAACGTTGAAAATCGCCGTTTGCGAGTCGCAAACGGGGGTTTGGCATGCAGAAATGCATATTGCGAGTCGTTACCGACTCGCAATATGCATTTCCGACTCGCAAATAGGAAGGGGTGTTCCCTTCCTATTTGCGAGTCGCTGTGGGATGCAATACCATTTGCGACCGCGTACGCGGTCGCAAATGGCATCGCAGTTACCATCCACTTCAAGTGGATGGTAACCCACTCGCAAATTGGAAGGGGTCCCCATGGGACCCCTTCCAGTTTGTGACTGGACCCCAAAATATTTTTTCAGGGCATGGAGTGGTCCAAGGGACCACTCCCTGCCCTGAAAAAATACCGAAACAAAAGGTTTCGGTATTTTTGCAGTGCAGCTCGTTTTCCTGTCAGGAAAACGGGCTACACTTCAAAAAAAAAAAACTGCTTTATTTAAAAGCAGGTCGCGAACATGGAGGTCTGCTGACGTCAGCAGGCCTCCATGTTAGCGAGTGCCCATACTCGCTATGGGGCCGCAATTTGCGACCCACCTCATGAATATTCATGAGGTGGGTCATTGCGACCCCATAGCGAGTTGCAGTCGGTGTCTGAGACACCGTACTGCATTGGGAATTGTGACTTGCAATTTGCGAGTCGCTCCGACTCGCAAATTGCAAGTCGCAATTCCCAAATTTCGTACATCTGGCCCTTGCTGTCCTAGGGGCCCTCAGCCCAGGGGGACCGTGCTAGGAACCTGCACCACCCCACCAACAGCCTTAAAACCTTCCAAGTGCAGCAGCTTACCTGCAGCACAGGACGCACGCGGCACACGCTTGGGCCGTTCCCGGGCAAAGGCCAGGCCCATCTGCGCACGTCAGAGACCGAAAGAGGCCGGGCTGGGCCAGCCTTCTTGGCTCAAAGGTAGGGATTAGATGGTTCTTTCCTGACTGTCACAGTATTGTTAAGTCACTCTTATCCTCAATATAAGTCCGAGGATGGGGAAGCTTGGCACACACTGCAGACCACAGCGACGACCACAGGTCCCTCCACCACCACCACAGCAATGCCAAACACCACCACATCAGCCACAAAGGCAGCGCAGAAGATGGGAGAGGATCTTTCAACAGCGTACAACCATCCTTAGGCTCAGGGAACAAGATCAGGAATTACCATCTGAACCAGAGTCATTTGTATGCCTGCTGCACCACATTGCGATAGCCATCACTGCAAGGGTGGAAACTCCAAAAAACATACCACCCATTACCAAACTCCTCGCTGTCCTCCATATGCTGGCTTCAGGATCTTTTCAGACAATGGGTGCACAAGTGGCTGGTATCTCCCAGCCATCCTTCTTGGTTTTCCTTCAAAAGTTTCTGGACACAATCATACACCTCACACCCCACCACATTTGCTTCCCCAACACCCAGCAACTGCAGCAGGAGAACAAGCAAGGTCTCTGTCTAATTGCTGGGTCCCAGTATGTGCTGGGTGAAATGGACTGCACCCCTGTCCAACTGGTGCCACCTGTAGCAACGGAACACCTATACAGGAACTGCAAGCACATCCATTTGATAAATGTGCAGGCCATTGTGGATCACCATTTCTCAAACATCCTTGCCAAATACCCCGGCAGCGTCCATGATGCCTACATATTCCGTCATTCCATCATCAACGAGCAGTTCCAGGATGGGCAATATTGCAATGGCCTACTCACAGGTAAGCCACCATATTAATCAGTACACAGACAACACAACGTAGGACAAACAAGACATTCACTCACTAAACATAAATGGGCAGGGGAACACAGATGTACAGACAACAACACATATGCCACATGCCACACTATACTGCAATCATTGCACATCACACACACATACACCCACATGTACGTAAAATAGCCACAACCTGACTGGCACTCCACGTGAATACAGGTGGAGCTATGTCCTATTTGCATACAAAAGCTGGGCCCAAACCACTACTAGTATCCACTGGTTGACACCTAAATACATATCCCACACACATTACACCAAACAATGAATGGCTCAGCTATGTGAAGCCTCTGGCAGCACCAATATCAACAGCCACCCAATGTGGGGACATGTTTGGAAGGGACTCGCTGTCCCAGGAGCCCTCAGTCCAGGGGGTGGCGCTAGGAACCTGCATCACCACACAAACAGCGCTTAAAAGTGCAGCAGCTTCCTCGCAGCGCGGGATGTGTTTGGAAGGGACTCGCTGTCCTAGGAGCCCTCAGTCCAGGGTGGCCGTGCTAGGAACCTGCACCACCACACCAACAGCCTTAAAACCTTCCAAGAGCAGCAGCTTACCTGCAGCACAGGACGCACGCGGCACACTCTTGGGCCGTGCCTGGGCAAAGGCCAGGCCCATCCGCGCACATCAGAGACCGAAAGAGGCCGGGCTGGGCCAGCCTTCTTGGCTCAAAGGTAGGGATTAGATGGTTCTTTCCTGACTGTCACAGTATTGTTAAGTCACTCTTATCCTCAATATAAGTCCGAGGATGGGGAAGCGCAAGGCAAAGGGGAGTCCCATAGCGGGTGTAGTTTCATCTAAAATTCCTAAACTTCCTAAAACTTCCCACAATCTTTCTAATTGTGTTACCAATTAAAATGATTCACTGATTGAAGAAGTAGAGTCTATGCTGAAGCGGAAAGACAAGCGAACCTCCAAGGGGCTCAAAAGTGTCTCACTCTTTCCCTTTTTTAAATCTATATTGTCTAATAAGGGAGATACTGCTTGCAAGACTGACGTTCCGAAAGCCTTGCCATCATCAGGAGAACTTGATGACCCTATTACAGAGATTATGAAAATTAACTCCCCACACACAAATGCTGAGGGCGACCCAATATGTAGCACAATTGTCCATGAAATCCCTTGCTCAAACCGCTTTTTGACATTGGGGGCTCTTGACCAATCATTAAAATCTAGTAAACTTGATTCAAACTTGGAAACACTCAGCCCGTTGGAGCTCTGTCCCAAGAGGAAGTGATCAATGTCATTACCAGTTTAAAAGAAAAGGTAAAGGAGCAAAAACAAATGATGATGGAGGTACTTAACCTCCTTCTACACACTGAAAGGAAGAGGGATAAGAAAGGTATCCAAAGAGAAGATTCGAATCCCACGCTGCCCACTAGTATAAAGTAGAGGAACAAGACGAGCAAGGGCTCTTCTAGGTTAGTTGCTAGGATGAGAGTACCCTTGGTTAGCTCTAATAACCCTTGGGCTAATGGACAAAAGATCCCCTTGCCAACAACTTGCCCCTGTGTGAATATGACACAAGACCCGTCTACTGCTCTGCCTTTTGCAAAAAATCATAACAGTGGCTACCTAATCTATATGTGCAAAGTACCCTAGTACCCTCTACCACACGAGAAGACAGTTCGCCGCTAAAGAATAAAGTCATCCATTGGATAAGGCACGTTAGGCAATGTGGATCTATTGTATACTCAGATATAATTTCTGTCAAGCACTACACTGAGAAGCTAGGGTGCTGGAATACCATAGAGTAATGTTTGCCTGCCCTAAGTTGCTAAAAGGACTGATATCTTTGGAGATGCGTAATCCCCTTAGAAATGGCTTGAAAATTGTTTTTAAAAGCTCTTGGCCGGATCGAGGTGCATCGGGCCAGGGGGTACCTACTATCATGAGTAATGGGCCAGATAACATGGGACCCATGATCCCAACTCCATCTGTGGAGGTGCAATCTATGACCCTTGGAAGTGAGTGTGTAAACCTGTCTGGGAAACAGAGTTCACCAAGAAAATTGCGAGGCACATGGGGCAAGGGGGCACTCACTACCTCGAGTAATGGGCCAGATAATATGGGACCTATGACCCCAATTCCATCTATGAAGGTGCATTCCATGACCTGTGGAACTGAGTGTGCAAACCTGTTTAGGAAACAGAGCTCACCGAGAACAATGCAACCTGATGACCTTTCTGATATCAACGACTGTGCTCACCATCTGCCCCTTTGAGTAACAACCTATCTCTTCATGTGGGCATGCCCCAGACAGAATATCAAGCACACATGGAATTGACTACACCTAGGAGATTTGTCCAAGCAGAAAATGTGAATATGGCAGACACTAATAAGTGATTAAATAAATCCCTACTCGCGAGTTATCAAGGAGAGACCATGTGGGATTTGGGTCTACTAATCCTGCAGTGATTTCAAGGTATGTAGCTGGCATACACAATAAGATTGTTGATGCAGAGTGGGGGCAGTCCATTGATAGCTTTAACATCTGTTTATTTCAGGAAACTTGGGCCACTTCAAATGCCTATAGGCAGGGATTTATTTTGTTCTTTAAGAAGGCCAGCCCGTCTGCAGCTGGGCAAGCAGGTGGGCGAAACAAAAGAAATATATGTCGACTCAATCGATATATTGGCAGTTTCAATCAAGCTAAACCAAGGACCTATGCTCCTGTGTGTCAACATGTAGACAAAACGGAAGTCCTCATCCTCGGCAACACCCCGTCAGCTTGGGACGACTCCTGGTGGCCCACGGCCCTTGGCACCGCACCGACCCCCGCAAACCACGCCCGCAACCTCGGCTTCATCTTGGACCCTCTTCTCACCATGACCAAGCAAGTCAACGCCGTGTCCTCCACCTGCTTCCTCACCCTCCGCATGCTCCGCAAGATCTTTTGCTGGATCCCCGCCGACACTAGAAAAACCGTGACCCACGCCCTCGTCAGGAGCCGCCTGGACTACGGCAACACCCTCTATGCTGGGACCACTGCCAAGCTCCAAAAACGCCTGCAACGTATTCAAAACGCCTCGCCCGCCTCATCCTCGACGTACCCCGCAACAGCCACATCTCCGCACACCTGAGACACCTGCATTGGCTCCCAGTCAGCAAAAGGATCACCTTCCGACTTCTCACCCACGCACACAAAGCCCTCCACAACAAGGGACCGGATTACCTCAACCGTCGCCTCAGCTTCTACGCCCCCACCCGTCTCTTCCGTTCCTCGGGCCTCGCGCTCGCTGCCGTCCCTCGCATCCGCCGCTCCACGGCAGGTGGGAGGTCCTTCTCCTTCCTGGCAGCCAAGACCTGGAACTCCCTCCCCACCAGCCTCAGGACCACCCAGGACCACTCCGCATTCCAGAGACTCCTCAAAACCTGGCTCTTCGAGCAGCAGTAACCCCCCCCTTTTTTCCCCTAGCGCCTTGAGACCCGCACAGGTGAGTAGCGCGCTTTATAAATATTAATGATTTGATTTGATTTGATAACAGACCAGGTTCCCTGGGTCAAACTACTAACACCATCAGTTTGCTGAGTGTCCTAGTCTTGGAATTTCGGGCCAGATGTATCAAGATTTCGGTTTGCACATCGCAAATTGCGAATTTTAAGAAATCGCTATTTTCGACATGCAAAATGGGATGTATCAAAATTGCGAGTCGGAAATGGCAATTTCTTAAAATTCGCTAACGCAATTTGCGAGGTACAAATACCGAATCGCAAAAGAAATTGCGATTCGGTATCTAAAAATCGCAAATTGCGAAAACGGCAAACTGGAACAGCCTGATGACATCACAAGCAGGAAGTGAGTCAGCCCATGCTGTTTCCAGGAGCCACATTCACAAGAGCAGGCAGGGAGACACAGCCTAGCACCAGGATGCCAGCTTAGTGAGCCTGCCAGGATCAAACTGCACCATGGCCAATGATGGGAAGGAGAAGGACAAGGGAGACAGAAAGCGTAAGATCAAATTCAGTGAGAAGGAACTGGAGGTGCTCATTGAAGAGGTTGTCATGAACCATGACAGACTGTTTGGAAAGAGCTCACGACAGGTGCCAGAAAGAGAGAAAAGGAAACTCTGGTTGGAAATCCAGACAAAAATATGCACAGTGGGTACTGCGCAGCGCTCTGTGGAGGAGATACGCAAGAGGTGGTATGACCTGCGTTCCCGTGCCAAAGAAAGGGAAGCCAGAAGGCTACAGGAGGCAAGGAGAACCGGAGGAGGACCACCCACCCACCCATCATCTACACCACTGGAGGACATGGTGGAGTCCACACTGCTCCCTGAAGCTGTCAGTGGGGTCAGTGACATTGACACCTCAGGCACACCCAGCACCAGCAAAGGTAAGGACAGTAATGATGTGTATTCCCATATGTGCATGTACAAATGCCCCTTAGAAAATAGCTAGAAGTGCAATGCAATGTAGTCCAAGCCATATCTTACATACAACGCACCAATGCCTTATGGGAGTGTTATTCCACAACCCTAACCTGCAAATAACCCGTAGATAGCAAGTAAGTGGAACAACACACACAACTCGCAGTGATATGATGTAAGTCTTCATATATTAAAATTGTGCAACATTTTGTGGTACTTCCATAAATGACATGCTGCACATTGTTGCTGCAGATGTCTCAGGCCCTGCCGCAGCAGAATGTGGATAGGTGGGGGATGTTGAAACACAGCTACAGTCTAACTTGAACACTAGTGAGTCATTGAGCATTGCACCAACTAGGCGCAGGGCAAGGGTGTTACCTCTCCCAGAGTTGAACATGGACTCAGACGAAATGCCGGATGAAGTCCATACACCACCCCCAGAAGCTACATCCACAGGAAGACAGCAATCCCTGCACCAGCGTCAGTCACCTCCCCTCAAGAGGCATCACGAAGCAGGCAAACAGTGCACAGAGAGGGCCCATCAATCTTTGGCGGCCTTGAAGCGTCCATGCTGAAAGTGCAGCGCCTGCAATGCAAACACATGAGGTTAATGCACAGGCAGTTGGTGTCAATTGATCATAACATGGGTGCAGAGCACAGGCAGTTGGAGTCTCATAATGACAATATGGGAGTGCTGCACAAGCAGTTGGAGTCTCTGCATGAGGGCCAGCAAAAAGCTGCTGAAAACACTAAGGAGTTGACTAACGCCATTAAGGAACATGTTGCACTGAGATGAAGCATGAGCGTGTCAACCATCGCAGGCGCCATCACCAATTCATGGGAATGTTCAAAGGGTTCTGCAGATCCGTCAATCGGCTCACGAGTTCAACTGCCTTGATATCACGGCATGCTGTGGCCGCACAGGTGGAGACGGCACATTCCAGTTGGGACTTTGCACAGGCATTGTTGCAAATAACCAATGTTCTGGATGCAATGTAGACAGCATGCAGGGCTACAACCAGAAAACCGGGTGTTGGGGATAGTGAGGAGTCCTCTAGCCTCAGCAGTCTAACAGTCCCTGTGATGGATCCTAGGTGTTGCAGTGCCAGACACAGTACTGCCTTTGACCCCGCTTCAGGAAGTGCCAGCGAGGGCACTGCGCACTCAAGTGGAATGCGTGGACGTAAGAAGTGACATTGAGGGCTACAGGGGACTACCTTCACATGTAGCAATACAGTTATACTATGACGTTAATAGTGTGATACATATGTTACCTGAGGGCAAGGTAATAAAGATGCCGACTACTGGAATACATATTATTGAGGTTGTGTTTTCATTACTTACTTCAGAAAGGGTTGCGCGTGATGTCAGCACGCCTCTGCCTGCCCTCTGCTGCACTGGTCCTGTCTGCTGGGTGAAGGGGTGGTATGGGATCATCATCCTCATCTGAGTCTGGCTCCGTTAATTCCACTGGTATGCCCCTGGTGGTTGCTATATTGTGCAAGATCGCACATGTGGCCACTATTTTACATGTTGTCTCTGGGCTGTACTGTAGTGCGCCTCCACTTTTGTGAATACACCTGAAGCGGCTCTTCAGCAACCCGAAAGTGCGCTCCAACACATTGCGGGTCGCCCTGTGTGCTGAATTGAACCTCCGCTCTGTAGGTTATGCAGGGTTCAGGTAGGGCGTCATCATATAGGTGCGCACTGCGTAGGCACTGTCTCCTAGAAGGAACAGAGAGTAAAATGAGTACTTGTGCCATCTGACGCCCCACTGACATCAATTCAACATTGTAAAGTGGCAATTTACCTAATAGATAGCCTTGGCCAAATTCCCCAGCTAGCAGTCTTGTGTGAATCCCGCTGTGGTGGAATATGTACGAATCATGTGTGCTCCCTGGGTACCTGGCAACGAGATCCGTAATGCATTGCATATCACCTGTATGTTCACTGAATGTTGGTTTTTACGGTTGCGGTACACATACTCTGTGGCCGATGGTGGACAGATTGCAACATGTGTCCCATCTATGGCACCTAGGGCATGTGGGAACTGTGCTATCTGGTAGAATGTGATTTTAGTGTGCTGTAATTCCTGTGGGGTGTGGGGGAATCTGATGTACAGGTGTATTCTGCTAAGCATGGCATTGAGAAATGCGTTGAAAAATCTAGAGAGGGCACTCTGTGATACCCTCCAGCTGCTGCTATGACCCCTTGATAGCTTCCTGAGGCTAGTAGGTGCAGGCAGCATAATACCCGCACATGGGTGGGTACGCTATTGGTCCTGTGTGTTGTGCTCTGCAGCATGGGTTGTAGCTCAGCTATCAGGTCAAGTATCATGGCCAAGCTCAACCTGTACTTCTCATAAATCTCCTCCTCTGTCTGGTCAAAAAGGGTTATGCGCACTCTGTAAATGCGCTACTGTCTCCTCCTCCCTCTCCTCAAACCTGCCAGGATCCTCATTCTCCTCGCCATCACGTAGAGTGCAGCCATTTTGGAAAAGAGGCTGAGTCATTCTGTGCTTCTTTTTGTAGTTTGCAAGTGGTTACCACCTGGTTTCAATCCGTGGTAAATTGCATGCCACCTGGTTTCAATCCGTGGTAAATTGCATGTGCAAAACGCCATTCTGCGAATAATCGCAATTTGCAAATTTTTGATGCAACGTATTGCGACGTGTGTTTGCGTGTCGCAATCTGCGTTTCGCAAATAGCAACATGATTTACCGAATCGCTATTTGCAAGTCTCAAATCTAGCTCGCAATTTGCGATGTGCAAATAGCGATTTTGTATTTCATGTTGCTATTTGCGAAACGCAGATTGCGACACGCAAACACACGTCGCATTCACTAAAAATCGCAATCTTTGTGAATCCTTAATTTCACGCTGCGAATGCCTTTGATACGTCGCAAAAGGCATTTTTGCATTCGCAAACGGCCGATTTTTGCATTTCGCACCATTTGCGAATGCAATTACGCTTGATACATCTGGCCCTTCTTTCCTCGCATTTTGTTATTGTAGCAGGAGATTTTGGTGCGTCCCTAGAGCCTAATTCCCTTTTCTCCAAGCTAACTCAGGTAGAGGATTCTATATGGGGAATTCCAGCTTTTTCAATTCTAAGAAAACAGCTTAAATCTAGCACCAGGACCCTGCAGGTCATTGAAAATCCCAGACCTGACTGCCGTAAATCTGCTGATAATTGGATGCACTATTTCACCGAACACTAAAGACAGGAGACTGCGCCTTCCGCTGGTACAGAGAGTGCAAAAGTGATTGTCAGCCCAGGTGCAGGTGCACTTCCACCGTTTACCTTAAGTTAAACTGAGATAGCTATCAAAGTCCAAAAATCGGAAAAGGCGCCTGGTCTAGATGGAATCCCATCTGATTTGTTTAAATCTGACCTTAATTTCTGGGGAACTTATACTGACAGTGTGTCTAATGCAGTCTTGGCAGGTTGCAATCCCCCCGCTCCTGGAAAGGTGCAATAATTGTCCCAATCCATAAGAAATGGGATAGGTCAGTCCCAGGTAACTATAGAACAATAAGTCTCCTAGATAACTTGCAGAAGATTTTTTCTTATCAGGTCCTGGGTAGGCGTAAGGACTGGTTAGTGTAAAATGATGTCCTAAGCCACCTACAGGTGGGATTTAGGCAGAAGACCAGTACAGTAGACAAGGTCTTCCTCTTTCTTTCAATCAAATGGAAAACCGTCGACCTGGACGCTGGGAGACTTTTTGTTGCCTTTGTGGACCTCAAGTCCACCTGTGATTTGGTCCCCCGAGATAAATTATGGGAGATCCTGGGTAGTGCTGGAGTCCCGAGTCCTTTGCTAAAGCTGATCCAAGAGTTATATTCTGAGAGCTATGCAAGAATAAGGTGGGAAACAAATGGTGAACTCACGGGGGAACTCCCACTACAGAAGGGGGTGAGACAGGGATGTGTTAGCTCCCACAGTCTTCCTACTCTTTATAAATGCTTGCATCTCATACTTATATGATTGCGAAAATGATGCCCCAAAACTAGGTGGGGTAAAGACCCCATGCCAGTTGTTTGCAGATGACACTTTGCTGCTCTCGCAAACCGCCCTAGGACTAGTTAGGCTGCTTGAGAAATTCTCGGGGTTTTGCAGGGAGTTTGGTTTACAAATTAATGCTGCCAAGACCAAATACATGGTGTTTAGCAATACAAAATATAGAGTGAAGAAAATGATATCGCTGGATGGCAAAATTTTAGAAAGAGTTTCTGACTTCGACTATCTGGGAGTCAGGATGGTGGATCTGCATAAATGGCCAGCTCAATTGTTAAAGTGCACTATGTCCCTGAAACAAAAATCACGGGCATCTTGAGATTTACTGGTAGATCTCTCAGTTTTCCTATTACACCAGCAATGGAAATATACAAAAGTCAAGTTAGAGGAGGAGCCCTGTATGGTGCAGAGTTATGGGGACATGGCAAACTACAAGACTTAGAGAGAGTGGAGAACTTTTTCCTAGAGGCTTTGTTAAAAATCCCTCCGAGTTCCCCCACACTGCCTATTCAAATGGACTTGAATTTATACTCTATTGCGGATATAGTCGCCATGATGCCATTGCAGTATTGGATTAGATTATGGTCTATAGATTCTCTAGACCCATATAAAACATGGCTAAGAGCGGTGTTAGCCGCCCCACAAATTGAAAAAATGAATGGTGCAGATACATGAAAAATGCCTTTTCCAAACTTGGGCTAGGCCTGTATTGGTCCGAACCTTCTCATCTCCCAAAGAGTGCTACGCAGACCTTGAAGCATGCATACTGGGTGAGCTTGCAAGTAGCAGGGCAAGCATACGTTCCTTCCGCTAGTCTGACAGACAGTTTCTTATTAGCTAAGTGCCATTATGAATCTGAGCATTATTTAGATATGATTACAACACCCCTAGCACATGCACTTTGTTAGACCTGACAGCCTTAGGGTAGTCACCCCTAGCTTTGTGCCTGCCTCCCTCCACTTTTTGGACACTGTTTTTGCTGGCTTTTAGACTCTGTGCACTTTATCACTGCTAACCAGTGCTAAAGTGCATATGCTCTCTCCCTTTAAACATGGTAACCTTGGATCATACCTGATTGGACTATTTAATCTACTCATAAGTCCCTAGTAATGTGCACTATATGTGCCTAGGGCCTGTAGATTAAATGCTACTAGTGGACCTGCAGCACTGGTTGTGCCACCCACTTAAGTAGCCCTTTTACCTTGTCTCAGGCATGCCATTGCAAGGCCTGTGTGTGCAGTTTCACTGTCACCTCGACTTGGCATTTAAAAGTACTTACCAAGCCTAAACCTCCCCTTCCTCCACATATAAGTCACCTCTAATGTGTGCCCTAGGTAACCCCTAGAGCAGGGTGCTGTGTGGGTGAAAGGCAGGACATGTGCCTGTGTAGTTACATGACCTGGTAGTGTAAAACTCCTAAATTTGTTTTGCACTACTGTGAGGCCTGCTCCCTTCATAGGCTAACATTGGGGCTGCCCTCATACAGTATTGAAGTGGTAGCTGCTGATCTGAAAGGAGTAGGAAGGTCATATTTAGTATGGCCAGAATGGTAATACCAAATCCTGCTGACTGGTGAAGTTGGATTTAATATTACTATTCTAGATAAGCCACTTTTAGAAAGTGAACATTTCTTTGCACTTAAATCTTTCTGTGCCTTACAATCCACGTCTGGCTGGGTTTGGTTGACAGCTTTGTGTGCATTCACTCAGACACACCCCAAACACAGGGTACTCAGCCTCACTTGCATACATCTGCAATTTGAATGGGTCTTCCTGGGCTGGGAGGGTGGAGGGCCTGCTCTCACACAAAGGACTGCCACACCCCCTACTGGGACCCTGGCAGACAGGATTGAACTGAAAAGGGACCTGGTGCACTTCTTAGCCACTCTTTGAAGTCTCCCCCACTTCAAAGGTACATTTGGGTATAAAATAGGGCCTCTGCCCTACCTCATCAGACACTTGCTGGAGAAGAAACCTGAACCAGAACCTGCATCCTGCCAAGAAGAACTGCCTGGCTGCCTAAAGGACTCACCTGTCTGCTTTCTACAAAGGACTGCTGCCTTGCTGCTGCCCTGCTGCCTTGCTGAACTTTTTCCTTGCTGTTGAAGTGCTCTCCAAGGGCTTGGATAGAGCTTGCCTCCTGTTCCCTGAAGTCTCAGGACCAAAAAGACTTCTCTTTTTCATTCGGACTCTTCGTGCGGCGAAAATTTCGACGCACAGCTTGCTCCGCGGCAAGAAAAATGCCGCACACCGACGCTGATCGACGCGACGCCTTCGGGATGACCGGAACTTCGACGCACGGCCTCGCAAGGACAACGCCGCCTGACTTCCAGAGGGGAAATCGAAGCGACGCCTGCCGTGAGAGCGAAACTTCGACGCACAGCCCCGCAGAATGGCGTGCAGGTGGAAAACAAGCAGGAGAATCCAAGCACAGACCCCGGGACATCTGGTAATCCCGCGACCCACAGAAAGAGACTGTCCGCGCGCCGGAAAACGACGCATGACTTCCCCGCGTGAAAAATAACGACGCAAGTCCATGTGTGCAGGGGAGAAATCGACGCACACACCATTTTTCCACGTATCTCTTCTTCTGCGGCGCTTTGCGGAGATTTTCCACTTTAAACCAGGTACTTTGTGCTTCAAAGAGACTTTAGGGGTCATTACAACCCTGGCGGACGGTGTTAAAGCGGCGGTAAGACCGCAAACAGGCCGGCGGGAAAAAAAAGGGAATTATGACTGTGGCGGAAACCGCCAACAAAGACAGCCACTTTAACACTCCAACCGCCACGGCGGTACAGACAAGCAGCGCGGCGGTCACCGCCAACAGGCAGGCGGGAGACAAAGTACCGCCCACAGTATCACAACCTACCAATCCGCCACCTTTTCCGGGGCGGATTCACCGTGGATAAAAACACGGCAGAAACAGCCATTTCAATGGGAAAACACTCACCTCAAACACTCCACGAGGAAGGAGGGCACTATGGAGCCGGAACTCCAAATACTCCCTGCGATAGTCTTCCTGCTCCTGTACGATCATCAGCAACGCCGGCGCCGAAGACAACGGTGAGTACTGCACCTACGACATAGGGGAGGGGGGAGGCAAAAGTCACGGACACACACACGCAACACCCCCACCCCCACCCCGACCCTCACCCACTACAACACACACACCAATGCATATCCAAACATCACAGTAACAACCCCCAACCCCCCCGGAAGAATGCAAAGACAAAAGGAAATGAGTGCAACCATTGTAATGTATAAAAATACAGTAAGCTAATATATACAGATATATATACACATTCAACAAAATATACATCACGATTAGTAGTGCAGGTATGCACCATTCAATGTCCATGGAGCACTGGCCCCAAAATGCATGGGCGAGGCCCACACACGATACCTGAGCAAAACGGAGAGAACACTGCTGGGGCATCAGATCGAAATACAACAGGCACCTCAGGGGGAAGGGAAGGGGGGACACCTCAGCCGGATGACAGCACCACGCCAGATCCACGAGGGGGCTCCATGCCCATTGATGTATCCTGGGGAGTGCAAAGCCACAGTCTCTCAAGTCTCACAAGTGGGTGGGTTGCCCACTGTACCATCCTGGGGAGTGCAAAGCCACAGTCTCACAAGTCTCTATAGTGGGTGGTTTTCCCACTGCTGTATCCTGGGGAGTGCAAAGACACAGTCTCACAAGTCTCTATAGTGGGTGGTTGCCCTGTTCAGCGGTGCTTGCCATGGCAGTCTTTGCCCTGTTCAGCGGTGCTTGACTTTGCAGTTTCTGACCTGTTCACGGTGCTTGCCATGGCGGTCTTTGCCCTGTTCAGCAGTGCTTGCCCTGTTCAGCGGTGCTTGACTTTGCTGTCTCTGACCTGTTCAGCGGTCTTTGCCCTGTTCAGCGGTGCTTGACTTTGCAGTTTCTGACCTGTTCAGTGGTGCTTGCCATGGCGGTCTTTGCCCTGTTCAGCGGTGCTTGACTTTGCTGTCTCTGACCTGTGCAGCGGTGTTTGCCATGGCGGTCCCTCATTGCCCAGCGGGGCTGTGGCTGCCGGGGCCCTCCTGGGCACTGACTCTGGCGGTGGTCTCCTGACCAGTGACGATGGGACTGCCCTCCTGGGCACTGACTCTGGCGGTGGTCTCCTGACCAGTGACGATCGGGCTGGCGGAGGCCTCCTGGGCAGCGGGGATGATGGCGGCTTTCTCCGCCGTGCTGCTCTTCCCAGACTTTGGCGCTTTCTTCTGCCCCTTCCCCACCTTGGGAGGAGTCACAGCTGAGTCGACACTCCCCCCGGGACCCTTGTGAGCGGCTTTGCCGGCTGGAGTCTTCCCCCTATCCCGTCGGGCACTGTCCAACTTCTGGTGCTTCACAGGGGGGGGACTGGCTGTGCTTTGGCTCCGTGTCACACTGGCTGCCCAGTGCACTCCACATACCTCTAACAGGCACAACTGGTACCGGAGAATTTTTGGCTGAGGTGCTAGTACGGGACCTATGAATTGGAGGGGGGGGATGGTGGGAAAGAGGTCAACGTTGCTCAGGAAAAGTTTCTGACGAACACTGGGACGGGTAGCTGGAGGGGGTCTGGGAGTGGAGGAAGAGGAGGTGGTTGTAGGAGGTGTAACTTTTGATGATTTGGGTGCAGGTGCATGTTCTGGAGGCTGTCGTGAGGTGGATGGATGTTGGGTGTGTGTGTGCCCGCGTTTGTGTACTTTGGGAGGGGGCGTCACAGACAGACTGGGAGAGGACACGGGGTACGTGTAAATGGTAGTGGGGGTGGTGAGTGCACGTGAGCGGGGTGTGGTGGTGGGTGTGCTGGTGCGAGTCCTAGTGGCTGTAGTGGTGGTGCATGCAGGTGAGAGTGTAGACGACACTGGGAGGGAGGAGGGAAACAACGAGGAGGGGGACACAGTGGAGGCAGTGGATGTTGCTGTGTCTGTATTTGGGCGATGCTTGTGTGAGTGCCTGTGGGATGTGTGGTGCTTATGTTTGCCTGAGCTTCCCTTGTGTGTTGACGTGTGTGCAGGCTGGTCTGATGGTGTGCTTGGGATAGGCAGAGGTACAGGGGATTGGGTCTGGGTGGAGGAAGTTGGAGGGGGGAGGCTAGAGACAGGGACAATGGCTGCCATCAGTGCTGAGGCCATAGATTGCAGGGTTCGATGATGGGCAGCCTGACCAGAATGAATGCCCTCCAGGAATGCATTAGTGTGTTGCAACTCCCTTTCTACACCCTGGATGGCATTCACAATGGTAGACTGCCCAACAGTGAGTGACCTGAGGAGGTCAATGGCCTCCTCACTGAGGGCAGCAGGGGTGACAGGGGCAGGGGCTGAGGTGCCTGGGGCGAAGGTGATGCCCACCCTCCTGGGTGAGCGGGCACAGGGCGAAGGCTGAGGGGCTGCTGGGAGGGCGGTGCTGGTAGGGGGCGTGGCGGCTGTACCTGTAGAAGTGGGGGGCACAGATGTTGCCGCCACCACAAGGCAGCTCCCATCGGAGGACGAGTCCGTGTCATTGGTTGCTGATCCGGTGACCGCCGTGAAGCTCCCCTCGCCCTCCATCCCACTGGTGTATTCTGAGTCCGTGGTGTGGCCCTCCGTGGCCATGTGGGATGCAGCCCCCTCGTGCTCCGGTGCCACTGTACCTCCGCCTGATGATGCTGATGCACAAAAGAACAGGGAGAGCACAAAAAGGGGGGGGAGGACGACAGAAGAAAGACATGTTGAGTGCATGGCTTACCGCTACTGTTGGCGGACAATTCAGACACAGCAGCTCCCTGCACTACGCCGCGCTGTTGGGCTCTACAGATGCAGTTCTTGGGATATGGCCTACATGGCTATGGTGGGCATCTGCACACATAGATGACACAGGGGCATGTATACCTGTAGTTGGCACTCTACAGAGGTGGGGTGGAGTGCCACATGGCCTGCATTACGGAGGGGCGTAGCCTACGGAACTCGCCCTGGCCTAGGGAAACCCACAGCCCTCTTCCCCCACCCAGACCCTTCCACTGCGCTCAAAGTCAGCAGAATGAGAGTGTACTCACCCCCTTGTGTCTGCTGTGATGCCCTCAAGCGCCCATCCAATTCAGGGTAGGCCACCGCCAGGATCCGGAACATCAGGGGGGTCATGGTGCGACGGGCACCCCTCCCACGCTGGGAAGCCATCCCCAGCTGAGCCTCCGCCGTCTTCTTGCTCCAGTGGCGAATGTCCTCCCATCTTTTACGGCAGTGGGTGCTCCGTCTCTGGTGGACCCCCAGAGTCCGGACGTCCTTGGCGATGGCACGCCAAATATCCTTCTTCTGGTGGGCGCTGACCTACATGACATGTACAGGGAAGAAGAGTAGTCATTACCAACTGCACCGTCGAAGTGAGTGGCCCACATCCCTGCCCTTGCCATGTGGCACATGCATTCACAGTCGTTCATGCTCGCAGAACTCTGCCCCCTTCCTTCTTACAATGAGCCCTCTCCACCCAGGCATTGCCCATACAACTTGCACCCTATGTACGCACCTGTTGGTCTGGAGGACCGTAGAGTAGCGTGTACTGGGGGAGGACCCCGTCCACGAGCTTCTCCAACTCCTGTGCAGTGAAGGCAGGGGCCCTTTCCCCAGACGCACGTGCCATTGTCTCTTCCAGACCGAGGTCACAGCAGCACTTGCAGTATAGGTCCTCTCCTCTCGAAGATCAGGTATCGAGTGATTCAACAGATAGAAAATGGCAGTGACGTCCGCGGCGGTGACGTCCGCGGCGGTCCGTATCATCACCGCCGGTGCACTTCGTCGTTGGCTCCTGGGACCCATAGGGTCCAATGTTAACCAATGCAGCATTGCGCAGCGGTCTTCGACCGCCTACCGCGACGGTGTACAACACCAGCGCAGTTACCTCACATCCAATTGTCCCAGTTTAGAGGTCAGGCAGCCGCCATTTCAGGGGCCCACATGGCTTCATTTTCAACTGCGTCACACATACCTAGGCCTGGACTCAACACTCTTACAGATAACTTTTTGGATTATGTTTCGTGTTCTGTGTAGCTGTGGGTACATACCTCTGAGTTGCTTGACTCTGTGGTCGCTTTTGTCCTGCCTAGGCACCGTCAGCTGGGACATGTGAGGAGATGGCGGAATCCTCCGGTGTACCGACCGCTGGTGGACCTGTTGACAATGGAGGAACGACATTTAATCATCACCTACAGGTTTGACCGTGCCACAATCCAGGAACTGTGTTCCCAGTTGGAGCCAGACCTGATGTCAGCAATCCCACATCCCACAGGAATCCCCCCTCAAGTGCAGGTGCTATCAGTGCTCCATTTCCTTGCAAGTGGGTCATTTCAAACAACAGTGGCCATGGCATCAGGGATGTCCCAGCCTATGTTTTCCAACATGTTGTCCAGAGTGTTGTCTGCCCTGCTGAAACACATGAGGAGCTACATCGTTTTCCCTCAGGTGGAGGATTTGGCTACTGTTAAAGGTGACTTCTATGCCCTTGGACATATCCTTAACATCATAGGTGCCATTGATGGGACCCATGTAGCTCTGGTCCCCCCCCACAGGAGTGAACAGGTGTACAGGAACTGGAAGAGTTATCATTCGATGAATGTACAGATGGTATGTTTGGCAGACCAGTACATCTCCCAGGTAAATGCTATGTTCCCTGGCTCAGTGCATGACGCCTACATCCTGCGGAATAGCAGCATCCCTTATGTGATGGGTCAACTCCAGAGGCACCGGGTGTGGCTATTAGGGGACTCTGGTTACCCCAAGCTGTCATGGCTATTGACCCCAGTGAGGAATCCCAGGACAAGGGCAGAGGAACGCTACAATGAGGCCCATGGGCGGACTAGGAGGGTGATCGAACGCACCTTCGGCCTCCTGAAGGCCAGGTTCAGGTGCCTCCATATGACAGGTGGTTCCCTATTCTACTCACTAAGGAAGGTGTGCCAGATCATCATCACCTGCTGTATGCTTCACAATCTTGCTTTGCGACGCCAGGTGCCTTTTCTGCAGGAGGATGGTCCAGATGACGGTGTTGTGGCAGCTGTGGAGCCTGAGGACAGTGATGAGGAGGAAGCAGAGGAAGAAGACATTGACAACAGGGATTCAGTCATACAGCAATATTTCCAGTGACACACAGGTGAGAACACTTTCTTGACTACTACAAGTACTTTCACACTTCTACCTCTATCCTGTCTGTCAATTTCATCCAGTATTTGGTAACTGAGTTGTACATTTCCATTACAGTTTCACAGGTGTGGTTACCAACGTGTGTCATCTGCTTGCATCCTTCATGGACTTGTGATGTGTGACATAGGTATGTTGACATTACTATTGTGAACGGATTTTGTCACTGTCATAGCTAATACACATTTTCTAAATCACAGACTGACTCCAGATTGTTTTGTGGTTCAAGGGTGTTTATTGAAGTGCTAATTATTGGAGGGGGTGGTAAACTGGTGAGGGGTGATGGTGGAGGAATGTCCATGGCAGAGTCCAGTCTATTAGTCACACAGGTGCACTTCCCATATGGGCATAGGAAGGAAGTGGAGCTGGGGCAGTTCCAATATGGACAGGGTTACAAAGTGGGACAGTGGGATGACAATCAGGGTGGTCTTATTTCTTGGCAGGGGTCTTGCCATCGTGCTCTGTCCTGTTCCTGGATCTCAGGGACCGCTTGCGGGGTGGTTCTCCGTCTGCAGGGGGTGGGGTGCTGGTGTGGTGGTCCTGTGGCGGGGCGTCCTGTCCACTAGCGCCGGCGGAGGTGGTGGGCAGTTCATCGTCCATGCTAGTGTCAGGGGCCCCTTGGAGTGCCACAGTGTCCCTCATGGTGTTCTGTATGTCCTTCAGCACCCCTACGATGGTGCCCAGGGCGGAGCTGATGATTCTGAGTTCCTCCCTGAACTCCAAATACTGTTCCTCCTGCAGGCGCTGGGTCTCCTGAAACTTGGCCAGGACCGTAGCCATCGTCTCCTGGGAGTGGTGGTATGCTCCCATGATGGAGGAGAGGACCTCGTGGAGAGTGGGTTCCCTTGGCCTGTCCGCCCCCTGTCGGACGGCAGCCCTCCCAGTTCCCCTGTGTTCCTGGGCCTCCGTCCCCTGGACCGTGTGCCCACTACCACTGTCTCCAGGTCCCTGTTGTTGTTGGGGTGGTGGGTTATCCTGGGTTCCCTGTAGTGGTGGACACCCAGCTAATTGACGTGTCCTGGGTACGGAGGTATGGTCCAGCTGGGTGGGTGCTGTGCTGGTGTTTCCAGAGGGTGGAAGGTCTGTGTTGGGCTGGGCCTGTGCGAGGGTAACCGACTGTCCCGAGGCCCACGATGGTCCGGGCTGGTCATCTGGATCCAGTTGGCCAGAGCTGCTGTCTTCACTGTGGGCCTCTTCTGTGGGTGGGGTAGAGATGTCTGGACCCTCCTGTCTGGTGACGTTAGGTAGTGGTCCTGCAGGGGTGTAAAAGTATGATTATTGCATGTGTGTGTGTAATGGTGTGCAATGGGTGGGTGAGCGTGTACCCTAGTGCTAGCATTCCTGTGTGGGGGCTTGTGTGATGATGGTTGGGGGGGTGTTATGGGTATGTGCCGTGGGCATGCTTTAGTGATGGGTGTCCATGCTTTGTTGTGTCATGCAGGGCTTGGTGTTGGGATGGGTGGTTTGTGTTATTAGTACATTAGTGAGGAGTTGGAGTGATAGGGGAGGGGCTGAGGGTGGGGGTGTGTGATAGCATGCAGGTAGGGTGGGGGATATGATAGTTAAGATTTGACTTACCAGTATCCATTCCTCCACCGACTCCTCCGAGGCCCTCAGGATGCATAATGGTCAAGACCTGCTCCTCCCATGTTGTTAGTTGTGGGGGAGGAGGTGGGGGTCCGCCGCCAGTCTGCTGTACCGCGATGTTGTCCCTGGAGACCACGGAACGCACCTTCCCCCGTAGGTCGTTCCACCTCTTCCTGATGTCCTCCCGATTTCTTGGGTGCTGTCCCACTGCGTTGATCCTATCGACTATTCTTCACCATAGCTCCATCTTCCTAGCTATGGAGGTGTGCTGCACCTGTGATCCAAATAGCTGTGGCTCTACCCGTACGATTTCCTCCACCATGACCCTGAGCTCCTCCTCGGAGAACCTGGGGTGTCTTTGGCGTGCCATGGGGTGGTGTAGGTGATGTGTGGGGTGGTGTATGTGCTGATGAGTGTGGTGATGTGTAGTGGTGTGTGGTGTTTTGTGCGTGGATGTTGTGTGGGTGATGGTGTTGTGTGCCTCTGTGTGGTGGGGTTGTCTATTCTGTGCTCTCTCTCTGGCCTTCTTTCAGATTTCTTTGTCGTAGGGGTTTGTGGGTGATGTGGGTGTGTGTTTTATATTGTGTTGGGTGTGTGGGAGTGGTGTGTGTATGTGTATCAGGTGTGTGTAATTCGAATTGTCCAATGTGGCGGTGTTTTGGAGATGTGTGTGTATTTTGAGCGCAGCGGTGTGTACCGCCAATGGAATACCGCGGTTGAAAGACCGCCGCGTGGATTCGTGGGTAGTGATAGCATGGGCGTGTTTCTGTTGGCGTGACGGTGGAGGATTTGTTTTCGCCAGTTTATCACTGACCTTTGGTGTGGCGGACTTGTGTGGGTGTCTGAATTTCTGCGGATTCCGAGATGTGGGTCATAATAGCTGTGGCGGATTTCCGCGGCCGCCGCAGTGTATTGGCGGTCTTCTGCACGGCGGTGAGCGGCTTTTACCACCAATGTTGTAATGACCACCTTTGTTTGCTTTTTAAAGACTTAAGACACCTTATATCACTTTTCAGTGATATCTCTACAATTTCACATTGCATCTTTATTCGTTTTGACCTACAATTATCCTGATAAATATTATATATTTTTCTAAACACTGTGTGGTGTATTTTTGTGGTGCTATATTGTGTTATTGTATGATTTATTGCACAAATACTTTACACATTGCCTTCTAAGTTAAGCCTGACTGCTCGTGCCAAGCTACCAGAGGGTGGGCACAGGATAATTTTGGATTGTGTGTGACTTACCCTGACTAGAGTGAGGGTTCTTGCTTGGACAGAGGGTAACCTGACTGCCAACCAAAAACCCAATTTCTAACATTGGTGTTTAGCGGTGAGGATAGGACTTGTATTTGTGCAGTGACATACAGTAGCTAAGTATTTCACTACCTACCCACAGTTGAAGGTCAACTTGATTTTTATCTCTTGTTTTGCTTATTCGTTTTCCTACAATTTTCAAAAACTAAATCCTCACTCAACATGTCTATGACTGGGTCTCAAGTAGGAGACTTTGACCTAGCCCTGTTGGATACATATACGGTCAAACAGCTAAGAGGGTTCTGCAGGGTGATGAGAGTACCCACCCAAGGGGCCTCCAAAAAGGAGGACTTTCAAGTGGCGCTGAGGGCCTGGGCAGAAGCCCATTTAGAGGAGGATGATGAGGAAGAGGAGCCAGAAAATGACCCCTCAGAGGATTTGTTGGATCAGTGGATGATGTTACCACTGCAATTGTGCCCCCTTCCAGACCAGGGAGCAGTATCTCTGTGCAAAGCCTGACCGCAGAGGAAAGAAGAGAAGAAAGGGAGTTCCAATTGCAAATGGCAAAACTGAAAATTGAGGCCCAACAGGAAGACAAGAGGGCAGAGAGTGAAGCCAAACAAGCTGAGGCTGAGAGAGAAGCCAAACAAGCTGAGGCTGAGAGAGAAGCCAAACAAGCTCTGGCTGAAAGAGCAGCCAAACAGGTGGAAGCTGAAAGAGCTTTGGCTGAAAAGAAACTATTGTTGGCTCATGAACTGAGTCTCAAAGAGCTGGAGATCAAGGCGAGACAGTCTGAATCCAGCAATAATGGTGGCAGCATACAGACAGGACCTGCTGGAGAAAAGAAGGTTCGTATACCCAAAAATGTGGTGCCCAGTTTTGTGGTGGGAGATAACATAGATCAATGGTTAGCTGCTTATGAAGTTGCACTAAGGGCTCATGAGGTTCCTGAAGGGCAATGGGGGGTAGCTATGTGGGGTTATGTGCCGCCATTGGGGAGGGACACACTTCTCACATTGGATCAACCTGATCAAAACACATACCCACTTCAGAAAGCCACTTTACTTGCCAAGTTCGTGCTGACCCCTGAGGGATACCGTCAGAGGTTCAGGGACAGCACCAAACAAACCACACAAACATGGGTAGATTTCTTTGACTTTTCCAGTAAGGCACTGAATGGATGGGTGCGGGGCAACAAAGTAGATAATTATAAAGGGTTATATGACTTGATTCTGAGAGAGCATATGCTCAATCCTACTTATACAGAGTTGCGCCAGCACTTGGTAGATAGTAAGCTGACTGATCCCAGGGAGCTTGCTGAGGAGGCGGACCTCTGGGTTAGCACCAGAGTGTCCAAAAAGGTACCTGGGGGGGACACCCACAAAGGTGGTCAGGGTTCCCAACAGAAGAAAGAGGGGGGAGATAAACTTACAGATAAGGAACTCTCCAAAGGCCCCCAAAAGAATTCCCAGGGAGGGGGTGGCAACCATTCCTTCTCCAGATTTGGGAAAAAGCCAGGGACTTATGATAAATCAGGGAGATCCAACCCCAAATGCTTAGAGTACTACCAATATGGTCACTATAAAGGCGACCCCAGTGCTCCAAGAGGGCACCGTCCACTACTGGACAGACACCTGGGTTGACTAATGTAGTGCTCGGGGGGAGATGGACCCAGATAGCTTTGGGGAGCAGGTAGAGATTTCCCTAGTGTCCCACCTAGAAGGAGAAATGGTGCCCAAAGCCCACATGCCCCAAAATACTTCCAAGTACAGGCAGTGGGTTACTATTGATGGGAAAAAGGTGGAGGCTCTGCGTGACACAGGAGCCAGTATGACTACTATCAAGAGTCAGCTGGTGTCAACAGAGCAGATAGTCCCTAATACATTCCACCAGGTCATAGTCGCTGACAATCATGAGAGTCACCTACCGGTGGCTCTGGTTCCCTTTGAGTGGGGGGGGGGGGTCTCTGGTACTCTGAAAGTAGCTGTGAGTCCTGCCATGCCTGTAGATTGTCTGTTAGGCAATGATCTTGAGCATACTGCTTGGAAAGAAGTAGAGCTCAGATCTCACCTGGAGATGTTAGGGTTACCTGAGTGGGTCTGCATGACCACACGGTCCATGGCTGACCGAGAGGGAAGTCAAGGGTGTCTGGAGCCTGGAACAATGGCCCAGAGAACTGCCAAGAGGAGGGGCAACGGGCGTGGGAAACCGGTCCCAGAAGTTCCCGCAGTGGTTGACGGGGCTCCTGAGGAGGAGGCTCCCGAACCAACTGGGGAAGACATTGCCACCCTAGGTGATCTACCTGAGCTTGCTGGCTGGCAAGTTCAGGGTGGACCCACCAAGGAGGAATTCTGCAAAGCGCAGAAAGAATGTCCCACTCTAGAGGGTCTGAGGAAGCAAGCCTCAACCCAGGCAGCAGGTGAAGCCTCTGGCGATCACCACATATATTGGGAGAATGATCTCCTCTACAGTGAGCCTAAGGTTCCGGCCATTGGGGCAGCGCGTGCGCTGGTGGTCCCCCAGTGTTACCGAACCTTCCTACAGGGTCTGGCTCACGACATTCCCCTGGCAGGACATTTGGGGCAAGACAAGACCTTTGCCAGGCTTGTCACCCACTTTTATTGGCCCAGAATAAGGACAAACTCAGATACGTTCTGTAGATCTTGTCCTACCTGCCAGGCCAGTGGTAAAACAGGAAAAAGGGTTAAGACCCCCCTGATCCCACTTCCTGTCATTGGCACCCACTTTGAAAGGGTGGGCATCAATGTTGTTGGTCCATTGGACCCCAAAACTGCCCTAGGCAACAGGTTCATCCTGGTTTTGGTGGACCATGCCACCCGTTACCCAGAGGCAATCCCTCTGAGGACCGTAACTGCACCGGTGGTGACCAGAACTCTGATGGGGATATTTACCCATGTGGGATTCCCAAAGGAGATAGTGGCCCTGATTCTAAGCTTGGCGGGCGGCGGTAGCCGCCCGCCAAGCGGGAACCGCCAGAAGACCGTACCGCGGTCAAAAGACCGCGGCGGTCATTCTGGGTTTCCCACTGGGCTGGCGGGCGACCGCCGATGTCCGCCCGCCAGCCCAGCGGGAAACACCCTTCCCACGAGGAAGCCGGCTCAGAATGGAGCCGGCGGAGTGGGAAGGTGCGACGGGTGCAGTTGCACCCGTCGCGAATTTCAGTGTCTGCAAAGCAGACACTGAAATTCTTTGTGGGGCCCTCTTACGGGGGCCCCTGCAGTGCCCATGCCATTGGCATGGGCACTGCAGGGGCCCCCAGGGGCCCCACGACACCCCATACCGCCATCCTGTTCCTGGCGGGCGAACCGACAGGTACAGGATGGCGGTATGGGGTGTCAGAATCCCCATGGCGGCGCAGCAAGCTGCGCCACCATGGCGGATTCCCATGGGCAGCGGAAAGTCGGCGGTACACCGCCGGCTTTCCGCTTCTGGCCGCGGCTGTCCCGCCGCGGTCAGAATGCCCGGCGGAGCACCGCCAGCCTGTTGGCGGTGCTACCGCCAACCTCCGCCCTGGCGGTATTTACCGCCAGGGTCAGAATGACCCCCAGTGTCTGACAGAGGCACTAACTTCATGTCTGCATACATGAAGGCTATGTGGGATGCGTGTGGTGTAACCTAAAAGTTCACCACACCCTATCACCCCCAATCTAATGGTCTTGTGGAGAGATTCAATAAGACCTTGAAAGGCATGATTGGTGGCCTCCCTGAGGCCCTGAGGCGTAAGTGTTACCATGCCTTCTCTTTGCTTACAGAGAGGTACCCCAGAAGGGGGTAGGGTTCAGGCCCTTTGAGCTTCTCTATGGGTACCCTGTCAGGGGACCCTTAAGCATTGTCAAGGAGGGGTTGGAGAAAGCTCCAAAGGAACCCCCTCAGGATGTGGTAAGCTACATGTTGGCCCTCCGCAACCAGATGACCCGCTTCTGGAAAGAGGCCAAAAGTAACCTTGAGGCCAGTCAAGAGGTAATGAAACGCTGGTATGACCAGAAGGCCACCCTGGTAGAGTTTCAACCTGGAGACAAAGTGTGGGTAATGGAGCCAGTAGAGCCTAGAGCTCTCCAGGACCGCTGGACTGGCCCATTTGAAGTAAAGGAGCGGAAAGGGGAGGACACTTACCTAGTGGACCTCCAAACCCCTAGGAACCCCCTAAGGGTGCTCCATGTCAACCGACTGAAGCCTCATTTTGAGAGGTCTGAAATCAACATGCTTCTGGTCACAGATGAAGGAATGGAAGAGGAGAGTGAACCTCTCCCCGACCTCCTCTCTGCCCAAGAAGGTGATGGGTCAGTGAAAGGTGTCATTCTCTCTGACTCCCTGACTCTAAACCAGAGAGGAGACTGCTATGAGCTGTTGGAGCAGTTCTCCCCCCTGTTCTCCCTTACTCCTGGACTGACCCACCTCTGTGTTCATGACATTGACACAGGTGACAGTCTCCCTGTGAAGAACAAAATTTACAGGTTATCAGATAAGGTGAAGGCCAGCATCAAGGAGAAGGTCTCCAAGATGTTAGCTTTAAGGGTTATCAAGAAATCCAGTAGCCCCTGGGCCAGCCCGGTGGTGTAGGTCCCTAAGGCTACTGCCCCAGGTGCGAAGCCAGAACTCCGGTTCTGTGTGGACTACCGGGGTCTCAACTCAGTCACACGGATTGATGCTCACCCCATTCCCCGAGCTGATGAGCTCGTTGACAGACTGGGCGCGGCCAAGTTCCTGAGTACGTTTGATCTTACTTCAGGGTACTGGCAGATCGCCCTGACTGAGGGGGCTAAAGAGAGATCCGCATTTTCCACACCTGGTGGCCATTACCTGTTCCGGGTGATGCCATTTGGGTTGAAAAATGCCCCTGCTACCTTCCAACGGTTGGTTAACGGGGTCCTAGCTGGCAAGGATGCCTTCTGTGCAGCCTACCTGGATGACATAGCTGTCTACAGTTCCAGCTGGGAGGAACACCTGCTCCACCTCAAGGAGGTGCTTCAGGCCCTGCAACAGGCAGGCCTGACCATCAAGGCTAGTAAGTGCCAGATTGGGCAGAGTTCCGTGGTGTACTTGGGACACCTAGTAGGTGGTGGCAAGGTGCAGCCACTCCAGGCCAAGATTGAAACTATCAAGGCCTGGCAACCACCTAGAACACAGACTGAGGTGAGAGCCTTTCTAGGCCTCACAGCATACTACCGCAGATTTGTCAAGGGCTATGGTACCATTGTGTCACCCTTGACAGAACTCACTTCCAAGAAACAACCTAGGTTGGTGAATTGGACAGAGGCTTGTCAGAAAGCCTTTGACTCTCTAAAGGAAGCCGTGTGCACGGCCCCGTGCTCAAGGCCCCTGACTACTCCCAGGAATTTATCGTGCAGACAGACGCTTCAGAGCATGGCATAGGGGCAGTCCTAGCACAGCTAAATGAGGAGGGCCTAGACCAACCAGTAGTCTTTATTAGCAGAAGGCTATTGCCACGGGAAGAGAGGTGGAGTGCTATTGAGAGAGAAGCTTTTGCTGTGGTCTGGGCACTGAAGAAGCTGAGGCCATACCTGTTTGGGACTCACTTCCGGGTTCAGACAGACCACAGGCCCCTCAGATGGCTCATGCAGGTGAGGGGTGAAAATCCTAAACTCTTGAGGTGGTCCATTTCCCTACAGGGGATGGACTTTACGGTGGAGCATCGCCCAGGGGTTGACCACGCCAATGCTCTCTCCAGATACTTCATCCTTAGCGATGAGAGCTCCCAGGAGGTCGGGTAGCTCTCCCCACTTTCAGCTTGGGGGGACACATGTTAGACCTGACAGCCTTAGGGTAGTCACCCCTAACTTTTTGCCTGCCTCCCTCCACTTTTTGGACACTTTTTTCTGGCTTTTAGACTCTGCGCACTTTATCACTGCTAACCAGTGCTAAAGTGCATATGCTGTCTCCCTTTAAACATGGTAACCTTGGATCATACCTGATTGAACTATTTAATCTACTCATAAGTCCCTAGTAATTTGCACTATATGTGCCTAAGGCCTGTAGATTAAATGCTACTAGTGGGCCTGCAGGACTGGTTGTGCCACCCACTTAAGTAGCCCCTTTACCTTGTCTCAGGCCTGCCATTGCAAGGCTGGTGTGTGCAGTTTCACTGTCACCTCGACTTGGCATTTAAAAGTACTTGCCAAGCCTAAACCTCCCCTTCCTCCACATATAAGTCACCTCTAATGTGTGCCCTAGGTAACCCCTAGAGCTGTGTGGGTGAAAGGCAGGACATGTACCTGTGTAGTTACATGACCTGGTAGTGTAAAACTCCTACATTCGTTTTGCACTACTGTGAGGCCTGCTCCCTTCATAGGCTAACATTGGGGCTGCCCTCATACAGTATTGAAGTGGTAGCTGCTGATCTGAAAGGAGTAGGAAGGTCATATTTAGTATGGCCAGAATGGTAATACCAAATCCTGCTGACTGGTGAAGTTGGATTTAATATTACTATTCTAGGAATGCCACTTTTAGAAAGTGAGCATTTCTTTGCACTTAAATCTTTCTGTGCCTTACAATCCACGTCTGGCTGGGCTTGGTTGACAGCTCCTTGTGCATTCACTCAGACACACCCCAAACACAGGGTACTCAGCCTCACTTGCATACATCTGCATTTTGAATTGGTCTTCCTGGGCTGGGAGGGTAGAGGGCCTGCTCTCACACAAAGGACTGCCACGCCCCCCTACTGGGACCCTGGCAGACAGGATTGAACTGAAAGGGGACCTGGTGCACTTCTTAGCCACTCTTTGAAGTCTCCCCCACTTCGAAGGCACATTTGGGTATAAAATAGGGCCTCTGCCCTACCTCATCAGACACTTGCTGGAGAAGAAACCTGAACCAGAACCTGCATCCTGCCAAGAAGAACTGCCTGGCTGCCTAAAGAACTCACCTGTCTGCTTTCTACAAAGGACTGCTGCCTTGCTGTTGCCCTGCTGCCTTGCTGAACTCTTGCCTTGCTGTTGAAGTGCTCTCCAAGGGCTTGGATAGAGCTTGCCTCCTGTGCCCTGAAGTCTCAGGACCAAAAAGACTTCTCTTTTTCATTTGGACTCTTCGTGTGCCGAAAATTTTGACGCACAGCTTGCTCCGCGGCGAGAAACACGCCGCACACCGATGCTGATCGACGCGACGCCTTCGGGACGACCGGAACTCCGATGCACGGCCTCGCAAGGACAACGCCGCCCCACTTCCAGAGGGGAAATTGACGTGACGCCTGCCGTGAGAGCGAAACTTCGGCGCACAGCCCCGCGGAATGACGCGCAGCCAGAAAACAAGCAGGAGAATCCACGCACAGACCCCGGGACATCTGGTAATCCCGCGACCCACAGAAAGAGACTGTCCGCGTGCCGGAAAACGACGCATGACTTCCCCGCGTGAAAAATAACGACGCAAGTCCGTGTGTGCAGGGGAGAAATCGACGCACACACCATTTTTCCACATATCTCTTCTTCTGCGGCCCTTTGCAGAGATTTTCCACTTTAAACCAGGTACTTTGTGCTTGAACGAGACTTTGTTTGCTTTTTAAAGACTTAAGACACTTTGGGGGTCATTCTGACCCTGGCGGTAAAATCCGCCAGGGCCAACGACCGTGGGAGCACCACCAACAGGCTGGCGGTGCTCCCATGGGCATTCTGACCGCGGCGGTACAGCCGCGGTCAGAAACGGAAAACCGGCGGTGTACCGCCGGTTTCCCGCTGCCCTGGGGAATCCTCCATGGCGGCGCAGCTTGCTGCGCCGCCATGGGGATTCCGACCCCCATACCGCCATCCTGTTCCTGGCGGTTTTGGCCGCCAGGAACAGAATGGCGGTATGGGGTGTCGTGGGGCCCCTGGGGGCCCCTGCAGTGCCCATGCCAGTGGCATGGGCACTGTAGGGGCCCCCGTAACAGGGCCCCACAAAGGTTTTCAGTGTCTGCCATGCAGACACTGAAAAACGCGACGGGTGCAACTGCACCCGTCGCACCCCTTCCACTCCGCCGGCTCCATTCGGAGCCGGCATCCTCATGGAAGGGTGTTTCCCGCTGGGCTGGCGGGCGGCCTTCTGGCGGTCGCCCGCCAGCCCAGCGGGAAACTCAGAATACCCGTGGCAGTCTTTTGACCGCGCAGCGGTATTCTGGCGGTTCCAGCCAGGCCGGCGGCTCCTGCCGCCAGCCGGGGTCAGAATGACCCCCTTTATATCACTTTTCAGTGATATCTCTACAATTTCACATTGCATCTTTATTCGTTTTGACCTACAATTATCCTGTTAAATATTATATATTTTTCTAAACACTGTGTGGTGTATTTTTGTGGTGCTATATTGTGTTATTGTATGATTTATTGCACAAATACTTTACACATTGCCTTCTAAGCTAAGCCTGACTGCTCGTGCCAAGCTACCAGAGGGTGGGCACAGGATAATTTTGGATTGTGTGTGACTTACCCTGACTAGAGTGAGGGTTCTTGCTTGGACAGAGGGTAACCTGACTGCCAACCAAAAACCCCATTTCTAACACACTTTGGCGGTCATTCCAACCCTGGCGGTCCGAGACCGCCAGGGTTGGGGACCGCGGGAGCACCGCCAACAGGCTGGCGGTGCTCCTATGGGCATTCTGACCGCGGCGGTACAGCCGCGGTCAGTGACGGAAAACCGGCGGTGTACCGCCGGTTTTCCGCTGCCCTGGGGAATCCTCCATGGCGGCGCAGCATGGGGATTCCGACCCCCATACCGCCATCCTGTTCCTGGCGGTTTCGGCCGCCAGGAACAGGATGGCGGTATGGGGTATCGTGGGGCCCCCTAACAGGGCCCCACAAAGATTTTCAGGGTCTGCAATGCAGACACTGAAAATCGCGACGGGTGCAACTGCACCCGTCGCACCCCTTCCACTCCGCCGGCTCCATTCGGAGCCGGCATCCTCGTGGAAGGGTGTTTCCCGCTGGGCTGGCGGGCGGCCTTCTGGCGGTCGCCCGCCAGCCCAGCGGGAAACCCAGAATAACCGCAGCGGTCTTCTGACCGCGTAGCGGTATTCTGGCGGCTCCCGCCGGCCCTGCGGTTACCGCGGCCGGCGGGAGTCAGAATGACCCCCTTTATACCAGAATCAGAATTTGATCCCTACCTTTACTGGCCCTTACTTCTAGATGGAAGCAAACCGAAAGCCAAATAGATCTTTGCCCGTTGGGATGCGAGATCAAAGAGAGCATTGCCTATGTTTTATTCCACTGTTCAGTGTATAAAAAGCAGAGGGCTTGTTGGATTGGACCAATCTGCAAATCCCTGTCTATCAGGGATCGGTACTCGGCCCTTAGGATTTGCAGAACAAGTCCACGCGGGATCATGGCATGTGCACTGGCAAAGTTCTTAGAGGCAATCTGGCACATTATAACAAAATCTCTGACTACTAATGTATACATTTCATAAGTAGCTTATAATTGTGTCCTGATCTACAGGCTTTTTATGTATGTACATATACATATTTATTGAATGGGAGAATATTGCTACTAGATTTTAAACATTAGGGCAAAACGCCTTGTGATTTGAAGTGTGACGATAGGTTTGGGAATCTTTTATCATGTGAAATGAACACAGCGCTTTGTATATATTGACTTGGGAAATATGAGGTACAGTGTGGATGATAAGGCCCATGCTGTTCACTCTATGAAGAACTGCATTTGTAACTACGTTTTAATATTGATTCATCGTGTTATGTATACACTGCATCTCTTATTCACATTTTAGATTTCATGTGTTGTAGGTGTCTGTGGGAAATTGTGTACAGTAACTCAGGAGATTCTACTCCACCAACTTTTGCTCATCCTTCAATTGTGTGATTCACACCCTAGTACACTTGATGGCTGGCACAGCCATCATCTTCCACAAAGCGTAACTATGTGTCGCACTGCATGCGTAGTGCTACATGTTAACATGGAGGCCAGAGTGGACAAAGCAACACATATTTGCAATGGTTGAACCATCAGTTTGGATTGAATTTTACAATCCCCAGGTCCCTGAGCCACAACCCAAGATTGTAATGTCCATCAACACAGACCAATGAAACCATTTCACAAAACAGGAACATACACTATACCAGAAGCAAGTCTGAGTCACCACTCCACCTAAAACTAACAACTACCAAGGTACATACCAAACCACTATTAACCATTACCAGCACATCTTCTCTCATTCCTTTGCAGCCGACTAAGGTTACGGCATACAGCCATGGGCGATGTCTTCATTTGCCAACCCTACAACGGTGGAACAGCGTGCATATAATGAAGGGCACAGAAGAACAAGAAATGTGGTGGAGATGACATTTGGGCTTCTGAAGTCAAGGTGCAGGTGCCTGGCCCTGATAGGAGGAAGCCTGTTGTATGTTCCACCACTGGTATGTAAGATGATACTGGTATGTGCAGTCTTGCATAATAGATGTATACGGACCAGTGTTTCCTGGGATGAACAGGTAGATGTCCCCCGCACAGAGGAGGATGGCAATGGTGCAGCACATCTGGAGGGGAAACTACAAAACACTGCAGCAGGACTTCTCAGGAGACTACAAATTGTACAGAACTTCTACACATAGTCACTGTACAAATATTATCACTTTGTAAATATCAGCAATAAATTAATTTGAACCAGAATGTCCATGGTCTACTCATTCTCAACTACATATACCATTTGAATGTTACTCATATCTCAGAGAGCAGGACAGAACCACAACAGTTACAAGTATGGTTGCAACATAGTTTCTGATGTAAGAGGGTCTAGTGCCTCCACGTCACACATCAGTGTCACATTACTCACGGACATGTGGCTCTTGAAGACCTAGATACATGCTCGACAAAATATAACATGGCATTAAGTGGGCAATGTGCAAAATCCTAGCCCTTTCCCCACATCAACCCCACGCCCGGCATGATGAATGCAAGGGGGGCATTCATAAGATAGGGGCCGTTATCAAATGGCGCTTTAGTAGTATAGGAACTGAACTGTGTCACATCTCAGGCAGATCACTGCTATGCCATCACTGTGCACATGTGAAAAGGGGGGACACCATTGGTAACAATGGACCTTCATTAACTGTTCAGGGTTAGTAACCGACGTTAGAGCCTAAGCCTCCACTATATATCAATGGGCTTACGTCCTTACACTGCCTTTGGGCCCAACCCTGCTACATGGTGCACTGTAGCTCAAATGCGGCACACACACGTTGGCTGTGGAGTGCGCTAAGGGTTGCTAGACAAATGAGGCAGCAATGAGTGCTGAACCACTCTCCAAACATAGGGCCAATTGTCAGGATTTAAGAATAAAACATGAAAATCACCACCAAATTAATGTCTGGTGGAAAGTAGACAGAGGTGTTCCACTTCTATGTACATTCTATACACACTTGCCACACAAATCAGCAGTCCTAACACATGCCTAAAGCAAATCCGGATATACATGTGAAGAATGATGTCCTAGGAGGTAAAGGGTTTGCAATTACCAACAATGGTTGACATGTGTCAATAAGGTAACCTAGAATAGTCTGTATTACACCATCACACAGCACAGATCAATACACACCTCTCATTGACACTAACATGCCAGACCAAGAGAAAGTTACCAACAGTGACAAAAGTCCCTAATATGTCTAGGTCTCCAAAATGCCACTCAGGTGTGGGATGTGCAAGTATGTCCAGCAATGTCTAAACATGTCATAGACCCATCAAAAAATGTATGGAAGAAGAAGTAGACAGATATGTTGCATGTGGCTAATAAAAAAAACAGCACTTCTAGTACACATGTGGTAACATGTATGTGGACACAGTCTAGCTACACATGCACATATGCACACAGTATCAGTTATCGCATGCATCATACACATATACAAACATATTGGTACCACATACCAATGTTACTGTAAAGATATGAATGGACATGCACACACAGGTAGCTATACCATACTGACTACATACATGCATAGCCCCTGTGACATGGTATGTGAATCTGGGTGCACTGTAAGCCTTTCCAAAAAAATCCACGCATTCCCGTCATGTGTCAAAATATTTTTATGCAAACATCAATATTCCATACTCCGCAAGGCCCAAAAAATTATGCCTGGCCCCTGTGCGTCAATTGCAAGTCCACGGGCCTTTGTCAGGCTTTATGGGAAGGAATACCACGTATGACGGTCATGCATCATTAGAAGCATTAGACACAAACACCAAAATGTCATAATTTCCAATGCAGAAAAATAACGCCTGGCCCCTGCGCATCAATCGGAAGTCCACAGGCCTTGTCAGGCACCATGGGAGAAAATTGACGCATGACCATCATGCATAAAAAAAAAAAAAAGCATATCGGAAAAGGTGACGTGCAGTCCCAGGAAGTGATGAAACCGGACATCATGCCTGCATACATGGTACAGTGAGTTCACTTTCACTTCACACTCTTACTGTTTGTGACTGTGTGAAGGTGTGTGGAGCTGGTGTTGTTGGAGGATTGGAGTTGTAGGAGAGTTTTGTGCTGTGTCCTGTTGCTGCTGTGTTATATTTGTCTTTTTCTCAGTCTTTTGTAGTGTTTTTGTACTGTGTTTGTCAATGTATTGTGGGGTGTTTGTCTAGGGGTAGTATCGTTTGTTGGGGTACTTGGAGTAGGAGGGGTAGTTTTATATTTACTTTATTTTTGAGCACTTACATTTGCAGTCTCCTAAAACTGCAATATGTCTGGGAAAGGGAGGATGACAAAGATGACGGCTGATGAACTGGGAGGGTTTATAGGGCTTGTGCAACATTACCTTCAAATGAAGCTGGTCAAGGCGGCCGTGTGATCCAGGGCTACCCCACAGATGCCCGGAAGCTGCGGTGGGGCAAGGGGCTCCACCCTCCTAACTCGAAACTTTGGAGGAGGATGCAATGACCACCAGCTGAAACACCGTTGGGATGACTTGATCTCAAGGGAGCAAGACCTACTGGATCACCTGGGGATTCAGGTTGGATGAGAAGTTGGTAAGAATCCCATTTGCATAGTGACACCATTATTTGCATGTGCATGACAGGCGGACATAAGGTTGAGTACAGCATGTTTGGTCCAGGGATCTGGACAGGTTGATTTGGGCCTGTATAAAGAGCCCCAGCACACTTTAGGGCTGCCATTGTGATTTTCATTAATGAAGCAGAGATGGCAAAAGTGCCATCTTCCCTGCACCATAATAACAAAGTGGTGTGATGCATGCTTAGCACCACTCAATAAAGACTTGCACAACATGAGGGCTGTGCCAGGCATCATGTATGGGAGGGGGGGCCCTACCCCACCCCTTTCTGGGGGGCTAAAGAACATAAGGCTGGGGAAAATGATATCTTTCCGAGTGCCATATTTCTCACACTTTGAACGCCTGCTCAGAGCAGGTGTTAAAAGGGGGCATAAAATTGTATATGAGGGGCCCCTGTGTACTCAACAGAAGTCATGCTAATTTTTGATGCGACTCCTGCTGAGTACATCATTTAAGTCCATATAAATTGACGCAATTGCTCCCTACCTGCACCATGGTGCGCCGCCAGTTGTATACGGACCGCACATGGCAGGTGAAAGTGAGGCACTAAGGGGCACAAGGATAGTAGTAATGCACTAGGTGCAGCACCACTTTCCTTAAATCTGCCCCTTTGTGTCATTAGCCAAAAGCATTTAAGGGAGCTTGTCTAAGCACCAGGTCCAGACTACTAGCACATTCCTCCTCCCTGTACATTGTGTATCACATACACCCCATAATGTGTCTATTACCCCACACATATGTGCTGAATTTGTACCACAGGCCTGTTGCGTCTTACAGACAGTATGGGGCAGGCCTGCATCTGCGCCAGCACTAGCACATTACTCAGAAACCTGCACCACCACAGGCATCCTTGGACCACAGAGCAAGTGTGTCTGTGTTGAGGGGAATGTATATGTGCATTTTTGTATCCCTTCCTGGACAAGAAATGGTATACTATGGCAACTATGGCTGGCCACACAGTATTGGCAAGACATCCATACTGTTATTTAGTTAATGTGCAGATAGGGACAACTAAATGATTATAAGTAAACTACCCTGGCATAATAGCTCAAGTGTGTGTGCCTTGTAATGACACACGCATATTAGAAACAATAAACAGGGATGTTTCAATGCATTCCTCAACACTTGGCAATACTCACACAAACCCTGGGTAGTTGTCAGTCTTTCAGCGCCGATAACGAGTTAGATGTCTTCAACATCTGGGGCAAGGTCAAAAGCTATGGATGTCACAATGGGATGGCCACTGCAACAACCATTTCATGCCCCTCAGATGCGGAATACTGTGTCATGCAGCCCCACATGGTCATGGAGGCGTAAAGCAACACGGCATGACAATTCCATGTACATATGGTGCAGTTAAATGCACCACAGGAGTGTCAGAGGAAGTGATGCTTTGTTGGTGCCAGGATCGCCACTATCTGGCCCTGTTTCACAGACAGATTATAGATGTTTGACAGTTGTTCAGATTTACCACTAAGCTGACTTGCTCACTCAACTTAACAAGTTTATTTTTAAACTGTCGTCCATGCACTGAAATGTCCAAATATCACTAAGCTATGTTTTCCTTTCAAGTATTGCAGATGGGCCACCACCCTACATCAGTGGAGAGGTGTCCAAATTCGAAGACCCCAATGCTTCCAATAAGTGTCACCTTGTGTGTCACGTGTGGCATTCCAGGGTTTTGTGCGAGAAACTCTGATGTGTGCAATGCAATGATTAAATGTATTGTGTGACCAATGCAATGAATTCATCTGGGTTAGGATGTTGACATCATGTCTGATGCAATGTTGAGGATTGAGAATTACTTGATTGTTGCACAAGTGGCAACGCGTGCTACTATGGAATTGTGGGTGTTAGGAAATGGCCACACATACATTGATCTCACTCATGATAGGTGTCAGATCTACTGTTAATGTGATTAGCATGCCTGTTGTCAACAAATTTGTCACTGCACCTTTGACAGCACTGTTTGCCACACCTAGCTTTCAGTTACTCACGAAACAGTACAGATGAAGTAAATGTATTTAGGTCACCAGGGGTCTTATATAGGAGACACTTGCACCACTGGTGCCTCACTACTCTTCAGATTTTAATTGAGGCCGCAGTTGTGTAAGGAGCCTTATTGTGCTGGCCAACAGTCAGTAGAGTACACAATGAGAATAGAGCTCAGCTCCAGATGGTTGTGGGAAATGTCCACGGATTGTAGCAAGCTAGATCTCTGCAGATTTACCAACATGGTCTACCCATCATATTTGTGAGTGATCTTGGTCACATCACATGGGCATGTGATGTGAATGCTGAGTGTGTACCTGGTACTTTGGTGATGTCTGGCATGCATGTTCATATGTTGTTCAATAGATAAGTACACTGTAGCTGCACCCAGTGCAGTACCAATCTTACTGTGGCCCTAAGGGCACCCATACAGTCATCATGTGTGTGCCACAGTACACGTTTTGCACAACATAGCACAGGGTAGGGGGCAATAGTTACGAAATCTGTAGACAACTTTGATGAGCTGTTCAGGCTTTGCCCAAACTATATGGGCACGTTGCATGAGTTGTACATGTGGGCACATTGTAAGCAATGGTGTGCCCCCTTGTAACTCGTGATGAGAGCAGGTGTTAACCCGGGACACATGAATGAAGATTTACCTAACCTTAGAATTGCCGGTGGGAAGTTTCCTGTCCCCCTATCAGATGACTACCACCTTGTATCCATGATGCATGGGCAGGGCTTGATGTAGCACCAGGGATGTCAAACTGGTGAATAGCATACAAAAAGCTGCGTATTGACAATGGCATAGGGATTCTGGACTTGTTGGGCCACTTGATCCTCACTAGTTTGCGCACACAAATGTTGAGCAAGAACGAAAAAGTCCACTTACCTCTGGGCCCTGATGGTCAATAATGGCCGTAGATAGCTGGTAGGAATTTAGTACAAATTTGGAGTCAGTCAGTGTTGTGGAATGTGTTGTGGACTGCATGTGTCATCTGAGGGCACTGTGTACATTGCATGTCTGTTCAACCTCCATTCAGTGCTGTATTTAATGCTTTATTCTCCTCATGTTTCAGCTGCCAATATGACCTCAGCAGAAATACATGCTTTCCACAAGCAGGCCAACAAGTACAGGCACATATTGGAGGTGAACGTTGGCTACCAAAGGATGGAGAGGAGAAGGAGAAAGCCATAGGGGCATTGCGTGCATTCCTACATGGGGGACCTCTGCAACACCCAACAATAAAGCAGGCCACATTGGGAAAGAAATCTGTGGTCCGGGCGGCTTTAGCGGGTCCGACCACTTCCACATCTACTGCACCTGTCTCAAGCCAGGCACCCTACAGCGACCTGCTCCAGCCACAACATCAAGCTTTGAATCAGACATGAGATGGGACATGGTGCCATGATGGCCAGATTGGAAAAAGTTGGAGGAAGAGAGTGCAAAAAATCATAAGTTGCTCAAGTACTGCAAAAAAAAGAAAAGCTGTGAACTGTTTGTGCCACAACCTCCCAGTTCCTGCCCCTCTCAATTTTACTGTTATTAGATATTTATAGTGGGTTTTAGATGGGTAGTGTTAGGTTAGTAAAACAGTGAAGGGTAGGCATAGGTTAGAGTAAGTGTAGTTGGTGGGGTGGGTTTTAGTACATTTTTTATTTTGGGGGGGTGGGGGGGGGCTTATGTTGGGGGTCTGTATAAATAAAATACAAACATTAAAATCTAAGAAAAAACTTTTAAAATGTATATATTTGTTTACAACATAGGTTAAGTTAGTACATGTGTAGCCTTAATTTATGTTGTCCAACTTGTACCTTGTCTCTTAAGGCGGGATGGGGGGACAATATTTACAGTGTGGCATTACATGTGTAAGATTAGTTTAGAATAGGATAGGTAGGTGTAGGTGTAGATGTAAGTTAAGTTAGTTTAGTGTAGGGTAGTGTATAGGATAGGTTTAGATATGAGGTTTATAATATGTTTTAATAAATCCAGTTAGTATTAGACAATTAACTCTCCATGTTGATTGAGTGTCTGTGTATTCTCATTTCTGCACTAGCCAAGTAGCAGGAATGGCTTAGGGTGTGCGTCATGTCTTTATTTCCACGCATGACCATGTGCATCCCCTGTGACCAAGGAGCTGTCAGACTGGCTGCTAAATGAAATGAGCTAGTCAATACATTTGTCATCCACAGTTCCAGTCATTCACATTGTGTATGTATACAGTATCTTGGAATTGTAAGTATGGGACTTTAATTGTCATTGGTGGGGTCTAGCAGTATCATTGTTGGAAAGTGTGGCACAAATGACATTAGCCAAATGTAGGTCTGAGTCCTGCAACACTGACAGCTGCCCGTCACTGAGAAGATTTGCTTCTTCTGAACCACACACATTAGTTGTACTGGTGTTCCTGTCTGGGTAAATTACCATACACTTGGTTCAGACCCATACAAGCCATATGTCAACTTCCATGGATATCTGTTCAAAGTATATATTAAAACTGTGTAAGTTGGTTGTAGCCACAATACCATCATTCACGTTTTTCATGTTAGGATCCTAGTGTGTGGCTTTGTGTAGACAGTAATGCACACACATAATTATGTTCTGTTCTCATTGACATAGCTTCATACAATGCATACATTTAGCTGAGTTGATGGATCACAGAAAACAGAAATGTTACTTGTGAACAAGGTGATTTATTTACAGGTGCAAGTGTATTTTACAATGCTATACAATCTCCAGTTCACAGACCCTATGAGAGATCCTGAGCCATTTGTTGTACAATCAGAGTCCAGGGGTAAGGGACATTTCATAGGACATGGTTAGGAGAAGTGTGCATTAGTGAGGAGGTGTCTAAATTGCCAATAGTTAAGATTTGAGACAATGACAGTACATAGCAGACAAGTCAAAAGTGGTTGCGTGAAGAGGGAACATAGCCTGCAATCACAACACTGGCATGATCTTAAGCACAGAACTAAGGAGATACTGTCCATGTGGCACAGACTGGTGCTACCGGGTGCTTTTCCTTGTGAATGTTATTGCTTGCCACATCTTCATCCTCTGATGTGTGTGGTGCCTGCTGTGCCATGGGTGGTGCCGTTGTTGAGGTTGAGGGGGCCACACACACACACATTAGGGGATAGAGATGTGGAATCAAAGAGATGTGAAACCCAGCAGCTGCCATTTGTGGGAACACATCAGGCATTGCTGCAGCAAGGAGGAACTGCTGATTTCTCAACACTGCAGCAACATCATGGTGGTAGGCAGCCATGTTTTCCCTGAGGGAGGCTACTTCCCACTGTATGGACTCCAGGGTATTCTGTATGGCCCCCTGCCTGTTGTCTATCGTGCTGCTGCTACTTTGGAAGGGCAATTGTTGTAGCCTCTGCCTCATGACAGCAGCTATGTCAGCCACGGACTGCAGGAGTCCATGTAGTGGGGAGTGTGTGCCTCTGATGGCAGCTGAGTTGTCCTTATGTGGACTGAGGCACATCTGCACTCCCTCTAGGCTGCCTGCCATGGTCTCCATTCCCACCCGCACTTGCTTGGCCAGCTCCCGCTCGACTCCTACCACTGTCCTCTGGAAGGTGATGTCTGGGTCCTCTGAGTCCAGGGCTGTGTCAGGACTGGCTGGTGGTGTGTGTTGGTAGCTTGGTGGTTCATGTGGAGACCCCGCAATGCTGTGTGTCATCCGTGCGACTGGAGGTGGTGTCTGGAGGGAACTTAGGGCCTCATACTCGCCTCATTGATGGTCGGCAGCTGGTAATCCATGTCAACTGTAAAATCTGTAAAGGACAGGCAGGAGGTAAGGCATCATCCTCTGCAATGAGATAGTGATATGTCAATCTTTGATTGTGGTGGCTGTTGATATGGTTCATAATTTAGGTGCTACTAGAGGCTCAGTGACATGTTACAGACCACAGGTTGTAGTTGTATATTATGTGTAGCATTGTGTATCACACATGGGGCAAGCTCACAAGGTATTTTTGGGGCATATTTAGGAGCCCCTAGCACCACTGGAGCATCATTTTTCGTGATGCTCCCGTGGCGCAATGCCCAGCGCTGAATTTACAAGGCGGCGCTAAGCCACTTTTGTGGCTTAATGCCACCTTGTAAATAGGCCCCTTTACAAGCAGCACTATGTGTGGAAGGGGCGTGCAATAGGTGTTGCTGTGGCCCATTGAATTTTGATGCTGACTCAGATTTACATGTTTTTGTAAACCTGATGCAGCGCCAAAATCTAATGCCACCCCGAAGGTGGCGTTAGCATGGCGCAAGGAAATGAAATGCTTTCTTTTCTCCTCATTTTTCACTTTTTCTATGTGTGCTGCATTTTGCAACACACATAGAAAGAGCTAATGATCTCCCCCTGAACGCAGCCATCCTTGCACTATCAGGGGTTGCTGCGTTGGCACACTGCAGCTAATTTAGCTCTGGCACAGGGGAAAACACAGGGGTGCACTGTATTCTAGTATTTACAGCGTATCCCTGCATTTTGAAAATGACGGTGTGCAATGCTGCCAAATTTGGGGCAGTGCTGTACACCATCATTTTCTATTACATCTGGTCCTTTGTGCTTTGATCCCACACAACCTACTTCCTTACAGGCTTCTTGTCCTTGCCACTGACACCATGGTGGCATGTAATTTGTCTTCCAATTCACCATGGTGGACATTGCCACAGTACTGTAATGTCTGCTGCCACTCTTTTGGTGCTTTGATGCATTGGCACCATGAATTATGGCACTAGTGCAGGATAGCACAGGTAAGTCCATTGCGTACCATGTTTGTGTTACATTCTCATTTGCCTGTAGCAGCCCCACCCATGTGCTAATTGGAAGGGACAGTGCAACCATTATTGATTGTCTGCCCCATTACTTTGTTACTCCCTAAATTTGGGACATTTCTTTTCACACAACATATCTGCAACAGGCATTTGTCCGTATAAGGATGTAGAATGTGGATCAAACCATGCATTTTGAGACTTTGTTGATGTGACACAAGGTGAATGTGCAGCCTGGATCCACATGGGCAACTATGTGTATGTGTCCTGCTATTTGATGGAGTTTTGTTTTGACCAATGACTTTGTGTTTCACCACTGCGCATATTAGTTGCTCAATGTTCACCAGTAGCACATGGTATGTTTTGTTCAGTTTAGCCGCCTATGGGCTTTGACATTGCATTAGTCATTACATTCTGTATTGTGCCTATTGGCTTTGACATGGCATTAGCCATTGCTTTCTGTATTCAGTTTAGCCGCCTATGGGCTTTGACATTGCATTAGCCATTACATTCTGTATTCTGCCTATTGGCTTTGACATGCTGTATCCAGTCTAGCCGCCTATTGGCTTTGACATTGCATTCCTATTGGCTTTGACATGATGTATTCAGTTTAGCTGCCTATTGACTTTGACATGCTATTAGATATTCTGCCTATTGGCTTTGACATGATATCATATATTACATTTTGTATTCAGCTCCGCTGCCTATTGGCTTTGACATGATATCATATATTACACTTTGTATTCAGCTTAACTGCCTATTGGCTTTGACATGATATTCAGCTCCGCTGCCTATTGGCTTTGACATGATATTATACATTACACTTTGTATTCAGCTCCGCTGCCTATTGGCTTTGACATGATATTATACATTGCATTTTGTATTCAGCTTAGATGCCTATTGGCTTTGACATGACACTAGACATTGCATTTGATATTTAGGTTAGCTGCCTATTGCCTTTAACATGACATTGCATTTGATATTTAGGTTAGCTGCCCATTGCCTTTAACGTGGAGTTCTGTATTTTTCCAAGCTGTGTTTTTGCACCAGAGAACCAAGATGTTTTGCTCTCACAGTAGACTAGACCTGATAAGAGAGAGTACATGGGCGTCGTTTCTCTTCCCTTGAGCTTGGGAACAGGAGTAGTCTTGGAGACCTGGCCAGTCTCCAAAAGGCTTGCTCAGTTTCCCAGGTCTGAGAGGAGGGGGCACACCTTTGTAACAAATGTAACAGGCTGCAGAGAGTCAGATTCGAATCTGCCGGACCTCGTGCTGGAGCTTGGCGCAGGCTGCCAGCAATCCCGTGTGGGTAGATGAATCTCTCTTTCTCGCGGCTGACAGGGGTCCTCAGCTTGCAGACCTTAGAAAGATGAAGCTGTGAATAGTTCCCACACGGTGAAGTATTTGTTTTTGCTTTGCATTCAATATCTTATAAATATAACCTGCTGTGTATATTGCAAACTGATATATTTTGTTTGATTAACGCGGACTTGAAAGCTACTAATTCGTCATTCGTTCATAAACATTGTGGTTGGGGAAGAATAAAATAACAATAAAAGTCTTCTTTGACCTCACAAGTGCATTTCTGTTGTGTTATGTTAGTGCTTAGAGACTAAATAAGAGAAAAGCACTACAATTGGTACCTGGAGTCGTGGGGTCGGTCATTAAGAGGTGATTAAAGGGGTTTGACGAGTTAGTAGATTTCTAAGTGCACACTTTAAAAGTGTAATTGTTTTTTGTTGTTTGGAGAATTACAGAAATTGTTTTCTGTTTGGAGAATCACAGTAGCACGGCAGACCATGTCTGAGAATACATGTGTTGATGAACTGCCTGATGGTGCTAAGAAAAACTGTGAATTGTTTTCTGTTTGGGGAATTACAGAAGAAAATGCATGTGTAGCTAAAAGGCCTGATAATGTTTTGAGAAATAATTCCCGTTGTATATATGTAGAAAACGTGTGTTTTGGAAGTAATGATGACAGAAAGGTCTGGATACCTTTATCTGCTTACAGAGAAATGCAGGAGAAATGTAGGAAGTTGGAACATGAAAATAGGAATTTACGTGAGCAAATTAGCCAGGATACGATAATTCAAAATAATGCTGAAAGTTATAAAAATGAAGAATCTTTCTTGTCCCATTCCAGTAATGAGGGGGTTAAGAGAGCTCCGAGCTGCACTGAGTTTCCGTGTGAGCCAGGGTTTTTGGCAGCCAAAATGCATTCCTTAACTGATAACACGGAGGAGAGAGACCAGAATGTGATTTACGAGTTACCGTTGCAAAATGCACAAGTAAAACGAAAGATTTTAGAGCAAGACACCCCGAGTTTCATTAGCTTGTTTGATTTTTGGAAAAAGAATAGCCCTCATTTGAGAGAAATCCTAACACTTTTGTACATGGTCACTGTGAAAAATAATATGCAGCTGCGCGCTTGTGATTTGGCAAATGAAATAATGCAGACTTTAGGTTTCTGCGCAGTGCAAGAAGGAAAAACTGATGTACATGTAACTCAAGAACAAGGGAAGAAAATACTGCCCCTAGCTAGAATCATACAATGGATCTGGTACTTGCAAGACAGGGCTAGAGTACCACAGATAAAAGAGTTACCAATGAAATTGTGTGCACCATTTGAATTCGTGTCTACTGAAGATAAAAAGCATGTTTGTTTTACTGATGATTCATTGACTGAAATGTTGCTTTCTGGCACAGTAGAAGGAACAGCGTTGTATAATGTGTGCCAGATTTTAAAGCAAGAGCTACATGAGATGTGTCATTTTTATGCTGATTTTTGGTTCTTTGATAATGTTTTAGCACCTAACTGGTTCAATTACCTTGCAGATGTTAATCAGAAAAATTCAGAGAGAGAAGTGTTCACCCAGAATTCTGCCTTAGTGGGGATGGCTATGTGGGTGCCCCAGAAATGTGAAAAGGCCACTTACAGGTGGGCAGAGATGAGAGAGATGCACATTCCCCTAGATTTGATAAAAACTGTGCAGCACGCACAAAAGCAATCTGTCATGCAAGCAGTCACAGAGCAGTTGGGGAGAGGAAAGTTACCAGAACAGAAATGGCAAATTGATCAGGTTTTAGGGAGAGTGATTGCTGCAAATTACCAAGGAAAAATCGAAATTATGCTGATACCTAGAAAAGAATCTGATTCATTCATACAAATTGGAGACAGAGTGGCCCAAATTGACAAAAGTGCAGTGAATGGAGGTTTGGTAAAGAATGAGTCTGCCCCAGCCCTTCTGACAGTGCAAGAAAAGGGAAGCTGTGGCGCAGCAGATAAAAACCTCAGTACTGATGTGTGGGCTGAAGCCCCAAGTGATCCTCCAGAACCTGCAGAGAATATAACAAAGGGCCCCAAAAACGTCCTGCTGATTATAAAACAGGGAAAGAAAGAGGAAGGGTGCAGTTTAAATGAAAAATGTTATTTGCAAGAACAGTCATACTTGTTTCTTTTGCAGATCCTACCACGTTTCGCCACTGTCCCTGAGTGCGCTGTGTGGTCCCCCTTCCGGTGTGTGCGTGTGGGGTCGGGGAAGGGACCGAATCCCCAACCTGAACCTGGCTGAGTAAAGTGCCAGCACCATGGATCCACTTTGCGCAAACTGCGCCTTCAGTTCAAGTTCAACTTGTTTGCTGTGTTTTTTTTTTTTCCCCTCTCGTATGGAACTCTGACTTTTGCTTACCTTCCAGAAAACCTTTCAGGTGGACCGTGCACCTTTACATGAGCAGAACTCATGCCACATCAAATTGCTAACACTGTTGAATTAGAGACTCATTCAGAAAAAAAAATAAAAAAAAAATTGCCCAGTCTTTTCTATGTAGATGTATCTGATGTGAAAGGTTATGAGATCAATGTGTTAATTCACTTCTATTGCTTTACAGGGATTGCTTTGATCATTGAAATTTGATTTGCTGATAATGTTTTTTTTTGTTTGTTTGAAATATGAGATATGTGAAACAAAAATTCATTGGTCAAAGGGCGGAATGTCCTGCTATTTGATGGAGTTTTGTTTTGACCAATGACTTTGTGTTTCACCACTGCGCATATTAGTTGCTCAATGTTCACCAGTAGCACATGGTATGTTTTGTTCAGTTTAGCCGCCTATGGGCTTTGACATTGCATTAGTCATTACATTCTGTATTGTGCCTATTGGCTTTGACATGGCATTAGCCATTGCTTTCTGTATTCAGTTTAGCCGCCTATGGGCTTTGACATTGCATTAGCCATTACATTCTGTATTCTGCCTATTGGCTTTGACATGCTGTATCCAGTCTAGCCGCCTATTGGCTTTGACATTGCATTCCTATTGGCTTTGACATGATGTATTCAGTTTAGCTGCCTATTGACTTTGACATGCTATTAGATATTCTGCCTATTGGCTTTGACATGATATCATATATTACATTTTGTATTCAGCTCCGCTGCCTATTGGCTTTGACATGATATCATATATTACACTTTGTATTCAGCTTAACTGCCTATTGGCTTTGACATGATATTCAGCTCCGCTGCCTATTGGCTTTGACATGATATTATACATTACACTTTGTATTCAGCTCCGCTGCCTATTGGCTTTGACATGATATTATACATTGCATTTTGTATTCAGCTTAGATGCCTATTGGCTTTGACATGACACTAGACATTGCATTTGATATTTAGGTTAGCTGCCTATTGCCTTTAACATGACATTGCATTTGATATTTAGGTTAGCTGCCCATTGCCTTTAACGTGGAGTTCTGTATTTTTCCAAGCTGTGTTTTTGCACCAGAGAACCAAGATGTTTTGCTCTCACAGTAGACTAGACCTGATAAGAGAGAGTACATGGGCGTCGTTTCTCTTCCCTTGAGCTTGGGAACAGGAGTAGTCTTGGAGACCTGGCCAGTCTCCAAAAGGCTTGCTCAGTTTCCCAGGTCTGAGAGGAGGGGGCACACCTTTGTAACAAATGTAACAGGCTGCAGAGAGTCAGATTCGAATCTGCCGGACCTCGTGCTGGAGCTTGGCGCAGGCTGCCAGCAATCCCGTGTGGGTAGATGAATCTCTCTTTCTCGCGGCTGACAGGGGTCCTCAGCTTGCAGACCTTAGAAAGATGAAGCTGTGAATAGTTCCCACACGGTGAAGTATTTGTTTTTGCTTTGCATTCAATATCTTATAAATATAACCTGCTGTGTATATTGCAAACTGATATATTTTGTTTGATTAACGCGGACTTGAAAGCTACTAATTCGTCATTCGTTCATAAACATTGTGGTTGGGGAAGAATAAAATAACAATAAAAGTCTTCTTTGACCTCACAAGTGCATTTCTGTTGTGTTATGTTAGTGCTTAGAGACTAAATAAGAGAAAAGCACTACAGTATGATGATACAGTTGCATTACGGGCTAGTAGCATTGTGCCAGTAGTGCAACTTTGATGCCACTTGTGCCAGTTCTTACGCATGTTGATTGTATCATTGAGCAGTAGACCAACCATTCACACAACACACTCAATCTTGTCAGATGGCGATATTGCAGCTACTTTTACAGCTGCACAAATGATGTTCCCAGACATGCCATATGTGTTGTATGTGTTGACTTCTGTGGCCATTCCCAAATGGAGCATGGAGATCTGTGAGAGTTGTTGTTGGTTCACCATATGCGGTTTGTGTTCCACAAGTTGCACACTTTAGGCCTGATTTTTTCCTCAAGTGGCCCAGCACAGTGCAGCAGCAATATGTGTTGCACGACGCGGCACCAGTTTTGAAACGCAGGAATGTGCCATGTTTACTGGAATACGGCACACTGCTGGGATTCCCCCTGTACAGATTTGTTCCCCCTGCACCAACACAGGCATTGTTGCAGCATGATGAAGGGGTGCCTGCATTGAGGGGATAGATTATTTATGTGCAGGGAGGTGTCCCTTCTTTCACATGTACAAGCTATTTTGGCAAGGTGGCATTTCGATGTGTGCTGCAGGATGCAGAACACATGAGTAGGACAATGACACAAGGAGGAAGGAAAGCATTTTGCCATGTTACCCCATCCTGATACCACCTCTGGGGTGGTATTGACTTCAGTCCCAGTCTCTGCTGTACATGTTGTGTTGGATTGGGGGCAATGACAATATGCAATGGGTGTTGTCGTGGCACAACCTCAGGCACACTAATTGCACATCCTTTCCAGGCAATGTGCTGCATATTTACATGGTGGTGTAAAGTGGCTTATGTCCGCGTTGTGTATATGTCGGAGTGCATTGCGCAACCAGAGTGTCAATACAAGTGTGGCTTGGGTGGCGATGGGGCATTCTGATTCAGGGCCTATGTGTCCTGATGCAACCCTTTAGCATGCATTGAGTGTGTCCTATGTGCCACCCCCTTCTGCCATTTGTGAGATTCCAGATAGTTCCCCATTGCAACTTACCCTGGATTTATGGTAGTTCTTGGTAGTCTGCGCTGTCTTGTCCTGCGATTACAGTGACCAGCTCCTCTGGAAGGACCGCTGCAACTATCTCCTCCAGCTCATCCAGGTCCTCCTGTGTCCCGGGACTTCCACCTCCAGTCTGCAGTGCTGCCTTTTGTTTCCTGACCAGTTTCTCCTTAGTCGTGCGCTTGCAATCGTGCAAGCGGTTCTTACAATCGAAGATAGTCCTCCTCACCTCTGCCACTCTGTTGACTTTGTCTAATATTGCCTGCCATTTGGCATCACTCCTATTGACTGGCAATTTGGAGGTGACAAATAGCTGGTGTTGGTGCTCTGTTACCTCTCTGACCAAGATGTCATGCTCCTCCTCACTAAAGCAACACTTTCTCTTTCTCTCCTCCTTCTCCTGGGACTTTGCTGGACCCTCATGGCTGGTACTTTGATGATTGGGGTCTCCTTGGGGTCTCTCCTGGCCTTCATTCTCCAGCTTGTATTTCTAAATGTTTTTTTCTTGCTTGCACATTTTTTTTAATGCTAATTTTGTTAAAAATGGTGCTATCTGTTTTGCATCAAAAATATGTGCCGCAAAATGGGCTAGCGCCACTTTTGCAGTATTAGCGTAATTGTTTCTTACAGCATGTTGCAATGGTTAGCGTCATTTTTGTTTACACTAACCATTCCTTAGCACCATTGTGCATCATTTTTTAAATATGGTGCACTGATGGCACTAGGAAATGACAGTATTTTTCATAAATCTGCCCCTGAATGTTCTTCTAGGTCCCTAATAAAGTGGTAATACCTGTACCAAAGGCCTATAAATTAAATGGTACTAGTGGGCCTGCATGACTGATTGTGCCACCCACTTAAGTAGCCCTTTAAACATGTCTCAGGCCTACCATTGTAGCCTGTGTATGCAACTTTAAACTGTCATTTTGACATGGCAAGATAAACCTCTTGCCAGGCCCAAACCTTTTTACATATGAGTCACCTTTGTGGTTAGCCCTAAACAGCCCAGGGGGCAGGGTACAGTGTATTTAAAAAGTTGGAAATGTACTTTTAAGTTTAACATGTCCTGGTACTGAAAAATTCCTACATTCGTTTTTCACAACTGTGAGGCTTATCTCTGCCATAAGATAACATTGGGTTAACTTATTACATTTATATCTAAAGAATTGTAATTTAAAGACCTTTTTAATGGTAAAGTGAGATTTTAAGTCACAATTCTTAAAGTGCCATTTTTAGAAAACTGGTATTTTCTTGTCATAATCGTTTGGGGCCAGATGTATCAAAGTGCGTTACCCATTTTGTGTCTATGGGAAAATGTGCTCATGCATATGGCCCTTGGTGTCTCCAGTCTGTTTACTGGGTCACTTGACTAGGTGTTGTTGCATACTCTCTTTGTGAATTGCTCACAGACAGTGAAACAAATGACCATAAGTGTTTGCTGGATGGGCCATCTCTGACTTGATGAAGTGGAGGAGCCGTCACTTAGCCCACTTGCACAGCACAAAGGCTCTGCCTGAGCACACTCACAAAGGGTTTGACACTAGACTATTGTGACCCCGGGTAATCGAGGGCCAGGTAGGAAGGCAGGAAATTCCAAGCACTCTGGGGGTGTAACAATCCAGAACCTTCTCCTACTTCAAAGTGAGCACGAGGTATACATTTTGGACCCTCAGACCCAACTCTCCAGTACACTTCTGGACGACTCAGAAGGACTGCTGTGGTGCATCCAGGGGCTAGTTGGGTGGCCTCCTGACCAGAGCATCAAGGGCAGAAGGCTCTAACCACCTTGGACCCAGCACATGGACTCTGCCTGCTGTTAGTCGAGGGATGTGGAATTCCTATCACCCGACACATCTTGTTTGGGGTCAAGGGCAACAAGTTTTTATGTTCACTTCGTCCTTGGGACAAGTAGGCCCAACCCTCTGCAGCACAAACCCTTTGGCTACCTGTTTACAGAGAGTGGAACTCTCTGCAGTTGAGGTAATGTGTTTCCAAAAGATAATGCTGTTCGAACTTGTATTTATGGTTCATTATTTGAAAACCTTCATTATTAGGGTGAGTGCTGTAAATAAATGTTTTAAGGTCACACTTCACTACTGACGTTGGTTCCAGTACAAAAAAAAAAAAACGTGTATACACATGTTTGAAAAGTTTAGGCTATGAGGCTAAGTATAATGCTCCCAGAATGCTCTCTGATTAGATGCAAATGAAGTGTCATTTAGTAAAATGTTTTGATGCATGCTAGTATTTCCCAAAAATATTTCGAATGGAAAATCAGTGTAACCATTTTCAACGCGATTATGGGAAGCGTGAAAATAAACAAACACTTACAAAGCCAACTGATCTGACATATTTTTATAAGTCTTTTAGTTTCATCAATGCGTGTCTTGTTTTGACATGGCTTTTGTAACACTTTATTGTTGTGGGAGCTACCAGGCCCTCAACATTGTAACAAACACTGGCAAAAAAAAACCAAAACGTTTTTGAACTCTAAAAGCACACGTTGCCACCAGTGGCATAACAAAGGCCCCGCAGCCGCCCTCCAGGGGGCCCCTTCAGCACAGCACCTGCCCTGAGTGAGTCTGGAGAGGGGGCTCCTCCATGTTCTTTGCAAAGGGGCACCCTCCAGTTTCGTTACGTCACTGATTGCCACTGTTGTTCCTGACACTGAACAAAACTACTTTTTCAGTGTCTACTACTTTGTGTGCCAATATGCTCCTTGTGGAAGAGAAGAATGCAATCACTCACAGTAAAGCCAGCCGAAAGAGAGAGAAATAGAAGTTTAATAATAACAAAATGTCTTTGTTAACACCAGACCTAATTAGGGACCAAGACCCACATGTAGGTAGCTTTTAGCATGTCGCAAACAGCGACTTTCGCTGTTTGCGACGTGCAAAAAGCACATTGCGATGCACAAACCCAGTTTTGCGATTCGGTAACCTGGTTACCGAATCGCAAAACGGGTTTGCGACTCGCAATTAGGAAGGGGTGTTCCCTTCCTAATTGCGACTCGCAGTGCAATGTAGGATTGTTTTCTCAGGTTCTACCAATTGGATTTTTGTCATTTTTTTGTCTTAAATTATTTATTAAATTTTACTCTAATTTGTTTGAGATTTTTCTTATGTTGCGTTTCCTTTATTGCTATGTGACTTGCTGTACAAATGCTCTAAACATGACATCTAAGTTAAGCCTGATTGCTCTGTGCCAAGCTACAAGAGGGTTGAGCAGAGGTTAATTCGGAGTTTGCTAGTGACTTCCCCCTGACAAGGATTGTGGTTTCTGTTTGAGTGGTGTTTCAACCACTCAACCAGTAGTCTGATTTCTTACAGCGAAGCTCAACCGGCTCTTTGTACCAGAAGCCTTCTCCTTGCAGACCCTTTCATCACGAGCTGAACACTTCATTCTGGCCATGAGAAGGTAACTCTTCAGTGGGACTAACCTGGTACCTATATCTGGCCTGTGCTGAATAGTGGTCAGCCTGAACTTATGACTTTCCCAGGGTCTAGCATGACCAGATATCCATGAGTTGCGTTTTGTGCTCCTTGGCACTGTTTTTACCTAAATCCTTAAAACATAGGGGCATATTTATAAGCGCCACCTTGCGCCACAATAGCGTCATTTTTTTTACTCTAATGTGGCCCCACAAGGCCATAATCCTAGCATCATATTTACGAAGTGGCACAATGCATGCATTGTGCCACTTTGTAACCCTTTCACTACATTAGGGCTGTGCCAGGCATAATGTATGCAAAGGGGGCATCCCCCATTAGGGGAGCCGAAAAAATGGCCCAAGGAATTCCTTACGTAATTTTATCCAGTACTTTTAACGCCTGCCCAGAGCAAGCATTAAAAGGGAGCTTCCATTGTTTATAATGGGCCCCTATGTACTCTGCAGGAGTAGCGCCAATATTTTGGCGCTACTCCTGCAGAGTACATTAGTAGCGTCATGAAAAATGATATTATTGCCACCTGCCCTGCGCCATGGTGCGCCATATTTTAAATATGGCACACACATGGTGATGGTGGTAGGGGGGCACTAAGGAGCGTAGGGAAAGTGGCGCTGCCCTTGGTGCAGAGCCACTTTCCATAAATCTGCCCCCTAATTTCTCTGGTTCTACTAATTGGATTTTGGATGTTCAGATATTACTTTATATATTACAATTTATGGTATTTTTCTAATTTGGTTTGAATTCTTTCTTGTGTTGTGTTTTCACTTTATTACTGTTTGGATGCCACAAAAATACTTTACACAGTGCCTCTAAGTTAAGCCTGACTGCTTTAGGCCAAGCTACCAGAGGGTTAAGCACAGGTTAATCTAGTGACTTTTGTGTTTCATCCTGACAAGGATACTAGTTGTTGCTTGAGTGGGCTTCTACTTCCCTTAACCAATATCCCAGTTTTGTACAGCCTGCATTTAAGGTACGGTAGTAATTTAAGTGTTCTAGCAGTTTCTCTGAGTTTCCCAGCAATCCGTAGTGTAAATCTTCTCACTGGCAGGGTGATCTTCAGTGTCATAATATGTTCCTATATATGGTGGGGTATCAGAATGGTGCTCCACATATAGGAACAACACAGCACCGTTTGTCTTCTTGAAAGCTGATTTTAAGATGGCTATCCAGGTATGTCACACATTTTTGTGAAGCTGAGGTTAACTCACTGGACTACGGCTCTTCACAGGAAGATATATTTCTAAGTATAATCATAAAGTCCTGTAGAGAAAATGAACACATTGCAAAAACAGCATTTGGCACCACCTAATGGAATTAGATTAGCCCCCATCATTCATAAAGAAGGCAGCTTTGCTTGAAAAGCTATAAATAAATGTTTGCACTGCCAATCAAACTCGGGCCCTCATAAACCATATCTGGGGAACAACAAGGCCTCTACCCCTCCATCACATCCTCCCTCTGGAGACACGTATGGTAATCTTTTGTGCCACTGCAGTCCCTGTGTGCACAGTTTACCTCCACTTTCATTTGGCATTTAAAACTACTTGCCAAGCCCTAAACTCCCCTTTTATTAAACCTATGTCACCCTTAAGATAGACCCTAGGTAGCCCTAAGGACAGGGTGCTGGGTAAGTAAAATGTAGAACATGTACTCTTATGTTGTGCATGTCCTAATAGTGACAAACAGCCTATTTCGTTTTTTCACTATTGTGAGGGCTGCTCCTGTCATAGGTTAGCATTGGCAATTCCCTTATAGACACTTAAGTGGTAATTTCTGATCTGAAAGGAGTAGCGTTGCCATGTCTGATATGTTTAGAATGGTAGTGAGAAATCCAGTTTACTGGTTTAGTCAGATTTTACACTACTGTTTTAGAAATGCCAATTTAAAAAAGTGAGCATTTCTCTGTGCTTATAACTCTATGTGCTTTGCAGCCTGATTCCAATCCACGTATAGGGCTGAGTGACAGTGTCATTTGGTGCATACTTTCCAGGCAGCCACAACACAGGAAGGGCTGGGTGTGGCCGGTGGTGCATCTACATTCATCTGCATACTTATAGTTTTCCTGGGCTTGGAAGCGAGAGGCGGTTCACACTTTACAATTGTATAGGCTGTGTCCTGCCCTCATACAAAGTGCTGAGTTACCCCCTAATGATGTCTGGAGCCAGGGCTAGGTTGATAGTGGTTTGTTGCATACATGAAAGGGTTCCTCTGAACTCACCCCCTACATCAAAGACGTTTATGAGTATTTAGAACAGGGACTCTGACCTCATGTTGTCATTTTGGATCTGGAAACAAACCTCTGTGAGAAGGACTGCTCCGCTGTTTAAAGGACTCACCTGGACTGCTCATCTTCTGTTGGCCTGCAACTAGGTGGGTGGTCTAAAGGACACACTGGATTTCTTTTCCGTTTGTTGGCCTGCTGCCAGCTGCTCCCTGACTCTGTTCTAACTAGGCACTGCTTTGCGGCCAGGAGAAACCACCATTATTGCTGTCTGCTTAGCGTTGCTGGCCTGCTGCCTGATTACAGCTGGGTTGCAGGAGGAACCACCACTTTTGCACTGATAATGTTGAGCTAGCCTGCCTGCCTGCTTTGTGCCCCACCAGTGTTCTCAGTGCAGTGTGAGCACTGTTATCTGCCTTGCGTTTTACTAAGATCAGAGCATGTTGGGGGCTATGTGTCTCACCAGGATCAAGCATGTGTTGAGCACTTTGTGGCGAGCTCTATGCAGGATTTTGACTAGGAAGGGGAAGTGCAAGCTGCTGAGCTGCCTTGACTAGCCCTGTGTGGATGGCCAACACAGGAATGGTAAAGACATCACCGCTGGCTGTTTCCTGGTAGCTACTCTTTGAGAACCCCCATAGAGGGACCCCTCTGTCACGAGAGATGCAGAGAGCAGGGCTTGCACGCTGCAGCAGTGGATGCCCGCCGGAGGGCCATGCCAAAGGCTCTACCCATGAGCTGAGTCTGAAAGATATTGTTTTGGTGCAGCTGCACCTGCCTTGGCGCTAAGGAGGCAGGACCCTTCCCCGAGCGACGCTCTGGAGAGATGAGTGTCCGGGAAGGAGGAGCCCCTTTTTGAAAGGTTCTATCAGGCTGTAAATACACCACATGGCTCCCAGTTGCTGGCCACCCTTAGCAGATGTACTCCATGTTTGAGGACAGCGGCTCTCTCACAATCCCATTGCCGGGGACCCAGGAGGGTCTCTCCGCTCTCACCTACGTGTTGGGCCCACCACTCTTCCCCCATTAGGCCAAACCTGGTGGCAACACTGGACTCACTATTGTTCTCCAGGGTGTGACCTCAATGGAGGCTCCCGTTTTGTGGACTAGGAACTGGGCTGAATTACCTTAACACCTGTAGTAGGTGCACCAGTGTTCCTGTGCTCTACATGTGATCTCTGAATACTAAGACTTTTTAGGAGCGTAGGTGCGCTGTGCCCTAGGCACTTATAATGATATTGAACGATCCATGTACATAGGGTGACACATTAGGATTCATGTGTTATGTTCCTAACCCAACTACTGCATTTTCCATGCCCTGACAATATCTTATATGGCTTTTTTGATACCTGCACTGTCAGGATAACAAGTACTATGTCAGTAATTGCTTGATTTGAGCAGTATTTCTAATTTATGTCGTTTTCGGTCTATGATATATATATTTATAATAATATAAGAAACATATTTTTACATAATATGTGGAGTGTCCTGTGTATTACCTCCTGTGTGGCGTATTTATTGTGTCACTACTGTGAGTGTGTTGCACAAACACTTTACACATTGCCTCTGATGATAAGTCTGCCTGCTCTGTGCTAAGCTACCAGAGGGTGAGCACAGGTTATCTTTGAGGTGTAACATACTTGCCCTGACTACAGTATTGGGTTCTGTCTGGCTTAGGTGCATACCCTAGCCAACCAGAAACCCCATTTCTAATAGCTGTTTTCTTTTAATATGAGCTCAGATAGCCATTGTATGAATATGGCCATATTTTACAAAATATGGCATAATGCCTTTTTTAAATATAACAGTATCGTATTGAGGCCTCCAACTGTAGAGAAATATATTGTCCATTTAAGCATATTGCTAATAATAGCTGTGTTATTAAATTCAACTGAGTATTTATGGACAGTACAATACATTTTTTAATATCGCTGTACTAAAATATTCACATTATTATGTTTTACAGTTTAAAGTTCTATTTATTTGGACAAAAGTGTCTTTCACACAGCTAAAATTATAAAAGAAAATAAAGAAAGGGATACAAACTCATCTTAACAATAGTCACATGCTAAAAACCATCAATTTTACTGACAATAAGAAACACTGGAGGTGAAATGCCAAATCAACAAAAATGCATTTCTACTAAAAGATTAATGGCCAATGAGCGGGACAGTGTAACACAGTAAGTAGTGTTCTTAAAAATTGTCAATTCAAAGCTATAAACAAAGGACAATCCTTGAAGATGTGAGAACAAATGTATTTACAGCATAAGTAGCAAATACATTCCCCTTTATTATTAAAGACAAAATGAGCAACCCTAGGAACAGAAAGCAAGGGGTTAGGACCCAACTTTTATTTAAAACCTTCCATCATAAATAGAGGAGAAAGTCACATAAGACTATTCTTCTACCTGTGTGTTGACATAACGAACGTCGTGAATCCGCGTCGTGTTTCACTCCATCCAAATGACATTTATGAGGTACATATGAATACTCTCTTCTTCTGGGACTAGCTGAGAATCGGACAGTCAAAGTAGAATTTCCAACAGGAAAATTATTATTTTCCGGGACCCATCTTAATTAATGGGCACGGTTGCTATTCTTATCAAGTTTTGGATATCGATTCGGGACCCATGAACATATGGATGATTAAGCCTTGAAGAAGTCCTATTTTGGACGAAACACGTGTCGGCTGATGCTACATGTGGGCTCAATGTACACCTTCTAGGCCTACACACTTCAAGAGTTGATTATTTCAAGAAGAATACACAACGTTTTCTGTGATAGTTACAATTTAGTTTATCTTCATTGTATTAGTTTTTGTTGTGTTATGGTGTGATTTTTATGATATGTGTTTTTCTAATAAAAATGTTATATGTGTAAAGGAATTTATATGTATATGTTAATAAGAGAACTTACACCACTGTTGTTAATGTAAGAATATGATTTTAGGAATAATTTGGAACTCCTATCATTCTTCATAAGCCTTAATTGGCCCCTTACATTTTTATACTAGGAACAACTTGTGTGCTCCGCTATTTTTCTTTTTTTGAACTTGTGGGAAAGAGAGGAGAACGCTTCAATAAACATGTTGACAGCCTTCTTCATTTCAAGCAGCAGCAAGGAAACCCCTTTGAAATGACAGTCTGTGCACCTACACAACTATGTGACCAAAAAATATGTGGATAACGATATAAAGACACGTCTACTAGATGTCTCGAAGCTATACGCAGAACTGAAGCAGGAGAGATTTGTATTGAAAGAGAAAAAGCAGTTTGACATAATCACCAAAGTTAAACGTTCAAACTAGCCACTGCAAAACAGGTTACAAAAAAACAACTTTTGCAAACACATAGAGAGATGGCTGTAGCAAAAGAAAGGGGTGAAATTATCAAGAACATTCTGTTGCATGTTATTATTCCAACAAATGTATTTGATGGAGATGCTGCAACCAAACCAGTGAAGCGCAAACCAGTACAAGAGCTAAAAAAAAAACTTTCACCTGAAGAATTTCAATTCGAAAAGGTGTTCTCATTGAAAATTGCTGTTGTTGTGGACTATTTGTCACAATTGCGAATGGTCAAGATTTTATCCAAACTTCAGAGAGGTCGTTCAGACTATTTAACAGATATCAAAGTCTGTGTGTACGTATCAAGAACTGCACATTGTCTTTGACAGTTATCTTGAACTCTCTGTCAAAGAATGTAAGAGAATCAGACAAATGTCTACAAATGGAATAATTGACCTTGCCTGCATCAAAAATTCGACACCTGTACATGTGCAACTTGATAAATTCTGGTAATCAACATCTAACAAGATGAACTTGGAGATGTTAACTCGCCAAAACATTGCTGATGCTTAAGTGAACACTGCATTTCCAATTACTGCAAATGGAATGATAGTCAATGAGGACTTGGTTCCCGCAGAGATATATTCCAAAGGTACGGGCCATATTGTTCAAGAACTTAACAGCAAATTTTAGGAAGCTGACCTTTGTGTTGTGCCACATGTTGAGTGGGCTGTTCAACATGCTTCCAATCGAGTCATTGTTCTGTCAATGCACAGATGTTATTATTGTGCTACTTAGATTTGTTGCAATGTTCATAAGTCAAGGATTGTCAGAGTTATGGGTACGTTATGGAACAGGCAAGAAAAGATACTAAATCCTGCTTCATATTCTGTTCACAAAACTTGACCAGATCCAGTGTTCTTATCAAGGCACATATTCTTACAGGTGAGCAAAACTGGAACAAAGCTTTAACTGCTGAACCTGTGAAGTTTCTAAAAGGATTTTTGAGACATAAGAAGATTGTGACTTTAAAGCCGTAGAAAAATACCTTGTGCATGTGTGGAAAACGTGTTCTGACTGTCACACATTTGACGATCTTTGGTACAGTGAGTTCAAGAGATGAGTCCCACTAAGCAACCTTACACAACATCATTTTCTGTGCATGGACACATCAAAAGAATGTTCCTCGTCATCAGAAGATGTGCAAATGTTTTGGATCATGCATATGTAGATAAAGATCCAAGTGAATTTGTTTGGGAAAATATTGAAGGGGTGCCAAAACCTACAAAATGTATAAAGCCTCCATCCACAGAACGTATATTTACTTGCAAAACCTGTGCTACAAAAAGATGTCCCTGCGGATATGCTCTTCTCAAATGTTCAACATTCTGCAAATGTACCACGAGTGATTTCTGAAAAGAAGAAACAAAGTGAACTATGAAAATGTGTCCAAAATGGGAGTGATAAACATTATGGCCCTCATTATGAGTCTGGTGGTCTTAAGACCGCCAGACTTGCAGTGGTGGTTGGACCGCCACAGTCATGGCGGTTGGACTGCCACAGTCCGACCACCGACGTTGCCAGGTTGCTGCCAGTCGACAGCCTGTCAGTCTCAGCGGTTGTAATCGTCCAGGGTGGCGCTGCATACAACTCCCCAATCCGCCAGCCTTTTCATGGCAGTTGAATTGTCATGGAAAGGCTGGCGGAATGGGGGTGCTGGGGCCCCCATAGACAGCCCTGTAATTTTTCCACGTCCCTATTACGGGCAGTGGAGAGCATGATGGGTGCTGCTGCACCCGCCGCACCTCCAGATTGCCGCCGGCTCGATTACAAGCCGATGTCAATGTTAAGGCCCTGTTCGTGATAGTGCCGGTGGTGTTCTGGCAGCACTAGCGGTCAGATGGCGGTACGAGTATGGCAGGTGGCTTCCACCGCCTGCCAAACTCATAATGAGGGCCTATTTTTTTCATATTCAGGTCATAAACATTGCTTGGTGTATGCATAAAGGATTAAAAAACATTATTATTTGTTTCACTTCTTCTTCCTCCATTACAGCCACCATTTTGGAAAACGGCAGAAGGGTTGCTCTGAGGAGTTATTTTCTGTCTCTATAAGACTACTTGACCACCAAAACTTATGTTTTGACACCAGAATGAATTATATTGGTGTCATGGTTCCCAAAATATTACATATTACATCATCACTGCAACACATCTGCCATTTTTAAAAATGTTGCCCAGAAAAATTTGTCATGGTTCAGCAACGTCTACCCAAGCTAAATTACTTCTCTAATGATTCAAAATCACAAATCAAAAATGAAAATCTCTGGACAGCAATTTCTTAACAGAGGTATATCAGGGGGTCAGGATTGGTAATTGCAGTCCCTTCTTTGGGGCGCCAACAATGCAGATTGGCTTAAGAAGTGTCTAGAACGGTTGGCATCCCACTTCTCTATTAAACTAAAGTTACTGTGCAGATATTTAACATCATTAATCCCCCGTAAGGTCTTCCTGTTTGCCCCCTCAAAGACAAAGAATGAACAAATCTTAATAGTTAGGCACCTCCCATAACAGACCATGACATAAACCCCAGCACTTACCTAGCCATCTTGGTCATATTTTTAGGCAAAAGATTTAAAACGTTTAAAACAGTGGCTTTCAATATCATCAAAGGTGGCCTTGTTGTCAAAAGCCAGAAGCTCAGCACCATATGGCATATCTCAAACTATATGAACCTCTACAAGTTTGCAAATTGACAGTGGAGGTAACCTCCTCTAAACAGGGTTAAAGTAAGCTAGCACTCCAGAGGTTACTCAAGTCAAACAGATATGTGGTTGAAATGCTCTGCTCATCTTAAGAAACCAAAGAAAGTCAGGTCTAAATGTTTTAGGAATGGACTCTCTTCACATTATTTGCTGCTAGGCACCAAGAGTATTTATTATTATTCTTACCAAAAAAATGTCAGTTTTAGCAGTGTTTACAGTTAGATAAATATGACCACACAACTCTCTTAATACCAAAAACTTCCTCTGTAGGCCTTTGGGGGCAGGGACTATTATGACTACATAATCTGTGTACAAAGGACAGGGTACATGTACACCACCTAGGTTACATTAAAGTATTTTGCATATTGTAATTTGGCAGGCCAATATAGACTAATAAACATGGGAAGTAGCACACAATCTTGTAGATTTATTTGGTAAAATGGAACCATCAATTTGGCTTCCACTTGTGCCCAGTTAAAGGACCACAGGTCACAGAGGATAGAAACCATTTACATTAATGTATTCCTTTATGTTAACTTATTCCAGACACTGTGTCAACCAGATACAATGCAGCACTGAAGTTGATGAAGCAAAAGCATAGGCTACCTGGTTGCTCCATCAAATTAGGGGCTAGGGCCCAAAGTGAAAAAAGGTCTTAGACAGAATGGCTTCTATTTGTGGTAGTCCTTTTTTCCTAGAGGGACCCAATTTTTGCTCTAAAATCAACGTATTGAGATGCTAAATGCTGCATTTCAGATGCTCATTATTATGAAACATTAGAAGACAAAACAAATGGTTGCTTTATTATCAATGGTGGATAAAATATACAATGGTTAATTATAACTCCAAATATAAAACAAATGAATATGATAAAAAATACAGTTTAATTATATAGTTAATAATATACTGCATTAAGTATTAGATTGAATATATAGCTAGGAGCGATTCAATCATAACAAACATTTACGGTCAAGTAGAACATTCAACAAAACTGAGATCTGAAGTATTGGGTACCTTAAATAGATCATTACTACCAGCTAAAGGAGATGTATGGCACAGAAAAGGAATTGCACTGCTTACAAACATGAACACACATGCCCATGAAATATTATCAAGAAAAAAGCACACTCCAGGACTGCAAGTGTTTAAGTTTCACTTACCATTTCAAAGAGACTCACTAAGCACAGATAGAAAAGGAGGTACGGCAATGACTGTGGACTATTGTTCAAAAGCAATCAATCTGTGCAAGACTTTGAACCTTTCATCGACATACCAATCCAAGATGGCGTCTGCTGCTATAGGAGCTACCCTACCACATCATGCCATGAATAAAAATGAAGAAAGGACAAAGCTCCCCTTACTTTAAATATGGCACCTCTCTAGGCCTACGACAAAAGACGGGAAGCCATGAGAGGAACGCAGAGATGGACCACTTTCCCCCAAACTAGGCATTGCACCTGTAACCGGATGGCCACTTAACCGTGGGTGACCAATCCGCTTCATTGACTCATGACTAGTTTGAGTATCCATATTAGGTTGCTTTTTAAACAATTTCCTATTGTAAGGATGATTCTATTACTACTCATTCTGATCTATGTACATTTCTAAAAAAACAGGAAACTAGTTTTTCTAGTTCCCTATTTCAGTTCTATCCTCTTTCGATAATGTTATTTTATTACAATATAAGTTATATAAATCATAGGAAGTTACATACTTCCAAGGAATATTCATAAATATTACCCTTAGGTACCACATGGGGACTGATGATACCGGACCCATAAGCCACAGCCAATCAAATGTCTCCCATGAATGACAGCGCTAATTTCTGGTCTCATTTTACTCCAGATTACAGATGGGACAAACAGTTTACAATAACAGCAAGACAAAGGTATTATAAAATATTCATAAACATACAGTGTAGGTCTTTCATTTGGTGCACCATTATTTTAGGACCCTCTTGAGGATGACCCATGTACCTCACCAACTAAATTATTAATAAAGCTCAAGATAAGTTAAGGGTACTTTCAGTTAAGCATATTTCTTTATATGCCAGTCCACTCTCTTTTCGAATGAATGTAGATTTTCCTAGTAACTTATGACTGAAAGTCTTAATTTTATTAAAGACACGGAGGCGAATATTATGCGTTCTTTTCTTACTTTAATTCAAGCAGCAGCAGTCAAGAAACTACAACTCCCATGAGGGTTAGCTAATGTCTAACCAATGGGAGCAAAACAATAACCAAAACTTGACCAATAGGAAGGGGCCACAAACCATAGAGTGCACCCTTGACTGCAAGCAGCCCTCTTTTCTTGCTGCTCGCAGTCATGATAAGTACTCTCCTTTCGTCTCCTATGTACTTAATGGTTTTCAGATATTGTATTTAATGCATATTTTATTGTAACGTTTCTTTATAGCTTCTATATCGGGGGAAATAACCTATTTACTGTTTCTTCACCGCTCCGTGGTGGTTTATCCCGGTTTTATTTAGCTATCTCTTTCCCCGTCCCCCCTCCGGCCGGCATCGGCCGTTCTATGCGCGCGCTCCGTCGACAATTCTATCGCGCAGTTATTTTTCCTAATCCTGTCAGCGCGCGTCTCAGTTCGACGCGCGTCTGACAGGGAATTCCTTACCGGCTCAGCTGTTCGCCGCAACTCTATTCCGAGCGGCTTTACGCGTCCTCTCCACACGGCGCCAGCTTCATAGGACAGCGCTTCTATTGCCGCTGCTCTCCAGTGCCGCCCCACTCCTCGACTGGTTTTTTCCTCCGGATCTCCGCCCCGGGGAGGAGCCTAGCCTCAACACACGGAGCATGCTGCTCCTATTAACCCGTGGTTAACCTCTCCTGAGTGCCTCCTAAATATTCTTCTGGGCTCTGTTTTTAGGCATTTCTGCCCGCATTTACTTTTGTTTATTATGGAATCAGGGAGTTCTCCCTCAAGGTCTGCCTCTGAGGAGGAGGAAGAATCCTTTCAACAGGATTTGAATAAATTAATCCAGTCCTCCGTAAAACATGCCATGAAAGCATCCATGGAAAAAATGTCTAAAAACATTGAGAATTCTGTCATGTCCATGGTGTCCAAATCTATGGCCCATTCTGCGGGGGAAAGCAGAAAACGGAAATTATAATCACGTAAAGGCGCACAGACAGAGAGTGAGCTTGCCTCACACCAGAATGAGGACTTGATTCCTCCCAGGCCTCCTACTAAGGAGGGGATTTCCGCCAAAAATACGATCGCTCAATCAAAATGTGAATCAAAATTAAAACACGTTACTGCGCCTAAAAAGATTGTGATCTCAAAAATTTTGGACACGGACGATGAGGACATGGATGAACGATCTCAGTCCGACAATCCGGATGATACGTTTTCCTCCCCCAAACGTATCAAACTTGCAACAGGTGGTCCTTCTACCAGGGTAGTTGACTCGGAGGGTGTTCCTATGTTTGATCCGTCACTCATACACCATCCTAACTCTACTGAATGGCTCCCGTTAGACCATGTAGGTGATTACATCACTTCCCGCTTACGCCTCCCTTTAGACAAGCAAACCAGATCCAAATTAAAATCAGAATGTCCCAGGCCTTCGTTGGATTCCAATATTACGGCAACCCCAACTATTGATGACTCCCTCATCACTTTTTTCACCAAATTTGGTAAGGATCCCCGTAACGGAGTCGACAAGGCCTGGACCACTTGTCAGGACAAGCTCCTGGACGTGGTAGGCCCTTTGGCAAGGATCTTTGACATAGCTGAATCAGCCAGGTTAGAGGAATCGCCTATTGATCCCTTAGATCTTTCTCTCTGGATTCAGAGAGCCTTTTGTCTTTTGGGTAATGCCAACTCGGCTATCATTCACGAAAGGCGTAAGGGCCTTCTTCTCAAAATGGACCCCAAGCTAGCTAACTTGGCCACTCGAGACCCTGGCATTCAGGCCAATGGAAAACTCTTTGGGGATAACTTCATAAAAGACGTGAGCCGTTTCGTTTCGACGTTCTCATCCTTGGACAAAGCCCAACAAAATCTCAAGAAGGTTTTTAACCAACGTATTTTTTCCCGGGCCGGTAGAGGTAGGAGCCGCTTTACCGGCCACACATACAGAAACCAAGGCTCAAGAGGATATGCTAATTCCTTCAACTCCTATTCCCACGAGTTCAAACCCCACTTTTATCCACAAAGAACTAGAGGTTTCCGCAACCGTGGCCAGCGTTTCTCCAGACCGCCCATTAATCAAGGTAAGCCAGCTTTCTGGCCCTCCCGTAGGAGGTCGCCTTCGCTTCTTCCTTCAAAAGTGGAAGTCAATCTCTGCAGATCCTTGGGTCCTCTCCACTGTTCAGGGATATCAGATCGAACTTCTGTCCCCCCCTCTCCAGCTCTGTCTTCCTCCTCTTCCAAAGTTTTCTCTAGAAATGTCTTCTTTAATCTCTTCAGAGATTCAATCTCTCTTAAAAAAGGATGCCATCCATCTTTGCACTCCAGACCCATCCGGATTCACCAGCTCTATATTCCTCGTCCACAAAAAGAACAAAAAGCTACGACCGGTAATCAATCTGAAATCTTTCAATCAGTTTGTCATCTATCGACACTTCAAGATGGAAACTATTATCCATCTCAGGGATATTTTACTCCAGTTCGATTGGCTAGTCAGACTAGATTTACAGGACGCATACTTGACCGTCCCTATTCATCCTTCTCACAGAAAGTTTTTGCAATTTCTTTGGAATTCAAAAACTTATCATTTTTCCTCTCTTCCTTTCGGCCTATCCTCCGCTCCCTGGTGCTTCACGAAACTGTTGAAACCGGTCGTAACCTTCCTACGCTCCCTGGGTATCAGACTGATTATCTATCTCGATGACATTTTAATCATGCACCAAAGCAAATCCTCTTTGCTTTCTCACCTACAGTTAACATCCACTCTCCTCTCAGACCTCGGTTTCTTGATAAACCTCGAAAAGCGGTTCTTCTACCCTGCCAACAAATAGAGTTTCTAGGCTTCCAAATAGATTCTGTCTCGGCCGCTCTGTTCCTTCCCCGTTCCAAAGTTTCTGCAATAAAAAAAGAACTAATCTTAACCCTTCGAAAATATTATATTTCTCTCAGAACCCTCGCAAGGGTTGTCGGTCTTCTCTCGTCCTCTATTCAAGCCATCTTTCCAGGTCCCCTTCACTACCGCGCCCTCCAGCGCCTCAAAATCCTTCATCTTCGTTGAGGACTGGCTTATTCCGACCTCGTCTCCTTGGACCTAGAATCCCAGATGGAAATCCAATGGTGGATATCCCATTTAGAGGCTTGGAATGGCAGATCCATCTTCCCCTCTGTGCCCGATATTGTGTTAGAATCAGATGCAAGTCTCACAGGTTGGGGCGCCTGCTGTGGTTCGATATCGACTGGCGGTATATGGTCCGCAGAGGAGTCCAGATTGCACATAAATTGTTTAGAGCTTCTTGCAGGCTCCTTTGCGATCAAGAGCTTCACAAAAAACAGAGCACGATGCTCCATTCTGCTCCGTATGGACAATATATCAGCGGTGCGCTACATCAACCGTTTAGGGGGCACCAGGTCCAGACCGCTGGCCCTATTAGCCAAGAGCTTCTGGGACTTTTGCCTGTCCCACAAAATTTCCCTCTTAACGGAGTATCTACCAGGATCATTGAATTCAAATGCAGACTGGCATTCTCGCCACCTCACCGACTACAGCGACTGGAAATTACACCAGTCAGTCTTTCATCAGATAGAAAGGAAATGGGGTCCTTTCCAAATAGACCTCTTTGCGTCCAGACTCAACGCCCAGCTTCCCCATTTTTTCAGCTGGCGCCCGGATCCACTGGCTTTGGCTACAGACGCTTTCCTACAAGATTGGTCCGGTTCCCTCAACTATGCCTTCTCTCCTTTAGCTAACCCTCATGGGAGTTGTAGTTTCTTGACTGCTGCTGTTTGAATTAAAGTAAGAAAAGAGCGCATAATAGAGCCTCCGGTCTTGTCATAAAATTAAAGCCCTGGTAAGATAACAAACATTAGCATTGCTAGACACTGCTACCTACACACCACACTCACTTTCTCTCATGTAAGAGTAAAGTTAAGGAGCATCTGTGCAGTCTTTCCACAAGTGTGCCATGTTTTCACTTTTAGTGTGTCACCTCACACATGGTTTAAATAAAACTTGGTTATTCTTGAGAAACCCCATGCTTGTAAGCGTAAAATGGGAGAAACAAGTGCTGGCTGCACCTGGATTAATGTGAATAATTCTACAGAGACTTGCAGCAAGAAACATCCTCGGGATGCAATCAGGATTGGATAATATACGTGAACATCAGAAACTGACATACTGACCATCATCAAGGCACTCTACTGCAAAGTAAGGAAAATAAGTATGTTTAACGGGCGGTATTTAAAATGAATATCTCATGTGTCACATATCTAAATCATATGTTTAACTACTTAAAAATGTGCTATTACAAATTTTAGCCATGAGGATAATTTAAATATGTAAATTTACTGGGAAACAAACACTTGATATAGTAGAATTCACAAAAGTCCAATAGCTTCGGTGTAGTCGTACGTGAGATAGTGCTAAGTGTCCAATGGTGGGTTATCAAGCAGATTTTTATTTTAGGCTTCTGTAAAGTTCAGCATGCTACTGACACCAGCCTCGGAGTACTTAAAGGTGTTAGAGGAGAAAAGAAAAATGAAGGCACACAGAAAGAGATAATTGGGAACCAGGCAAATAATCTTCTGGTACAAGGGTGAATCGTCATACTTAAGGAGGGCAGGCCATCGTGGACAAAACCTTCCAAGACGTGGATGACCAACTAGCTGAGTTGATCTAACAAATGTTAACAACAATATTGAGCAGCAAAATTCTTCTGCTAATAAGCAACTTATAACACAGCTATCTATATTCCTCGACCGGCTTGAAATGTCTAAAAATGAACACAGTTAACAAATCTGCCACATACTTACTCTAATACATGCTGCTTCCACGGCTTTTAAAGTCCTTAGAATCGTCTGGATCAAGTTCTCTGCATTTTTCACCAGTACTTCATCAGTTGATTTTTCACTTGATGTTGCTGCTTTTACACTGTGTAGTTTTAAGAACAATGCATTCGTAAGTGAAAAAATATGTAAAGTTAAAGGTACACACTGTGTAAAAAGCCTTACCAGTGGCGTAGTGTGGGGGGTGCAGGGGGGGCCGGCCGCACCGGGCGCAACATCTGGTGGGGGGACTCGAGTGCTAAAATCCACGGGTTAGGGGGCGCAAATTACTTGCCTTGCCCCGGGTGCTGACAACCCACGCTACGCCACTGAGCCTTACATATTGTAAATATGGTTTCAACATTGAAACACAACAATGAATGAAAGCGAAGTACAGTTTGTTGTATATTAAATGACTAGGATATAATCTAGGTCCCTGTAACCTTTGGGTTTTTTTCAGTGAATGTCTTGGTTATTCTGAAGAATATATTTTGTTAGAAGCAAATATGGCGCTAGAATTGCTGAATGTGCTGACAAGCACTACATGTGCATGATCCAGGTTGAAGTTAGGCTTTCCTTTTTTGACCTTCATTATGTGTACCAGTGCATATGTCTCTCTATAAGTTATTTTATATGTTAAAAGAGGGAGGGCACAATGACAGTGCTACAATGATTATTCAAGGTAACATTTGTAGGAAGGTAGCCTCTTTCTAGCCTTGTTACCCCCACTTTTGGCCTGTTTGTGAGTATATGTCAGGGTGTTTTAACTGTCTCACTGGGGTCCTGCTAGCCAGGGCCCAGTGCTCATGGTGAAAACCCTAAGTTGTCAGTGTGCTTGTTATGTGTTACTGGGATCCTGTTAGCCAGGACCCCAGTGCTCATAAATTGTGGCCTGTATGTGTTCCCTGTGTGGCGCCTAACTGTCTCACTGAGGCTCTGCTAACCAGAACCTCAGTGGTTATGCTCTCTCTGCTTTCCAAATTTGTCACTAACAGTCTAGTGACTAAATTTACCAATTCACATTGGCATACTGGTACACCCATATAATTCCCTAGTATATGGTACTGAGGTACCCAGGGTATTGGGGTTCCAGGAGATCCCTATGGGCTGCAGCATTTCTTTTGCCACCCATAGGGAGCTCTGACAATTCTTACACAGGCCTGCCACTGCAGCCTGCGTGAAATAACGTCCATGTTATTTCACAGCCATTTACCACTGCACATAAGTAACTTATAAGTCACCTATATGTCTAATCTTCACCTGGTGAAGGTTGGGTGCAAAGTTACTTAGTGTGTGGGCACCCCCACATCGTTCAGGGCAAATTCCCCGGACTTTGTGAGTGTGGGGACAAAATTACACACGTGCACTATACATAGGTCACTACCTATGTATAGCTTCACAATGGTAACTCCGAACATGGCCATGTAACATGTCTAAGATCATGGAATTGTCACCCCAATACCATTCTGGCATTGGGGGGACAATTCCATGATCCCCCGGGTCTCTAGCACAGAACCCGGGTACTGCCAAACTGCCTTTCCGGGGTCTCCACTGCAGCTGCTGACAGGTTTCTGCCCTCCTGGGGTCCGGTAGCCCTGGCCCAGGAAGGCAGAACAAAGGATTTCCTCTGAGAGAGGGTGTTACACCCTCTCCCTTTGGAAATAGGTGTGAAGGGCTGGGGAGGAGTAGCCTCCCCCAGCCTCTGAAAATGCTTTGATGGGTACATATGGTGCCCATCTCTGCAAAAGCCAGTCTACACCGGTTCAGGGATCCCCCAGCCCTGCTCTGGTGCGAAGCTGGACAAAGGAAATGGGAGTGACCACTCCCCTGACCAGTACCTCCCAGGGGAGGTGCCCAGAGCTCCTCCAGTGTGTCCCAGACCCCTGCCATCTTGGAAACAGAGGTGTTGGGGGCACACTGGACTGCTCTGAGTGGCCAGTGCCAGCAGGTGATGTCAGAGGCTCCTTCTGATGGGCTCTTACCTCTCTTGGTAGCCAATCCTCCTTCCTTGGTAGCCAAACCTCCTTTTATGGCTGTTTAACGTCTCTGTTTTGGGGAATTCTTCAGATAACGAATGCAAGAGCTCACCAGAGTTCCTCTGCATCTCCCTCTTCACCTTCTACCAAGGATCGACCGCTGTCTGCTCCAGGACGCCTGCAAAACCGCAACAAAGTAGCAAGACGACTACCAGCAACATTGTAGTGCCTAATCCTGCCGGCTTTCCCGACTGTTTCCTGGTGGTGCATGCTCTGGGGGTAGCCTGCCTTCACCCTGCACCAGGAGCTCTGAAGAAATCTCCTGTGGGTCGACAGAATCTTCCCCCTGCTAATGCAGGCACCAAAAGACTGCATCACTGGTCCTCTGGGTCCCCTCTCATCCCGACGAGCGTGGTCCCTGGAACACAGCAACTCTGTCCAAGTGACTCCCACAGTCCAGTGACTCTTCCGTCCAAGTTTGGTGGAGGTAAGACCTTGCCTTCTCACGCTAGACTGCAAAGCTGTGTACCGCGTGATTTGCAGCTGCACCGGCTCCTGTGTACTCTTCCATGGTTTCCTTCGTGCACAGCCTAGGCTGGGTCCCCAGCACCCCGTCCTGCAGTGCACAACCTTCTGAGTTGGACCCCCTTTTGTAACTTTGCGTGGACTCTGGTTCACTCTTCTTCTAGGTGCCTGTTGGGGTACTTCTGCGGGTGCTGCCTGCTTCTGTGAGGGCTCTCTGAGTTGCTGAGCGCCCCCTCTGTCTCCTCCTCCAAAAGGCAACATCCTGGTCCTTCCTGGTCCTCTGCAGCACCCAAAAACCTCTACCGCGACCCTTGCAGCTAGCAAGGCTTGTTTGCGGTATTTCTGCATGGAAACACCTCTGCAAGCTTCATCGCGACGTGGGAAAGGAGAAGTTCCTAGTCCTCTTCTTTCTTGCAGAACTCCAAGCTTCTTCCAACTGGTGGCAGCTTCCTTGCACCTTCATCTGGGGTTTCCTGGCTCCTGCCCCCCCTGGACACTGTCGCGACTATTGGACTTGGTCCCCTTGCCTTGCAGGTCCTCAGGTCCGGAAATCCGTTGTCAGTGCACTGCTGGTGTTTATTCTTCTTGCAGAATCCCCCTATCACAACTAGTGTGCTCTCTGGGGTTAGTAGGTGTACTTTACTCCTACTTTTCAGGGTCTTGGGGTGGGGTAGTTTGGTAACCCTCACTGTTTTCTTACAGTCCCAGCGACCCTCTACAAGCTCACATAGGTCTGGGGTCCATTCGTGGTTCGCATTCTACTTTTGCAGTATATGGTTTGTGTTGCCCCCTATACCTATGTTCTCCTATTGCAACCTATTGTAATTCTACACTGTTTGCATTACCTTTCTTGCTCTTACTTACCTGATTTGAGTTTGTGTACATATAACTTGTGTATAGTACTTACCTTGTTACTGAGGGTACTCACTGAGATACTTGTGGCATATTGTCATAAAAATAAAGTACCTTTATTTTTAGTAACTCTGTATATTGTGTTTTCTTATGATATTGTGCATATGATATACGTGGTATAATAGGAGCTTTGCATATCTCCTAGTTCAGCCTAAGCTGCTTTGCCATAGCTACCTTCTATCAGCCTAAGCTGCTAGAAACACCTCTTCTCTACTAATAAGGGATAACTGGACCTGGCACAAGGTGTAAGTACCTTTAGTACCCACTACAAACCAGGCCAGCCTCCTACAACATTTGATTATAATGTTATTGTCTTGAAATCAACAAATACAGTATGTACCTCAAGCTTTATAAGTACACAACATATTAATGCATCTATTGTTGATGGATAATGTCTAAGGAAGCCCAACCATATATTTCAGCAGTATATTGTGTTTTATTTTATCAAAATAGTATCTCCCAATAATTATAATGAATCATTCTGAGTTAATAGTTTATACAACATTGGATTACATTCTATATGTGTGATATCGGCTGGTCCTTCTCACAACAGAGATCAGTGAGTTCACTACTATTCCCAGTACTGAAGGATACATGTGTGAAATTTCCTTTTTCAAAAGTGGCACAGGCAGAAAGTATGACTTTCCTGTGGTCAGACCAGGTTCCTTTGATCCAGGGAATTCAACATTAATTGGTCAAACGTGTAATAGGTAATGGCTTTTATCCGTGCAAACTCGGGAACCTGATATTACTGCGATCTCACTGAATGACATTCAGCCCTGTTTTATTGTCTGGTTTCACAGTGCAATTGCCTTCAATACAGTACAGATCGAGCTCTGGATCAGTGCCATTCTGCAACTGCTTTGAGACACATCCTAGATAATCTCAGAGGAGTTTAGATCTCTCACCTCGTGCTATTGTATACTTGGTATATAGATCGGCTTGCTGGCACGTGTTTCTATTTCAATTATCAGCATGTAAAAGGGGCTATTTCGTGAATGCAGCGGCCATTTTGGAATGAATTCATTTACCTCTAAATGGAACCAGTTCTGCATTATAAATGAATGCTTACTCAAAGCAAGGTCTAATAAATAAATATGCAAATCCTGTATATTATGTGCTGTGTTACTTTTAAAGAAAACAGCCTTTGGTGTGGAACAAATTAATGGATAAATGAATTAAAAGCTATTTTGTAAAAAAAATAACACCTGATAATTGTAGTCAAGCATTTACATATTTTTCTCATATAATTAGTTTACTCACTCTCCTGTCTCATTCCTGAGGTCATATCAGCTGATTTCATTTTAATTTTGAATTGGTTTCTGTCTAATGTATATGCTATTGTGGTCTTTCTTTAAAATCCATGGTTGTGCATACCACTGTGGTCCCTTTTTAACGTTGCTGGTTGCAATCCTTTTCCTATGTCTTTGGTAAGTTATTTTATTGCTATATTACAATGCGGTTTCCATTGACGGTAATGGAAATACTACCATAAAGCTCCCATTTTCCCTATAACGAACGACGTCAATATTCTATTTATGTGACTCTCCTTACTCTGGAACTGACCATTTTGCAAAATGAGCATCACTTTGCTTCATGATTCACAAGTTATATGCAACAGATAGTAACTTGGAATGAAGACTACCTCAGTATTAGAGGAGTGTTTATGCACCGGGCTCTTACTCAAAAATAGTAGGCCCTCATAAAATGTAAGCCTTTCCTCGTACATATTACCATTAGGAAATGAAATGTTTTTCTGCAAATTGAAAAAAATAGGAAACAATTCTGGGTATGCAGATATTGCACAGAGGATTGTGAGTTTGCACACGTTCTGCTAAGACCCTGCCTGAACTGGGTCTGTAGAATAGCCTAGTTCTCCATCTTTCCTTCATTATCTCTGCCACCTGTCACCACTGAGGCTGTTGCTGTGCATATCACTTAGTCCACATATAAGAATACCTGTCTTTCTTTTTAGTACTGCTTCACTCCTACTTAGGTGAGTATGATAAAACAAGAGAAAATTCATGCACAGTCAACTATTAAAGGTACACAAAATTATTTTAAAAAAGACAATACTTTTCTTGTGACAGAAGACAAAATTAAATACAATTCTGTAAAAGAGGTTACAAGGGAGAAATGCCAACAGAGTCAAAGAAACGCTTCACATCTACCAATAGAACAGACATGTTACAAATGAAAGTACAAAATATATCTGATGACAGCTGAATGAAATTAGGTTTACTTCACAGTCTCCAAAGTATGAAAATATGGAAAGATTTTATGGAACACTGGAGCATTGCTGAACATGATTATATCATTAGCAATCCCGTTTTAACACTACATTATTGGATCACATGTGCAAGAGAGAACTACAAAACATACAGGCTCATGCAGAAATAGACATAAATCTGGACTCAAAAAGAAAGTTACCAGCACCATTCAATAGGACGTTACCATGTTTAAACTGCATGGATTGCATTAATAGGGATGAAGCACTCTCTGCCTTACATTATAAGGATAGTGCAAGTCACCGAGGAGTTCCATAACCACACAGAGGCATGAGGCTGAAGACTGAATTCCTTTATGGAACTCCAATATGACTTGTAATATCCTTATCATATACGTAAGGGTGTACTTTATCCCATATAACACATGGTCACATCATCACCTTTCCGACAAACCACTTAAAACCTTGGTGAGAAGCTCTTTCATATGAAAAAGCGAGCATGTTTGCACATATGAAGAATAAAAATAAAACATCAGGTGCAAATTTAAACACATCATAAACCTGTTAGATATTTGTTGCAAACAGATATTAGGAAAAGTTCAATACAAGTCTGTTTAGAAAAAAAGCTGAAGTAGCTCGGAATGTGTAGAAACATGCAGAAAGATTCCAGCTTTTCTGTACTGAAGTAATGCAAAAAATACACATATTCTCTCTGCTTGCTATTTTAAGCTATTAAAATAGAGCAGAAAAACGAAAAGCAACGTTCTGTCTTTTCCTTTAATCATGCTCCATGACCTGATCTGCCTTTCACCTCCACTGCTGGCTCTGGCACAGGTACTGTGACACCACAACTCGACGGCAATAACTTAAAATAGTCGAGTTCTGACTCAATTTTTTAATAATCGGCAATCAATTGAGTGCTTCCCTAGTCACCAATTATTAAGAAATTAGAAACTGGTGTTTATACAAGGATTATAAAATCCCATGTATTGTAATGTAATCAAGGGCCCTAATATAAAACATCTATTGAAAAGGAAAAGGCTTTTCCTTTATGGTACATTTTACATGCTACAGCAGTATTGTAGTGTAGTGTGGTTAGTTTTACGTATTCATTGCGCTTTAGCTTCAGGCTTTAGGCCTTTGTGCACTTTGCCCTGAATATATTTTATTCATTTGCTGACAGCTTAGAGCCTCTGTGCACTTTGTTCTACATGCTTTTTATTAGGCTTCGTCCTGTTATTTTTCAAATAGCCAGTTCTACGGTGTTGTTTTTTATTCATATCACACTGTTTTGCCTACTTCAGCACTGGAGTTCTCCATAACATATTTACTCTGTGCTTCAGTCAAGGATACAGTCTGGTACATTGCCGATAGACGTGGTAGAAGTTTAGACTTGGCATTCCTGTGTAGGGACATTTTGTGATCACGATGACATGTTAGTTATAAAATCACTTCCTTGTCCCAATACACGCGAGAGGGAGATTCCGACCAGGGAACCACAACTAGAGGCTGACTGCCTCGTTGCAGATGCTGAACCAAGATCACAGGTCTTTGCTCAGGTATGAGGGTTGATGTCTCCACAGTGATGCTAATAGGCAAGCTAGAAGCTTAACATGCTGTGGTCTAAATAGAACAAGCAGAGGGAGAGTAGAAACTGTTAGACAATATGATAGCTTTGTTCTTATGTTTTACTCTCCTGGTGACTATTTCAATCCTACTGTGTTGTATCGTTCTGGTTATTGCGGCTCACGCCTTAATATCTAAAATACAGTCGTTTTATTAAAAACATTATATAAAACTTATACTGTCTTTGTCATTTGTATATGAGATCGTATTGGAAATAAGAGAGTTGGTTTGGATCTGAGTAACCACGACTTCCCTGAGAAGTTCCAAAAATGTCATGTGCTCGGCTGCTGAATCATTCCTTCTACAAGGGAGAAATGAGGCACTGCTAGTTATCCGGAGCAAAAACCGGATTTAGGGTGACAGAGTTCTTTACACGTGGGTCAGACTCAGTCCCCCACACCGTTATAGATCCTGCTACCTAGAAATCCAGTAGTCTCATTTAGAATAATGAGAGCCCACGCGACATGGCGCCGCCAACGTTTGGTCTGGCTCTGATGATTAGGTCCTACTGACTCTCTTGGTCTCATATATATTTTGACTCCTCGGTTCCGTATACGGAGACGTCCGTGGGGCTGAGGGTTTCCGCCGCCACGGCATAGGTGCTTCCTATTGCTTAGTGGTTGGTTGTTCAAGCTTGAACTTTGAAAGGAAGACCCCTATATTGGTATGCCTTCTCTGACCTAGAGCTATTTTTTATAAATGGCGAATCCTAATGTAGTGAATATAGCAATTAATATGCGTCACCCGCTCACAGGACATCTGTTGGCACATGGACTGACGGTCCAGGGGGGTCCAGTCACTTTTGTGGTGGACGCCCATGCAGCCTATAGAACGGAACTTTTTTATTCTTGGGTCGAATTTCCAGCAGTGGATGGGGGATCAAATACTTTTCACGAATACACTGTTGCGAATGTCCCTGGACAATACAGGACTTACGCTTATTTAGAAATACCTCTATCTTATCAAGAACACCATAATTGGCTTGATGGCGCCCTCCCACACACAGTAGCACAAGTTAGGTTAGGTCCGCTGAGTAATGATGGTCCTACCTGGCCTCTATTGGCTACATATACACCTCATCCTGCGGTTGCTCAATTGGCAGTGGTTGAAGTTCGTCGTTTATATACAGAATTAACGGCTACATATAGACGATTAGTTCAGTTTGTAATGCAGACACTAAATACAAACGCAGCGCGTGCTGCTCCAGCGCACCCACAGGCAGTGGTTCCAGGTATTAATCCGGCCACTGTACACTCTGTTATGGGTAAAGTACCGGCTAAACGAGAGGAGACTCCATTTTGGCTGGCGCAAAAAATAAATACGCTGGAAGCAGTATTTCCCCATACGGGACCTCAGGATAAACATAGAATTTTGACGATGTGTTTGCCGTATGGGATGGTTCCTCCGGTGGACCTTTGTAATACCTGGGGCACGGTGTTTGCCGCGCTCTACACTACGGCACACGGTACACCGACATTAGCTAATTTACCAGACGTACTTAAACAGATTCAAGATGAATATGGGGCTGCCCCTGCCTTAGATTTGGGCATGCAGTTGCTGGGCAATTTTGCCACAGTTTCTTCTATTATTTTGAGTAATCTCAAAGGAGAGGCAGTAGCACTAGCTGTGCGAATGCGTCTTCGGGATGTTCCGCTGCTTAATCAGGAGCGGGAGCTTCCGAGAATAATAGCGGAAACATATTCTAGTATTGGTCGTGATAGCCTAGGGGCTAGACCACAAAAACCCCAGTTACAGGGTAAAAATAATAAAGATAATGCTAAACAGCAACAACCTGAGGGTTCGAAAAAGCGCTGGGAAAAGAAACAGCAAACACCTAAGAAAGATGGTGGGCAGTCTCCGCAACCGGAGACCCCACAGAATAAGTATAATCTCAGGAATAGGGATACTTTGAAGACGCCTGATAGATATCAATATACTGATACACGCCAATCTCGTTCCTTTCAGGACTCCTCGGAAAAGAGAAGTGAGAGAGGTGGGCGGTCAGAGCGGAGGACGGAGTACGTGAAACCGAGACAGGATTCACAACGCTCAGCAGAGGTTTCTATTAAACAAGAAGAGAAACCGCTGCAACAAAAACAGCAATTTAAAAAGAAGAAAGTGGCAGCAGTCTCAGTTAGACATGCCGCTCAAGAAGAGAGTTCTCTTGACGAACAAGACATGGGCGTTAGCACTGTTAGATAGCGCGGCAGAGGTCACAATAGTTCGCCGGAGTCTTCTAGAGCATCTGGAGGTGAAAGCAACTGATGACTTCATACAAGTCGAGATGGCGGATATGCGAGTCTCTGATCCTGATAGAGTATATAAAGTGACTCTGCGATTGGAAGGGGACATTGACCGTATTATAAACGCCATTTTTTGGGACCATGTGGTAAAATCATATGATGTTCTGTTGGCCGAACAGGATTGGCCACCTGACTTTGTTCGCGACTGTCCAGTTGGGGAGGAGGTTATTACACCTTCCTTCTCACCACTTGTTCCGAGAGAACTAGCGGAGTCCTATAGTAAATCATGGGCTCTAGCACAGGCTCCCGCCTTGTATAGAAATAACGTGGGGTGGGACAGACAATCACCTTATCATGTAATTCCGATAAAGGGCGAACCTCAGCCACAACCGCAGTATCCTATCAAATTTGAAGCAAGGGCATCGGTTAGAAAAATTCTTACACAATTGTAGTATCAGGGTGTAATTGAGCCCTGTGTCTCGCCGATGAATATTCCCTTGTTTCCAGTTGCTAAACCGGACCATTCATATAGGATAGTGGTGGATTACCGACATTTGAATAGTCATACACGCACATATGCAATACAGAATTCACACAGCGCAGCGCTTATGAATAATATAGTGCGTAAAAAATACAAGACAACATTAGATATCTCGAATGGATTTTTTTGCCAGAATATAGCGCCCGAGAGTCAGGACTATACCTGTTTCAGTGCGTTTGGCTCTAAGAATTTTTTTTGTCGTTTGCCTCAGGGGTATAAGAATAGCCCAGGACTGTTTTCGGCTCGTGTAACTGAAATGCTGCATGAGTTCGACCCTGAAGCGTTATCATATGTTGATGACATATATCTGACAGATGATGAGATTCTGCAACATCTAAGGCGTGTATCGCGCATTGTTGTGGGGTTTGCTGATATTGGCTATAAGTTTAATTTTAAGAAATCAAAGATTGCCTTCCTCAGCGTCATTTTCCTGGGATATGAGTTGTCGAGTGAGGGCAAGAGCTTAGCGCCACATTTTTTGGAGAAATGTGCTTTATTGCAGCCTCCTAATACGGTTCGGAAGCTCCAGTCATTGTTGGGGTTTCTGAATTTTGGCAGAACTTACATTCCTGATTATGCGACGCGTATAAAACCCTTATACGAGTTGATTCGCCCGAATTTTTCGAGTAGATTTTGGACGATTGAACATACACACATACTACGAGAATTACAAAGTGATCTCTTAGCAGTAAAACACTTACACACACAGGACAATAAGACACATTTAGTCATCAGGGTGATACCTGGGGCTGTTGGGTTTACTTATGTCACCTTTAATGAGGGGGAGACAGTCCCGATTGCATACAAATCTCATTTGTATTCTGCTGCAGAACAACGATTTGCACAAACTGAGAAAATTCTCACTGCAGTACAGATGGCTGTTATTAAAGAAAGACCGCTGGCCCAGGGTCAACGCATCGTTGTCGTTTCCCCAATTCCGGCCTTAGAGGCAGTTACAAAAGCGAGTGTTCCAAATTCGAAAGCTTTGCACCCGCGATGGATACAATGGGCTACGTCTTTGACAGCCACTGATGTAGATTACGTATTTGACCCTAAACTGCAGACTCAAGAATTTCTTCAATATGAAATGGAATACCCTGTTCCTACTGGTACGTTGCCTATTGACCAATATCAGGTGGTCATGTATACCGATGGCTCTGCACAACCAGCGGTTGGGACTAAACAACAGTATTCTGCTGCATGTGCGGTGGTGAGCGGCACTATGGAGGGGGACGTGTTCTGCCCCGACATACTTATACTAGAACCTTGGGAGGTGCACGGCACAGCTGGCTGAGCTCAAAGCTCTATTGTTAGCGTTGGAGCACACGGATCCAGCGCTTTTAACCTTGCTGGTCTGTGACTCCTACTACTGTGTGCAGTCTTTCAACGAATATCTACACTATTGGAAGATGAATGGGTTCAGAGATTCTAAAGGCAACACCATTAAACATAAAATGTTGTGGGGTAAGGTTGCGGATCTGAAGGAAACGCTTCCTAAAGTCCATGTTGTGCATACACTTGGACACCAGCGCGTTGGAATACACGTTGCTGGGAATACTTTGGCTGATGAAGCCGCGAAATCGGCAGTGGCTGTCGCCACTGTGGCCGCAGAGACTCGTTCGAGTTCCAAACCAGACACAGAAATTTCAGCTGCCATAAAGGCTACGGTTGATGGCACGCCCTTTCCTAAAGGATTTCCTTCAAAATATAGTTACTGCTTGAATGGTGCACTGAATGCTACTGTTACAATTCCAGGCATTGGTGTACGTGAGATTCCCAATAAAATTGAGAGACCTCGATTGATTTCTGCAGCACATGAGGGGGTGGCTTCTGCACATGCTGGGGTGGCTGCCACGATTTCACTTTTACAGGCTCGTTACTGGTGGCCTGGTCTCTATAAAGAGACGAAGCAATATGTCCTTTTTGTGACGTTTGTCAACAAATTAAAGCATCGTCGGCTAGACGCCCGCAGCAGACGCCCCTTCTGATTTCAAATAGACCATTACAGTGTGTGTACTTGGATCATTGTGGTCCGCTGACACCAGATAGTGCATACAAATATATATTGGTTGCTGTAGATTCGTGCTCCAGGTTTGTGTGGGTATGGCCACAACGCTCGGCTGACGCTCGAACTGTTATTAAAGATTTGCGCATCTTTGTCGATATATTTGCAGTTGCGGCTTTTCATTCGGACCAGGGCCCTGCTTTTGCCTCTAAGGCATTCAGGGACACCATGGCTTCGTTGGGGGTCCAACTCCAATTCTCGTCTCCATTTCATCCCGAGGGAAATTCTGTTGTGGAGCGTTTAAATCGTGATTTAAAGCAGTCCTTAACGGCCAGAGTTATAGGTAGGGGTCGTGGTTGGCTAGCCCACCTATATGGAGTACAGAGAGCACTTAATAACTTGCCTAGAAGGTCACTGGGGGGTCGTACTTCATATGAGTGCCTGTTTGGAACACGAATGTATGTTCCTGATCTAGATGGTCCTGGTGTGGAGGCAGCAGATACGCCCTTTGACATAAATGATCGTGTCACTGTTTTGCAGGATTTACAACAATTCCGTGAAGATAACTCTTCTGCCAATGCTGCCTCCACAGGAATTAAGGATGAGCCAGTAACACCTACTGGTTGGATACCCAGGATTGGGGATCTAGTGCGTGAAAAGGTCGCAGTTAAAAAAGAATTTGGTCCTTCTTATCGAGAACCTGTCCCTGTGTTGGGGGTGAGCGGCACGAGAACTGTGATTTTACCGCCGCTTCGAGGGGCCAAAGGAAATCGCTTTGTTTCCATTGATAATGTCAAGTTACAGCACAGCAGACCAAGAGGGACACCCAGTAGTTCCGGAATCCCTCTCACTACTGGGGAAGAAGTCCCGCTGCAGGTGATTTTCACAGACACTGTTTCCTCTCCGAGCTTGGGGAGGGTGGATGATGATCTTGCGATTGTTCCACCGACGGCGATTAATATGGAATCTTTTGATCAAATTGCTGTACGTTCTACTGATGTTTCTGAACATGTGGTTTATAGCGTGCCACGGCGAGAGCCTCCATCTACTTCTTTGTTCACAGTTGCACCTTTTGCTAGAACTGCTTCTGGCTGCTTCAACGATGCTGATAATGATGTGTCCGGCTCCTCGTCCTCGATGTCTTCTGTCCACGGTCCACGACGGCTGCTGGGTTGGCTTAAACGCACATATTTTGTTTTTCCTTGGAACTATTTTGGGCTGTTTTTGGCCGTGATGACTCTTTTATTATGGTTGGGAATTGTGGTTACTTTTTTTCTGATAATACATGGTCATTTTCTTCCTGATCGATCTGACATTGAGCACGTGGAGACTGTGTTAAAACCGCATTTTTCGTCTCATATGGTTTGAAGAGACTTGTCCACTGTAAACATTTCTGCGATACCAGTTCCGGATGGAATTGTGTGGGATAAAGTAATGTTTGATATATATGGTCCCACTGAATTGATTCAAATACCGTATGTCCTCAAATTATCAATGAATGATATTGTTATACCTGGCATTGTTTCTGATGATTGGGATGTGAAGACAGTAGATTCTATGCTAACGGATTTGCAATATTATACTGTCTATGACGATGATGATGCTTACCAGTTTAGAGATAATCAGGGTGACATGTTTTGTTATAACTATTATGGACACCACTTTATTCATAAAGCTAGTAGCCCTAAGCCCATGTTTAATTATGTGCAATGGGAACATTGCTCGACTCCTCCACAAGGGAGTTCGAAAACGTATTATGATAAATTTGCATATTTTTCTGGGCATGATCAAGGTAATGCTAAGTCCTACTATTTTAAAGTTGCACCGTATTCTAATAAGCAAATGTTATTGACCGATACTAAATTACTGTATTCCAATTTATTTGTATCTAAACTTTCGGTCGAGGGATATGAATACTGGTTTAAAACTGTTGACTTGAAAAGTGTTTGGGGTTCGAAAAATTGGCAAATGCAAGGCAGGGACACGTTATTTAGAGCATGTATTATCCCTGTGCAGATGATTTTCCTCAATGACACAGTACAACAGACTAGCTGTTTGGGCTTAGCGACAATTAGGGAGTTGACTTTGCCTAGTATACCTGTCCCTTCTAAATTAAAAAATTGGCAGCACTATGTGAATGCTACTTTTAGTTATTTTACACATTGGGTCCGGAATGGTACGCTTAACACTTCATCGTTACATCCAGGCGGGTGGTTATTATGGCCTGTAGACACTAATGTGTGTCATCAACGTTTTGTCACCTCTTCAGGTGGGTTCAGGACTAGTAGGGCAGACCCTCGTTACGTATCACCAGAACATGCTGATGTTATAACTACATACAGTGTGGGGAAGCTTTGTCAGCAATGGTTGAAGTCATCCACGCTGGATGCAGTTAAGTCACATCTCACGTTACTGTCTAATGATACTGATTTACAAGATTTTTTGTCAGGTCCCAAAGTACCACGGAAGAAAAGGTTCTTATACGAGGTTTATAATGAGATTTGGCAGCTTTCACAACAAGAGGCTGCAGCCCGGTTGAGGCAGATTGATCAGGAAAATCTGATGCAGACTTTGTCTGTTGTTGATAATGGCATGCATACCCTTTCTGACCGTGTTTACACGATTGACAGCATTGTTTCCTCTGCCATTGACATTATTAAATCGGACATGTCTTCTTTATATCATGGGCAGAGTCAGACGCGGTCCATCATGCAGCTGGGTTGGACTCTTCAGACCTTGAAGGCGGGTCGCGTTCCATGGCAGCACGTTCGTGCCAGAGAGATCTTTATCTCTTTTAATTTGACTCGTCAACAACAACTGATGGCTAAAAAGGAAGCAACATATGTTATGTTAAATATTGAGAAATTAGAGAAACTGCCTTTCACGGTAGCTGAGATTCCGTCAGCTGAATGGTTGATTCATGGGGTTATTAATTTGCCTATCTCTACTTTGCAATGTACTTCTTGTTTGAAGCACATTCCGGTGGGTAGATATGAACTATTGGGAGACAGTTACATACACGAGGTGTGGGAGCTTCCCTTTCAGTACAGATGTGTTAATGGTTTGAAGGAGGTTTTTCTTAGCGGCAGCGAATGCGAAGCTTCTGTCAGCCATTCAATGGTTTGTAAACAGCTGTCCTTGCACGGGGCGTGTAACGCTTCGATTGCTAAATTAGCTTGTTATCTGAAGGGAGTTCCAGTCCCGGTTATTAAAAACACTTTCCAGGTGCTTTCTAACGGCAGTTACATTGTTCTTAACAGCGAACGCTGCTGTGGCATGCGTGCCGGAATAGTTTACATCGTCGTTGTCAACAAGGCCGTTACGTGCTGCGGGAATGTGTTGTTTCCCCCCACTCATTTTAGGGAGGTAGCGGACATCTGGCCTCATATTGCTACTTCCAAGGTTGATTTCGACAAGTTGAGTCGGCTAAAAGCTTTATTGTTTCAAAAGCATGTGGCCCTTACATCTGCTAGCGAGACCTACGCACTTCAGGTAGCAAGGTCATCGGCGGAGATACAAACCCTTTTGAATACTAACTTTCCAAATCACTTCGTTGAACTTGTGGGACGTATATTTAATGCATCCAGCACTGCTGGTATTGCACATTTTTTCAAAGTCGTTGGTGTTGGTTTTGCTCATACCTTCTCTTCCATATTCGGTTTGATACCTTCGGCTATACATTCTATTTTCGGAAGCATTTTTGGTGGTTTCCCAATTACTTTGGCTTTATTGGCTGGAGTCTTGCTGTTGTTGCAATTTTTTCGCAATGGCTGTCCCGTCACGACGAGATCCTGTATTGCTGCTCCCGTCAGCGCAGCTGTGTCGTGAACGCATGATGCAGCATTTTGGAGCGACACTCCTGGGACATTTGGAGTGTGACTGGTCTCTGTCATTCAGACCGGTTTTGGATTGTGTGCAACCCGTGTTTCGATGCCTTTGATGCTCGTTTGAACATGCACTGGCTCTCTGTCTCTCATTGCAGCGCCCTCCAATGGTCGATACTGATCTGTTGATGTTCCCGATTAGGGCTCATTCCCAGACTTGTGCACTACGGATGCGCTTGCTTCGTGAGGCAGTTTATGAGATTTCCTTCCTGGAGGAAGATGGTATTGTCTCTTTCATAGGCCCTGCACAGGGTGCCGCCCTGAATGGTTTTAGGGCTTTGGATCACACCTGCTCCATGGTATTTTGCGGCGTGGATCTTCCGATATTGACATATATCGAAGTGGAGGAACTCCTGCGTTCTATTGCTTCTATCTGACGATTGGATTTTTACGAAATTGACACTATATTGAATTTGGCTTCATGATCACGTTACCTAAATTTATGACTTTGTTGTCTTCTCACCTTGTCGAAATAATTGTTTTAGGTATTGTTTATATTTGGGGCATCGTTTTATATTATTGGAACCACTTGCTACCGACAAGGGGAGGGTGTAGTGTGGTTAGTTTTACGTATTCATTGCGCTTTAGCTTCAGGCTTTAGGCCTTTGTGCACTTTGCCCTGAATATATTTTATTCATTTGCTGACAGCTTAGAGCCTCTGTGCACTTTGTTCTACATGCTTTTTATTAGGCTTCGTCCTGTTATTTTTCAAATAGCCAGTTCTACGGTGTTGTTTTTTATTCATATCACACTGTTTTGCCTACTTCAGCACTGGAGTTCTCCATAACATATTTACTCTGTGCTTCAGTCAAGGATACAGTCTGGTACATTGCTGATAGACGTGGTAGAAGTTTAGACTTGGCATTCCTGCGTAGGGACATTTTGTGATCACAATGACATGTTAGTTATAAAATCACTTCCTTGTCCCAATACACGCGAGAGGGAGATTCCGACCAGGGAACCACAACTAGAGGCTGACTGCCTCGTTGCAGATGCTGAACCAAGATCACAGGTCTTTGCTCAGGTATGAGGGCTGATGTCTCCACAGTGATGCTAATAGGCAAGCTAGAAGCTTAACATGCTGTGCTCTAAATAGAACAAGCAGAGGGAGAGTAGAAACTGTTAGACAATATGATAGCTTTGTTCTTATGTTTTACTCTCCTGGTGACTATTTCAATCCTACTGTGTTGTATCGTTCTGGTTATTGCGGCTCACGCCTTAATATCTAAAATACAGTCGTTTTATTAAAAACATTATATAAAACTTATACTGTCTTTGTCATTTGTATATGAGATCGTATTGGAAATAAGAGAGTTGGTTTGGATCTGAGCAACCACGACTTCCCTGAGAAGTTCCAAAGATGTCATGTGCTCGGCAGCCGAATCATTCCTTCTACAAGGGAGAAATGAGGCACTGCTAGTTAGCCGGAGCAAAAACCGGATTTAGGGTGACAGAGTTCTTTACACGTGGGTCAGACTCAGTCCCCCACACCGTTATAGATCCTGCTACCTAGAAATCCAGTAGTCTCATTTAGAATAATGAGAGCCCACGCGACATGGCGCCGCCAACGTTTGGTCTGGCTCTGATGATTAGGTCCGACTGACTCTCTTGGTCTCATATATATTTTGACTCCTCGGTTCCGTATACGGAGACGTCCGTGGGGCTGAGGGTTTCCGCCGCCACGGCATAGGTGCTTCCTATTGCTTAGTGGTTGGTTGTTCAAGCTTGAACTTTGAAAGGAAGACCCCGATATTGGTGTGCCTTCTCTGACCTAGAGCTATTTTTTATAAATACAATACAATAGCAGATGCTTGCATGGAAATATGTTGGTGAGACAAACATTGTGACCAATGAGGACATAAGTCATGTAGTAATATATTTAATGAAAAATTTCATCAGGATAGGATAGGCTTATCGCTGACTGAGAATGTTGCGTTCTGAGGATTCAATATTGTTTCAGCTTCTTCAATCAAATTGTCTATCTTACTCAAAGGACATGCCTGCGGGGTTGCGAAGCCCAGACGGGGATTTTTTGATGGTTTTGTGACCCCATTTTGGTTATCCAATGTCTTACGTTTCCCCATATTCTATAGTTTATAAAGCAAAGTCAGATAATCACAATTATAGATTCCCAAATTTAGGGATTCAGAATAATGACACAGGTGATAGAGATGGATGCTTGAGTATATACAAAACAAAAGCCCTACCTTCAAACTTCAAGTGGGGGCCCCAATCCAGACTCATTTGGGCCCTGATGGGCGCAGATGGGCCCATTCTTGTCCTGGTCTTGGCCCGGGCACACGCCCTGGCCTGTCCCGTGCATGTCCCATGCCTCAGGTGGTGAGCACTGATTTCATGCATCTACCAAGGGCTTCTGCAGTTCCCACCTCCTGGCAGGAACAGAATTCTGGGCTGTGAAGTCCCCAGTTTTAGGCGTCCCATGCCACAGGTGGCGACTGCTGGTTTTATGAACACACCCAGTGCTTCTGCAGTCTCCCGCTTCCTGGCGGGAACAGAATTCTGGGCTGTGAAGTCGCCAGTGGTAGGTGTCCGTAACACGGGTGGCGAGTGATGATTTTATGGACCCTCCTGGTGCTTCTGCATTCCCCCGCCTGTTAGCAGGAACACAGTTGTGGGCTGTGAAGTCCCCAGTAATAGGCGTCCCACACTACGGCAGCGAGTACTGATTTTGTACACCTGCCCAGTTCTCCTGTAGTCCCTTGTCTCCTGGCAGGAACAGAATTCTGGGCTGCGAAATCTTCGCCAAGGGTGGCAATTGCTGGTTTTATATGGACGCCCAAAACTTCTGCAGTCTCCACATCCTGGCAGGAGTAGATTTCTGGCCTGTGAATTCCCCAGTGTTAGGCACCCACACCACAGGCGGCAATGTTGGCTTTATACACCAGCTTGGACTTTCTGTAGTCCCTCCCCTCCTTGCAGGAACAGAAGTCTGACCTGTGAAGTCCCCAATGGATAACTGTCTCACCCTACGCCACACTTATATCACACCAATAAAACTGTAGAAAATATCAAAAAGAAATATGTATAGGTGCCCAAAAAGCAAGGAGTCCGATGCTGATCACTTGCATATGTTTGCCCAATGCAATGTTATTAAAAGCATATGAACATAGAGTGAGAAATTATTGGATAAAATATATCAGCCTTTAGGTCTAGATGCCATAGCAATCTTGCTTGGTTTAAATGAAGGTTTGTCTGAACAGAATTGGTAAACACACTGCATGAGGAAATGGACCTAATGTTCATAGTATCAACCCCCCTATCCTACTATTAACACTTGAATGGTGCTCATTATATTTTGACACTTTAATTTTATGTGCCTTTTATTTATTTACTGGTAATTAGGGAAAGCTTAATGTGCCAATGTGATTTAAATTATTTCCTTTAGAACTCAAAGCATGGTCTAGACCTGTTAATGTGCTGCATTATCCAAATCCATTGGTTATGTTAAATAGGAGGGTTTCAAAAAAACATTCTGGTTCATGCTGAAAATGATGGAAAAATGGATTCACATAAAACGCTATCCACACCATTCAATAGAATACTTGTATATTTAAATTACATGAACTGGAATAATACAATCAAGTGACCAAACATGAAACATCGATTAACAGGAAAAGACATCTTCATTAAGGGACAATTTAGGTGTAACAGTAGTATTGTAGTGTACATAATAAAATGTCCATGTGGACTGATGTATGTGGGACAAGTATTGTGACTGATGATAAGATTGTGGAAGATTAAATGAACATAAATAAAATATCACAAATGAAGATTTGGAAAGTCTGCCCAGACATTTTTTTCAAAATGCCCTATCAAACGCAAACATGCAAATTCAATTATATGAACAAGTTCATGGTTAAAAAAAAAGGAAGAAATGTTAAAAATGTACAGCTAGGTTGAGAGTGTTAGTGGTTTTATTTTTTACCAGTTATACAACCATTGGGATTGAACAATCCATTACAGGCAGGGAGTGTCCCTTCCCTGCACCCAGGGACATCCCCTGTCACCCCCACCCACCCCTGGAGGACACCCAAGGATAGGGGGACCCATCCAAGGTATGTCCAGGTAAGTATTTCTAATTTTGTTTGTAAGTGCCATGGGGGGGGGCCTAACTTGGGCCCCCTTACATGGCACCGTGCCCAATGGCCATGCCCGGGGGACAGAAGTCCCCCGGGCGTGGCCATTGGGCAGGGGGATCGAGTAGTCTTATTGAGACAGAAAATAACTCCACAGAGCAGCCATTCTGTCATTTTCTACAATGGCAGTTGTAATAGAAGAGACATATATAGAAATCAAACAAATAATAATGTTTTTCAATCCTTTTATGTATACACCAAACCATGTTTAAGATCTGAATATGAAACAAAATATGTTTATCTCTCCTGTTTTAGACACATTTTCATAATTCACTTTATTTATTTGTTTTGGCAATTGCTTGTGGTACATTTGCATAATGGTGAACATTTGAGAAGAGCATATCGACAGGGTCATCTTTTTGTAGGACGTTTTGCAAGTACATGTACATGTAAGTTCTGTGGGTGCAGGCTTTAGAAATTTTATCGGTTTTAGCACCTCATCAATATTTTCCCATCCAAATTCACACTGATATTTCTCTACATATGCATGATCAAAACATTTACACATCTGATCAAGCAGAACGCTCTTTCAATGTGTCCACACACAGAGTATGAAGTCTATGGAAGGTCACTTAGCAGGACTGATCTGTCACTATTCGCTGTGAAATGTGAGGAAAGTGTGATTTTTTAGCTACATTTGAGGTTTCTAGGGGATTCTGGGTAAGAAAACACTAGGGGGTCCATGCAAGCCACACCTCCCTGGACTTCCTCGGGTGCCTAGTTTTCAGAAATGTCTCACTTTGATAGGTTTCCCTATATGGCTTCTGAGTCCGGACCAAAAACCCAGGTATCCCCCTTGCAAAAAGAGTTCATTTTGATATCTCCACAATATGTTTTGGGCCCTTCCCTGTAGTGGGCACTAGGCCTATCCACATAAGTGAGGTACCATTTTTTTTGGGAGACTTGGGAGAATGCTAGGTGGAAGAACGTTTGCGGCTCCTCCCAGTTTTGTAGACAAATTTTGATGTTTGCAAGGGATTCTGAGTAACAGAACCTGGTGAGAGCCACACAAGTCACCCCATCCTGGATTCCTCTGGGTGTCTAGTTTTAAAAAATGTACAGGTTTGCTAGGTTTCTCTAGGTGCCGCCTGAGCTATGGCTCAAAATCCACAACTAGGCATATTGCGATAAAAGGGCCAGCTTTGGATGGAAAAACGTGATGTGTCCACATTGTGTATAGGGCCATTTCCTGTCACAGGCACTAGGCCTATCCACAAGTGAAGTAACGTTATTATCAGGAGACTAGGGGAAATGATGGGTGGAAGAAAATGTATGGCTCCCCTCAGATTGCAGATATCACAGAAATGTGAGGACAATGTGTTTTTTATAGACAGACTTTTAGATTTGCAAATGATTTTGGGTGACAGAACCTGGTGAGATCCCCACAAGTCACTCCATCCTGGATTTCCCTAAGTGTCTAGTTTTAAAAAATCATTTTTTAGTGGAAAAATATGATGTGTCCACTTTGCGTTTCCTGTCGCAGGTACTAGGCCTACCCAACAAGAGAGGAACCATTTTTTTTTAGAGACTTTGGGGAACACAGAATTGCAGAACAGGTGTTATTACCAATTGTCTTTGCATCTTCCAAATGTAAGAAAGCGTGTAAGAAAGAAGTTATTTCGAAAAATGCCCTGTAATTCACATGCTAGTATGGGTATCCCCAAATTCAGAGATGTGCTAATAACTACTGCTTCTAAACTCCATATCTTGTGCTCATTTCGGAAATACATAGGTTTCCTTGATACCTATTTTTCACTCTTTATATTTTACCAAATGAATTGGTGTATACCCGGTACACAATGAAAACCATTGCAAGGTGCAGCTCATTTATTGGCTCTAGGTTCCTTGGGTTCTTGGTGAACCTACAAGACCTATATATCCTCGCAACCAGAAGAATCCAGCAAATGTAACTCTATATTGCTTTTGAAAATCTACCATAGCTGGAAAAAGTTACAGATGAAAATTGTCAACACCAGAGCATTACGCGCTCTATTGGCGACTAGAATGCAAAAACCCAGCACTCTCAAAACACCGTAATTTATGCATTTTGCTGATATGTTGTGGTTTAACCTTTTGCATTTCAGAGTTCAATCCTGAAGACTGATTTTGAATATGCTTACAAATACTGTTCCTTTGCAATGTATTGTTGCAGGTTTTCAAAGTGTGTTAGGGTGTGGTCCCTTTCCAGGGCCTTCCAGAGACTTTCCCTGCAGCATGCCTGGGCGTGGTTGTGGGCTGGGCCAAGACTCTATAAAAGAAGAGCCAGCCCAACTCCCAGTGCTCACTATTCAGAGGTCCCGGTGCAGAACAGCAGCTATTTCCAGAGTTCCTGTCCCGGTGGCCTGTTTGATCTTCCAGACCTCTGCTTTTCATGCTTCATTGGTGATCCTTGTTCTGGGCGGTAAGACGGTAGTTTGGGTTTACTCCTGACGCCGTTTATTGTGAGAACTCTCATATTCTTGAATCTAATTGTTTATTTGATTAGCGGATTGCTTTGAGCTCAGGAAAAGTGCACTTGAGTGTTTTGTAGTGTTTACATGGGAGTTTGTGAATCAGCAAGACGCGCAATTCGTTTTGTGGAAATTTGGAACTTGTGTTTCATTACGCGCTACCATTTTTAATATGTATATGGACGTTTACGAATCGGCAAGACGCGCGATTCGTTTTATGAAGATTTAAAAACTTGTGTTTCATTACGCGCTACCATTTATTTACATGGAGGCTTGTGAGTCGGCAAGGCGCGCGATTCGATTCAAGACGATTTAAAGCTTGTTGTTTATTGTGCACAACCATTTCTTGACATTTACATGAAGGTTTACGAATCGGAAAAACACACGATTCATTTCATGATGATTTAAACCTTGTTATTTATTACGCGCTACCATTTCTTGACATTTTGCATGGTGGCATTCGAATCAGTAAGACATGCGATTTTCTCCTCGAGTTTATTTCATGTTGTTCATTGTATACTACCATTCTAGGACATTTGTTTGGTAGTATCCGAGTTGGCAAGTGTGTGATTTATTTCTTGAACTCATATAGTGTTAGTCATTGAAACACAATTCTTCCATAGTGTTTACTATATATAAATATATATATATATATATATATATATATATATATATATATATATATATATATATATATATATATATATATATCTGCAAAGAGTGTAATCTGTGTTGAAAACATTTCAAGAAAACATTTCAAGAAAACACAAAAGGCCAGAGTTTCTAAATGTAATATTGTATGCTTCTATTATGCATTCTTGAAAAAAGGATTCATACCACTAATTTAAAATTTTGTCAGAATGTTCTTTTTTCTGATTCTCATGTAAAGGAAAATGCTTGAATAAGAAAGTTTTCATTTAATTCATCTTGATTCCATTACAGGTATCCGACCATCTTGAAACCTAGTCATTTTAAACTTCATTCTTAGATTGTTCATGTTTTCAGAATGACTATGCTTAAAACCATAGTCTAGTATTGATTTCAGGTCATATTGTGTGTTCTAACCTTTTTTCTTACTATAGGTCTCCTTCCCAGCTGTTCCCTTCCTAATCCCCTCTTCCCCTCTTGAACTCTCTTAGCCTCTGTGATTTATCTATCAGAGTCTTGGAGCTGTTCAGTGGTGGACGTGTTGGGAACGTGCACAGACCCCGAGGATCTGGTGACTCTGACAAAAATGTAGACAGAAATAGCTGTTTTTTTCAACTCAATTTCAATATTTCTTTTTCCAACTGGTACTTTTTATTGACAAACCTTGAAGGATCTACAAAAATAACCCCTTGCTGAATTCAGAATGCTGTCTACTTTCCACAAATGTATAGCTTTCTGGGATCCACAATTGGTTTCACACCCATTTATGTTGATAACAGGAAAGAGGTTGAAAGCACAAAAAACAGTAAAAATGAGGTATGTCGCAGTAAAATGCCAACACTGTGTTGAAAATGTGATTTTCTGATTCTAGTCTCCCTGTTTCTAAAAGCTGGGAAGATGGTAATTTTAGCACCGTAAACCCTTCATTGATGCCATTTGCAGGGGAAAAACAGATGCTTTCTTCTGCAGCACTTTTTTTCTTTTTCCCTTTTTTCCCCAAAAAAACTATATGTAGCTGTATCTTGACTAATTTCTTGGTCCCCTCAAGGGAAATCCACAAATCCTGGATTCCTTTAGAATCCCCAGAATGTTGGATAAAAAGGACACATATTTGGCATGTATACCTTATGTGGACAAAATGTTATGTGGGCCTAAGCATGAACTACCCCAAATAGCCAAAAAAGGCTTAGCACAGGGGATGGGGGGTGGGGGTTGAGGCTTGTCAGCGAAGGGGTTCAGGTGCCTCAGCTACCTACTATCAGCTTCTGCTCCAGCTTAAGCACAGAGATAGGGTGACTTCCTGACAAGAGGGCAAATTATGGACAGTTACTGTAAAAAAAAAATATGAGAAAGGGATCAAAATTAAGGACAAAAGTTACGTTTTATGGACAGATCTGAGGAGGTCATGCAATAATAAAATAGGTGGTCAACGCAAGTACCAGATCAAAATAGGTTTATGTTCTTTGGTTTGGAGATTACTAGCAGTACTGATCAAACATTCATGTTTAACTGACCTTACTTAAGGTTTATAACACTAGTTAACCTATACACACTAAGTAGAATTTGACAGCTGGCATCAGGGACTGTTCACAATTCTACCCTATACCACAAATGATAGTGTCAGAAGCAGTGATCTGTTGCTGAATGTGACCTTGGAGTTCATATGCAATAGCACTACTAGTTTTACTTTTAGTTTCAAAGTTATATTCTGTATAACAGCTGGAAGATATAGAGGTTCTTTGGTCAAAAAGCAAATGAATAGAAGTCAGAGCAGGAATTTTTCAGATTATCCTAGATCTGATGTACCTCTTTAACATCACTGTTCGCAGCTGAAGTCTTAAATATGTCTTCTAGTAGATGACCCAGAGACTGAGATTCAATACTCAAGGATCTCCTGCCCCTGTACTAGTGCCAATGGGCTACTGACAGTGAGACAAGGATGGGCAGGTCTCATAATTATGCATGGCCCCATCTTTGGTGCATCCTGACTGGAAGAGCTGAGCTGTAGAGGCTAAAGGCTAGCAGTCTTAGCTTAGACTAGAAATCGCATCCTGCTGCAAGTGTTGCTGATCACAACTTTTTAATTGCTGAAATATAAGCTTTTAAATAAGAGTATACTTTGGATTCTTTTACAGGTGTGTGCCTTTGCCCGGAGTGCCTCACTCCATTTATCTGTTATTCTGATTTTTGGCTTTTGCATCACGCTAATAAGGCATGCGCGAAGAGGCCCAGGCCTGACCCTGACATGAGTAGGTTATTGACTTGTCCTGTGACTGGGAGGGTCACACCAACTGTACCCTCACTGAGCGACAGTGGATTACTGTCCTTGTCATGAGTGTAGAATATAGAGTGGTGGAGGCAGCGTATCATGGTTTGAAAATTCATAGTGAGGACACACCTTTTTATCTGTATCAATAGAGTGCAGGCCTCCTGGACCACTTATGTAAAGTTCTATGCACTTACCCAGTTTCTAGTGCTAACATCCTGAGTGTACATCAAGTAGGTTGTTATGTGTAAACTGCATGATATATGTGTGGTGTGTGTGAGTGATAAGCATAATAGAAATCTATGAGATCCATTTTGGATGCCACTGGCCTGGCTTGTGCACAACACATCAGAAGTGTGTTGGTGACATTCCTGAAGCTTGATGGGGAGACCTAGACACAGAAGTAACAGGAGTGGGGACAGTATTCCTTTAGATGCTCCATTAGGCATTTTGACTAGCAATGAGCTGCTTATTAGTCTTCCTGAACACTGCCACTTATTGGATGGTAGGGGCCAAAAGCACTGCAGGCTGCAGAGGAATCTATCCTGTCCCCCCATCACCCTGGTGGAGAGTGCGGTTCAATCTCATGCAATAGATTATTACGTGAAAGGACAATTAAGTTCTGACGGAGAGCGGAGGCACATGGGAAGGGTTATACACATGGACAAGTGAGACCCAGAGGGAGATTGAGGCTCAGCTCTATTAAGAATGAGGCCTGTGTGTTGAGTTAGGCCCAACTCATGGGATACTGAAACCCCAGGGAGAGTGCGGTCCAAGTGGACAGAGAGGCCAATAAAGAGAATAAGGCCCGTGAATGTGGGGTGCTACAGAGGAGAGTGAGGTTTATGGGCAGTAAATCGAGAGACTGTGAGACACTCAGGGAAGATGGGGTAGAGTAGGGCCCACCTTGAGAGAGTGAGGTCAAGGCATGGCAATGAGAGTGAGTTCTCAGAGCTCTCAAGATTCCCATATCTATGAGTGAGTAGTTAATCCAGTCTAGGTTTTCACTTTGCATTCTGGCACTTGTAGTCCTGCTCTTATACTGTGATAATCAGACTACACATTGTACATGCTATTCTCGCAAAGTCTTGGAAAACATTGAAGCTGAGATGAAGCAAAGAGATTGTAGCCCCTAGGTGAAGACTAAGGCCAATAGGGAGAGTGATTTATATGGGCAGAGAGTGAAGCTCAAGCGGCAGTTAAAGATAATGGAAAGGGAATGAGATCAAAAGGAGAGAGGAAAGACCAGGGGGCAGGAATCGGGCAGACCTTTGATCCCCATCCCCAATAATGATATTAAATTGTTGCCAATGGTACTTCATTACAGTACGTTCGATGTGTATGTGCTAAACATAGCGTGTGTTACTATAATACAATATAAATGTATTCAGAGTACCAATCTCAGAAAAAGAAGAAACTGCTACACAGGTATAAAAGTGAGTGTCTACTTCGCCAGGTGCATCACTTTTCCCTCAATCTTGAAAAATATTAATTCTCTCCACTTTCACCACCTTCAGTAGGAATTGATCACAGTGGTGGAAGCACTGTGCTCTTACTTTTCATTGCTAGCAATGACAGGTATGGTTCAGTGCACTTCAGTAAAGAAAGCATACAGCTGGTGCTCATGAGACTGAAGTGTCCTTCACAGTGATTCGACTGCAGAAAACTCAAGCTGCTGAGCACATTGCAAATACAGCTATGGGTTCATATTTGTGAGATGTGAGAGAAGTATTTTGTGCCAAAATGACTGGGCCTGCAGAAGCTGCTCACTGTAGTCCAGGCCAATCCATATCCAGGTAGGGGATTACGAAGATAACTGGTGCAGGGCCTCTTGGATGTACTATAATCATGTATCCCTTTGCCACTGCCTTGCCCCAGATCTGAATGCCTTTGACTCCTCTGAGGCCATGGGGTCGCAAGCAGGGGCGGCTCCTCTGCAACGGTGGAGAAGCATCACCCAACTGGCTAAAAGCCAGCAGCAGAAAAATAAAACAATATCTCATTATTATTTTATTTTTCTGCTACTAGCTCAGCCAGCATGTGAAGGGAGAGGACGGGCTGGGCCATGGCTGGTGGCAGGGGCAGAGGGAGGAGGAATGGAGTGCACTAAGTGCGCATGTTTGTTTGGTCGGCCATTTTAGGCTGGCCAAACACACATGTCCTCTTAGGTTTCTCCAAACCAATTGTGTTGCACAGCTGGGCTGGAGAAACTGCACAGACCCCAGTGCACTGTCTGAGCGGCAACCAAGCTGCTCAGACCAATGCTGACGCTGCTCTCATGCTAGGTATATCATGATAGCAGCGCCAGGATTGCTGGGGAGCCTGTGCTGGTCCCCTAGTGAATGGTGGAACACAAGAAGAGCAGAGGAGCGAGGTGGCAGTAAGAGGCAGCATAGGTGGGAATGGTAAGCGTTTTTTAAAATGATTCCCCTGTCCCAAACAGTCCCCCATTTCCACTGTCCACTCCTTCAGGTTTGCAGCCGGTCAGAAGGGAGGCACCAGGAGTCGCAAGAGAAGTGCCAGGGGTGGCTGCAGCGACTTCTGGCGACCCCTAATGATCGTCCATGAAGAGCAGTAGAGAGCTTTAAAGAAAGCATTTTTATTTTAACAGGAGCATTTCGAAATGCCAAAGATAAAAACATATTATCTGAGGATTGGGTAAGATCAGCTTCCAAACCTTTGAGTGTATTTATTGGGTATGAGACAGAGTGGCATGCAAAGGATAATTCCTAATTACACAGTTTCTCCATTAATTTACAATACAAGGCATGTTACTGTCAAATAATCTGACCACAGTCACGTTTTTGTTGAAATACGAAGTCAGAAATTAGAAACCAGGTCTCAGGGCCTCAAAACCAGCAGCTCAACTGCCATTAGACCACATATCTTTCCTTCCTTCGAGTGCAGAAGTGAAACCAAAGTAGCAGGCACAACAAACAACGAAAATAAAGAAAAATACACATCTTCTTTAAAGAAATGTATTACTATAACAAGGTTGTTTGGCAAAATCCCTCACTGCCATTGGGGAACACCCCCCCTCCAGCGACATCGTTGAGAAAAGCATTGCCATTTTTAGTTCACAAGGGTGAAGAGATGCACAATAGTCTTAAATACACTTACAAAAGACAACTCCACTCTCTCCCATACAAAATAAAAGAGGACTTATTTTTCACTTCGGTTGCTGCCGTTACCCAGTGGCTGTTAGCAGGCACAACTGAAATTACGGACAGATGTTGTCGCTATGTTATTCATACTGGAAAACGGACATTTGCACCAAATAATGGACGGTCACCCTACACATAGATGATCATTTCATGTTTAAATGCCCCTTAAAGGCCTATCATTTCCCAAAGTCACGCGCAAACAGCATTTTTCCAGAGTTAGGAAGTGGAATCTGCATTTAGGACCATGGAGCCACCTTCTTTGCGTATCCTGTTTACTAAGTAACCGTTAGATAACATAATTTTATAATAGCAAAGAGGTTATGAAAACTTGAAATTTGTACTGATTACCTTGAAATGATGGAAAGCTGGTTGCTAATTGTGTGAATCTGCTGCACAACACATGACAGCTCAGCTGAACACCTCTTGTCTACACAGTTCTTCGCAATAACTTGAGCAAATTTTGCGAAAGTTTGTCCGCTGTAAGCAATCTGCCTTGTGGAGGCAATGAGTTGGTCCTTGGTCTACATAAAAAAGACAGTTAGTGAGAAAAGAAGGGTCAGTCCGTTCCTTTCAGAACATATTTTGCATACTTAAAACCACATTAATGTGGCATGATACACACAACTTCAAAGGATAGTCTCCACACAAGAAAAACGCTTAGTTCTAAAGTTGCATTAGTTAATCCAATCATTTCCTGTGAAAATCTGTAGCTTCTGTATTGGCAACTACCATTAGACCATACCGATTCCTAATTAGCTCTCTCAGGAGTCAACTGGCCAAGCCTTCTATCAGAAATAGACTGTTTCTCTATCCATTGAAATAAAGAGTACTCAGTATATCCTCAGAGGTAAGGTGAACTCTTGACGTTTATGAAAAGCTTAATGAAATCGATTAAGGGGACCATTCATGATATCATTTAGAGTTTGATGATGTTGGGACCAGTAGGGGTTGGTAGCAAATTAAATTAGCGGGGTGCAAAACACACACACATAAACATACACACATAACATACACACCAATATAAATATTACAAAAACTTACCTTACTTGATTTTCTGTAGCACGTCCCCGTTCTTCTGCAGCACGTCCTCTGAGTGCGAAGCCCACAGCCAGCTCCCCCATCCAATCAAGGTGCTGTTTTCATGCTATTAAGCAGCATGAAAAAAGTGTCTTGATTGGTTGGAGCAGGCCGGCTCTACGCTCCAAAAGACACTGTATGCCTGTGCCTGCTCTCGGACCCAGCTGCCCAAGACAGGCGGGTTGGAGAGGTTTGAATTGCAGATGTAGGTCTGGCTGTAGAAAGGTGGCCGGCCAAACCTACATGCGCACTTCAAAATGAGGTTGCCAATCCTCACTGCTGCCAGTCATTGGCAGCAGTTACTGACTGGCCCCGCCCTGCCCCCGCACTCTGTTAGCTGGCAGAAAGTGTCAAAAACAAAATGGTAATAAAATTATATTATTACCATTTTATTTTTGACACTTTCTGCACAACAGTGCCCGGGGGGCGGCGCTCCTCTGCTCCCACGAAGGAACCGCCGCTGGTTGGAACAAGAGTGTCTTCTGTAAGCACCACTACGCTGCTTAATTCAACTGCCTGTGAAACTATTATTCTGATTTTCTTTTGGCCCCATACACACACGAAATCCTGCACGCTTTCTGAGGCATATGTCTGAAATTGACCACAAAACCTAGAGCCTTGCTCTTAAGGTTATGAGCGGCACCAAAAGCATACTTCCCTAACGAATACAAGACTACCGTCTGTGTCATAGAGACATGTACTGTTGGTCGTGGTAATACATGACATTTTTAAATCTATAGTCTCAAACACTCCTTTACACCTGTTCAAAGTAAGGGGGTGATGCCTACAGGCCAGCTTGTCAAATGTTTTGCTTACATGTCGTTTCCAGACCATGTACTGACATCTCTGTATGTATGTTGACAGAGAGTGTGGGTGTGTGGGTGTGTGTGTGTGTATGTATGTATGGTGAGTGTATTAGAATGTCCCTTGTTTGATATTGGACAGGATGGAAGTTTTGATACAGCCTCCAAAGAGAGTGAGTGTATATTGCCAGCTTTCCTGAGCTGGAAGATGTAGACCCAAATACTGAATTGCAATAGGATGGAAACAGGGCTGCCTTTAGAAATTCTAAGATAACCTCTTCAACAAGAGATTTCTAATTAGTCATTCATTGGTTGATGGGGCAGCAAAGGTGATCGGCCAGCAGATACAGTTGGTTGATGAAGACAAGATTCTTGGAGGGGGCTGGTCTTTTTATCTTCCCTGAAGTCACCCACCCAGGAAGGGTGATGACAGCTAGGCCCAGAGCTTCATACCTAGGCCCATATTTATGGATGGTTAGCACTGCGTTAACACCATTTATTTTGGCGCTAAAATTGCGCTAACTTAACTCCATATATATTTTGATGCTAGACCCATCTAGCGTCATAATATTAAGGTTAGCAACATCTTTAGGATGTGCGAAACCACCTTGCATCAATGAGATGAAAGGTAGGTGTTCCTGTCCTAAACACAACGCTAACACCCTAGTGCCATATTTACCTCCCAATGCAAAAACGATGCAAACTAAGGAAGCGGAGTCAAAAATTGGCGCTAAGTCTGATTGGTGCCAAATTTTAACGCCTGGTTACACCAGGCGTTAAAAAGAGGCTCAAGCAAAACCACTCAAGGAAAACACACAGAAGGAGCTTTGGAAACGTCCAGGACAACATGGAAGTAGTACTTCTCCAGCTTGGTACACGCCACAGACATTTGTGAAGACAGCAGATCCCTCCACCACCCCCGCAGCAACCCCAAACACCACCACAGCAGCCACAAAGGCAGTGCAGAAGGAGGGAGAGGATATTTAGACAGCGCACAACCATCCTTGGAATGAGGGAATAAGATGTGGTCCGGATGTTCAGACTCAACCGGGGGTCCATTCTACGCCTGCTGCACCACATTGTGCCACACATCACGGCAAGGGTGCAAACTTCTCATAACATTCCACCCATGACAAAACTCCTCGCTGTCCTCCACATGATGCCTTCTGGATCATTCCAGATAACGGGTGCCCAAGTGGCTGGTATCTCCCGGTTATCCTTCTTGGTCTTCCTACCAAAGGTCCTGGATGCAATCCTACCTCACACCCCACCACATCTGGTTCCCAAACACTCAGCATCTGCACAGCATGAGACCAAGCAAGGTTTTTATCAAAATGATGGGTTTCCACATGTGCTGGGTACAATGGACCGTACCCATGTGCAACTGGTGCCACCTACAGCAACGGAACACCTATATAGGAACCGCAAGCACACACATTCCACCAATGTGCAGGCCATCGTGGACCACCATGGGCTCTTCACCAACATCTTTGTGAAATATCCCGGCAGCGTCCATGATGTATACATCGTTTGCTATTGCACCATGAACCAGCTGTGCCAGATGGCCAATCCCACAATGGTGGAAGAGCGGGCCTACAATGAGGGACACAGGAATACTCACAATGTGGTGGCAAGGACATCTGGGCTCCTGAAATCCAGGTTCAGGTGCCTGCCCCTGACAGGAGGAAGCATCTTATATGCTCCACCACTTGTTCTCAAGATAATTCTTTCATGTGCAATCCTGCACAACATTTGTGTCACAACAAAAATCCCCTGGTATGAACAGGTTGATGCCCCCAACAAGAAGGAGGATGATGATGGAGCAGACAATGTGGTGGGGGGAACAACAGAACACTGCTGCAGGAGTTCGTAGGAGACTCCACATTGTTGAGAACTTCTACACATAGTCACTATACTATAAACATCACATTGCAAATAGCACAAATAAATCACTTTGCACTTGATTCTCCTTAGTCTACTCATTCTAAACTACATATACTATTGTAATGTGACTCAAACCTCAGTGAGCAGGTAAGCAACACAAAGGTGACCAGAATGGTAGCAACATCATTTGTGACGTAAGAGGGTCATCTACCACCATCTCACATATCAGTGACATGCAATTTGCGGCCATGTGACTCCAGAAGGTCGAGATCTATGCACCACTACATATATTGTTCTGTCTAGTGGGCAAGGTGCTAATACCTAGCCCATTCACCACAACCATAACAGGATGTAAGCAAGGGGGGCACACTTAAGGTAGGGGCTGTCAACAACCATGGATATCAAATTATGTAGGAACAGAACACTGTCACAACTCATGTTGACAGTAGCTTTGCCTGCATGGTAAATGTGTGACAAGGGTAGAACATCATTCCTAACTGCGGTCCTTCAGTAAATGTCCAGGGATTGTAACCACTGTCTGATGCTGGGCTTGCACACTGTATCCATAGGATTGTGTCCAGGCATTGCCATTGGACACTAAACTGGCACACTGTGGACTGTACTTCCTGTACAGCACACACATGTTGGGTGTGAAGTGCGCAATGGGTTGCATGACTAAATCATCAGCTATGGGTGCAGAATCACTATTCAAACACATGACCCACAGACACAATTCATGGATTTATCGGGACAATGCACCACCAATTTTTTATCTGAGTCGAATGTCTAATAATCAATGTGTACATGAGGTGCACACTTGTCACACAAATCTGCTGTCTTGATACATGCCTAGAGCAAATCACGGCTAACATGTGAAGACTGATGTATGGGTGTATGTCCTAGGTAGCAACGGGTTTGCCAATACCAACAATTCTTGATGTGTCAGCATGTATACCTAGTATGCTGTGTATAACTACATCACACAAAGCAATACACACCACTCATTGTCACTGACATGACAGAACAAGTGCATGATAGCAACAGTAACAAATTGCCCCATACATGTGGCCTCCAGCATCGCAATCAGGTGTGGGATGTGCTACTATGTTCAGCACTGTTGAAAAATGTCTGAGACACAACACCAATCTGAGAGTGAGTAGACCTCGCCATATATGTAGCAATTGAGAAAATGAACTGTACAGCACTGAGATGATTTCACATCTCAATATCATTCAGCTATGGTAAGTGTTACCTAGGTTGTGGCATGCTGGAAGAAATGCAGACCCATGTTCAATGGAGGTTGTGGATGGACAGCTTTGAGATACTCACAGATACTTGCAAATACAATGCGGGAGGTCAAATGGAGACAACACAAGTGGTGTATCAGGAGTAATGTCATGTGTGTGTGGAACTCATGACATCTCACGAATTCCGTCAATGGAACCGTAACTATCAAGTAGCCAGTAGAAGGAGATGTGTAAATCGTCCAATTTCACAAGTCACATGTTGCATCATGTCCATATATGACTAGACAATGTTGCTGTAGAAGATGTGTACAAAGAGCTAGAAGCCTAAAGAATGAGAGTATGTGGCAATACATGCCTTACCAGTAGTGAAGGAATACATTGAGAAGGGACACACATGGACCAACAGTGTCTGTACAACATATCAATGTCTACAGTGCAACATTTCACATATGTACAGAGAGGATTGGCAGGTCAGTACCTCACCCAGAAATGTTGGGCAGCTGCCTACTATGTTTTTTGCCCATCGCATGCCACCATGACAGGAGGCAGTGACAGACAACACAATCTGTACCCTGGCACATTTCCGATATTGAAGTCACAACAGATATACAAACCCAACAAGCTGCCCAAGGAAACAACTAAGGACATCAAATAATGTCAAATGTCTCACATGTGCAAGCACCCGAACACTGTACATGAGAGGGGAAGCTGACATCAATCAATCAATCAATCAAGGATTTTTAGAGCGCACCACTCACCCGTTAGGGTCTCAAGGCACGGGGGGAGAGCTACTGGTCGAAAAGCCAAGTCTTGAGGCGTTTCCTGAATGATGGGAGGTCTTGGGTCAGGCGGAGGTGGAGTGGTAGGGAGTTCCAGGTTTTGGCTGCTGACATCAAGTACAGCAGAGGAAATTGTGATATCCTGGTCAGCATGAACACAACTGTGCATGTGTCTGTCTGCCGGGGAGTGTGCATAGTTCTGCTGAGTAGCAATCATGATGAGGCTAGGTCCCTGCTCAATAAACCCCTACACCACTGTTCTCACTACATTAATGAATTACATTGTCCGGGGCCTGATGCATGTGCACAGAGGGCTGAGTAAACTGGAGCTCCATCAACTTGCTCCTTCACATGCAACCATGAGTTTGTGTTGCCATACAAACTCACACAGTTGTGATGATGAGTAGGCTGCCATCTATGCCAGACTGCAAATACTGTTACACAGTGGTATGCCATTGTTTGTGACAGTCATAACAAACATGATGTGGACAAATGTGAGTGCCTAGTTGATGGCATGCACACATATGCCACATATCTCAGCACACATGTACCACTGTACTAGCTCAGGAATGGTAATGTGTATGGATTCTGAGCAAAATGCCACCTAGCACAATAGTAAGGGCATAGGTATCACAAGATCAGTGACTGTAAGAAATGACCTTCACATGTGTTCTGACATACTGAAACATAGGTGGCACTGATGTCATAACGCATGCAATTGTCAAATGCCAACATGTGTCCATGCAGGAAGATAGTAATATGAGGTTTCACAGCTCATGAACACACCACTATCGTCATATGTTACAGATATTACAAAACACATGTCAGTACAGACACACAGCATATACCAATCTTCACCAACACATGTGTACATAATACCTCCTGCAACTCAAATGCATGGGGGACTGAATGGCACACATGTAGCAGAGCAACATGAAGTAAAATCCAACAACACACCACAGTGAAGACACATGCACACACAAATTTGCAGGGTTTACGCGATGTCAATGCAGTCCAAGCCCACTGAATACTGTGAATAGAAAAAGTCATTGTTGTTGTAGGAGGCTGGCCTGGTTTGTAGTGGGTACCTTGGGTACTTACACCTTGTACTAGGTACAGTTATCCCTTATTAGTGAAATGTAGTAGTGTTCTAGCAGCTTTGGCTGATAGAGGTAGCAATAGCAGAGCAGCTTAGGCTGAACTAGGAGACATTCAAAGCTACTGCAATGCCACTTACAGTTACACAGTACTTATACACAAGTAAAGACAATACTCAGTGTTACCTAAAATAAATGTATTTATTTGGGTGACACAGTACCAAAAATATCTTAGAGACAATACTCCTTCTGGAGGTAAGTATTATACACAATATATACACTAGACACTAACATTAGACAGGTAAATAGTCATAGAACAATGCAAACAATAGGAAATGCTATAGAATGAAATGGGAGAAAATAGGTCTAGGGGGAACACAAACCATATACTAAGAAAGTGGAATGCGAATCACAAATTCCCAACCTAGACAAGTGTAGTGTGTGCAGAATCGCTGGGAGAGTAAGAATACAGTAAATAAATGTAAGTAAATTACACCACCCCAGAGCCCAGAAAATCAGGAGTAAAATACTGCAAGTTTCCTTAGGACACACTACACCTCATGATTAGTATTTTGCAGAAGCCAACCAAGTCTGCAAAGAACAGCTGCTGGATTCCTGGACCTGCAAAGGAAGGGGACCGAGTCCAGAGGTCAAAAGAAGTTCCAGGAAAGACAGGAGCCCCTGCCAGCCCAGAAGAGGGTGCAAAAGAAGAGTCCACGGTTAGTCGAAGACTGTAGGAATGAACCCTAGGAAGATGCCAGCGGGTTACTACATGATGCAAAAGATGTCCCACGGCGTGAAGATCGTTGCAGACATGATTTTGTGTTGGAAGTCGCCAACATGCTTGGCTACGACAAAAGTGCATTTTGCATCAAAATGGCGCTGGATAGAACCAGGAGGGACCTGGGGGCCTCAACTCTGTGTGAGGAGGAATAGGGGGCTCTCAGCACTTTAAAGAGCCCTCAGGATGCCAGCCAGCACCCCCTAAGAACCCAGGACATGGGGACAAAGGAGGTGCAAAACACGGTTGATGCAGCACAACAAAGGAAGGTCCCACGCCGCCAGAGAACAACTCAGCAAGTTGAGCGTCGCAGAATGGAGTGCTGGGGACCTGGGCCAGGCTGTGCACAAAGGAATTTTGCAAAGAGTGCACAGAGGCCTCAGGAGGTGAAGAAGATGGAGTACACAGGGGTACCATTGCTCTCAGGGAAGGCAAGGCCTTACCACCTCCAAATTGCGTCAGCAGGACCTCAGGACAGTCTAATAGGAGCATGCTCGTCGCTGTAAGGGGAGTCCAAGGGTACTGGTCGTCATCTTGGAAGGTGCCTGCTTGGAGCAGGGGAATGACTCCGTCACTCCACGGGAGATTTCTTGGGTCCTTCTGGTGCAGGATGAAGACAGGGAGTCCTCAGAGCATGCACACCGTGGAAACTGGTGCAGTTGGTGACTTGGAGCTGAGGTTGCAGAAGAAAAGTATCTCTTGTGGATTCTTTGTTGCAGTTACAGAGTTTCTTGGAGCAGGCTGCGGTTGATCTGAGGTCAGAGGAGGCTGCAGTTGTTGCAGAGGATTCCTGAAGGAAACTTCCAAGAGAACTCACAGGAGAGACCCTAAATAGCCCTGAGAGGGAGATTGGCTACCTTATCAGGTATGGACCTATCAGGAGGGGTCTCTGATATCACCTGCTGGCACTGGCCACTCAGAGGCCTCCAGAGTGTCCCCACACTTTGCAAAGCAAGATGGCTGAAGTCTGGGACACACTGGAGGAGCTCTGGCCACCACCCCTAGGGTGGTGATGGACAGGGGAGTGGTCACTCCCCTTTACTTTATCCAGTTTCACGCCAGAGCAGGGGACAAGGGGTCTCTGAACCAGTGTAGACTGGGTAATGCAAGGAGGGCACCATCTGTGCCCTTCAAAGCATTTCAAGAAGCTGGAGGAGGCTACTCCTCCCCAGCCTATATCACCTATTTTCAAAGGGAGAGGGTGTAAAACCCTGCTCTCAGAGGAAATGCTTTGTTCTGGCTTCCTGGGACTGGGCTGCCCAGACCCCAGGAGGGCAGAACCCTGTCTATGAGGTGGCAGCAGCTGTAGCTGCAGTGCAAGCCTCAGAGAGCTGATTTGACAGTACTGGGGGTCCATGGTGGACCTCCCAGGATACATGGAATTGGCTCCCCGATACCAGATTTGGGATGGGGGGACAGTTCCATGATCTTAGACATGTTACATGGCCATATTCAGAGTTACCATTGTGAAGCTACACATAGGTATTGACCTATATGTAGTGCACGCAGGTAATGGCGTCCCCGCACTCACAAAGTCCGGGAAATGGCCCTGAACTATGTGGGGGCACCTTTGTTAGTGCACTGGTGCCCTCACACTTAGTAAGTTTGCACCTAACCTTCAGCAAGTGAAGGTTAGACATATAGGTGACTTATAAGTTGCTTAAGTGCAGTGAAAATGGCTGTGAAATAACGTGTGCGTTATTTCACGCAGGCTGCAATGGCAGGCTTGTGCAAAGGTTTGTCTGACCTCCCTATCGGTGGCAAAAGAAATTCTGCACCCCATGTGGATCTCCTGGAACCCTAATGCCCTGGGTACCTAGGTACCATATATTATGGACTTATAAGGGGAGGTCTGGTGTGCCAATTGAAATTGGTAAATGAAGTCACTAGCCTATAGTGACAAATTTAAAAGCAGAGAGAGCATAAGCACTGAGGTTCTGATTAGCAGAGCCTCAGTGACACAGTCAAGCACTACTGACTAGCAGGATCCCAGTGAGACAGGCAAAACACGCTGACATATAGGTTTTTATCTATGAGCACTGGGGTCCTGGCTAGCAGGATCCCAGTGACACAGTAAAAACACACTGACACACACTCACTAACAGGCCAAAAGTGGGGGTAACCATGCTAGAAAGAGGCTACTTTCTCACAGTTGTCATATGCTTTACCATGTGTTGGACATAGGCTTCCATATATATTGTGTTGTAGGTATGTGTACATATGTATCTCAGACATAACAATGTAGTCCACCTACAAATTAGTATACATACACATGTGTACACACATAGCACACGTGCCCACAATTATGTGGACACAGTGTAGCTACACATATGCACAAGGTATGAGTAGTCGCATTCAGCAGACACAAAAACTAACCAATAGGTACAACATACCATTGTCACCGTAATGACAGTACTGGGCATTCACGCACATGTAGCCATACCACAGATACTACATTGTTCCACAGCCCATGTAACATGTTAAGTTAATGAGGGTACACTAAAGGCCTACAATGCAAAAATCCATGCAATTTCGCAATGCGTCTAAAATGTATGATGTAAAAGCATGAACTACACATTGCAACGTTTGTAAAATGACACCTGTGCCATGAGCCGCAATTACACCTACACACGCCTCTGAACGCACCATGGTGTATAATCCACGCATGACCGTCATGCGTCAAAAAAATTTGCGCATACATGTTACAGTGAGTTCACTTTCACTTCACAGTCTTATTGTCTGTGACTGAGTGAGGGTGTGTAAAGCTGGTGTTGTAGGTGGATTGGTGTATTTTGGAGTGTTTGTAATGTTTCCTGTGCTGTGTCTTGTAGGTGTTGTCCTTAGTTGTCTTAAAACTTGTCTTTTGTAGTGTCATTGAACTGTTTTGTCTATGTATTGAGGAGTGTTTGTCTGGGGTAGAATAGTTGTTGTGGTAGTTGGGGTAGTTGGGTTAGGGGTTAGGTTTACTTTATGTTTTTGTTTAGGCTGAACTGAATTTGCTGTACGTCTGGGAAGGGGAGGATGCCACGGACGTCTGCCGATGAGCTGGGGGGTTCATCTGGCTTGTACAGCACTACCTCCCTTTGATGCTGCAACTGGGTGACCGTGTAATCCTAGGCTACAACACAGAGGCACTGCAGCTGTGGTGGGGCAAGGTGATCCACCACCTCACAAGGATCTTCGGCAGTGGAAGGAACGACCACCCACTGAAACATCGATCGGCAAATCTGGTGACAAGGGAGTAGGATCCGCTGGATCGTCTGGGAATTGTATGGGTGGCATATGTATAAGTCACTGAGTAAGTAGAGAAATCCCTTAGTACAATTATACCCCCACTCTGAATGGCTGCTGAGAGCAGGTGTGATATGGGGGGATGAAAATGTATAAGATGGGTCCCCAATGTACTCAGCAGAAGTCGTGAGAATCTGTTGCAACTCCTGCTGAGTACATCATTGACCTACACAGAAATAGATCCATTTGGACCCTCCCTGCCTCATGCTGTGCCTTAATTCTCACTAGGCGAACACATGGCAGGGTAAGGGGTGCATTGAGGGCCACAAGGACTGTATTAATGTAATTGGTGTTGCACCCCTATTGTTCTATTGGCCCCTTTGTGTCATTGGCCAAGGTCATGTAAGAGAGCTTGACCATGCACTGGGTCCAGACTACTAGCACCTCCCTGTCCCAGTTCCTTGTGTGTCACATACACCCTATTACTACGTCTATTACCACACACATCTGCAGAGTCTGTAGGGCAGGCCTTCCGCTTCTCACTGACAGCATGGGGCTGCCATGCATCTGCTCCTTCACTGGCACATCACTCAGTAACCTGCACCAACAAATGCATCCTCACACCACAGAACAAGTGTTTCTGTGTTGAGGTATTTTTGAAAATCTTGAGGCATCCAGTAAGTGTCATCTTGTGCATCATGGGTGCTAATCCAGGGCTTGGTGTGTCAGTCTGAAGTGTGGAATGCTATGAAAGATAGTTTTGCCTGACCAATGACGTGATATCACTGGAGAATGGATGGTGACATCATGTATGTTGGAATGTTGTGCAAGGAGAATTGCTTCTATGTAGTTCAAGGGGGAACATGTGCTGGCATAGAATTGTGTGAAATGGGAATTGTTATAGCTGGTCAGTCATTGGTGTCTGGCAAGATAGGTCTCAGGGCAGCTGTCTATGTCCCCAGCAAATTGCGACCCACCTCATTAATATTAATGAGGTGGGTCTTTGCGCCCCCCTTGCGATTCAAAGATGGTGTCAGGGACACCATTCTGCATATGGTTTTGCGACTCGCAAATTGCGAGTCGCAAAACCATTTCTACTTACATCTGGCCCTTAGTGTGTTGCTTAGTGTCTGACAGTCATGCACTCATGTACTGATAGTCTGTACACATTGACATGGATTGACACAATGCAAATATTTAGCTGAGTAGATGGATCACAGTAAACATAGAAATGCTACATGTGTAAAAGGTGCTTTATTTAGAGGTGCAATTGTTATTGTGATTTCTATACAATATCCATTTCATAGATCCTATGAGGGAAGGTTTGCTATATGTAGCACAATCGGAGTCCAGGGTTGAGGGACATGTCGTGAGACATGGTTAGAAGTATTGGGCATAGTGAGGAGTGTATAACATTGCCATTTGGTATGGTAGAGACAATGACAGCAAATAGCAGACATTTCTACAGTGCTTAGGTGAAAAGGGCACATTTTATACTGTCACAACACTGGCATGATCTTAAGCCCAGAACTAAGGAGAAACTCTCCATGTGGCATAGACTGGTGCTATCGGGTGCTTTTCCTTGTGAATGTTATTCCTTCCACATCTTCATCCTCTCATGTGTGTGGTGCCCCCTGTGCCATGGCTGATGGTGTTGTAGAGGTAGAGGGGTCCACACACACTTCAGGGGATAGAGATGTGACTCAAAGGGCCCAGCAGCTGCCATTTGTGGCAACACATAAGGGATCACTGCTGCAAGGAGGAAAAGCTGATTATTCAAGACCACAACAACATCACGGTGGTAGGCAGCCATATTGTCAAAGAGAGTGCCCACTTCCTGCTGTATGGAGTTCAGGGCATTCTGCATGCTGCTGGCATTTTGGGAGGGCATTTTTAAAGCCTCTCCTTCCTGACAGCAGCTATGTCCGCCAGAGACTGCTGGACTCCACGTTGCGGGAGTGGGTGCCTCTGATGGCAGCTGAGTTGAACTTATTAGGACTGAGGCACGTCCACACTCCCTCTAGGCTGTCTGCCATGGTCTCCATCCCCATCTGAACCTGCTTAGCCAGCTCCCACTGGATTCCTACCACTGTCATCTGAAAGCTGATCTCTCGGTCTGAGTCCAGGGCTGTGTGAGTACTGGCTGGTGGTGTGTGTTGGTGGCTGCGTGGTTCCTGTGGGGACCCTGCAATGCTGTGTATCCTCCCTGCAACTAGAGGTGGTTATGGAGTGCTCCTAGGACATCCTGGAGGGTCTGTTCATTGAGGCTTGGCAGCTGATCATCAATGTCATCAGGGAAATTCAGGACAGGCAGGTCCGCAGGAGGTAAGCCATCATCCTCTGCAATGAGACAGTGTAAAATCAATATTGGATTGCATTGGCTGTTGACATGGGACATCATGTATTTGCTACTGGAGGCTCACTGACATGTCACTGACCCAAAGTTGTGGTTGTACTTATATGTAGCATTTTGCATCACACATGGGTCATGCTCACTAGTAATGGAATATGACGGAGCGCAACGCTGCGCTAAGAGTGGCAACACCCCCCTGCGTCAATTTCACAATGCAGGGATGCCCTGTATTCATCTGCATACGGCGCACACCTGTTTTGTCCCCTGCGCTGGCACTACATAGAGCTGCCTAGTGCCTACATAGGCATCCTTGCACCAACGTGCAAGGATGTCTGCGTTGAAAGGTTTGATTGTTTATGTGAGGGAAGATGTCCGTACCTGCACATACACAATCACTCATGGCAATTTGGCTCCTCTGCCAAAGTCTGACAGTGTTCCTTTCTGCACAGAAACATTCTCCCCCCACAACGCAGCCATCCTTGCACTATGGTGCAAGGGTGACTGCACTAGCGCACAACATCTGATTACCACTTGCACAGGGAGGTATACAGGGGAGCGCTGTATTCTAATTAGGGCTCACGGGTTAATGGTATTTATTTATTTTACATTTCCATTTGTATTTACCCATATTTATTTTTTGCCTGTTTTATTTGTATTTATTCATATTTATTTTGTGTCTTATGAACAGATGAGGTGATAACTCCCCCGTGTACAGACCCCTTGTGGACTTGGCTACACTGGAGGACAGGCACATTATACTCACCTATAGACTGGACAGGGCCACAATCACAGAGCTGTGTACCCAATTGGAGCCTGAGCTGATATCAGCTATCCGTCATCCCAGTGGGATCCCCCCTCTTGTGCAGGTTCTATCACTGCTCGATTTCCTACAAACTGGTTCTTCCCAAGTGACAGTGGGCTTGGCAGCAGGAATGTCACAGCCAATGTTCTCAATTGTGCTGGAAAGGGTATTGTCTGCCTTGGTGAAACACATGTGCAGCTACATTTCTTTCCCCCAGATGGAAGATATGGCCACTGTGAAAGTGGGATTCTATGCAATGGGACATATTCCCAATATTATTGGGGCGATTGACAGTACACATATTGCGTTTGTCCCCCCGCCAGAATGAACATGAATCTGAAGAGTTTCCACTCACTGAATGTGCAAAAGGTGTGCCTGGGGGACCAGTACATCTCCCACGTTACTGCCAAGTATCCTGGGTCAGTGCATGTCGCCTTTGTTCTGAGGAATAGCAGCATCCCAAATGTGATGGCCCAACTACAGAGGCACATGGTGTGGCTAATAGGTGAGCCAGAGTCCCCATCCACTGTATGTTAGTGTATGCCTTCAAGTGTTATCCCCATAGGATTGTGTAAGGCTACATTTTGTCCCTCAATACTTGCAGGTGACTCTGGCTACCTAAACCTATTGTGTCTCCTGACCCCTGTGAGGAATGCCAGGACCGGGGCTGAGAACCGTTATAATGATGCACATGGGTGAACCAGGAGAATAATCAAGAGGATCTTCTGCCTCCTGAAGGCCAGGTTTAGATGCCTGCATCTGACAAGTGGATCCCTGTGCTACTCACCTGAGAAGGTCTGCCAGATAGTAGTGGCATGCTGCATGTTGCACAAACTGGCCCTCAGACGATGTGTGCCTTTTCTGCAGGAGGGGACTGGAGATGACCCTGTGGCAGCAGTGGACCCTGAGGACAGTGAGGATGAGGAGGCAGAAGATGAGGATGAGGACAACAGAACATCAGTCATACCACAATACTTCCAATGACACACAGGTGAGACAGTGGAACTAACCATTGATGTTTTCTGTGTGGCTGTATCATGAAGGTATTCACTTCCTTTGCGTCTTGACTTACTGTGACCTATGGCTTGTAATTTTACAGATGTTGGTGATATGACAACAGTGTCCTGATGTGTTTACTGCAGACAGCTACAGATCATTACTTGTATGCTATCACAGTGTTCAGATAATTTGCACTAGATGTGACTGTTCCCATAAATGCAAATTTTTAACACATAAAACGGTGTCACTCAAATTGTGTTCAAGGGTGTTTATTGTAGTGCAAATCATTGACAGAAAAGTGCAATGGAATGGGGTGATGGTAGAGGAAAGTCCAGGGTATTATTCCAGTCTGTTTGTAGCACAGGCCCAGAGTCCAAGGTTCCATAGGAAGAGGAGCAAAGGGAGTTCAAAGTGGACAAGGTGGCAGGGTGAGACACAAGGGGGACAATCAGGAGAGTCTCATTTCCTGGCAGTGGTCTTGGTCTTGGCGAGTGTCTCTGGCCTCTGTCTGGATCGCAGGGAACGTTTGTGGGGTGGTTCACCTTCTGCAGGAGGAGAGGTGCTGGTGGTCTGTGGGTCCTGTGGCGGGGCCTCCTGCCCACTAGCTGCAGCAGAAGTGGAGGGCTGGTCAATAGACTCGCTAGTGGTAGGGGCCCACTGGTGTGCTGTCGATTCCCTCATGATGTTGGCCATGTCTGCCAGCACCCCTGCTATGGAGATCATGGTGGTGTTGAGAGCCTGCAAGTCCTCCCTGATCTCCTGGTGGTGTTCCTCCTGCAGCAGCTTGTTCTCCTGCATTTTGTTTAGGATCTGGCCCATCGGGTCCTGGGATTGTTGGTAGGCCCCCAGGATCTTGGTGAGTGCCTCCTGGAGAGTCAGTTCTCTGGGCCTGTCCTGCACCTGACACACAGCGGTCCTCCCAGTGTCCCTGTTCCCCTGTGCCTTTGTCCCCTGAATGGTGTGCCCACTGCCACTGAACCCAGGTCCCTGATTGTCTTGGGGGCGAGGTGTGAAATGGGGTCCCTGTACACGTGGGCACACTGCTGATTGATGTGTCCTGGGGACAGAGGTGTGGGGACACTTGGTGGGTGCTGTGGTGTTGGATACTGATGGGGGAGGCTCTGTGGTTGACTGGGAGTGGGCTGGGGTGGCCGACTGACCAGTGGTCCCTGATGGGGAAGGTAGTTCATCCAGATCCAAAAGTCCAGAGTTACTGTCATCACTGGGGGCATCTTCTGTTGGGGGACTGGTTTGTTGTGGTACCTCCTCTCCGCTGACATTGGCTGGGGCACCTGTGGGGATGTAAGTGATGTATTATGCTTCATGTCTGTGACATATTGTACATCCCTATCTTCCCCTCTATCATTGCTGTTGCCCTGCCACCTTTGTTTGTGTATGGTGATGTATTGTGTGATTGTTAGTTCTCCATGCTGTGCATGCTTTTGTGATGAGTGTCTATTCAGGGCTGGGATGGCTGCCCATGCATTGGTATAGCATGCAGGGCTTGGCATTGGGGTTAGTCATGTGTGTAGGTGGAGTGTGTGGGATGGAGTGGAGTGATGGGAATGAGGATGAGGGGGTGAGATGGCACACAGGTATGTGGGTTGATAAGTAGTAAATGTTGACTCACCAGTGTCCAGTCCTCCGGAAACTCCAATGAGTCCCTCAGGATTCAGTAATGCCAAGATTTTCTCCTCCCATGCTGTGAGCTGTAGGGGAGGAAGTGGGGGTCCACCGCCAGTCCTCTGTATGGTGAGCTGGTGCCTTGCTGCCACAGAACGTTCCTTCCCCCGTAGGTCGTTCCAACTCTTCCTGATGTCGTCCCTTGTTCTTGGATGCTGTCGCACAGCGTTCACCCTTTTCACGATTCTCCACCAAAACTCCATCTTCCTGGCAATGGATATTTGCTGTACCTGTGCTCCAAACAGCTGTGGCTCTACCCAGACTATTGCATCCACCATGACCCGCAACTCCTCATCTGTGAAACGGGTGTGCCTTTGTGGGGACCTGGGTGTTGTGTGGTGTGTGTAAGTGTGTGGGTGTTGGGTACTGTGGTAGGGTGTGTGAAGTGGGATGCGTGAGGGATGTATGGGTATATGTGGTGTGTGTGTCTAATTGTTGCAGTGGTCTTGGTGTCAGTCTGGTGGCAATAATTTGTATTCGTAAAGGGTTGTAGGTAATGTGTCTGTGTTTTAGAGTTCTTTGGGGGGGTGGGTGTGGTGTGTGTATGAGTGTCAGGTGTGTGTTTTTGGTATTGGCCAATGTTGTCTAGTTTAGTATATGGGTGTCCATTCTGAGCGTACCGGTGTGTACCGCCAATGGTTTGCCGCCATTGAATGTCCGCTGTGGAGATTCGTGGGTCATAATGTGGTGGGCGTTGTTTTGTTGGCGTAAAGGTATGGGTTTTGGTACCACCACTTTAGCACTGCCCTTTGGGCTGGTGGATTTGTGTATGTGGTAGTATTCTGTCAGATTGGTGTGTGTGTGTCATAATTTGGCAAACAGATGATCGCCTCCGCGGCGGTATGTTGGCTGCCGTCACCGCAGCGATAAGCGGGATTTACTGCCAATGTCATAATGAGGGCCTTAGTAATATTGATTACTATACGTTAATCCAAGGTGGCGGTTGGCAACAGGGCATGGCCTGCGGCCAGGCCCTCAGGCCAATCCCCTATAAGCACCCAACCTTGCGCTTCATGGCCTTCGCCTGTGCACAGCAGGGGTTGCCCGCAAGGCCTGGCTTGCAGCCAGCCCTTGCGGCCAACCCCTCTAACCACCCAACTCTACACTGCGCACGCCCCTTTGGCCGTACGCGGTGGGAGTTGACCGCAACCTGTCTTTCTGGGTGTTTGTCTCCAGCAGTTGCAGCCTCCAGGCTTATGCAGGTGGGTAGCAGTTGCAGGCTTCAGGGCAATACATCAGCTACTCACATGTTAAGACCTCCCATCAGCAGGAGCACCAGACCTTTCAGGGGTGGGCGGCAAAAGTGCGAGACAACACGACTTTCAGGTGAATACCTCTTCACAGAGCTCTCTACAGCAACTGCAATGGAAACTAAGGGACTGCTCATGATTTAGGTTGACAATATCTCCCTTCAAGCCAGTCAGCTACTTCTGAGTGTTTGTCATGTCAGCAACACCATGGACATCTCTTCTAGGACAGCCCCTCCTCCTGCAATGGCAGGTGCTCTTCTTCCGTCTCTGAGCAGGTAGCCAGGCTCCTACGTTGTAGGCAGGAGCTCAGCTTCTCCAGCAAACTGCAGACTTCAGGTAATATTTCACTGAGCCCTGAGAGACTGGTTGTCATACAGAACACCAGGCCTTGTCTCACGGCAGTCCTTTAATTGCTCAGTGGAACACTGCCTTCCTTGGTGGAGAAGAACTTAGAACTGAAAGAAGTGTGGCAGTTTGGATCACACTTTTATATTCAGTCTCCAGAAAGGGGTTATGAAGCAACTGTCCAAGATTTTAGAACCAGTTTGGTTTGGCTCTCTTTCAAATGATGTCTGACTGCCCCTCAGACACAGTCTTTGTACAAAGTGAGGGCTCTCATAGCAGGAAGCAATGATGGTGGTTCTATGCAGAAATATGCAAAAGGGACACAATCAGCGTGAAATCTCTGCATTTGGCTGCCATCAGCATTCCTGAAGCAGCAGTCAGGGACAGGCAAAAAGCAGGCTCTGTCTAGAAACATCCTGAGCTTGAAAAACAAAATCTGCAGTCTCACCCCTTCACCCCTACTATCCACCACAAGGCAGTGCTCAGGAAAAACCTAATCAGCAGATAACAAGGCCCTCAATGAATGCTTCCTGAGTAGCCCTGTTTTCAACCTTGCTCAATTAATTGTTTGGATCTTGACCCTACCACCACAGGAATGCAAGCAACACACTTCCACTGTCTGAGGAGAGCTGAATCTACCCTCCATCTTGTGCAAGGCTAAAGTAGGGGCCATCCAAATTGGATCCCACAATTCCCAGTACTCAAACTCTCACCACACAGAGAGTTCAGCTACCATTCATGTGCTACACGCTTACTGAACATATGATGCTCTCACAACACACACAGAATATCAGTGCATGACCTGGGTTTCACTTTAAAGTGGAACTTCACACAAGAGGGGTCAATAGACCATGCTCTTGCCTAACACTAGAAAAATGTCTGGGCATACAAAAGATTCACAAAAACTCAGTACACTGCCACCACCACTTTATGTGACTAACCCAGGGCATGTACAATAGTTCTATGCCCCATGTGAGGGCATGTTTTGGTGTGCCCGTTCAGGTAACAAAACATGTCCAGGTCTGGGCCTCCTATTAACTGGGGCTCATCTAGGTCTCTGTGCACATGCTAGTTTTGTGTAACGCCAAGGCTAAACAAAAAGTTGGATTACCAGCTTCATTTGCAGTCACAACCTCAGGGTAGAGCTACACACTTGTTTAAAATGCGGGAGACATTCCAGTCCCAACATAAGCTCTCTCATTCACAGGAGAACAATACAGCCACTAGAACACTTGTATTCCCTCTGCTATTGCGTTTCTACTTCTAGGTTACATGAAATAGAACACAACTTCACTTTAACCCTCCAGATGCTGTATCCATTGATACTGCCACAGTGCATACCTACCAAGGGAGCCACCAAGCAATAAGGGGACATAGGAACAGCATGAGGAAAAGTTTTATATTTATTGATGCCCCACCCTGCCGATATCATTAAGGTTTTTGGCAAAGGGGTGCCCTCAAAGGGAAGCAGAGAGTAAAGGATGAAGACGAATGTGATACAAATTGTATTAGTGATGTGACAATGCATATAAACACATCTGCAGTAAAGAGCCATGAGAAATGTGGACCAGTTTTCTGAGGGACTTTGGCCATGTGTGGTAGGCTCAATGAGACACATGTAAGTATCAAGTATAACTTGCAGGTTATATTCTCCAATCTCCTGCATGCACGAAATGCAGCACATTCCATTCCTGTTACCTTTCAGGAAACATATTACTTAAACACATTACAGCAGGTGAAATCAGTCAACAATATATGATCCATGAGAATGTGAGTGTTTAGGCTCGTGAACTACTTATTGCCAGTGCGGCCAAACTCTTCAACCAACCGAGTAGCAAGCTCTAGGTTTCTGGATATCCCCCAATAAATTGTTATGCAGCAAGTTTGCATAAACTAAATTTCAGAGGACATTTCACTTGTCTTTCTGACAGCCAAGCTGGATTTTACTATTCAATGCGTGCCCTGGGTGGGAGCAAACCACTGACTGGTTAATGGTAGATATTGAATATGACGTAGCTCTAAATATGGAATGTTATCAATAATAGAAGCCACATCTGAAATTGCATTTAGTACAGCGATTTTAGATTGTCTCCTAAGGAAGTACCCTGTCAGAGATCATCTCTGATTTTCTTCTTGAGAATGATCTTTTGATGGTGAAACCCAATATCCGGGGGTATAACATTTGCATGCACATCAAAGATATATACTAAAGGTACCTGTATTGGCCCTTCCTTGGTTAGGTACTGCACCAGGTAAGACATTTGCTTGTCCATTTCTTTAGTCACTTGTACAATAGGGTGCCATGCATCATGCTCTGATTCTGCCTCATCCTTAACGCACACTGCTTGGTCTTCAAAAGGCAGCTCCATGTCACTCGACTTTAAAACTTCTAGAGGTTCATCAAAACACTGGCATGGAAATCCAACACAGAGGTTAGGGAAAATATGCATAAATCGAAATAGCTACATTTTCATGACCAGGTTATTTTGAGTATTTTTAGACTGCCCTTATGCACATAATAACAATTCCTTTCACTTTCTTTATAATATTTGCTATTATACTCATCGCAGATGCTGATAATACATTTTCCTTAGTGCTCACTTCAATATGCAGTTTTTCGAAACTGACAATAGGCATAAATATATGTCTAGTATTAATTAGAATAGCCATTTTTTATGAGATAAAATTAAACGACCCCAATTCATAACCTGAATGTTGTAGTATTCAATGTAGTACTGCAGTAGCACTACTCATCCTACAAAATGTAATTAATGGGGTTCCATAATTCGTTTTAAATTATATTTCAAATTAAGAATCATCATCATCAAAACTTTATTCGGCAAATTGCTAATAAGATTTACAGTTAAAATATATAACACTCAAGAACAATTCAATCAAAAGAAATATACATACATATGTGCATGCAAAATACATAAAATCAACTCATCCAACTAATGTATGCACTGTTTAGCGTGTAGGGCACTCAAACTATTCATCAGAAGAGGGCCCACTAAAATCCAGTTATATTAAATTAATAAAAATGTTTATAAATAATGATCATATTACAGGTTCATTTCTTTTCTTAACTACTAAACTTGCATGTATGCCATTAATTGCTGCGGAACATGTTTCCAGGGTCTCAAGGCGCTGTAAATATACCATGCTCGGTTTGTCATTTCTAATAACAGAAGCGTGCAAAATTGGTACTGAAAACCGCATATGTTGCACACTATATAAAGTACAAAAAAGCGTAATCTGAGTGGTGCTTTGTGGTGACACATTATCACAGGGACAGTTTGGCAAGTTTGAAAACAAACTCACTTGCAAAAGGAAAGCTACCAGAAAGTGCTTAGTGTTTAAATGAAAACAAGTAAGATAAAATCGGTATTGTGGGTTGCTTATAACAACCAAATAAGGTTCTAAACTGGAAGTGATGGTTAAAGGAGAATACATAGCTGACGACTGCATGGTTTGAGCTTGGTCCGCTCTTTCTTTTACACAAAAATTAAAAAACACATTTTTAATTTGCGATTTGCACTTCATCTCAAAGGCCTCAGGGTTGTGAAAATATTCGGGCAGTACTAGCCTTCAGAAGGCCTGCTTTATGTAAGTAAGCCATGGAATCTTTAATGAGTTATTCAACCCTAGGCAGTATTTCAATATTACTCTAGAAGAGGCTCCCTCAGAGATAGACCCAATCTTAAACCATGATAACAGAGGAACTACTATATGGTGCCTGACAAATAATTCACCCCTAATTCAGTATGATAAATGTGTGGGGGGTACTCTTTGGCACAGAGGGAAGTCTGCTTAAGAAGGAGTTTTCTACTCTTTGTACTGCTTCTGGGCTGGAGTCCCCCCAGACGCGTGCCACATGCAGTACTACTGCGATCCATTTGCTCTTATACAGCTATAACATCTCTTTCAGCGTTCTGTGACCTAGCCTAGCTGCCTCAAGCACCCTAATAACAGATGTCCCAATGCAAAAGGGTATCAAAAATAACGCCCACATAATTAAAAGCTTAAACCTTACCCACCTCTATCCTGCCTTTAAAATGTGATGTGGATTTTGCTATTTTTGCAATCACTAATCATAATAAAAAATTTACTAAAATGTACCTATATGTTCATGTCACTCATGAAAGCAGTGAATGCATCAAATCGAATTTGGAGGCAATCAGATAAGCAGTACTCGCGAGGAGAACTGCATCATCAGAGTAGAGCAGGGTTGGTATGGCACATTTGCTGACGTAAGGCATGTCCCACCTTGCCGCACAAGGAAGTTTTCCAACACATTAATACAAAATAAATTCCGAGGTAATGACCCTCATCACAGTGGTCAAGTAGTTAATGATCAAAGAGGGTGTGAGTGCGACCAGGTCTTTACCTCCTTTAGGGGACAGACATTCCTTTACCCCATGTTGAGTTATAAATTAGTGAGGTGGAGGCCTACCTTAAGGCTTGGTCCAAGGAGGATCCAAGGCAGAGTCTGGGAGCGAGCTCAATTTGGTAGGGATCAAAGAGTGAAAAGGGCTGGCCCAGCCCATCCTGACGCGGAGGGGCACAAGCAGGCCCGCTCTTCACATGGTCTTCACCCGGTGCATGCCCGGGCACGTCCTGTACCATGGGCAACAAAAGCGGATTTATGCGCCACCAGGCACTACCTTCATGGTTTTTCCGCTTCCTGGCAGGAAATGGCTCCTGGGCTTAGAAATTCAGCCTTCTGCTCGCAGTCTCAAATGCGTCCCACGCCGTGGGCAACAAGCCAAGATTTATACCCGGCACTGCTGTCATAGTGACCCGCGTCCTGGCAGGAAATGCTTGCAGTCCCAAATGCAGCTCGCCATTAAGATTCATAAATTAATCAAAAATAATACAATTATTGTATTATTCAATACACTTTTAGTTTGATGGGTTAATGTGCTGTAAAATTGTGTAATAATTTAATTAATAAATATGTAACTTAAAAAAAAAAAGATAAACTGTTATAAAATGTCCCTATACTTTGCATTAGGGAGATATGTACGGCGGAGGAGGAGATCTACACCAATGTATGAAAAATTACAAGAAGTAACTTTACACTCATAAATTCTTTTTTAAGATGCTATTCTCCCCATTTGAGGTGTACATTTTTACTCAGAAATGATGAATAGCAAAAACGTAGAGAGTTACATCTATGTGTGGGAGTAAATAGACACATGAGTAAATATACACATGTATATTCAGCTTTGTGAATCAGGCCGTACATATTCCATGCAGAATAATTTAAAATATATATCGGAAATGCTAATGTACTGCAAATATTTTCCCAAACATAGAAACATTCATAACTGAAATGTATTCCTTTCAAGTAGCTCAAAACATATTTTGGCACATTCTCGATTAGCAAAAAATGTATAAAGCGTGCACTAACTGATGTAAAATGTAATATGAAAATGTGCACAAAATTCCGATGAGGTCTATAAATTATAGAATTGCATGTCTAACCATCAGTGCAACAATGGTACACACTAATTTTTGCACTGGTGTACATTGTTCATAACACAGACTGTGGTCTGACTTTGTAAGTCTCTTAAGGAGCAGAAATGTTATTCACAGTGGACATTATCACATTCTGTTTTACTGCAACACACACAAATCTAAACAAAGAACTACCAATTAGTGAATCCGACAGCAATGGTGAATTTGGTCTTCCAGAAAATGTTATCAAGATATGTCTATCCAGCACGACATATAGCAAAAAGCTTTACTTTAGGAAATTCAAACACTTCACAGACAAACCAGTGCCACTGACTCATTAACCCAAACAAGAATAGTACTCCTCAGCACTAAAAAATAAACAAGTGGTAAAAAAACTGCAGAAGATGACTGAAGAATCGCTAAGACACTCCTGCTTTCATGAGGCAAATATGACAAAGCCATCTTTATTTTTTTGGGGTTTTTTATAGAGCGCATCAATCATCCTCAGGGTGATATCCCCAGCTAAAAAGCTCACTATCGTTATTCTGGGCGAGAACCCCCCCAGTTTAATGCAAAGAGTTTGGAAAGATATATACTAAACAAGGTTATGTGACCGGACTGATCAACTAAGGATATGCCTTTGTGTGTGGAAACATAGTTTAGGAAGGTTGCGTGCCTAAAGTGGTTTACTAGTTGGACTCCATTGTAATATCCAAATTGGGTGATATACTGACTCATTGCATTGTTCATCTATTTACAAGCTACTGCATCACATAGGATGTCACAAGGTGGAGGTGGAGCAAGGAAGTGTGAGGATGCCGCTGCTGCTGCTGTTGCTAAGGTAATTGGAGAAAATCCAGCAGCCAGGACAAAACCCAAAACCTGAAGACCATGAGACCGTCACGGTTTGGGGCCTGTAGTGGAAAGCTTGTTCTGGAAGCCCCAGCAGCCCAGGTCGCTTGAGCTTCTTAGGGCTGCTGAGGCTGCGTGGTAGTGACTTGGCCAGCTGCCATTGCCTTTGTCGTTACTGCTGCCGTTGCTGTCTGGAGGTGGAGGTAGTCAGCACAAAGCAGCAGTGGCACAGGAGTACACAAGTCCACGGGGTTGGACCACTGTCTGCTCCCCAGGGGGTTGTATTGTGGCCTCGTTGCTCGTTGGTTTTTGCTGGGCAGGAGCTGATAAAGCTGATAAAGTTTTGAGTTACCACAATTGTCATTATTGTTACTGCCTCCAAGGCCCTGGCTATTGCTGGGCCATTGTTGAGCCATTACCTTTATCAGGCCATGGTCAGAGCACGGTTTCCTGCTTGCCTACCTGTCCTTGACTTATCTACATTTAGAATTACAATCTACATTTTACAATTATTTATGTAACAGGAAACTTGGTTGTAGAATCAGGAACTTAGGTGAACTGTGGCTCCTGTCTGCTGCGTACCTGCATTGACCTCAATGACTGCATTGGTGCTGCACATTCGTGCTGTTGGGGCCTTAAAAAGTAATCTGTTAATTAGAGACTGTGTGTCATACCGCCACCCTGTCATCTCATCTAATTGGTAATTAAGAGGAATCTCGAAGACTACCTTGGTGGTGAGAGGTAAGAGTGAGTCAGCTGTTTGAATCAGTATCTGTGCCAGCGTCAGTGTCTACAGCACAATAGTTAGTAGTGGCGACTGTGTTTTGGTGCCTCAGTGGCACTCAGTGACATTCAAGGCCATTTTTTGGGTGTGTGGAGGTAGAGGCCTAAGCCAGAGGCCTCTCCACTGGTGTGGAGGTGGCTGGCATTAGGCCATTGCGACTTGTACCACTCAGAGGGGGTCTGCCTCCTTCATGCATCTTCTGCCTCTGGCAATTTCTTCAGTTGTGCTCTGGCAGAGTAGTTTCTTCCTCCCCAAGTCAAAAACGAAGACTAAGAATATCTACCTTTAGTGTAAAAAGCTGCCAGTAACAATTTCTTAAATCCCAACCTGTTGTTTCTGGTTTCTTTAAGAAAAAGCCTTCCGTTGCTTCTGAGGCGTCTGAGGCAGTGTCTATAGCAGAAGTTGCTAGTCATCGTTCTTCTATCGCTCCCCACTCTGAGATGTTTCCTTTGCAGACAAAAGGATGTCCTATGGAGGCAAGCATTGTCAGGGGTCTGTGTTGATTAGTGGTGCCCAGGAGAGCCAAGCGCTGACTGGTGGTGCCCAGGAGAGCCAAGTTTGTCCGTCTTCCACTGGTTTGTTAGAGTCTTCTGCGGAGTTGCTTCAGGTGCCTCTGGCACTGTTCCCCAACTCTTCTAATAATACTTTGAAAGATCACAGTTCATCAAGTCTTCAGCTAGAAGTGGTAATTGTGGGGAGCAATGTGTAGCCCCAGGAGTAATCCCTGAAGTATTCTTGAGAAGCAACTCTGGAGATGGAGCTGCTAAGGTTACCAATAAAGAAGAGGGGGTTGGGGAAGCCTTTACCCTTGCAGACATTGATTTGCATAGGGAGGCTGGGGGGGGCTCCCTGGTTGTTAGTTCCCCTGGAAAAATGTTGAATGAGGGGGGGGGGGTATGTTAAACCCAATACCCCTATGGGTTATTTGCAACCCTCCTTACCTTCATTATACTGCAGTTTCTCTCCTTTGAGGGTTCCCTTTCTGAATTAGACCATGATGTTTTCCTTCTGAGTATGCAAAGAAACTGTGTTAAGTTCTGACCATGTACTGGAAATGTTGTCTGCAATTTTGGTTGAGGTGCAAAATGTAAATAAGTTTGGTTTTGCCAGGTCACAGCCAGTATTTAATTCAGTTAAGGGTAACATTGGGAAACAAAAGCCTAAAATATGTGTGCCCCTAGGAGGGTTAAAGGACATTCCTGTGCAAGATGGTGTACCTCTGCATCATAAGCCACCCTAAAAAAATGATGGCAATCGTGATAATGAAGAGTATGCTTGAATATGTTGTTTTTGTTAACTTGGATCAGAGTTCTCCCCTGGGTTAAGGGACGACTGAGATCTTTCTACTTTTTAAAAAGGGGATTTTAAAGAAAATTTTACATCTTTTAGAGGATGACCTTAGACGACCGGTCGTATTGGCACTGGTTGCGTCTAGACTGGACTACTGTAACTCATTGTTGCTTAATGCTAATAAATCTTCCTTAGATAAATTGCAGTCTAGTCAGAATGCGGCAGCTCGTTTAACTTGAAATTTTCCTCAATCTATCTCTGCTAAGAGATGTGTGTTATCTTTACACTGGCTTCCAATTAGGAAGAGAATCATGTTTAAAACACTTTGCCTTACGCACAAAGCACTTCAGTCGGTGGGATGCGATTATTTGAAATCCACTTTGTTGTTCTATCGACCACCGAGACACCTGAGATCATCTTCTAAATTTATGATCAATGTACCACGTTGTAAAAAAGTGAGATGGGGTGATCGGGCTCTTACGGTGGAAGCAGCCAGGCTATGGAATGGTCTGCCTCTCTCAATGCGTCAAATACCGAATCACCTCTTCTTTAGGAAAAGTCTTAAAACTTGGCTTTTTGCAAATTAAATATTTGGGGGAGTATGTGTTCGTTTTTCTTTATTTATGGTCTGTATAGCGCTTCGATGCTTTTGCCAGAATGCGCTCTATAAATAATTTAATACAATACAATACAATAATACAATTTAATACAAAAGGGCTCTAAAAATGTAGTGAAAGTAAATAGATCAGCATCATAGTTGGGTGCGAGGTAGGAAGGGGTGCAGACAGCTGTTAATTTGTCAACTGTATTGCCAATCTCTGTGCCCCAGGCCAGTGGTATGTCCAGCAGTGCGATAACAGAGGGTAAGGTGGAGGCACCTACAAAGAGTCAGAAAGGTATGATTAAGCACAGGAAAAATAAAAAAATAAATCAGAAGATTTCCAAAATAAAACATTAAAAAATAGCATTTTCCTAAATACATTGACACAAAGACTTTGGGAATGGAAGCCATGGCGAGTCGTCCTTATGATGACAGTGTTTTTAAGGTACCTACTGTGCAGAATTTCCCGAACATAGATCTAGCTGGGATGGAGGAGAGAACTGAAGCAGCATCAGCTCCTTCCTCCCCTCCTTAGATTGCCAAACAGGGGGTCTTGCTTCCCATCCCGACAGTTATGCTTGCACCTCCATGAATGAGACGGGGCGAATAAGAAGTGAGGCACCCACATCCTTACCAGAGTTGGGAGGAAGGGAGGACGGCAATCTGATTGGAAGGCTGCAAGGGCAAGCTTCTCATGCAAAAGAAGTGGCAAAAGGAGAACAGCCGGCTATCCTGTTCAGAATGAGTAATGCTGACTCTGGCTCATCAGTTCCACCTAATTTAGACCCGTGTAGTTTGCTTAATCATGAGACAAAAGGAAACCTTCCTGGAGCCCCTTGATAGGCCCCCTACATGGGATGCAGGTGGAGCTGAGTGTTATGTCATCTGTTTTAGATTCTATTTCGCTATTTTATAACAAGGCTTCCCCGGTAAACAGAAGTTCTATCTTAAACTCTTTCAAGGAGATTGCGGCCTTAAAGTTGGTGAATAGTGGTGATATCACTAATGTGACCATTCCCCTACTCTATACTTACCTTTGGCTCCTTAGTTGTTGCACTTTCGGTTGTACAAAACTGTGAATAATTTTTGAAGCAGGCGATTGCTGCCATACCTGTGTCAGATCTTTGGGATCCCCTGATTCAAAGATTGTATGGCCCAAATGTTTTTAGGTCAATGGTGATTGATGCAATCAGGCCTTATTTAGATTTTATACCTGGGACCCCCAAAGAGATAGTTATCTCACTAGGGCAGGGGGGTCGAGGAATCAATGTGGTGGACAGTCCAGTAACTCATCCCCAGGTTTTGAATCTGAAAGATGATTTTGTTCACTGGAGCTGGGCAGCAGTTAACTTGAATAACTTTTGCACCCCACCCAGGTCTAATGAGCTATGAAGGTAGCATTTGTAGCCTATTTCTGTCCTGGAATATGTCTGGGTTTGGACATGATGGGAAAAAAATAAATTTTGTGAAATATTTCAACCCAATAATCATTTGTCTTTAAGAAACTTGGCCAGAAGCAGAATTTGATTGTAGTGGTTACTTCGTGTTTACTTGTAATGCAAGGTGCTCAGTAAGGGGTCATGCTAGCGGGGCTTTGCTTAAGATTATAGTTAATTGGAACCATCTTTTGTACAGATACCCCTCAAACTTTCTTTGTTGTTTAATGGATATGCTTTTTCTTTGTATTCTTTTTTTTTCTTTTAGGTATGGTATAATGGATATCTTATGTTGGTTGATATTGATAATTGTATTAGTTTAAAGGTTTTATATGTTCTATGTGTTGTCTTTTATAGTATCGTTTTGGTACTTTTTCTATTAGTGCTTCTGTTATTTTAACCTCTGAAGGAGTTGTATATCATAATAATTAAACATGGAATGGATAATCTGAATATAAACTGCAGACCACAGAATTCCTTGGAAATCTTCAACTACCAGAAGTCATCGGCGCTTGCCAAAGTGATACTGCAACACTCTCGGACATCCGTCCTTTGGATAATTAACAACTAACAAATTCTAGAGTAAGATCTCCAAAGTTTATCACTAATAACCCAGACCATTTGCGAAGCTACAGGTCAGCTGTGAGGCAGATCTGGGGTACTAACTAACGAGGAATGGAGGGTCACTAAAATGATGTCAACACAAGCGGCCAATTGCACAGCAGTTAACTAGTTACAGTGAATACATTACACACGGGTGGGACTCTGGCATATGAAACAGGATTCTTCTTTCCTCTGCACTAGGTGCCTATCTGAAGAGTGAACTTCCTCCACTCAGTATAGGGATACAAGACCTCCTCAACTCTGGTGCACTTGCAGCTGACAATGACACCCAAAACTGCACTCTTCGGTCTGGTGGCAGGCCGTGATCCAGCTAGGAACCCGAGTCATTGAGCACTTTAAATTTGTTTGTGAGCAAATGAGATGTAGCCAAGAACTGAAGAAATGAGGAAGCACCTTCTGTATACAACTGGTTTAAGCACGGATGGATGTTTCCCTATAATGTACAGCTTTCCAGCGTTCAGGACGTCTGGTCTGTGCTTTATATCCTCTTCCAAATAAATAAATAAAAAATATTAGAGGGCCCTATAAATTGTAATAGAGGTTGTAATAGAGGTTGCTTGAGAAAAAAGTGAACGAAACTGAGGTTGTTGGAAGTCTTTTCCAACGCAGTTTATTCATGTATCCTAAATGGAAACGTATGGTTGCTAATTTATACTTTTTATTTGTTGGTCTACTACAGATATGATTCATGTTTAGAGTCTGCTGTTGTCGAAAATATTTAAATGGTAAGACACGTGGAACAGTGAAATATCGTGTTCCTCTATTTAATGATTTCTCCTGTAATACATTTGCCAAAACTTGAAATGCCAATATACACTGACACAAGGAATCAAAAAGGAAGCCCAATTTACCGAGCGTTCAGGAAATCTCACCTAAATTATGAATGCTGACTTGCCAAGATACAAACTAACTTTTCAAAGTCCTAATAATATGAGAGCAACTCTACTCCAGGAGGCAGACAAACCAATAAGGGCCTGATTACAAGAGTCCTGGTAAACTGCGGTCCCTGTGAAACACCAGTTAGCAAAGGAATTGTAATTCTAAGTGGCGGAATGTTTATCGCACTCAAAAATGACCGCACCATATGTTAAATATTGGAACGACAACCCTGCCAAATGTAATGGGTGAAGATATTCCATTAAATGCAAGAACATATGATTGTTTTGTGTGTTGAGCACTAAAACTCAGGATAGGTGATAATTCTCGTGCCCATAGAATTCGGATCACCTAATGGTGTTTTTTTCTGCTGCGATAATTATTGTATAAATGATACCGGGGCACCCATATTTGGCTTCTCTGTGCATACATTATTCAATGCATCCCATTAGGAGAAAGCTAAAATTGGCACGTCTCCTTCCTACACTTCTTTAATTTAAATCAGCACAAATTTCGATGAACCCCCAACATCTCTATCAAGCTCTTGTATGTGCTGAAAAGTGGAGGTAAGATGTTGATTTAAGGTAGCCCCACAATTTGTGCAAAGTGAGTTTGAGTGGATTTAAGAATTTTTAACTGCTTGAAATTTATATAGGTAGGTTATCTTGAAAGGTGTCAGTATTTTGCTTTCTATACATTTTAGGGGAATATTTACAAGAAAGTGGCCCATTAGTCTCGATGTGCCACATTTCTTACATCGCCCCTGCCCCACCTAACAACACCATGGTTGCGATGTATTTACAATACGGCTCACCATGGCGGTCCTTAGGACAATAGCACCAACATTTTTTATGCTATTTTGGTGCTGTTTTGCGCCACTTTGTAAATACGGCACAGAAGAAATGTCTCCATAAAAAAAATGACGCTAGGGCAGCACCAGGTGGCACTAGCGACTTGTAAATATGCCCCTTAGTCTTACTGATGTAGTCTCCATGGCTTTTAGGGTTGAGCGCGCAAAGCGCTCTGTCCCTGTTGTAATCTCCCTGTGGGATTTTAACCACGCCCATCAATTTGGTTTGTTTGTGGGCTTGCCTTTTAAAATTCGCTTGATTTCATTAGTGGAAGGCATGCAAATGTCATGCAAATGTCATGCCTTTTCTGGTGTTTAGCCCTCCTCGAGCGCACAGGTCAACTACTGAAAACATATAAGGCTCCATGTTTTCCATATGGTTTCTGAACTTCTTTATCTCTTTATTTTGTAAGCAGCGCGATCTTGCTGGCAGTAGTCAAGCTTGTTGCATGATATCAACCCTGTTGCATGGATATTTGCACTTTTGCTGGTTACATGGATAATTGCACTCTTGCTGATATGTTTCACTGCGAGCAAACTTCTGTTTCCTTTTGTGTGTCTGCTTTGCGCTCATGGTGGCCGTCGGCTCGCTTATGTGAAACTGTTTTACTTTCCATTTTCAGTTTACATGGCACTAATAGCTTTAACTAATAGCTTTAACTTGAGCAAACATGAGACCAATTACAATGGAAATGCTTTCTTTATTCTGTATTCTCACGTGGAGCCATTTTATCCCCCTGGACTGCCTGCATTCGTTGCTGCTTTTGCCTAGGTAGAGAAGGGGGATTTCAGCAGGTAGATTGCCTTGGTATGGAAGGCTCAGTAGGAGGAAAACTGTTAAAATTGCTTTATGCAAAACCTATTTGTTCTATGACATTGTTAGAGCATGCATAAGCAACACAGCAGCCTTTAGAATAGAAGGATTTGTTAGGATTGATAGGGCCCTAGTGGATGGACATCTGTGACATCATGTAACTAATCCATGCATTGTGGTTTGCCATGTGATTTCATTCTACTAAAAGCCCTCACATCTTGGGACAACTAGGGTACGCTCTGTGTGTCCTTTGCTGCTATCCGAGCAAAATGTTAGACTCTGCTGGGCTGGCAGTACACTCAAAGTGCACTATAACCCATAGTGGAGGGTGACCAGGTTGGAAGTAGACCAGTGCTTGGCGGTCTAACCTATAGCCTGAGAGGTTTCTAACAAACCACTTGGTAAATCTGTGCTGGATTCAACAAATATTCTTCACTTCTGCCAGAGGGTATGTCTGTTTATGGAGACAGCATGCAGTAGGAACCGTGATCCTTTGAGGGACACATTGTATACTGTACAAGGTGGAACTTTCTTGTATATTGGTGAAAGACCATGGTTAAAGACAGTGCTTACACCCATCAGGCCTGAAACACAGTGACCCAATTAGACTCTCACCCTTGCCTAATTTCTGGGCTGCAAGCTACGTTCAGACACCAAAGCTTCCTGAAATAAACATGTGGCCTAAACTAGATTGACTGCTGGGGAAGCCACGTTCCACAATCTGCTCATTGATAACTAATCTCTGATTTGGATGTCTGACAACGGAATGAGAATATGACACTTTGTACTGAGCAAAGATGTGTCTGGAAATAGGAGAGACGTCACTTATGTAGGTTACAGTGTCTCAATCTCTTCTGTTTCTTTCTTCCGCTTGCTGCCTCTCTGCCTCTCTCTCCCTTTCCCCTCTCTTTTTTCTCTCTTCCTCTCTCTGTATAATTGATATCTATGTCCACCAATAGGCACATAACCTTAGAGAAGCTGCGCCCAACAAAGGATAGGACTACATATGATTTTCGAAGGAGCCATACATCATGATTGTCCCCTTGCTTCCTGTCAGCATACTCAGAACTGGATAAGAACTGCTCTTCCAAAGCTAGATTCTTGTATTTTCTTGGACTCAGAGGATGCCCTGCAGAAAGACTTAGATAAGGCATCTGACCAGGACTTCATGTTGCTGATCCACTTAGATTGGGGAAGAAGCACGGAATTTTGAGAGACTTACTCATGTGTTATTTCCCTGGAGAAAAGTTGAATTGCTCTGAATACCTCAAGTGCAGCTAATACAGATTAAGATTTAAGACTCAAGAAATAGCCACAAGGTCACGCACCCCACCTGTCCCGAAACGAAACCAATAAAGCATCTGTGACCAAGTGCGTTAGGTGAAGTTTGAGAGAATGTGGAACAATTGAAGGGCAGCATATGTGGTGGGGCCAGCATTGCCCCTTGACCTACTTCACCCTGAGACTGTCATAAGACTACTTTCTTTTCACCAAGCAATCTTGTGTTCTGCCGTCCTCCTGGCTGATGGTTCTGTGTTTGACCCATGCTATATTACCTATAGATCCAGAGAATCACTTAAAGGTGTAGTGAGACTGTAAGTCTAAATAGATTGTACCCCATCTGGCTGTGTCCAACAAGTGCTACCAATCCTGTGGGTGAACCAATCACTAAAATATTCTAATTGTGAGAAGCTCTTTATTGGGCATGAGCCCCAAGTCGGTATACTACTGTGAAAAGTACTCTGGATGCTGGTCCTAACCCAGTATTTTCCCTTTAGAACACTGACTGTGATACGAGGTAGAGCTTTAACTGGTCCCTGCTGAACTGAGTCTGGGGCCGCCATTACAAATTATTGGTTCCTATCCCAGTTAGCCATGATCACTGCACCCTGGAAACTTTGATTTGGACCAAATTTGCCTTGCCAACAAGAAATTATTCTTTTGCTGTTTGGAAATCCAATTATATTTTTGGGTGATGAATACTGTAGTTTTAGGTAAAAGCACAGAATCCTTGGCTCAACATCTGTCAGCTCGGTTCCTTGATCAGATGGTCACTAGCAACAATGTGCACAGGGTAGACATATCGTAACACACTCGGTTTTTTGTACAGAACAAAGGAGCTTATTTACAAGCCCCTAGAACTGCCAATGTGTCACCTTTTCCCATATAAAAAGTGACGCACCAGCGGCGCAAGGGGCTTGTAAATAAGCCCCTAAGACTTGAAGAGCACCAAAATTACAGAGGATATGAAAACTCTAACCCATAAGATGACATGGTCCTCAGAATCCAGAGTCATCACAGTTAAAGTATAATAACGTTGTGTCTCGTACCACAAGGTGTTATATCCGTCTGTCTTTTGTCTACATAGATAACTTTTGCTTTTATGTATTCTTCTGAGGAAAATAAAGTCCAGCACAATTTTATGGTACTGATATGACTAGATAGAGAAATGTGTAGAGTACTATCACTTTGAGTCATACTGTTTCCATATTCTAACCTCGATATGCTGCCAAAAATATGAAATGACGAGTTGGCCGTTCTGTCCCTTGAACAGTCAAACCCAAATACTTGGCAGCCAGTGAGCAGTGTGTTAGTATTTAAGGCACTGGCACACCAGTCTTAAACAACAGATACTTACAAGAGAACTCCTGGGTAACTAACTAGCAGCTCCAGTCATAGAGGAAAAAGCCGGTCAGGTTTAGACATTCTCCCTCAATAATATTAGATACATTCTACTAAAACTATCCAAACAAAGGCATGTCTGGTCTTTTCATACCTCTCATTATACAAAGCCATGATTCACTGGCAATGTGAAGTAGAAGAAGGACTCTACAAAAACAAAACTCTCCATTCTTGAAGTTTACTTTATAAGCACACCAGACACACATCCTGCATTGTTTGCTTGTTTTGATTGTGGTCGGGGGTAGTCAAATAAAGTTTCCACAAATATCTGGAATTGCTTTGGCTTGCGAGTTATCAGTAGGAACTTGTTTTACTTTGTAGAAAATGTCATAGGCGATTTACATTAAGAGTGCTATCATAAACCCAACACAATTTTTCAACAGTCAATTTTCTAGAATCCATTGGAGGGCCGTAGACTTGCACCCTAAACATTATCAAGTGCATAGCCATCTGGTGTTGCCTTGGCACTTTCCTGCCTAGCATTCATCATTATTACCAATTCGTAGGTAGCACTTATCAAGCACTTAGGATAAAACAGTAGGAAATACATATTAAGGGAGGAACAATATATAGTAAAATTTCCTGAGGGACCAATATTAAGTTGTAAAAAATAAATCTCATAAAGGTGCCAAAATCCTTACTGCCAGACATTATATGATAGTTGTCTGTCAGAATATCACATACAGAAATATCTTCTGACATATTTTGCCTTAAATAAAGTTTTCCAAAATATAATTCCACTAGGCGTCCTTTTCTATCATTAACACCAATGGGGAACTATTTTTAAAGACAGTATTTAGGACATAATATTTATGTCTGCACATTTTCAGACAAAGGTATTCTGTTACTACATGTTTTGTGATACATTACCAATGACTATGGCATGGGGACTCAGACATTAATCCTTTGTCTGAAAAAGGGAACATAGTCAATGCCAGTACAACCTGCAAAGGTTATGAACCATACCTATTTAGACGACCACTATACATGAAGTACCACAGCATTTCATAACAGACATTTGATGTGCAAACCCTAATTCTTTGCCAGACTCAATATATCAGTACAAGTAATAACACCAAGTATATTCTGATGCACAAGAAAACTCCAACCAACATGAGAAGAGAATGCAGAATACAATCAAGTAATAAATGTTACTGAAGCACAAGAGAATGGGACAAAGAAAGCGTGAAACCGGATGCAATGATCAACAGGTTGCAGTTGTCACGTAGAAAGTGGAAGTAAGTGGAAATACTAGAGCTGCAAAAGCAGAAAAATGATTTACCAGATTTGGAGGTCAAATACATCTTGATTAAAGATGACCATAGAACTCCAGTTGGAAGTGTGTTTCGTACACAAGATGTTGGGCTTATATTTGAAGGAAGATGGAGGCTCATTCTTAGTTTCTAGATGCTGGGTGAAATCTTTCCGTGAAATAACAGGAATTACAAGTTACTTCCTTCAGAATGGGGAATAACATGCGGATCCAGGAATATCAGATACAATTCCACATGTTTTTCCCCTTCTGGAGAAAACAATGTGCCCAAAGCAAGTGTAATAATGAGCACGTGGTTAATATTAAGATTTTTTTTTGTGTTGCCCATCAGTGGGCGTAAGAGGGGTGGCTGGAGTGAAAGCAACTTTTTATTTCTGCTCGGGCTCTTGGAAACTTCTTCTATTCTACCATTTTGAAATATGCAGGTGGACAGAGGCAAGAGCCACAGTTGCTGCTTGCAATCTACGCAGCTTCACTGATAGCTCTGATTCTGATGTCTCCAGGTCTGCAATTATTAGGTCTGGAGTTTGAGAGCCCTATAATTACTGGAAAACTTGTAGCTGCCTGTACTCAAAACTCTTCAGGATACCGCTCCAGGTAACTCGTTACAGGACTCTTCAAATATATAACAAGTGAAGCAGAATTGACACTCCATTGTGAGGCCACGAACTGACTAACATGAGGGAGGCTTCAAAATGCTGCACATTTGAACACTGCACTGGGTGATATCCTACAAAGAACCTTTAGACATGAGTTCTACTGTTGTTGCCCGGGCTGGTTTGGACCCACGACTCCAAGGGGCTGAGGAAGAGAAGAATCCCCGAAAGAGCCATATAGGTCCACTTCCATCCTGCTGTATACAACTTACCTGGGTGCTGCAGTTGTTGCCTTGGAGGGTTTGGACATCATCTCCTAAGCCTCCAAGGGGTGGAGAAGGAAGGAGAAACAGCCAAAGTGCTAGTTAGTGCCACCATTCATCTCACTGTTAGGGACATGCCCAGGCTTTCCCCAGAAAAGACCAGGCCAAGACAGGGCCCGGGTGTGCCAGTAAGCACATGGAAGAGGCCTGGCTGTATTATTTTAAGTCCAACCACCTCCCTGTCACAGGGAGAAGTAAAGTTCTAACTTTGTCTAATAAGCTTAAGTATAGGTCTTCCGCTGCCACCATTGGTAATTTTCTAACCACTGTGATTGATCCCTTCAATGATGAACCTCCTTCTGAAGAATAGGAATTTAGTACCCTTTAAAATAAACCATCTAGGTACCTGACACTGTCCAACCCATTGGCAGGGCCCAGCCCATCGATAAATGAGGGGCAAATTGAATCCCTGTTGCTCACAAACTTTTTTAATTACCGAAGTAGATATTCATGAGCCACTTCTATGAATCATCAATAACCACCTTTACCCCCCTCCTGCAAAAAATGATCAACGCAGGGCACCTTCTAAAGATAAATCTAAGTCAGACAGGAATACCTTTGGTGTTAAATCTCTGGAACCCTCAAGTCTCACAAAGTATCTAATTTGTGGGATTCACGAATAGACAACATTCTCTGAAAAATGTGATTAAAGGCTTTTTTTACCATATATAACAAAGGTTATCATCAGTTGAGTAAGATTAACTTTTTGGCTTCCAAGGGTAATGATTTACCTTCTAAAAGTGCCTGTAATTGTTCTTCTTCCTTACAGTACGCCTCTCTGTGTGGACTGAACCCACCTCCCTGTTCCACTTCAGGTTTTTCCAAATCAAAGAAGTGCTAGTTCTTTTTCTTTCAGCACAGCGGGAAGTCATTACTTATGGAAGAGGAGGAATGACTTCCCTCTGTGCTGAAAGAAAAATCTAGCACTTCTTTGAATTCCCAACTTGGGAAATCGGTCTGTTGCTCCAATTGAGACAACAACCTGTTGACTACATTGTGCTACCACACTTGATGTGATAAGTGATTTGTGACATGGGAGGACGTGTGGTAGCCAATTGACCCCCCTCTCTTTATAGGGTTATAGGCAAACAGTAGTCTGCATTGTTCGCATAGAGTGAGGTATGCTGTGTGCCAAAGGTGTTTGTTGTGTAACAATACCCTGGGGTAGTTCTTACATCATTGTTTGTCATTGAAGAAGCTGTATTTTCAGGCTGCTGGGTCTGTAGCTGAATGTCTCTGCAGCTGCTTGTTTGATGATAATTTGGTCTCCCTGTTACCACCACAGTGAGAGGTTGTTGAATGTGCTGGTTAATTAGTGTATCTGCTGTTTTTACTACAGTTGTACTTTGTTTGTTGGTTAAACAAATTCCTCCTCTTGTGCTCGAGTCCTGTGCTGCTGAATCCAGCGATTGTTGTTTACTGGATAAAGCAGTACCTCTTTCATTCTGCAAAGATGCTTTTGGGATTATTGAATTGAGTGCACATTGCTGCCATGGTGGTTTGGAGATATTTGAGTTAACTGCTGTTTCCTTAATTGTGTCATTAACAATATCTTTGTATAGTCACTTCTCCAAACGGGGTCACTTATTCACTCATGTCACCAGCTACCTTTTGTGGTTTAACAGATGGTCTAAATATGGAGAAGACTTGATCAATCTGTTCAGCCTGCACCTTTACCAGGCCTATGATTGCTTTTTTATTATGGGGTTTCCTAAGCCTCTTGATCTGTCTTTTCATAGGCTGTGCAATTACTTAGGTTGAAGCTGATGGCGAAATAGGGTTTGTATCAAGCTCACTAGGCACCAAGTAAACATTTGTTTGTGGCTGTTTCTCTCATCACTACCGGGTTCCAATAGGATCTTACTAATGGAATACAGTATCACTAAATTACTTCTCTAAGATCCCACCACTCTGTTGGTTAGTGTTTATTGAATCCCCTGTTGATGGTAGGTTATCAACGGAATTTGCCGTACTTGAATGCCAAATTGCAAGGAGCTGTAGGCTGGTAATCTTATGTTGTTCAGCGTTACCAGAGGACCTTTCCTTAGAAGTGCATTTGGCGGGCATTATGGTGGTCATTACAACCCTGGCGGTCGGTGTTAAAGCGGTGGTAAAACTGCCAACAGGTCAGCGGAAAACAAATTGGAATCACGACCGTGGCGGAAACCGCCAACATAGATAGCCACTTTAACACTCCGACCGCCAAGGCGGTACAAACAAACACCACGGCGGTAACCGCCAACAGACAGGTGGAGGACAATATACCGCCCACAGGATTCTAACAGTCCAATCCGCCACCTTTTCTGTGGGCGGATCCACCGCGAACAAAAACACGGTGGAAACAGGACTTGGAAGGGAAAACGCTCACCTCTACACACCCTACGAGGAATCAGGACGCCATGGAACCCGAGCTCCAGATACTGCCAGCCTTTATCTTCCTGCTTCTCTACTAGGAACAACAAAGACGGCGGCGAAGACCATGGTGAGTACTGCACCTACGACACAGGGGAGGGGGGAGGGAAAAGAGAGTGACACACACACGCAACATGCAACACCCCCACCCTGACCCACAACAACACACACACAAATACATCATGATACATTACAGTTACACCCCCCAACCCCCCCTGAAAGAATGCAAGGACAAAAGGAAATTAGTCGAATGATTGTAATATATTCAAATACATGAATCAAAAAGATATACATATATAAAGATATTCACACTATAAACAAATATATACACCAAGAATACAAGTCCAAGGGATTCCACCATCATAGTCTGTGTACCACTGGGCCCAAAATTCAAGGGCGAGGCCCACACTCAATACCCGAACAAGACGGAGAGAACACTGCTGGGGCATCAGATAGAAATAAAACAGGCACCTCAGGGGGAAGGGACGGGGGGGCACCTCAGCCAGATGAGTGCACGATGCCAGATCCACGAGGGGGCTCCATGCCCACTGCTTTATCCTGGGGAGTGCAAAGCCACAGTCTCTCAAGTCTCATCAGTGAGTGGTTTGCCCACTGCTTTATACTGGGAGTGCAAAGCCACAGTCTCTCAAGTCTCTACAGTGGGTGGGTTGCCCACTGCTATGTCCTGGGGAGTGCAAAGCCACAGTCTCTCAAGTCTCTACAGTGAGTGGGTTGCCCACTGCTGCATCCTGGGGAGTGCAAAGCCACAGTCTCTCAAGTCACTACAGTGGGTGGGTTGCCCACTGCTGCATCCTGGGAGTGCAAAGCCACAGTCTCTCAAGTCTCTCCAGTGGGTGGGTTGCCCACTGCTTTATCCTTGGGAGTGCGAAGCCACAGTCTCTCAAGTCTCTACAGTGGGTGGGTTGCCCACTGCTGCATCCTGGGGAGTGCAAAGCCACAGTCTCTCAAGTCTCTCCAGTGGGTGGTTTGCCCACTGCTTTATCCAGGGGAGTGCAAAGCCACAGTCTCTCAAGTGGGTAACAGTCTCCACTGGTTCTGGAGGGGGCCTTGTGCCCAGAGTGCTTCATCCTGCCAAGGACTGAGGTAGGGGATGGATCTCTCCACTGGTTCTGGAGGGGGCTTTGTGCCCAGAGTGCTTCATTCTGCCAAGGACTGAGGTAGTGGATGCCTTTCTCCACTGGTTCTGGAGGGGGCTTTGTGCCCAGAGTGCTTCATCCTACCAAGGACTGAGGTAGTGGATGGATCTCTCCACTGGTTCTGGAGGGGGCTTTGTGCCCAGAGTGCTTCATCCTGCCAAGGACTGAGGTAGTGGATGTCATTCTCCACTGGTTCTGGAGGGGGCTTTGTGCCCAGATTGCTTCATCCTGCCAAGGACTGAGGCAGTGGATGGATCTCTCCACTGGTTCTGGAGGGGGCTTTGTGCCCAGAGTGCTTCATCCTGCCAAGGACTGAGGTAGTGGATGCCTTTCTCCACTGGTTCTGGAGGGGGCTTTGTGCCCAGAGCGCTTCATCCTGCCAAGGACTGAGGTAGTGGATGGATCTCTCCACTGGTTCTGGAGGGGGCTTTGTGCCCAGAGTGCTTCATCCTGCCAAGGACTGAGGTAGTGGATGTCATTCTCCACTGGTTCTGGAGAGCGCTTTGTGCCCAGAGTGCTTCATCCTGCTCTTGGCAGCCTCAGTATCGTCAGAATCTTTGGCGCTCGCTGGCCTGCGGTGCTTGTTACGGCGGTGTCCTGTTCAGCGGTGCTGGTGGCAGCGGTGTCCTTGGCAGCGATGCTGGTGGCGGCGGTGTCCTGTTCAGCGGTGCTGGTGGCGGAGGTGTCATGTTCAGCGGTGCTGGTGGCGGCGGTGTCCTGTTCAGCGGTGCTGGTGGCGGCAGTGTCCTGTTCAGCGGTGCTGGTGGCGGCGGTGTCCTGTTTAGCGGTGCTGGTGGTGGCGGTGTCCTGTTCAGCGGTGCTGGTGGCGGCGGTGTCCTTGGCAGCAGTGCTGGTGGTGACGGTGTCCTTGGCAGCGGTGCTGGTAGTGGCGTTGTCCTTGGCAGCGGTGCTTGTTGCGGTCTTGTCCGCCGTGCAGGTTTTCCAAGACTTGCCGGTTTTACTGTGCCCCTTCCTCTCCTTGGATGGTGATGCAGCTGTCTCCACACTCCCAACTGTACCCCTGGGAGCGGCTTTGGTGGCAGATTTTTTTCCTCTCTCCCGCCGGGCACTAGCCAACTTTTTATGCTTTTGAGGTGGGGGACTGTCTGTGCTCTGGCTCCTTGCCACACTGGCTGCCCTGCTGCCTGGCGCATTCCAGAAGCCGGTTACTACTGGCACCACTGTTCCCGCAGATGTTGTGGCTGAGGCGCTGGGTTGGGACCTGGAGAGGCGGGCCCTAGGAGACTGAAGGGGTGGGGGAGGTGAGGGAAAGAGGTCAAGGTTGGACAGGAAAAGTATTTTGGGCACACTGGGACGGGTAGAAGGAGGGGGTTTGGGAGTGGAAGAAGAGGTAGTGGTTGTAGGAGGTGTACGTTTACTGACTTTGGGTGAAGGTGCATGGGCTGGAGGCTGTCGTGAGGTGGATGGCTGTTGGGTGGGTGTGTGGCTGCGTTTGTGTACCTTGGAAGGTGGGCTCACAGACACACTGGGAGAGGACACAGGGGATGTGTGAATGGTAGTGGGGGTGGTGAGTGCACGTGAGCGGGGTGTGGTGGTGGGTGTTCTGGTGATGGAGGTAGTGGCTGACGATGTAGTGCATGCAGGTGTGAGTGGAGACGAGACAGGGAGGGAGGAGAAAGACGAGGAGGAGGGGGACACAGTGGAGGCAGTAGATGTTGGTATGTCTGCATGTGTATGATGCTTGCGTGAGTGCCTGTGGGATGTGTGGTGCTTATGTTTGCCTGAGCTTCCCTTGTGTGTAGACGTGTGTGCATGCTGGTCTGATGGTGTGCTTGGGATAGGCTGAGGTACAGGGGTTTGGGTCTGGGTGGAGGAAGTTGGAGGGAGGAGGCTAGAGACAGGGACAATGGCTGCCATCACTGCTGGGGTCAGAGTCTGAAAAGCTCGCTGTTGGGCTGCCTGACCAGAATGAATGCCCTCCAGGTATGCATTGGTTTGTTGCAACTGCCTCTCTACACCCTGGATGGCATTCAAAATGGTAGACTGCCCAACAGTGAGGGACCTGAGGAGGTCAATGGGCTCCTCACTGAGGGCAGCAGGGGTGACAGGGGCAGGGCCTGAGGTGCCTGGGGCGAAGGAGATGCCCACCCTCCTGGGTGAGCAGCCACAGGGCAAACGCTGAGGGGCTGCTGGGAGGGTGGTGCTGGTAGGGGGGTGGCGGCTGTACCTGTAGATGCGGGGGGCACAGATGGGGCCGCCACCGCAAGGGAGCTCCCATCAGAGGAAGAGTCTGTATCGCTGGTCTCAGCTCCCCTTCGTCCCACTGGTGAATTCAGACTCCGTTGTGTCACCTTCCAGGGCCATGTGGGATGCAGCTACCTCCTGCTCCGGTGCCACTGCTCCTCCGCCTGATGATGCTAATGCACACAAGAACAGGGAGTCCACAAAAAGGAGGGTGAGACAAAAGAAAGACATGTTGTGTGCATGCAATACCGCTACCGTTGGCGGACACTACAGACACAGAAGCCCCCTGCACTATGCCGTGCACTTGGAGTTCCCTAATCAATCACAGGGACATGGGTTAAAAGACTATGCCCGATTGCTGCACACATGGATGTCACAAGAGCCTGACTAGGTGTAGTTGGCTCTGTACACAGGTGGGGTGGGGTGCCACAGGGCCTGCCTTCAGAAGGGACCTTGCCTACTAAACTCGCCCTGGCCTAGGGGAACCCACAGCCCACCTCCCCCACCCAGACACCTACAATGGGTGCTGAATCACCCCCTTATGGCTGCTGTGATGCCCCCAAGTGCCCATCCAACTCCGGGTATGCCACCAACAGGATCCGGAACATCAGGGGGGTCATGGTGCAACGGGCAGCCCTCCCACATTGGTAGGCCATCCCCAGCTGGGCCTCCACCATCTTCTTGCTCCAGCGGCAAATGTCCTCCCATCTTTTCTGGCAGTGGGTGCTCCGTCTGTGGTAGACCCCCCAGGGTCCGGACTTCCTTGACGATGGCACGTCAAATATCCTTATTCTGGTGGGCGCTGACCTACAGGAATAGTACAGGGGAAAAGGAGAAGATATAACCATCCGCACCGTCACAGTCCGCATCCCTACCCGCATCCCTACCCTTGCCATGACGCACATGCACTCACCGTCGTTTCATGCACGCCTCATTCTCCCCCCCTATCTTTCATCCACACCACTCCAAACAGCCATTGCCCATACAGCATGCTCACAGTGTACTCACCTGTTTGTCTGGAGGACCGTAGAGTAGCGTGTACTGGGAGAGGACCCCATCCACTAGTTTCTCCAACTCCTCTGTGCTGAACGCAGGGGCCCTTTTCCCAGACACACGAGCCATTGTCTCTTCCAGACTGAGGTCACAGCAGCACTTGCAGTGTAGGTCCTCTCCTGTCGAAGATCATGTATCAAGTGATTGAAAAGAGAGAAAATGGCAGTCACGTCCGCAGCGTTGCGTACCGTCACCGCCAGCGTACATCGTCATTGGCTCCTGGGACCCATAGGGTCCAATGTTAACCAATGCAGGATTGCGCCGCGACAGTGTACAGCGCCAGCGCAGCTACCTCATATCCCCTTGTCCCACTTTACAGGTCAGGGAGCTGCCATTTCAGGGGCCCACATGGCATTATTTTGGACTGCGTCACACATATCTATGCCTTGCTTAAACACTAATACAGCCATATGTCGATTTACAAACATTTTCCGATTAAGTTGTGTTTACGTACCTCAGAGTTGGTTGACTCCCTGCTCGCTGTTCTCCTCCATAGGACTCGTCCGCTGGGGCAGATGAGGAAATGGAAGCATCCTCCGGTGTACAGACCGCTGGTGGACCTGTCGACAATGGAGGAGCAACGTGTGATCATCACCTACAGACTTGATCGTACCACAATCCTGGAACTGTGTGCCCAGTTGGAACCAGACCTGATGTCAGCTATCCGCCATCCCACAGGAATCCCCCCTCTAGTGCAGGTGCTGTCAGTACTCCATTTCCTAGCAAGTGGGTCTTTTCAAACAACAGTGGCCATGGCATCAGGGATGTCCCAGCCTACGTTTTCCAACGTGTTGTCCAGAGTGTTGTTTGCCCTGCTGAAACACATGCGGAGCTACATCGTTTTCCCTCAGGTGAAGGATTTGCCTACAGTGAAAGGTGACTTCTATGCCCTGGGACATATCCTCAACATCATAGGTGCCATTGATGGGACACATGTGGCCTTGGTCCCCCCACGCAGGAGTGAACAGGTGTACAGAAACCGGAAGAGTTACCATTCGATGAATGTGCAGATGATGTGATTGGCCGACCAGTACATCTCCCATGTGAATGCCAAATTTCCTGGCTTAGTGCATGACGCTTACATTCTGAGGAATAGCAGCATCCCTTATGTGATGGGGCAACTCCAGAGGCACCGTGTGTGGCTATTAGGTGAGGACATGGACCATATACAGTGTGAATAGGTGTCTGGGTCTGGTGATGTCCCTATGAGTTAGTGTGTGTCTAACAGTTGTCCCTCGCCATTTGCAGGTGACTCTGGTTACCCCAACCTGTCATGGCTACTGACCCCTGTGAGGAATCCCAGGACAAGGGCAGAGGAACGCTACAATGAGGCCCATCGGCGAACTAGGAGGATTATAGAGAGGACCTTCGGCCTCCTGAAGGCCAGGTTCCGGTGCCTCCATATGACAGGTGGTTCCCTATTCTACTCCCCAAAGAAGGTATGCCAGATCATCGTGGCCTGCTGTATGCTTCACAACTTGGCTTTGCGATGACAGGTGCCTTTTCTGGAGGAGGATGGTCCAGATGGAGGTGTTGTGGCAGCTGTGGAGCCTGTGGACAGTGAAGGCGTGAAGCAGAAGAAGAGGACATAGACAACAGGAACACGGTGATCCACCAATACTTCCAGTGAGACACCGTTAAGAAGACAACACTGCCTGCTACACCTGATTTAATTCTACTACCTCTCATCTGTCTGTCATTTTCACCCAGTGTATGGTCACTGAGTTTTCACTTTCCCTTACGATTTCACAGATATCGGTCCCACTGTGTGATATCTGCTTTGTTTCCGCATGGACTAGAGCTGTGTGGCATAGGTATGTTGACAATACAATGGGCATTGCTATTTACTTCAGTTATTGCAAATACACAATTGTGAAATCACGGACTGACTCCAGATTGTTTTGTGATTTAAGGGTGTTTATTTAAGTGCTAAATAGTGGAGGGGGTTGTAAAATGGTCAGGGGTGATGGTGGAGGAATGTCCATGGCAGAGTCCAGTTTATTAGTCTCACAGGTGCATTGTCCAAAGGGGCATAGGAAGTGGAGCTGGGGCAGTTTAAGGATTGACAGAGTGACAAAGTGGGACAGAAGGATGACATTCAGGATGGTCTTATTTCTTGGCGGGGGTCTTGGCACTGTTCTCTGTCTTTGTCCTGGATCTCAGGGACTGCTTGCGGGGTGGTTCTCCATCTGCAGGGGGTGGGGTGCTGGTGTCGTGGTCCTGTGGCGGTGCCTCATGTCCACTAGTGCTGGCGGAGGTGGTGGGCAGTTCATCGTCCAGGCTAGTGTCAGGGGCCCCTTGTTGTGCCACAGTGTCCCTCCTGGTGTTGACGACTTCCTTCAGCACCCCTACAATGGTGCCCAGGGTGGAATTGATGGATTTTAGTTCCTCCCTGAAGCCCAGATACTGTTCCTCCTGCAGCCACTGGGTCTCCTGAAACTTGGCCAGTACCGTTACCATCGTCTCCTGGGACTGGTGGTAGGCTCCCATGATGTTGGAGAGGGCCTCGTGGAGAGTGGGTTCCCTGGGCCTGTCCTCCCCCTGTCGCACAGCAGCCCTCCCAGTTCCCCTGTGTTCCTGGGCCTCTGTCCCCTGAACCATGTGCCCACTGCCGCTGCCCCCAGGTCCCTGGTGTTGTTGGGGTGGTGGGTTAGCCTGGGTTCCCTGTAGTGGTGGACACGCTGCTGATTGGCGTGTCCTGGGGACAGAGGGATGGGCCCGCTGTATGTGTGTGCTGTGCTGGTGTTTCCAGAGGGGGGAAGCTCTGTAGTGGCCTGTGCCAGTGTGAGGGGAACCGACTGTCCCAAGGTCCCAGATGGGCCGGGCTGGTCATCTAGATCCAGTTGGACAGAGCTGCTGTCATCACTGTGGGCCTCTTCTGTGGGTGGAGTGGACATGTCTGGACCCTCCTGTCCGGTGACGTTGGGTAGGGGTCCTGCAGGGGTGTAAAGGCATGATTATTACATCTGTGTGTGCCATGGTGGGCAATGGGTGCGTGACCCTGTACCCCAGTGCTTGCATTCCTGTGTAGGACCTTGTGTGATAATGGTTTAGGGGGGTGTATGGGTATGTGCAGTGGACATGCTTTGGTGATGGGTGTCCATGCTTTGGTGTTACATGCAGGGCTTGGGTTTGGGATGTGTGGTTTGTGATATTGGGACATAAGTGAGGAGCTGGAGTGATGGGGGTGAGGGCGAGGGTGGGGGTATGTGATAGCATGCAGGTGGGTGGGGGATGAAGTAGTGAAAGATTTGCCTTACCAGAGTCCATTCCTCCAGCTACTCCTGCGAGGCCCTCAGGATGCAGTATAGCCAAGACCTGCTCCTCCCATGTAGTTAGTTCTGGGGGAGGAGGTGGGGATCCGCCGCCAGTCCTCTGAACCGCAAGGTGGTGTCTAGAGACCACAGAACGCACATTCCCCTGTAGGTCGTTCCACCTCTTCCTGATGTCATCCCGTGTTCGTGGGTGCTGTCCCACTGCGTTGACCCTGTCCACGATTCTTCGCCGTAGCTCCATCTTCCTAGCTATGGTGGTGTGCTGCACCTGTGATCCGAATATCTGTGGCTCTACCCGGATGATTTCCTCCACCATGACCCTGAGCTCCTCCTCAGAGAACCTGGGGTGTCTTTGCGGGCCATGGGGTGGTGTGGGTGATGTGTGGGGTGGTGTGTGTTGTGATGTGTGGGGTGATATTTAGAGGTGTGTTGTGTGAGGTGCTTGGATGTTATGTGAGTGATGGTGTAGGGTGCCTGTGGATGCTATTGTTCTTTCTGGTGGTGTCTCTCTCTGGCCTTCTGTCGCAATTGTTGACGTAAGGGTTTGTGGGTGATATGGGTGTGTGTTTTATATTGTATTGGATGTTTGAGGATGGTGTGTGTATGTGTATCAGGTGTGTGTATTCCGAATTGTTCAATATGGATGTGTTTTGTAAACGTGTGTGTATTTTGAGTGTGCACCACCAATGGAATACCGCGGTTGAAAGACCGCTGCGTGAAATCGTGGGTCGTGATAGTGTGGGCGTATTCCTGTTGGCATGACAGTGTCGGTTTTGTTATCGCCAGTTTATCACTGACCTTTGGTGTGGCGGACTTGTGTGGGTGTCTGGATTTTGGCGGATTCCGAACTGTGGGTCATAATGACCGTGGTGGAATTCCGCAGCTGCGGCGGTGTGTTGGCAGTGTTCTGCGTAGGGGTAAGCGGCTTTTACAGCCAATGTTGTAATGACCGCATATGTCTGTTAACACAGAGTCTAGAATCCTCAGGAGGCTTTCCAGTTTATCCAGTACTGGGCTGCAAGCTGGATGGAATTAAGCCACCTCAAGTTAAACACAGACAAGACAGAAATCCTCATCTTTGGCACCAACCCCTCAACTTGGAATGACTCCTGGTGGCCCACCTCCCTAGGAACCGCGCCCTCACCAACCACCCATGCATGCAACCTAGACTTCATCTTGGACTCCACACTTGGACTCAGCAGGTCAATGCCATCTCCTCTTCCTGCTACACCACTCTCCGCATGCTCTGCAAAATCTTCAAGTGGATTCCCGTCGAAACCAGGAAAACTGTCACCCACGTCCTGGTCAGCAGCCGATTGGACTACGGAAACGCCCTATATGCAGGAATAACAACCAAACTCCTAACAAAACTGCAAAGAATCCAGAACGCATCCGCCTGCCTCATTCTGGACATCCCACGCCGTGACCTCATTTCCTCCAACCTCAGAGACCTTCACTGGCTACCAGTATCAAAGAGGATCACCTTCAAACTCCTCATCCACGCACACAAGGCCCTCCACAACACAGGCCCAGCCTACCTCAACGACAGACTCACCTTCCACACCCCCACCAGCAATCTTCGCTCCGCCAGCCTCACCCTCGCCTCCATCCCCCACATCCGCTGCACCACCGCCAGAGGAAGATCCTTCTCTCACCTAGCTGCCAAGACCTGGAACTCCCTACCGCTCCACCTACGCCAGACCCAAGGCCTCTTGACATTCAGGAAACGCCTCAAGACATGGCTCTACGACCAGTAGCCCCTCCCCAGCGCCTTGAGACCCTAACAGGTGATTAGTGCGCTCTATAAATCCTTGATTGATTGATTGATTGATGTGCAGGATGAAACTAATTGTGCTTCTGCTTGGGCTCGTTGTATCAGTGAGTGTAGTGTTCCTATTTTTAAATCAATGGCAGTAACATAGATGGCCATCATATTAAGATCCACCTGTAGATCTAACTTGTTTGACTAGTATGATAGGGCATTTACGACTGCCTGAAATGAGCAGAGCAAGACAGCCCATGTATCATTCGTCTCACTTTCCTGTCTGGATATTTTTCTATGGGGGAAGTTTTTATGGTGGGAGATATCAGGACTTGCTGATAAATGTGAGCCTTCCGAAAACCTCCCTGCATCCAGTGGTGCAGGGATTATAACCCGAGAGGCCAGAAAAACCTTGTCTAATAACTCCATTGAAAGAGTTCTACTACTTGGCTGATCTGGAAAAGCTGCACCTTTGCTCGCTGGCCGAGCTGTAACCTAGGATGTTTCCACAATATCAGGCTCCCCTTTTCCATGCATTCCTGGGGAAAGAGTCAGATTGTTACTATATAAAGGATGATAAACCTCAGCTATAATCTGGAGGACTTTCTTTTTACCCGGGGTTTCACTAGTGTCCAAAGTGTCTTTAGAAGACTCTGGATTCAGTAGTGCTATAGAGGTCATCCCCCAGTTCATTTATCTCTAACGGCTGTGTTGGAGTGTGTCTTTTGAAAACAATACTGACATGAGATCCTTACAATATATTCTGTAATGAAGCTGCATATAAAATGCGTTAACATAGAAAATAATGTACGCGGTTGAAATGTGCCCACGGGGAGTGGCTACCAATGTATACGAAGACTAATGAAACTTATTAATGATGAATTAAATAATGTACTAATGTTTTGATTTGTATTAGCATATCATAATTAGAATCCTGTATTAGGTGTTGGTAACTAAATTACTAGGCCTTAGTTTAGCGAGGGCCTGGGCCTAGCTGCCTGGTCTCATATTAATTTGTGTTTTTCCTAACGTGCAATGTGCTGTTTTCCTGAAGGACACAAAACTGTAATTTTCCAGAAGCTAGACGTGTGTGCGTAGCCGTAGTAAATTCTTTCTCATGAGACCCGACTTGCTCAAGGAGACATTCTTGCTGAATGCAACAGTGTAATTCGTAACAGGTGCAAGGATGCCTGGAGTAGGAGAAAACAATGGAACTACTGACTGGAGCGTAAAGTGTAACTTTTCTTACCTGACATTCCAACCGATGAAGACGTCAATAACGTGAGCCAATCAACGACATGAGAACTGTGGTTTATGGTAAATTGTAGTGAAATGCGTGGAGAATTATTGGACAGAGATAATGATGCACCAAATATTATCCAATGGGGAATTAAGGATTAATTCGACAGTTTTGATTTAACCGCATGACGCGATTAGAAATCAGCCATTATAGGACATTCCACTCTAAGCAATACCTTGCCATTATTCTAAAGAGACTTTGCAGTTTATTCTTCCTGATACTTTAACAATTCTCTATCTAAGTCCTTACTGATATTTACTTCTCCTCCATATGAGGGAAGAGCCTTATTCTTTAGCTATGCCTTACTGAAACTTTGCCCTGTCCTATCTTTGCTGATGATGAATCGACTGATGTCCTGAGGACGAAGACTGACGCTGCTTGCTGATTCGTTGGATGGGTAACTATCTGATGAAAATTGTAATTGTCTGTTTGCCTTTCTTTCTATGTACCAACTGCTCTTTTGACAGAGTCCATAGTTAGATGCTTACCAAATTCGTGTTTGCTAAACTGTTTTGCATGAAGCCCAACATGCTGATGCTAATTCGAGGTTAGTTAAGGTGTTCACTAATACCTGACGCAAATAGACAAATGTCTGAGCTCTTGCTTTGTTGAATCTTGCACTCTGAGACTTTGATATGCTGCTTCATATTAATGACGTGTTAATGCTGAACGAATATTCCCTATGCATTGATTAACTGTGTTCTAATTTAAAATCTGACGAGTTACTTATCAGATTGATTGCTAATGAGATTAACGGAAATTACTTTAGATTGTAATGAATAGGGAAAAAAATACCCTAACACTTAACGAAATTGGTGTGGTTATTGATGACTGAAAGGTCATGGTGTGTTCACTTTATTGATTCTTATTAAGTGCCATTGAATATTGTGTTGATTAGTTACTGTGAATATTGACTGCATTATTGATCCATTGAATTGTGATGCCAAAGAGATACCTCACACTGGGAAGTCCCCGAACGTGGTCCAAAGGTTCATTGACCTAGGCGTGTCTCCTTGTAAGTTTACTTATCAAGGTTCTGACGCGCTATCAGCTGCAGGGGCTCAGATCCGCTGCTTCCCGTAAGTGTACCTGTTGCATGAGCACACCTCTTTTCCTTGCTTCAATGATCTTTTTTGCCCAGTCTTCCCACTAAAAGGCAGCCTTTTTTCTTTGCTCCACGAGGACTTGAGCCCCAGAGCAGTCCTCAATACCCCTTTGCAATGACTCAAGTACACTGGGCAGTTGAGGTTGTAAGGGAGCTTGCAGGCCACATGCGTCTTTATTAACAGAAAACAGTGTGTCCATTGCGTCTTGTAAAAAGGCAAATTTAGTTCAAGACTTTGCCCAGGAGCTATGGCTGGAAACTGGCGATGTCGGCAGGGAAAATTGGAGCCCACATCTTGCTCTGCAATGCTTATCATAGATGCTGCTGAGTCTATTATTGCCTTGTTTTTTTGTTGGTACACTAGTACCCTTCTGCTTACGTCTGGAAGCTATAGGGGCCTACCTTATCTTACCAAAACGCATGCTCACTTTAAAGTCTTGTCTATTAGTGGTTATCGCCGTTGGTACATTGATCACAATTTTTGGGCACTCAGGACTTGAGAAACAAAATTCACAAAGGGTAAGCATATGAATATGGTGGCTCCAAAGATTTTAGGGCTATTTTGTTTACATCCAAATTATATCAAAAACTGGATTCATTACTATACAATATGAGTTAAACTATTCTATTCAGATCTGTTCAGTTGTTCATTTCTAATTTGGGCACAACAGTACAAAGGGTCCACCACCAGCAAAAACTCACATTAGTGTGTGCAGATGGCACACCCTCCAGAGGAGCAAGCTGCACCAACTTGATACCAACCGCTTCTGCACCTTACAGAGAGGGCAGTGGCCCTAGAGACGTACCTGCACCCCAGCTCTGTCACTGCTATCCCCCTTGACAAAAATGCACAATGCTGCACCGTACTGTGTCAGGGCCTGATTCTCCTCTCTCAGAGCCCGGAAAGTCAACCAAGCAGCCTCCAAAAGCCCCTAAAGCCTCAAAGTTCAGAGAGGCAGGGGAAACACTACAAGCCAAGCAAGGGGCAGGGGCTGGGGCGCTAAGGCTTAGTCTCAGGTTTGAGGCGGTTTGGCGGTTTGATGGCAATACAGGACCCAGCTGCTACCTCTCTGCCTAGCTTGCTTACTTTCGGCTCGTGTCTTACAACTTGTGGCGATGGCCCTTGCGCTTGAAAGCTTGAGGCTTTAAAAGACTTAGAGGACCTTGGGGTATTGGCCTGGGGGGGGGGGGAGAAGCGGGAAGGTGAAACCAAAGGAAGATAGAAGCGAGAGAGGCTCGTCAGGGCCCTGGAAGTCGCACCCAGCCCTAGCTAGGCCACTTCTGCAAAGTCCTGGAGCACATTCTCAGCAGGGGCTGCCTACAGCCACCGTACTCACCCTCCAATTGCTCCTCTATGTGCCTCAAAACTGGTAGAGCTGAGGGAAAAGAAAGTTCCAAATAATGGTGGAGACACTGCACTCCCACCTCTTACCGGCTCCACTCCGCCCTTGCCCTGCAATGCACTTCAGCGGCATCAGCGGCTTTGGTCGCCAACCCCTGGGGGTCACCTGGTTCAGCTGGGGGAGTTCGCTGTTCGGTACAACCGCAAAAAACACAGAAAAATGCCAATCCCCAAGCTCTGCGCTCCAAACACTGCCTCCGGAGATGTGAACTGTTTTTGAGCCCTTCTGCTATACAAAATATAATGTACTATGGATGAAAATTACCTTTTCAGAATCAGAAGTGCTATAAAAGGGAGGTGTCTGAGTTACAGAAATGGAAAGTTAAGGTCTATACAAATTTGAAAATATATTCCTACTATTGAGCGTATATTACTCTAGTACATAATTCTAGGCACAGATTTTTGCTGACACATTGCAGATTAAATATTTTGCACTTCCTCGTGCATTTTCCAAAAAGGTCACTTCGATGTATTCCCTCCTTCTCCTTGTGATAATGTCTCCACCAAGCCTACCTTTCATCTTGCGTTTTTGTAGTTCTTATGATCAAATCTGCAGTTAATATTCGTTAATGTTACTTAAATAAAATATATTTTGTTCACTGTATACCAGCTCTAACCTAATTGCAAATCCTTTCAGGTGGTTCCACATGTTCCACAATGATTTGTGTTTTAATGGTGCCAGGGGCGTAGCTGAAGGGGGGAGAGGGAGGATTGGGGTGTGATGCCCTCTTGTGAATACATTCTATAATAAATAGTTGAGTACACGTGATCTAAGTTGGGTATTATGAGGTGTTTCACCTGGGAGTTTTACATATACAAACAGAAAAACAAACACATTCATCTCTGTTTTAAAGGTCTTAAAATGGTTTAATTGATAAAAATATTGGCCCAGATTTACAAGGGCTGATGCGCTAGATTTCTTGCCCCCCCACCACCACCTAACAACACCATGGGTGTGCTGTATTTACTGTACGGCACACTGTGGTTCACGTTAGGACAACAGCGCCATTTTTGTGGTCCTCCTAACGCTGGAACGCCCCCTTGCATACATTATACCTTGCACAGGCATAAGGAGGTGCAAGGGGTTGCAAAGTGCGCAATGCATGCATTGCACCACTTTATAAATATGGCGCAGTGATTTTTGCCTTGTTGAGCCTCATTAGCGTAAACAAAAATGACGCAATGTTGAGCAAGAAGGTGCTATGGCCTTGTACATCTGACCCATTGAGTTTTAAATACCCCTAACAAGCTGCACTTATTTCCCTGCTCCTTAAGACCCCTATGACACATAAAGAGCCGGATTTACAAGACCGCAGCACCTCCTTGCGCCACATTAGTGTCATTTTCTTTTACGCTAATGTGTCTCAATGAGGCAAAAATTGCCGCGCCATATTTACAAAGTGGCGCAATGCATGTATTGTGCCATTTTGCGACCTCTTGCACCTCATTATGCCTGCACCAGGAATAATGTATGCAAGGGGGGCATTCCAGCGTTAGAAGGCCCCCAAAAATGGCGCCATTTTTGGCATCAATTTTTTATGCCTGCTCAAAGCAGGTGTTAAAAGCACTCACCCATTGAAATCAATGGGCCTCCTTGCACTCTGCTGGACTAGCTTCAACATTTTTGACGCTAGTGCAGCAAAGCGCCACAATAACGTCAAAAAATGTTGACACTATTGACCTAACGTGCACCATGGTGCGCCGTATTGTAAATATGGTGCACCCATGGTGTCGTACCATGCACCACATCCCTGTAAATATGCACCAAAGTATTTTAACCAGCGTGATTGATGGAAAATCTGATGCTCAGACCCCCACCCCCTCCAATCTCACTACCCAACCTATGGCCCTGACTCGTCCTATGTATATAAGGAGATTTTATAACTAGAAATTCATTCTAGTTATAATTCTAGCTAAAATTTTACCTTTTTACCTTGCCTCCCAATTAATATATTTTTACACTGAATTCCAGCCCAGCGTGATTGTAGGAAAATCTGAAGCTCACACCCCTCCAATTTTACTGACCAAGTTACGACCCTGGGCGGACCTGTAATTACACCCACTAAATTTATATGGGTAGAATTAGAGGTCATTATTTACTGCCTGTCACCACCAGGAAAACCCTGGTGGTAGAAGGCAGTGAAATCTGCTAGAAACATCCCTCACCAGGGGAGGGAACTCCCATGGCGAGGAGAGCATTTATTTTGATTTGCAGAAAGAAAATCCTTCTTTGGTATTTTATTTTGAAAATAAATAAGACAACAGTTTGGTGCAAGGCTGTTTCTAAACAAGCAGGCATCATCTCCATCAGGGCAATGGAGTAATTTATTCCGTCGCCCTGGTGGAGAAACGGGACACCCCCCAATAGCTAAATTGAGCCCATAGTTCACAAATGGATTGGTTAATGCGCACTTGAGAACTGCAGAGGGACATAAAAGCACCTTAACAGTTGCCTATTCACACTGCCTCTTCCAAATGCTACTACAAATCTATCAGAAATATTGAGAAGAAATTCAACCTTCAGATAAAGTGGGTAGCTTTGGAAAAGGTTCAGAAGAGGCAGAATCGATTAAAATGTATAAATATAAATATTAATGATATAATGCACTGATAAAAAAACAGTGTTCTCACTATGCTATAAATATAGGAGGCATTACAAAATGCCTAGAACTGTATAGAGTGTCTTACGATTATTCCCCAAAGTGAAAATAGCTGTAATGTAAACACTTCGGCAGACCAGGTGACATCTTAATTTTTGTGGGTCTTGGGCAAGAAATATTTTTGGGCCCCGGTTTGGAACAACTTTGAATTTATTTATTCTTTTTGGCTCATTCAAACTCTCATGATGCTAAACAACATTGAGTTATATGTTAAACCTTTGCAAATGGGGCTCACGAAACCAACGAAAAGCTCACGCTTTTTTATGTCCACCAACGACATAGCAGCGGAAGAAGGCTAGTAAAAAATATTTCTTTCTGAGTTTGGATCTACATTTATATACTTGCAACAAGCATACTATTTGGAATTCAGTGCCTAACCAGCCTCTTACTCTCACTGTAGGAAAAACCTGCTAAAAGTGACTTGTTGGATGTTTAGTGAACTAGTGAATACAATTCAAAAATGACAGATAGCACTTGATTTTGTAGCTTTATCTGTTGAATATTTGTCCTCACAGCTATATCCCATGTCACTACTCTCCAAGGGAGTAGCCAGAAAATAGCCCCCATTTTGAACCAAAATGCTAATGCCACCAAGCAAGCAAAGCAACTGAGCCGAACCCTCCCTACAACAGCTTGCTAGTCTCTTCCATCCATGCATCTATTCAATCATTCTTTTACCCCTCCATCCACCTACTGATACCCACTATTTCACCTTTACAGTCTGTCATCTATTCATTCTTTCATTCATTATTCAAGCTTTCCCCATTCCATCCATCCAATTTTCTGTGCATCCATCCATCCATCTTTCCACTCTGCCATCTATCTGTCTGCTCTGCCATCCATTCATCCACTGTGCCACCCATTGATCCATCCACTCTGCCACCTAACTACTTATCCATCCGTCCTTCCATCCAACCATCCAACCACCCATCCATCCATTCTGCCATCCAGCCATCTAGACAGTCTGCCATCCATCCATCCCCACAGGCTGCCATCCATCCATCCACTGTGCCACCCATTGATCCATTCACCGTACCAGCTATCCACTTAGCCATTTATCCATCCATTCTGCTATCCACCCAACCTTCCTCTCTATGATCCATCCATCTAGACACTTCCATACATCTATCCATCCCCACACTCTGCCACCCATCCATTCTACCATCCACTTACTCATCCATTCATTCATCCATCCACTCTGCCATCCATCTATCCATCCATTATGAAACCCATACACCCATCCACTGTACCATCTATCAATCCACTCCGCCAATCACCCATCAGTCCATCAACTCTGCCATCCACCAATTCATTCATCCATCCACTTACCCATTCTGCCATCGGTCCACTCTCCCATCCATCAATTCTGCCATCCACCCATTCATCAACACTGCCATCCATCCATCCACTCTGCCATCCATCAACTCTGCCGTTCATGCACTCACACATCCCTGACCATTCGCTCCCCTTTTCACCCACTCATCCATACGTTCTTTTAATCTACCATTCTCTCACCTGTCCATCCACCAATCCATCCACCCCTTTACTCTGCCATTCTTTCACCTGGCCACTCACCTATCCATTCACACACATCCATCCTTTTACTCTGCCATCCTTTTTACCTGTCTATCCACTATTCATCCAGTCCTTCAGTCTGCCATTCTTTCACTTGTCCATCCACCTGTCTATCCACCCCTTAGCTCTGCCATCCTTGCACCTGTTCTTCCACTTGTCCATTCACTCATCCATCATTTAACTCTGCCATCCCTTCACCTGTCTATCCAACTAACCATTCACTCCCTCATACATCCACGCATCCCTTTACTTTGTCATCCTTTCACCTGTCCATCCACCTATCATTGACTCTTTCTTCCCACCAGTCATTAATCCACATACTCACTCATCCACACACTCATTCATCGATAGTTATTTTCACCTTTTCTCCAAATATTCATGCTTCCTTTTCCTGTATCCAGATGTCATTTTTCTTAGCTCCTGCTTGCTACTCTATTGAGCCCGCCTTAATGATGAGCCTTTGTCTGCGACGTTGCAGAGAGAAAAGGCCCATAACGACCCCCCCCCCCCCCCCCCCCCCCCCCCGCTGAGGCTTGAAAATCAAACTGCCGGTCTCAGCATTTTCACTATTCTATTGGTTTAAATCTAATAACTTTCTCCTAATTTCTCTTCCTCTGTCTTGTTCTTTTTCTCCTCCTCTCGGACTAGAAAGATACCTGTGACCCTGATAAGAGAAATGGAACGGATCAGGATTCAGGAGATGGACAGAGACATGAAGAGAACAGTACAGCTAGAGACATGAAGTGGAGGTAGAAGAGGGTAGAGATAAATTATGTTGAAATTTACGTGAAGTAGAGAGAGAAGTAAACATAGAAAGGTGAGATAACCTGAAGGTAAGATAAAGAAAGGTAGAAAAAGGAAGTTGCAGGAAATGAAAGAGAGGGAGAAAATAGGTAAGGTTTTAGAGCATGTGTCAGAGGTAGAGAGAGAGCTATGAAGAAGGAAATGTAGAGAGAGAGACAGAGGAGTTCAGACTCAGAAGAGTAAGGGAGCACAAAGAGGTGTTGTAAACGTAGAAGTATATCAGACAAGGAATAAATGCAGCATGAGGTAGAGGTAGACAGCGGACCACGAGGAAAAACAAAGAGATGCATGGTTGAGGGAGAGCAATATGATGTTTATAAAAAGAATCAGTCAAGGAGAGAAGTCGGGAAAAGAGAGAAAGGTAGTGCGACGGTCAAAGGGTAAAACCGAAATGCAGCATAGAGGAGGTGAGAGACTTATGTGAAATAGAGTGAGAGAGGTGTGGGTTATACAGAGGTAGAGAGTTGTGAGAGGATGGGATAGTGAGAGATCAGTGGCATAACAAAGACCCCACAACCCCCGTGGTGCTTGGGGGCCCATAGGCTCCAGGAGGCCCCCTCAGCAGAGTACACTGTGCAGGGGCAGCAAGCCCCTGACTAGGCCCAGGAGGAGGGGGCCCCCTTCTAGGTACTTTGCAGGGGAGCCATCAATTTTACTTACGCCTCTGTGAGAGATCTTTAAAGAAAGAGGTGATCAGGAGAAAGGGGTAGGTTGAAATGGAGGTCCACCGATGGATATGTGTATGTGATAGAAAGAGAGAGATAGAAAGGGGAGTTGGTGGTAGAGAAAAGGGGATTGAGGTAGCGCAATAGGGGTAACGAGAAAGGAGGAAGAGAGTCAAGGAAAGGGAACAGAGTTTGAACAAGAGAAAGGGGAGGTGGACAGATGAGCCAGTGAACAGGCTCAGATGAAATATTGGTTGCACTAGCATAATCTCTTGTTGTCTGGCTGCTGTTTGCCTCTCTTGTTTTTTTGACCTATTTGTAGCACGAAATGCGTCATCGAATTCAAAATGGGCATGAGGAAACATTTCACACTAAAATACAGCAGCAAATAACAATTTTGCATTTCACACCATTATGTAGAATTTCACGTTTGTTTTCCAAAACTGCACGTAATAAAGAAAATGCAAATTACACAAATTTTGCATATCCCTAGCAGTCGTCGAACTTGAGTGGTTCTGTAGTTAGACAGAGTAGCTGGGTAGAGAGAGGTGAGGTAGTGAGGGAGATAGGAAGTATAGTGAGAAATGTGATAGAGGGGTGAGGTGGAGTAGAAAGACAGAGAAAGGACTGAGAGGAAGAGAACTAGAGATAGGTGAGGTAAAGATAGTGATGAGACTGGGTAAGTGAAGGTGATGGATGGTAGATTTATGGAGGTCCAATGGAAAAAGGTCAATGAGGTACAGACAGAATGATGAAGCAGGTAGACCTTAGGAAGGGGTGAACAAGAGTGACAAATACAGATATAGGAGCAGAGAGTGATACTGAGATGAGCAAGGTCACAATAAAGAAGCTAGAGAAAGCTGAAGTCAACATTGGGTATACTGAGAAAGAGAAGCTGTAGATAAAGGTGAGGTAGAGACAGGGGCGCCTCCTCCATTGCGAGGAAAGAGCATTGCCCTCCGAGGCAGAAGCGGAAACTACAAAGCCTTTACAAGAAAATGATAATGAAGTGTGTTTATTATCGTTTTCTTGTAAAGAGGCGGGGCCACAGGGTTGATGAGCCATGAGGGGAGTGCACTGTGCACTCCACTCAGAGCGCATGTGTGTTTGGCCAACCGTCTTAGGCCGGCCAAGCACACATGCACTGTAGGCTCTCTCCAGCCCAGCTACACAGTTGCTGGGTTGGAGAGAGCATGCACAGACTCCCAGCCAAATCCTAACGCTCCTGTGAGCAGTGTCAGGATTGGTGGCATGGCAGGCTGGGAGCCTGTGCCGGCAGAAGAGGAGCGGATGGATCGGTGCAGCAGCGATTGAGGTAAGTGTTTAAATTTTTCTGATATTAATTTAATTTTTATTCCGTCCCCTGCACCACCCTGCCCCTTTTGCGTGCTGCAAGCCGCGACTGGGTAGAGGGAACTCAGATAGAAAGAGAGGATGAAGGTACATAGGGAAATACAGATAGAGAGACAGGTCAAGAAAGAGGGTTAAAGTAGAAGAAGTGAGGTGAATCAGAGAGAGAGAAATTACTCAAAAAGATTATCTTGCAGTTTACTTGCCGCTGGTCGCCTGAGAGAGCAATAATTTAGACTAGGCAGGCCAGGCATGCAAATAAGAGGCAGATGTATTTTCTTTTGTGCTACACAGCACAGCACAAATGGGGAAGAAGCTGCATATAGCAATATGTATTAAAATTGGCCTGTTGCTGCTAACTAGCCTTGTGATGGCATAAAACCAGACTGACTAGCACCATGCACAACCTTTGCACCCTCGTGCAGAGGTATTTGTGTGTGTGCTGTCTAGCATAGGATGCATTCTGGAAGTATGCTTTTCCAGTACAAAATCATATACCTATTTTTTTTCCAGGAATCTTTTTATTGGTATTTTAAATGTTGTAACAATTCTCATATCATTTAGACATTATGATTGTAGCCACACAGTAAATAGTTGCAACGACAACGCATTACATAGGTATGCGAACAGTGCTTACATCAGCTTGTGCATTTACTGTGTCTTTAGTTTGGCTATTAAGTGGATTATCTAAGCTGGTGTTCGTCATTATACAGGTATCAAGCTTTACCCGGACTCTGGTAGAAATCTTCTGCGTAATGCGGAAATCGGGTATCTGGGTTTAGGCACAGTATATTCGTTAGACAACATTACTGCCATTTACTCCCCTGAGTCTTATATTCGGGAGAACAGTTATTTATAATTGAAGATCCTGGAGTAACAACAAATAAGAACAATAACCTTCATAAACAGTGGAGTTCATTATTTACTGATTTGTGATGAAGGTAGAGTTGTATCCCCTTGTGTGTGGAAATGTTCTCGATATTGTATGCGTATGTTAGTGTAGCGATGAGCCGCGGATGGGTCACTGTTATGTAGCGAACCCATGCCTCGAATTTAGCTGGTTGGGATCAGAGTGGAATGCTCGGTAGGCGTATCAGTGAGCTTCCCATGTTGCTTCCTGTGTTTAATGTGCACCTGGCTGACCTGCGACTCTAGTCCGTCCCCGCCGTTGTGGAATCCTCCTCTGGAGATTCTAAGTGTGTCATCATGGCGTCCCAGCTGTCTGACAGTGGATATATATGCAGGCCAAGTATATCCTCTCTCCTCAGTGCCACCCCCTCAGCGCCCGCCCATGCCACAAATGATCACTTCCAGGCCAGCACATTTGCAGCCTCTGCCGACTTCCAGCTGCGGGTTATAAGTCGTTTTAATGTTATAAATCCCAAATCTAGGAATCTTGTGGCAGCTCTGTGGTGAGGGACCCTAGGGAATAGACCCAGCACACAACTCTCCCATGTAAACTGTATGACGCGTTCTGTACATACTGTCAAACTGTTGACCACAGCTACCCAGTAACTATGTAGGGAGGGGCAGGACCACAGCATGTGCAAGAGATCTGCATTTACACATTTGCATCGAGGACAGGCTGCGTCAGAGCGAAGGAAGTATTTATTCATACGAGCTGGCGTGAGATATGCCCTGTGTATTATGTAAAATTGTATAAGTCTAAATCTGGAATTGCGGGGTATGTTAGTGTGACTAGCAATGATAGATGCCCATTGCTTGTCCGTGAAGGGTGTGGCTGAGTCGCATTCCCAAGCTGTGCGCAGTGCATCGTTCTCGCGCACCGAGTGAGTTATGAGAGCTTCCTTGAACCATTTGATCAGATGCCTGCCCTGTCCCATTACCTGTATGTGTTGTATGGGCAGATGGGTCGGGGGAGCTGTCATTAAATCTCCCCACTCCCTTATCAATGAACGTAGTAGTGTGGTAAATAATATAAACTGTCCGGCGGGGAGGCCCGTGTCGGCGACCAGAGCAGCGAACTGAATCAGCTTGCCCTCGCTATACAGGTCGCCCAAAGTGTGCAGTTCTGCATTGTGCCAAGTCCTTAGCTCCGCCCCAGTTAGTGCTCCAGAGGCACGGGCGTGCCCAAGAGCGCCAAGGCCGGGGCAAATGGAGTGATCCCGCTCGTGAGTTGTAGGGATCTACGCTAGCAGCTATGGGCCACTTTAAGAAGAAGCTCCTCCGGCGGTGCCGAGCGCGCGATCGGGTGGAATAGATTCGTAACTCTTAATAGAGACCAGGGTCCCGCTGTAGTTGCCGTATCCGAGAGATGGAGCCCCGCTAGCCATCTGGACACCCACTGAAGCTGCAACGCTAAGTAGTAGTGCTCCAAGTTAGGAGCCGGGAGCCCACCTTGTGCCAGTGGCAGATACAGTTTCTTAAGCGTCACTATACAGCGCCCTTTGTTCCAAATAAATTCTCTTAATTTAGGTTCCAGTTCCCTAAAGAAGCTGACCGGGACATAATGTGGAAGATTGGAAAAGTAATATAATAGTCGTGGCAGCACAATCATTTTCAAAAGGCCAATTCTGCTGTTTGCCAGAAGACCATCTGGGATCTGATGGATGACACTGCCCTTCTAAGGTTTCCATCAAACAGGTCCTCTTTTCGGTGATAAATTTGGATGCCCAGATTTCTAAACATGTGCGGTTGCCAGGGAGCTACCACTCCAGAAAGGCGCAGCCACGGGTCTGGGAGTGCAGGATCAAAGGGAAAGAGGCAGGATTTTGCCCAGTTGACCCGTAGCCCGGAAAGGGTGGCAAATTGCTGCAAGATTGTCCCAACTTCCGGAGGGATCCGGGTGACATCTCTAAAGTACAGTAAGAGGCCGTCAGCATACAGTGACACTGTATGTATACCGTCTCCCAGTGGAATGCCCCAGTGGGGGCCCCGGCTGCGGAGCGTGTCAGCTAGGGGCTCCATGGCAAGAGAGAACAGAAGCGGAGAAAGAGGGCAGCCCTGTCTGGTGCCCCTGCGCACCTCTACCGGCTCCAAGATACCTCCGCTCGTCCTGACCTGGACCCGGGGGCTCGTATATAGCAGTTTGATCATACGGAGGAATCGAGGGCCAAGGCCAAATTGCTGCAGAACTCCAAAGAGGTATGGCCATTCCAACAAATCAAAGGCCTTCTCCAGGTCCAGAACCAGACATCCCGCCATCGGCCATTCCCGTGTCGAGTAATGCATAACATAAAACAGCCGCCTGATATTATGCGATGTATCCCGTGCAGGCACAAAGCCGTTCTGGTCCGCGTGTACGAGGTCCGGCACCATTGGCGCCATCCGCGCTGCTAGCGTCTTGGCTAGTATTTTATAGTCTGTATTAAGCATTGCCAATGGACGATAGGAGCCAAGCTCCAGAGGGTCCTTCCCTGGCTTGGGGAGCAACAACAACAGCACCTCATTCTGCAGTACCGACAATGAGCCCTCCTGCACTGAGTCTTCATACACTCAGAGAAGGTGGGGCGCAGGGACAGTGGCAAAGGTCTTTAAGAAGTCGTCAGGGAGTCCATTCTGGCCAGGAGTTCTGCCCGCAGAGAGGTCATGAATGCTAGCCTGTATTTCAGAGAGCTCAAGAGACTCCTCTAGTGTGGCGCATTGTGCCGCTATCAGTCGGGGTAGTGTGATTGCCGAGAGGTATTCCGCACAGGCCTGTCTACCCGGCTGCACGACCAAGCGATAGAGGGTTCTATAGTGGTGCGTGAACTCTGCGTGTATCTCTGAGGGTGTATGAAGCACTGTGCCAGACGCTGAGCATATTTCTACAATTGGGCCACTCTCCCGCTCGCCCATAGTCAGCCACGCCAGAAGTCTGCCCGATTTATTTGCCAAAGCATGGGCGCGAGCCGAATGGGCAGCATAATTTAAGCAGTGTTCAGTCCTCGCTGCCGACAGGAGCGCCACCTCCCTGGGTCACTGAGCAGCCTCTCGCTCAGGGCACAGTAGGGTTCGCTCCACCCGAGTGAGTTCATTTTCGACAGAGCACCGCTGACTCCACTGCATCCCCATACAGTGGCCTCTAATGAAGACCTTAAAGTCCCACTCCACCAAACCAGAGGATGCCGTTCCTCTGTTATGCTCAAAGTATTTGGGGATTGCTTCATCTAATGATGCTTTAAACATTGCTTCTTCCAGACACTCGGTCCTGAGCTTCCAGTTGGGGATCGCTGGGAGAGAGGCATCCCATCCTAGTCATACTATTTGTGGTATATTGAGTATCTTCTCTTTGGTGTGTGAATGCCGCGCACATTACACGTAGGAGTAGTGTAGGTGCTCATGGTGGGTTTTGGTAATGAGTGCAGCTAACTAGCAATGCGGACCACGCATGCGGGGTTATGTGTGGAGTAATAGGGCTCCAACACTCCATCAGGCTGCTAGAATATGATTTCCAAAATAATAATAACAAATACAATACCATCAGAGCAGAGGAGCAACAAGCACCCGCCCAAACCATGTAGCCCACTGGGTCAACAAAGCTGACCCAGCGCAAATGACATTTGACAGGGATGCAAACCGGAGGGTAGGTCCATTACGAAGTACCTCGGACAAAGTTTGTCCTCTCTAGTCTTGGGTTTTGAGCTTCCCATGGAGCTACATCTCTCAGATGGGGATGGGTGACCTTTTTCGTGACATTATCAGTTGACTAAATGTAAGTGACTGTTTTCCATAATTGTTATTTGGAGAAGCACATTTTTTGGTCCTGATGAAGCGTCAATGGATTCAGATGGACCACTAGACGCGAAACATGTTGACCCCCATATTGGAGGTACTACTAAGATTGTGGTTCGCTAGTTGTGTTTTGAAAGTTGTTGAGCATTGTACTCATTTTTTGACTTTCATCTTCTGTTTTTTATCTTGGTCTTCATTTCTTATATACTTATTAAAATTTATGATGTGAGTCAAAGATGAATAACCAATTTTAATTCTTTCTTTTGCTCTCCTATTTGTACTAGTGCCTCGTTCAGTTCGTACCCACCAGTCACTATAAGAGTAACACGGCTTAGAGCCCCCATTTGGGGAGCCCGTCAGGCGTTGCAGTGCCGGCCTGGCGCATTTCCCAATGATGATGCCAGTCATCCATTGTGATGCGTGAGGGTCTTTGCTCCTGAAGTATTAGGTTCCCTAGACCTTTTTGTAATCAGGAAACAACATGACCTGGGCATTTTCCACTTGAGGCGGCGGGGACGATCTGATTGACCTCAGGATGTTGTCTCTGTCCGCATAGTGGAGCAGACGAAGTATGAAGGGACGAGGGACGTTTCCCGGTGGTCGCGCTCTGGTAGGGATCCTATGCGCACGTTCCACTGAAAAAAAGGAGACAGTGTTCCTTCGAGTACCAACCCCCGAAGCCAGGTCTCAGAGTATGCGACA